>NC_133973.1:62517146-63150720 GCF_047716275.1 Strix uralensis
CAATCATGTATTTAATATCCATATAGATTTGCATTCTAATATGCACTATATAGCAATAAGCATCCTTGCTGATCACTATTCAAATGCATCTTCCAAAATGCTAGTAGCACTTCTTCAGTCTGTTTTTAGAATTAACCCAAAATAAACCCTACAGCAGCGTATAGTACTTCACAGCCAAATTTTCAGTACTACTACTGAGTGTAAAACCCTTCTCCTGGGGTCTAGCGAGGAAGAGCTTTTTTTAACGCCATCAGAGCCCTTCTCTGACACCTGGTTGCTGTATGTCCCTTCTAGCAAACAACAACAGTGCCAGAGACTTACTGTTCTGAGTCCAAGGGAACCTCATGTATATCCCATATGTGACTTAGGAATATCAGAGGCAGCTCTATTGCCAGAGACCCTGAGTGGACCTTAGAGCATCTTCAGCAGAGCACTCATGCTGAGTTCACCTCAAAGCAGAAAAGCCTGGCAAGTGCTCACTTACCAGAATGCTGTTATGACAACTCTCAGCATAAATGCTGTTGCAAACAACTTTATTCAAAAAATATGCTGAAGCAGAGTAAGCCAGATGTACATTTTAAGTCACGCACTGCTTCTGAAAGCATGCTATAAGGAGAATTCATTTCAGACTAGGTTTTCAGAAAAAGTCAATGACTACAGCTTCCTCCATGGCCCCCAGTGAAGAAAAATTTGCATGTGGGAAAGTTTTGAACAGTGAGTTCCACCTAAACGCACTTTTGTGTCCAAGTTAAAGACAACAATTACTACTGCATCACATTTGGATTTTTGGATTTGCACTTTTCAAATATGTATTACCATTAGGTGTTGACAAGAAATATTCAAGTGTGAACAGAAGTTTAGAAATCACTGTGAAAAGTTAGTAGAAAATCTCCACTGTTTTTGGAGTTGAAAGTTTCAAACACAACGCACACGGGGAGCTATGCCATTTACTCCAGTTCAGGTAATATGGTATTAAAACCACCAATAGCTTTATAAAAGGGATATATGAGAAATACAAAACCAAATGACAAAACTTATCAGATACTACTGCAATATTCAAGCGAAGTGACATCCAAGTTCTGAGACAAACCGTATATGAACACCTTCATGTTAAACCTCACATTCCCATCTGCATGTCAGCAAAGTTGTAGAAATTGTCCACATCTTGAGATGCTGATGCCTTGCTCTCTGATACAAAAATCTGTTTTATTAAACAAGAAAATAGTTATGCATCAGTAATAAAGAAGTTCAAGTAATCTTTGCTCATTCGCAGCCAGTAATGGTTATTTTTATTTTTGCATTTCACAAGAGGCACAACTCTGCTGGTTTTCACAGCATGATAGAGTAGTCCTAGAATTCTCTCTGCCCTGATGCACCCTTTGTTACGGTCACCTGTTCCAAGCAGACATCCTAGCTGCAGTAACCCTAGCCTTCCACTGGTGGGAATGAAAAGTTTTGGGCTCCATCGTTCAGGGGTCACAGCTTCAGCTAGTGTCCATTTAGATGAATTTTGCTTGGTAAAGTCAAACTGTCCAGGAGAGGAAGGGAAAAAACACACGCACGAAAATTTTAGTCTGCCATTAAGATTTCCTTTAACAGAAAGGCAGGGTTTATAAGAAAGACTCACTGGCACTATATTCTGCTCAAAAAATGTAGTTGCTTCTTCATCAGATGATTTTTTTTTAAATAACTTCAATTACATTTGCATTTTGTAAAATTGATCAGTGCATGTGAAAGTCCAAGCTCTAGGACAGTCATCTTTGAAAGCTTTCAGCAAATCAACTACAAATGCCTTAGGCAATGCCCAAATAGTTCAGTGCAACAGTGTTGTGGCTGTTCATCAATCTGAACACGCAAGTGATAGCCTCAATCAAAAATTCAAGGTCTTACTATCTTTTATTTTCTATACCTCAGGAGGAAATCATCACTGTCTCAGCATATCAGTGTCAGCACAGCCAACTGAAGTGCACTGGGACTGCAGGAATGGGTTATTTCAGATGACTATGCTCCTACAGTCACCACTTTTCTGCTTCAGCTCAGAATACCATGTCAGTGTAAACTATGAATTGTTTTAATTAAACTGTGTTTTAAGATGAATATCCTGTTGTCCAGTAAATTTCTGATTTAAAAAAAAAGTATCATCACAAAGCAAGTAGTTTCCTAGACTGTTGCTTGGACACATGGTAGACTCCTGTTTGAAGGGACTTGAGTACATCTACTAATTATTTGGCAGTTGTTTAGTGTGACAGTGACTAGTAACATGGTCACAACAATTAAATAACTTCTTTCACTATCCTTCCCTACCAAGATATTAAAATAATCTGAAAAATGTAAATTGTATGTATAAGTGATGAGATGAAGGAACAACACTAGAAAGCACGCCAAAAAAGTCACATCAGAAAGAATGTCAGAGGTAAAGAGTGCAGACCTACCTAGTCCACACAAATAGGCAGTCTTCTTAAGTGCATAGCATAGAGCTCTCCTTCTAACACATCGTTTCTACCAAGCGGCTCAAAAAACTAGTGTGGTGCTACTGCTGAAGAACTTCATTAGAGTATCTAGAGTTGTTTATCACATTTATTTCAGAAACAAAAACCCGGTGAAATTAAGGTTATTAACAGATGAATTTAAAAATTTTTAACTGTGGTTTTCAAATGCAAATGTAGCCACCTGCTGAAAAGCATATTAATCTCCTGCAAAGTCTTACAGGATACATGTCTTCCTAAGTGCTTCTGTCATTGTTTCTTGATCAATGATACCTGTAATTCTTTCTGAGCACTATAACAACTCTCAAGCATGATAAGGGCAGCCAGCAATGAGGTAGAACTATTTTATAAAGCATTCCTGAACCTTCTGATAGTAATAAGTCTGAAGTTTCTTACTCCTGAAAGTGCTTCTAAATTATGTCCCAAGAAAGAAAGAAATTTTCTAAAGAAATGTATATTCATGATATTCAGTTATCTAGGGATACATGCCCAAGCCTTGTGTTTATCAGAAGTTTTGGAGTTACATTTAGTCTAAATAAAGATATATATTTCTCAGGAAGCCCAAGGTTCTGCTTCTTAATTCAGTGCAGCAAGTGTTTAATAAGCGAGGTAGATTTTCCTATGGAAACAGGCTGTAAACAGAGGTTTTAAATCCAGATGCAGTAAGTAATTTCACATTTGGAACTGAATCCAAACTCTACAGATCACCTCCAAGAACAATGTTTACTTCAAAGCATGAAGCACACAGTCTCAAGTTTCTGGATGCATTGCAGATCAGGCCATTCAGTGTTATAACAACAGATACCAGTCATTTTAGTGAGGAAAATACAAAATTTTATTTGTTCTACTAATTAATACCACTTCAGTCTTTGAATAGAGAAGAAGGTCTAGATGAACCAGTGAATTACCTCTGCGTATCAGCTTTGTTCTGTATGAAAAAAAATATGTTAACCACACTAAAAAAAGCCACTGGAAGCTCCTGCTTAAAGAGCCCAGTTTTATGGTAAAATATGCAGTGATGACTTTTGACAAGAATAGCGATGACTTTCACAAGAATAATCAGTAATATCATAACACTGCCCAGTTCTAGTTTTCTCCAGACTCAGTGCCAAATTAAGGCCAACACACATCAGGTTTTTGCTGGTGCAATAGCAAATGCGAAAAAAGCAAACATTAGCTGCTTTTGAGATGACTTCTTACAAGGCGACTGTTTTTCACAAACTGGGTAGTGTAGTTCTGAGTAACTCTTTAGAAAGGAAAGACAGAAAGCATCTGTATGGACACTATGTCTCAAAGACATTCTAGTGTTCTTTGAACAGCTACTTGAAAGCAAAGGGTTTGTCACTTTCTTGTTATCAGGGTGCTCTAATTGTTTCCAGAAACTCTGTCAAAACCATTGCCATTTAGAGGAAGGGGGACAGCAAGCAAAGAAGAGGTGTGGTGTAAAGAAGCTACAGTGAAACAAGCTGGCAGCAGAAAAAAGAAAAATGCCTTTGAAGGAAGGCATTCTGCAATACCCTACACAGCAAAAGTAAACCTTGAAAAAAGTTGAAATCCCATCATATTATCTTTGTTGGGGTTTAATAGACTAGGACATCACAAAGCAGACTTCAGTATAAGACTTGGAGCAGAGCTTTTCTCCACTATATTTATAGAACTTGTTTTTACTATTATGTGAAATAACAGTTTTAAGTGGAAATCTTCTATTCTTTGTTGGAAATGGGGATTTAGTACTCTCTTTCCTGGGGCCATTTTTCTTCTCTGACAAGCAACTTGAGTTTTGAGTACAAAAATAACAAACAAAACAACAAAAAAATAGGATATTCAGATTTCACTATTCAGAAACCTAAAAAGATTGTGCAGTACATCAACACTACAGCTTGACCGTGAAATATCCTAGACGCTCTGTAAAATTTTCTGCCAATAAAAGCAATACATCAGCTTACCTTGGTCCCACTAAAAACATCATTTATAGTGCTCTGACATCCTTCCACAGCACCATCTCCATCGAACTCCAAAGCAACCACTGGACCTAGAAAACAGTTTCATCTAGAATCAATACTACTTTTAAGCTTGGCATTGAAACAGTAGATCTCTCAACCCATAGGGAATTGTGAAGCTTGCAAGAAGCATTTTATGTTTTTCACTTGAGCTGCCATAATGCAGGATAAAGAATTAAAAACACTTAACCATAGCTTCAAAGTACAGTGTTACCCGAGAATAAATTATCTGGAATTCCATGATTGTTTTTGCAGAGATTCTGGCAGGATTCCAGGTTTACTTCTGGAAAGGCAGCAATGACACAAAAACTCTAAGGAGCGCAGGGCATCATGGAAGTGAGTCAGACTATATTGCTCAAATAGTGAGCCATTTCACAGACATCTGGAGTAGGACTGAGTCATTCAGGCATTTTTGCCTCTCCTAATATAGCAAACTGCCTGATTTTTAAACCTGTTCTCACCCACTATTTGCAGATCCCCTTTCTCTGGTTTCGTTCTGAACATGCTATTTCTTCCCACATGGGTGCAAATTAACCCTTAAACTAGACTCTTGTCTAATAAGTACAGTAACTTTTATCCTATTCTTGCCATGAGCACCACAGACATCTTACTCTAAAAAACCCACATGTTGCTACTAAGTTTGGGAGCATGTATTGAGCTTTAGCATGTAACAGATGGCGAGATGTCAGTACTTCTTCAGGAAGAGACAAAAACCAATTAGTCAGATCAATAAAAAGGCTTTTGAAATATTCTGACAGTACACCAGTGACAAACAAGAACTTAACACTTGCCTGCTTTATACATGTCTATACCGATTTGCTTAAATACGTATACAGAAACACTGAACATCGAGGTGGTTGAGCAGCAGTGGTGATAAGTTCAAAACAGTCTAAAAGCACGAGCTCCTTCTGACCACCACAGACAGATCTGCATCTGCCACTGCTCCTGGGCTATGCAGCTGGACCACTAGAGGTGGGGCAGAGCCACAAAATACATGTGGAATAGCTCTTTTCTGATGCCTTTAGGAGTTTTGCTTAAGGCCTCACTGAGGCTTCCAAAACTCATCTCAACTGGCTTTACACTATGGCCTTGAAATGCAAATTTCTCCTTCGTTCCCCTTTCTTCTCCAGAACTCTGTAATGACAGCCAGAGTTCTATATCAAGAGAAAGAAAACAACACAAACTCACCTTTTTCAAGCAGTGGAATGAATTCTGATGCGCACTGTTGGAAAACTCTGTGAGCATCCTCTGCCTTCATTGAGACTTCTTTAGTCTGTACCAGCTGAAAGCCTTTACCAGTCATCTGTTAACAGAGAGAGAGTTCATGTTAGAAATGCTTCTAAGGCAAGAGTTCAGCTCGAGTATCCAGGTTACACTGGAATAGACCCATTTTCCCCAAACACATTAAGCCACAGAGCAAAGGGACCCTTTTTGCTCTTTTCAAAGACCATTTGCTCTTTCTACATTTCTGTTTATTTTTATTCCATTCATCCAGACTTTCTCCTCTGCCCTAGTGCACCTAGAGGAGTAAATGTGAATGTTTTTGTTTTATATTACGGCCCAGGGTTGTGTTTTTTTTCCCACAATCCCTCACAAGCTGAAACTAATGGGATTTAAAAGCATTCAGCATCTGGAGTCAAGCAGTTCTCATTAGTCTGCAATAGTTCAGTCAAGCATTAGCTGAGACTCATCTATCCACTGCTGAAGTTTTCCATTTTGGAAAAATAGTTACAAACTTTAGAATACACACAGCTTTTTACTTCAAATCTAATACGAAACTAAAAGCATGTGGAGAAGGAACAACTGTATTTATATCATATTAATTTGCATCCATTAATCTATACAGCAGTAATATCTCCATAGAATCTCATTAACTAGCCATTTACTGTCTTCTGAACTCTAACTTCTAAAGAGTTACTAACACAGGAGAACACATCCTCTTTACTGCAGCTATTCCTTCTTCAGAAAAAAAACCCAACCCATAAGTATCATTATCTCCCTTCACTCAAGTACTCATTAGTAACTCAATTCCAAAAAAATCCAACGGGGCAGTGGTGAGAACATGGAAACACCCTACAGCTTTCTTTCCCTTGGGTTGTTAACTGCAAGGAAAGAGCTCCATCGGTTATTTTACTGATCATACAACACTGGGATCAGCAGCTTTTGCAGATAGCAGAAGAATATAGCTTCTTAGAAGCTGTAGCTCACGGTTACTGGCTCTGCTCTGTCATCCCTGGCACTCTGGGGTGCTAAAAGTAGCCAGCCACTCCCAGATTTGAGCCCCAGGAAAGCCCAAACTCAGCCAAGTTTAGGAGCTGCTGCCTCACAGGAAAAAAAAAAAAAAAAAAAAGACAGCACCAGCTATTTAAGTAATCAAAGACAGCTGACCAGCTGTGACAAACACTCACTGCCTCTTCCAGAAAAAAATTCCAATACTGGGTGGCAAGGGGGATGCAATGTAATTTTTTTTTTTTTTTTTTTAAGTCTCTGTTATTCCTGGAAAAACTTTCAGGACATACTGTTTTGTTAGCTATGATTGTCAGGGTGATAACCTAGCAAGGTAATTGGCTATACCCCTTTCACAAGCTTTGCCAATCACTTACTCTACATTTGGCTAAGTTCATCAAATCAACTATGTATTTTCTTCATAATGGAGCTTTGGTGTGCCACGATGATGGAAAAGTGCACTGGAACTATTAGAGGATAGATGTGCCAATCACAGGATGTTGGCTGTAAAACAACTGTCTGATCAGATGAGCTCCAGTCTCTTACCTTGTTTTAAGGTTTTAAACAGTGCAGTTGATCAGTATGGTTAGTAGACAAGCAGAGCCTCTGTGTTCTCCCTTCAGGGAGCACCAAAGGCTGTCCAGAGAAAAGTTCAATTAGAAATTCAAAAAGCTGAATGCAGAGAAAGGTTGCTTACCTCATCAATTAACTTCCTGGCATTTGCAGTTGTGTAGTCACCAGCAAAAAACACAGCCAAACATGATTCATCGCTGCTTTTCTGTCTCTGCCCTCGAGTTATTGGTATTATGCTCCTCGTAGCATCAGTAGAAATTCTAACAGCTTTCAGCTCCTCAGAGCTGGGCAGAGGAACATAATCTTGGACTACAGCATTCTCGGGCAAAAGGCCCCAGTTATTTTCTCCTGACACAGGGGTAAAGTCATGGATGTTGCTCCATATGTTATTGAAGATACTCAGTCCAGCATCTTTAAACTGTAAAGCAAGCTCAGGATAATAGTACTGGAAACATCCGAATTTCATACCTGTGGAGGACTCGATAATGGGCTGGGTGGCACAGCACAAGAATACCTCCAGCTTCCTGCAGTCCCGAGTGCGAAACTGTTGGCAGGCCACTATGCATTTACAATCTTTGCAGTCACGGAAAAACACGCTGCCTTTTATTGGTCCTAAAAAGATTTGGCAGTTTACACAGTCATCAACAGTGATTGTAGCAGAATGGTCAAATATGTAGATACTACAGTTCTCACAGTCCTGAATGACAAATTGTTGTCCTGCTACCTTTCCAGGCAGTCGACCCACAGTTTCATCTTTAAGTCCAGAAAAAGTGTAATCTTTGGGGTCAATCTGAAGGAGGAAAGAAAAAAAAAGAACATGAAAGTCTTCACATACAGAGAATACTATAATGCTAAATGTCAACTGATTTGTATTAATTGAGGTAGCACTGAATTGTATGGGGTAACCGGCCAGAAAACTCTTCAAAGCGTGATGAAAGATCAGAAGCGGCTCTTTTAGCTAAACTACTGGAATGCACAGTACTGAGGTACAACAAAGAATTGAAAGTATACTTCTGAGATGCTCCACGAAAAAAACTAACTCAGTTTGTGCTCTAATAAAGAAGGGGGATGGAGGGAGCTAGCGTTCTCTACAGACTCTAAAGCGTTTCAAAAAAGATGATGGTCCTGGGTGTTATCGTAATAACTGCAGTAAATGAATTGGCCAACATACTGAAAGATTCATAAAGCTAGAGACACACAGTATTTCCTTTTCTAGTAGTTTTCTTGGCCATTTTACCACACCCCAACATGTTGCAAGGAAACCTTGCTGCTTTCAAGCAGCATCTCTTTTATGTTCACAAACTACAAAGAGCTCACTTATCTGTGCCACAGCATTATCTTGTGCTAGCAACTACCAAGGTTTTTGTGCTAACAACAGCTACGTGATTGTTTTAGCTACGAACAACAAGCAAAAACCGGCAGTGGTGGTGCAACGGGCACATTTACAGACCTCTCCCTCTCCACACTCCAGCATTCCCTTGCCAGGGAAGGGTACTTGAGACTGTGGCTTTCCCTGAGACTCTCTGTTGGGGAGCAGCCACACAGTGCCCAGGATGGTATGCAATACAGGTGGCCAGCATCAATAATACAGCCTATGCTGTTGTAACACCAAAGGAATCTGAGCTGGCTCATTTCTAGATATACGTAAGTCTCAAGACAACTACAATTCCCCGAGCAAATTCTACTCTGCCCTCTTGTGAAAGCTTATTAAAATAGCACTTAGAAATATACAAGTACCTGAACTAGTTTAACACAAGACCACTTCACAAACCTGCTATTCAATTATCAGCCCAAGGGCCCTAAAGTTTGCTTCACCGTAATCAGTGTTAATGTATTACAACAGTTTCTGTATAGCCCAATTTGTAAGAAACTCCTCCTCCTCCTCCTCCTCCCCAGCATTTCAAACATTCACATGAGATTTAGATACCAAAAAAACCCATAAGCCAGGATGGGCTAGTGCCAGACACTCACTAAACCAGCTCAGCCTAGGTAACTTTTGTCCAGAACAGTTACTGGAAGCTGAAGTCTCTACCAACCAATAAAATGTATTCCTTTATATACAACATATCTGACCTTCAGACAGGAAAGGAGGTTTGCAGCTGATCAATCTTCCAAATAAAATGCAAGTTGAGACAATGAAGATGGCTTCCTAGAAGTGTCCCCTCAATCATATTTAATACCACTAGTACACATCCAGGAAAGCTATTTGGGAGGCTCAAATGATCAGAAACACAGCATGGAGACTCAGCCACATAGTATGATTAGGATTCAAACCCTCTAAGGTCTTAAGTCTCATGTACTGACATATTTGATCCATATATAAGATATTTATATTCTCTCATACTTGAGAATATAAGTATCAAAATTGCTTTCGGACATGTTCTTCCCAGGCATCTCCTAGAACATTTATGTGTGCACGTGTGTATATATATGTGTGTTACCGGGTTTTTTTCATAACCTTGGGAGACAGGCTTACTTCCTTTAAAACAGGTACAGAGGAACAGTTACTTCTCTTAGGAAGGAGAAGTTCAGAGTTTCCAGAACTTACAGCTTTTTTGAAAGTTCACCCTTAAGCACATGCTTCTAAATCGGTCTGCTCTAAAAAGCCTCTGAAGCAGCACTAGCTTGTCCAACACAGTGGCCTTTATAGAGATGTGTGAAACTTCATCTTGCCATTTTATTTAGGCCTAGGTGAAAAACACTGGTTAGTCAGCTGACCCACAGCTTACAGACAGTTTCAAACCAGAGTGCTTGAGAAAGAGTAGTAGTAGAGTT
Source organism: Strix uralensis (assembly GCF_047716275.1). NCBI lineage: Eukaryota > Metazoa > Chordata > Aves > Strigiformes > Strigidae > Strix > Strix uralensis. The sequence continues at coordinate 62,527,207 of NC_133973.1, forward strand.
TAATGATAAAAGAAGTCAGCCTATTAACAAATTCAGAAGCTCAATTTTATTTCCCTGACATGAATTAAGAGTTCTGCCCTGACACAAATTTTACTTCTTGGTTTGTTCACCACACTAGGGAGTTTGCCAATTTCATTTTGCACTGCAATTTTCCTTTTAAAGACCAATAGTATTTATTGACTAACACTGCTGTACAGAGTGGAGGGACTGAAGGAAATAGTTTTAACACTCTCTCCCCCCAGTGGATTATTGCCCGTGGGGAGGGGGTAACCCAAGAGACTGTAGCAGATCTGAATGTTTCACTTCCCCTGGGTAAAAGAAACATGCCAGAGAAAGGAGTGTGAAGCCAGAACTGTGATTTTGAGGATGCATCCAAAAGCTGCTAATATGCTAATTGAGGAGTTTCATGCTCACCATCTCTGAAGTCTGCAGCTATCATCAACAGGTTAATATTGAATCAGTGCGTCCACCTTCCTTCCCCTGACAGTCAGCACTAAATGCTTATTCAGCTCTGTCTCCGCAACGTAGCAAAAAAGGAGGCTAGGAAAACCAAAAGCAAGAGAAGAAGGTAATATCTGCAGCCTCATACAACCATAACCAGGGCTATGTAGATTTCTCTGCCAGTTCACCTGCTGCAACTTCTGCTGTAAAATCTTAAGCATGTAGCAAGTCAGCAAAAAATCAACTATTTGATAACTCATCTATTTATCCTTTGCATTTGGATAAAGCTTCAAAGAACTTTGTCCAAATCCACCCATCTCACCCAGACAGATGCTTCACTCTCTATGCCTTAATACATTTTTAAATGTCTTTTTTCCCCCAGGCTGGTATAAGGCCAAACAATGACAGTATTTATAGAGACAATTTTAATGCTCTCAGCTGAATTTAAAGAGTTTTTGGAGTAGATACGATTAATAGATACGGACACAGCTGACAAGCTGAAACCTTCTAACAGAAGTACTATGTGCAGGTTCAGGAATCACTCCATAGAGTGACCTAAAATAACTAGATACGGTAACGAAAAAGTAATCCCTGCTTACACAATACTCTTTCCCCTCAACAGAGGTAGAAAAGACTCACCTTTGGTTATCAGTGATGACACTGGTGATGTCTGTTAGAAAAGACTGGAGAACAAATTGTAAGGAGCAGGAATTTTAAAGAACAAAGAAAGGAGAGAAGTGAAGGCAAACAAAAGTTTGTCATGGTTGCTTTGAAATCTAGAAAGTTCTGCTACAACAAGTGCAAGATGTGTTAAGCAGCTTTCCTTCCTGCTAACACTTGTCTTGCAAGAAGGTCAGAGGCCAGACGTGAAGGCTGCAGATGACGTACATCTCTTCAGCCATCGTTATCCAGTTTACTGGCACCATGACTAGGCAGCTCCCATTTGGAAGAAGACTTAGAAGTACTAGACCCTCACAGTTTTTACTAGTAACTGTGCCTAGAATCACCAAGGATCCCAACAGCTCCTTGAACTCTTTCTGGTATGTGTTCATGTCTTAACAAGACTTTTTCACTGGATCCATCAGGAAAAGTGTTTTAGTCAGCCACCACAAATGCCACCACAAATATGAGAAGGTACTGCTGTTCTTAATGGATTACAGTTCGCCCCTGGGTTTAGTCTGCAGAGCAAACAATAATTTGTGAAGTCTTTCTAAACTACTTACACTAAGGTCTTCTCTTTTAAATATTATTCTCAAAAACTCATTCCCTCTCTCTCTAAACCACAACACATGGTGGTTCAGCTATGGACTTACATACAGTTGACAATGTACAAGAGTTGGCTGCTGACCCAGTGACTTTAAAAGCTGCAGAGAGCTCTAGGGTAGGCACCCAAACATAAGAGGCTTTATGTACTGTTTTTGTCAGTAGGAGAATTAACAGGAAAGAAGTAAGCAAGAAAAGTGCATTTCCAGGCCTAAACACTTCTGCATGGATTTGGTGCTCTTAAGTATTAAGTTCCAACATCCTCTGGAGACACTTTGTTGAAGTTATTGACCTCTGGCAGATTTCTAGATTCTTAGGCAACAAGAAAAGGTGAAAAGAGGGACAGCATGTGCAGGTTCCAGTCACCAGCATACAGTTTTTCATCTTGGAGCACCTCCTGCACACCTTGACTTTAAATGTGGCCAATACAACAGTCTGAAGACACATTTCATTCTGTTTTTTATAAAATTCTGCTTCTTCCAGGGTACCCATAATAGCATAAACCAGTCATTTTCATACTCTTCTGAGGAGCAAACCATTGCCAAATACTGCAGAGAAGAGAAGAGGAAGAAGAAAGGAAGCTACTACACACCTATAGCTGACTTAACTGGAAATACTGTTCAATGTGAACCTGCTGACTGTTTCTCAGTTGATAGACTACGTTTTGAGAAATCCAGCAGTAGTTCTTCTGGTGCACTGGGAAGCTTAAGGGAGATGCATCGGATTTAAGGACAAAACATTTCATTGTTTAGTTAGAGGAAAAAAAAGCGATTTATATTCCAAAATAAAATATAAAGTGGCTACCTAAATGAGATCTAGATAGTTCAAGATAGCCACATCAGCTCAGACCATTCCAGCAAAATCCTCAAATGTAAGATAATTGGCAAAAGACTATCTGTGATTTATATAGAAAGCTAAACCTCTGAGGTTTTTTTAACTGTTTGAATACATCCATCACAGCCCAACATAGCAATGATAGTTGCGTGTTTCCTATCAACTAAAGCAGTTAAGTTGCAAGTCAACTGACATAGAATGAAACTGTACTTGTCCCTTCTAAAAGGAAAAATCATCTGGGAAGGAAAGTCCCTCTAAGCTTTAAACACTATTGTGATCACAATTAATCTAATCCTACTTCTTTGAACATGAGACAACAGGAAAAAAAGATGATGTAGCTTTTGTGTTTCTTCTGCAGAGGTCACAGCACGTGGGTGTATCTACCATCACAAGACACAAAACCCCAGCTCCTGTCTATATGTACCCATATTCAGTTACTGCTGGTCATGCATGTAAACAAGGTAGTCACACAGAAGGCAGTAAGGTAGGAAAGGAAAAGGGAGGCCAGGAGCAGAAATACAACCTTAGATTTCAGGCAGAAACCTTGCTGAAGAAGGCTGAGGAGGGCTCAGCACCACCAAATTCCTCTCCCACACTTGGTCAGAAGGGGACTCTCACGACAGCCCAATGACATCAACATATAACAAGTCCCCAGGATGTGATGCAGTGATAACGGGCTCTGTAATAAACTGTGCTCTACTTATTCTCCTGGACTAAGAATCCCAGAGCAGCAAGAAACTGAATACTCATCCTTTTCCCTTCTGCTTTCAAGATAAGCTGATCCTTTGATTCTTCTACTGCACCACAGGTAATTTTCACACAGTTCTCTGAACCCAATGGTCAGCAAGTGTTACAGAGATCCCAGCAGACTTATGATGCAATCTAAATTTGATTAATTTTTGCATACCTTAAAAACAGAGACTTCTGTCCTCACTTAAATGAGGTCACGTAGAAATCTGGAAAGGCCCCTCAAATTCATATGCTTTACTTAAAGTCAATTCAACTATCAGCACCTTATAATAGTTTGCATTTGGAGTTTTCTACCACACGGTCCATTTTCGGCACTATTATACAAGTGTTACATGGTCACTAGGATATCGTTGTATTACTCTTTGGCTAGGTCTACACTAGCAGACCATACCCAATGCTAAACATCTTTTGCCACCAGAACATAATTAAAATAGACTACACTAGCAATGCTGTCTTCTGGAAGCAGAAGAAAGAGTTTCACTGGAGGAACTCTTCAGGTTCAGATCATCTTCCAGCACAGCTGTCAGCTAGCAGTCGCCCCTCTTCACATCCCTAATCAGACAAGCACACACATGAGTGTGCCTACATTTCTCTGCCTACAGTGAGAGTGTCAGCATGGCATTAGTTTACAGGGAGACAGCTGGAGTGTCTGAGCAGCAAGACTCACTTGCCTGTGAGAACATACAGAGAGCTTACAAGAACTGCAAACAATTGCCAAACCTGCCTGCAGAACTGCACTATATAACCAGAACCGCATCACCGAGTAGGACAGCCTAAAATTAGGAACACACCCCCAGCCCTAATGGTGTGTCGACACATATTAAAAGTACCAGGAAATGAACATCAAAAGACCGCTAGCACGTCTGTTGACAAAGTTCAGCATTTCTGGTTTCAGAATACAATTCAGTGCACTTGACCCAAAATGAGTCTTAATGCCACAAGTTTTCTGACTGACTCCAATCTAACTTTGTGAACAAACACAAATTGTGAAATAAGTAAGAATAATACTTGTGATGCAGGAGAAATGAGAAAGCAATAGACAACAGTGTAACATATCAGAGACTATATTTAAAGCTACATCAACACTGACTTCATATCACTTAATACACGCTGGGATCAACAAGTTTAGCGCTCTAACAGCTCAGTATTCCTTTACCTAAGGCCAGGCATCTCAGTACTGCTTTCCTGGTTTAATGTACTAAGCTTATATCCAAAAGCCCAATGAAAGAGCAAGAGAAATGGGCTTAAACATTAAATAGCTGTTCTTGAGCAGTACAGTACAAAATTAAGCAGCTAATTTGACAGCTTCCACAGTGCAGTAGCACAGTCCAAACTCACTGATTTTTCTAGTTTCTAAGATGCTTTTATAGAAAAGGAGGAAGTTGCTGTGCATGCAATACATTACAGGATTTTTTTTTTTTTTCCTCCACAGAGATAGGTTGGTTGTTGGTGCTGTAATAGCCTCATCTGTTAGCTTGAGCCTACTTCCAGCAGGTTAAGAGTCATCTCCTTAGCAACAAGGCTGACTGTTCTCTGAATTGCTTCTATGTCCTGACTTTTGTTCTTTTAGTTTTAGAAGTTAGAACCATATAAGCAGATAGAGTAAAAACTCTCATATCAGTTGAGCTTTAGCTGATGAATTTGCTCTAAAATTAAATAATATGGTTTCAAGTGATCATTTAGTAATTTACTTTTGCACAGAGCTAAGATTTCTTCTGCTACTCTAAAATATGTTTTGGTACAGCTCCCTCCCTATGAGAGCAATCTCCATGCAAGTAACAGGCTGCCATCCTCTCCTTCTCTCTCCCAACACCACACTGTAAATATCCACTAGCAAGTCAAACCAACAAGCCCAACACAGATCAACTGCCTTTGTCCTCAAGGGACCGATTCCTCTGGGCCACGCGCAGGCTCTCTAGCTCATCTCCATCTAAGCTTGTCTTAATCTGCTTGGAAGACTTAAGGGACACCCTAGAGCACCTGGCCAAGTTTAAAAAACAAACACGGTAAGCGTTCAAATAAGTTCACACATTTTCTTTTCTATACTTGTCAAATATGGCCTAAAGGTTTGGGGATTTCGTTTGTTAAAACCACATCAACTAAGTTTATGGCCTGCCCTGTTTTCTCCTTACCCCACCCAAAGGCAGCTGGAGAGGAGGGGAGACCTAGCAGGGTTATGATGTCATGATATATTTGGGAAGTGAAACTTGGAACGAGGGTGGGAGGAAATAATATTTCATCCAGCACTTGAGTGCTTGCCTGCTTGAGACTTCACGATTGCCTTCAACGAGTCAGGAAACAGCACTGGGAAGGATTTGTCTTCATCTGTCACTTCAGGGATGGACAGGCTAGTTCTGGTTCCTCTAGCCTTTCAAAAAAACCCAAACCAAACCCAAACCACCACCCAAAAAACACAACCTAAAGAAAATAAAGCCCAACAACCCGAACAGCCAAGCAGGAAGAGTAAGTATTACTGACAGCCAGGGCACAGACACAAGTTTTATGCCTCCGCTGAAGCACCGGGTGCGGGGCGTGGGCTCAGAGAGGCTCCAGCAGCCCCCCACCGACTGTCCTCAGCCCGGTCTCCTCAGGTGACACACGCACCCGGGGGGCTCCGAGCTACACCACAGCTCCCGGTGCCAGCTGCCCGGCCCCGGCCAGCCGCAGCGGGGCCGCCACGCTACTGCCTCACCGGGCACCGGCGCTCGCACAAGGCGGCGGCCACAGGATCCGGTGTGCCTCCCTCTCCGCTTGCACAATTCACGACTGCCTGATAAAATCCTTAGGCTAAATACTTTTTGGTTTTGGTTTTGTTTTAAATAAACGCACTTAACCGCAGGGACCGAGCCGTACCAGCGGTACGGGGGGAGCTCGCTGCTCCCTGCCGGAGTGCGGACCGCACCCCACCCCGCCGTGGCGAGTGGCCGCCGCCCGGCGCAGGGGCCCTGCCACGGCTACAGCCCGCAAACCCCGGGCGGCAGAAGCGGGCGGGGCGCTGCCCGCCAGGACAGCCGATACCCCCCGCCCAGCCCCGGTCCCGGCTGCCCGCGGCCGGGGCGGTACCTTGGCTCGCTGGTCCCAGCTGTACTGCGGCGCCTTCTCCTCGCCGGCCGCCGCGTCTTGGCCGGTTCCCACCGCCGCTTGCTGCTGCTGCTGCTGGCCGCCCTGGGCCGGCTTCCTGCGGCGGGAGAAGAAGCAGCCCATGGCGCCGGGCCCCGACCGCCCCGCGGGGAGAGGCTGGCAGCGCGCGCCGCCGCCGCCTCGCCCCGCCCCGCCCGCTTCCGGTTTTCCCCCGTTTCCCGTAGCGACCGCGACACTGCGGCCCCCTCCCCGCCCCAACCGTCACCGGGCGGCCCCGGGGAGGTGCCTCCCGCCGGCGGGCGGGGCGGCGCCGTGGCTGCCAGGGGGAGGGGCCCGGCGGGAGGGGGAGGTGGCGCAGCCCCGCGGCTGAGGGGAACGGGGGGAAGCGGGAAAACGCGGTGTCGGTGACTGGTGGCTGCCGTCCCGCGGGAGCACCAGCAGCAAGCGGCGGCCTGAGAGCCCGCAGCGTCCTGCTGCTCCGCAAGTGCCTTTGCAAAGCGTCGGGTTTTCCGTATGGGTTGCAGTTTGTTGTTTGGGTTTGTTTCTTTTTACCCCGAGAAAAAAAAAAATCACAATTTTTATCAGACCATCCAGCCACTCAAAGACATGTTCTCCAAGATTTTACAGATTTGATTCCTGTGAGTAGAGGAGAAAGACTTCAGAATTGTCCCTGACGCTCTGTTACCCGGTGGTGGGTTGACCTTGGCCAGCTGCCCACCGAGCTACTCGCTCACTGCCCCTCCTCGGTGGAGGACAGGGGGAGACAAGATGGAGAATTGTGGGTCAAAAGAAAGAAAGGGAGATCGCTTACCATTTACTGTCAGAGACGAAACAGATTTGACTTGGGGAAAATGAATTTATTTTTTTTGCCAACCAAAAATAGAGTTGGATGGTGAGAAAGGCTAAATGAAAACACTACCTTTCCCCCCTACCCTACCACTTTCCCTGGATCAACTTCACCCCTCCATTTCCAGCTCCTCTACCTCCCCACCACCACCCCCAAGCAGTGCAGAGGAGTTGGGGAATGGGGACTGCAGTCACTCCATAACTACCCCTCTTTGCTGCTCCTTCCTCCACACGCTTTGCTCCAGTGTGGATCCTTCCATGAGGTGCAGTCCTTCAAGAACTACTCTGGCACGGGCTCTCCAGGGGCCACAGTTCCTTCCAAAAATATCCACCTCCTCTGTTGTGGGGCTACAGTGTGGATATCTGCTCCACTGAGGTCCTCTCCATGGGCTGCAGGGAAATCCTTGCTCCAGCACCTGCAGCACCTCCATCTCCTCCTTCTTCTCTGACCTTGGTGTTCACACTGCTGTTTCTCACTTCTTCTCCTCACTCATCTCTCTCACACTGCTACACAGTGGTTTTGCCCTTCCTTAAATATGTTTTCCCAGAGGTGACACCGGTGTCGTTGAGGGGCTCAGCCGTGCCCTGTGGTAGGTCTGTTGGAGCTGTCTGGAAGTGACCGTCCCTGGCATGGCAGAGCCCCCTGCCTCTCCTCACAAAGGCCCCTGCAGCCCCCCACTGCTAGCAGCTGGGGGCCTACACCCAATACATACCCACTTATAGAACTTTAGAGACGTTTCATGTAAAATAAAGGATGGCATTCCTGCTGGAGGAGCAGAAGAGGAAGGAGAGAGAAGAAGCCCCAGAAAAGTAGGAGAGGAATGCTCTGCTAGTTGTGCAGGCTGAAAGGCTTGCCCGGTTCAGGGCCCCGGGGACAGCAGAAAGGAGGAAGCAAGACCAACTGGTCAGAAATGGTTGCTAAGGAAGGTGGTGACTGACACCCTTTTTGGCATCAGCTGTACTGCGAAACCTTACACCTGGGCAGATGTGAAGCCTGCTCTGAGCTTTTGATACTACAGTTCAAGTCAACAGCTCAACCAGTGCTACAAACAACACAAAGTACAGTTTTACAACTCAGCTACAATGCGGATTTACTCTATGAGCTGCTCGTCTGGGTTTCTTGGGCACTGGCTGGCTGGATCCTGGTCTTTCACCGAGTCCTCTGTGCACCATCTCTTTCCATGCTGTGTCCAGCTAGGCCAGTTGGAGACAGTTTGCAACTGCAGGGAGTCTGATGTGCCCTCATCTCTTCTAGCTCACTCTCTTGAAGTCTTAACAGTCCTCCCAGACCACTGTGTAATTTATACAGATTCACAAAGTTCTGTAGTCTTTTGGCAACCAGGCTCCTCTTTCTGTACATCCATTAAAAAACAAAAATAGAATAACTTTTGATAGAAGGAATAAAAATAATATTTGATACATTTTTGTTAAAAGCTAAAATACCATTTCATTAATCTATGCAAAACCTAAAACTACATTACAAGAACATTGTTACCTCACATCAATAGATTATCTGTCTTAACAGAGGATTTCATAGTCCAGGTGTGTAAAGAGGCTTCTTCCCCTACTGAGATGCTGCCATCTCCACAGTGGAAATACCTCATCACCGATGTCAGTAATGCTTCAACAAAGTATTTAAATGCAAGAGAAGAAAGTAACTTTTACATTTCCAATGAGCAGATGCAAGGCAAATGCAAGTTTCTGAGTTGGAATTTTTCCACGCTGCCATCACCAATATATTTGTGCTGCAAAATTATCAGTCCCATAAAAATACAGGATTTTTATATGGCTACAGCTGATCAGGAGAGGCTGTAGGTTTTATCTCTCTGTCACAACATAGCCTCTCAAGCTCCAGGGTGTTTCCTGACACCAAAGCACCAGAATATTTATTCCAGACCAAATTAATATGACTTGTGATTTATGAACACATGACTTCTTAAGAAATTTCAGATGCCTAGTTCAGTTCTTCATTCTCTATTCATATGCCAGCCAGACCCAACCCTCTTGGTTTCTGAGATTTGATACAATCATAGCCCGAAGTGTAGTAATACAAGATTGCAGTAATATCATAGTTACTACCAACCATTATTATACTTACTTTAATTTCAACAAACTGCTGTAATTAGTGATTTCCCTCATGGGGATGTTGTGAAATATATCTAATTACAGTCTAATACAGAGCTTTGTGATCCCCAGACAGTAGTTTCTAGGTAACTGAAAAATAAAACATTTCATTGTAAAGGTTATATTCTAAAGGATCTGGTGAAAGGGACTTACCATATCCATAGCTTCTGGGCACATGCAGCTCACAAAGAACCTTTCAGAGCTCTGTTGTCCTTCCCAGGAGGGCAGTGATTCTGTTTCAGCAAGAGAGGAGTCCCTCTCAGGCAGATGGGCAAAGCACATGCATGGGCTGTGTCTCTGTATGGGCTGGCTTTTCTCCCCATATAGCTTTGCAGTGCCTGCTTACCCACAGGTAAGAAGATCCTAACTCCCTTTCCTCGTTCTCTTGTTGGACACTCGTGCATCACCCCAAAGGCCCAGGGAAGGGAGCTGTTCTTGGTAAACATTGGGACCTGGAAGTCCACCCAGGTCTTCAACGGGCAGCGTAAGGAGGCGAGAGCTCGCTGTGTGCACATCTGCGCTTCTCCCAACACCGGGTCAAATCAGGTTCACTCTGTGCTGTTGGAAGCCTGCCAAGATGCACAAAGCCAAACTTTCACAATCTTCTTCTTAACAACACTCATTGTGTTCTCTGTGTGTGACTCTTAAAGCTCCTGAATCATATCTTTGTGACAAAATCTGAAGGGTGTCTTGTTTAAAGGAGGTTTTTAATCCTTTTGGTTATAGAGAAGACCTTGAAAATACAGCCTCTAAGACATGAAAATCAAGAAGACAAAACAAAAGAGCTTAAATGCTACCAATTTCTAAAAGCTCATTTCATGTTTTCTATTAGGAAAGGTTTTAACATCTGTACTTGAGATCCTGGCAACTTATCTGGAATTGGTATAAAGCTTTGAAAAGGATTCCTAGTTAAGACTGGATTCACCTATGCTCATATGAAATAGTGAATTACAGATGAGACAAATTACACCTGACGGTGGCAATTCCTTACGTAGTATTCAACAGAAAGGAAGGGAAGGATACGTTACTGCTGGGTTCACTCTTTGAGGCTGTGTTCTGACACATGTTTAAGACAGAACTGTTACAGAAGGCATCTCTTGCCTCCCAGCTGCTTATTTAAATCCCCAACCACCTATGCTGTGGGACAGCACAAATGTTTGTACAGACATGTGGTAAACTGTGTTGGGGAACTGATGAATGTGAAAAACAACCATCTCAATTAGACATCTGTGCATTTTTGTCTCATACAGACACTCTTTTTTTGCAGAAGCAGATGACATATACTGAATAGTATTCACACAGCAGTCATCACATACTCTGAGATCACATTGGCCTTTTTTTGGTCTCTCTAGCAGACTCTCTACTGCCAGAGAGTCTTGCCAGACTAAACACCAACAGAAGCTAATCTGGAACATGAGACCAGGCAGAACAAGTAATATGGCTAATTTTGTGATAAAAGGTACTAGAATCTATTTTGCATTGCTATTGGTGATTTTGGACTAATGTCCTCCTGTTTTTCAAGCAGCAGATGGCTTTCCAGCATCTCCTTGCATATAGAACTTTGTCCTGGTCAGCAGTAACTTTGCTGAACCACGCTGCTGCCGGTCAACAAGGGAGTGCGTTTTTTTGTAGCTGTCCCCAGCATAGTCTGTTAACTGTGATATACAGCTTTAATGCTGGGGTTGTTTATGTGGGAACAATGAACAGGTGTGCCAGTGTTCCAGGTTACTGTGAACTTACATGCTATGACAAGTAAAAGCACAAACAGCAAAACTGAATAATTCACATTTGCTAATTCGTTTGTTCAGAAATGACCTTCCACATATTCCCAATGTAAATTACCTTCCCTGTAAGAAATTATATCACGTCTACACATCTTTTTCTGTTGTTGGTGTTTGGGACAAAGATGACCAGAGTTCTATGCAGTACATGAGACACAGACAGAGAGCATGCTTTTTAAAATTGTTCTTAAAAGGCACTACACAGAACTACAAGTCATTTCAGAAGTTTTTTACTGAAGATCTAAATAGTCAATAATTTTAAAAAGGCATAAATTAAATATTAAATGAATGAAAGAATCATTTGAAAGTAGACCATAATATATTTTATCCTATATAGTTGAAGTATAGAACCTAATGTTAGCACAATGGACAGCATAATGTATGATACAAACCCCACATTAATTCTGTACTTTGCCACAAGCTGTCTCTGTGACAGAAATTCTGTAGCTGAGAGGGTCACAATCTGCTTAAGGGCTGCTAATGTAGTGAGTGCACTTACTCAAACAGAGCACAATTAAGTTTTCAGCTATAAAGCATATTCTTGTTTAGCAATTACAGGTTCATCGACCTTATGCAAGAATCTAGATCCCAGATCCTTTTTCGTGGTATGAAGAGAGCTGCCATAACCAGGGTGTTGCCCAACATCCAGTTTGCCAGAAAAGCTTGTGTTCCACCTGAGCCTCTAACCGAGGCAGACAGACTCTTCAGTTTAATGTTAAATGAAAAGCCAATGTAATGACAATAAAGTTTATGGAGTGTATCTTTTGCGCTTTATGTTTAATAGGGCAGCAATTCAGATAACAAGCTGCAGTGCTGATTCAGCAAGGCATGTATGCACATGCTAAAACCTACATATTTCAGTGGGATTTAAGCAAGAGCAAAGAGTTAGTCACATAGTTAAAATTAAGATGAGCTTTGACGGCTTGCTACATCATAGCCCAGCAGCCCTTGCTTTCTTCCCTAAGCTTACAGGACTCTTGTTCTAAAGAGGCATTCTAGTTCCCTTTGCATCCTAGTTAAAGTTGACAAGATCATCTGCCAGCATCTGCCTCCAGTTACATATCTTTATCCTTCATCCAGGTCTCTAGCACCTGACGTTGGGGTGCTCAGTGGAGCACTATTCCAAAGGTGGAGTCTTAGAAAGTTTTGCTCTGTCACAGTCCTAATGTGGAAAAGGAAAGCCAAGAATGCGCTGAGTATGGGTTGCTTGTTCTTATTGCTTAATACCTTGCCATTTTTGGAGAAAAGGTAACTCTTTGACTGTAGAAGGACAGAGATTCTGAGGTTTGGGTTTTTTTTCTTGCTTAGTAACGGTCACAGTTTCAACCCTCTTTCACTGTTGGTTTGAGCTGCTGCTGTGGCACGGGAGAGGGATTGCTGAGGCCTGGGGTGGACACTGTCCTTCTAATTCCGGTGCAGCAGACCATCAAAGATGAGTAGTGGAAGGTAGCAACATATTAATTTGCTATCGCACATTTCATCAGAATTTGTCTATCTGAAGTCTTATTTTACATTGTTGCACAGTCTATTGATGCTCTGCAATTTCAGGCTCTTCACATTAATTTTGTGGAGTGGCTTCATCTATGGTGCCAACCTGCCATTCGTATTGTCCTTGTGGGTGAGAACAGTAGCTGCCTGATGCTCCCAGGGAGACTGGGGAAAAGTGAGAAAAGTGGGATCTCCAGCAAAAGTGTAGGAGACATCACCTATCTGGACCTTTGTGGAATCCTGGCAAAATATGCTCAAGGGCTGCAGCTCTGCTGGATTGTCTACATTAACTTTAAGGAATTACACAGGAATCTGTAGCCCTGAACAATCCCCACACAGGTCAAGATTTTTATCAAACTTCATCAGCATCGTAATGAGACAGTGAATCAGATCTAAACTGCACATTTAAATATTCAGTGCTAACTGTAAAAAAGGACTGCTTTTAAAAACAAACACAGGATTCCGTTTGTTTTGTCTTTTCTTCCCTTTCTGTCTTTCAGCAGAATGTGCAATAAACATTCTAGACACTGTTTTTGGAAATACTGCTATGTCCCTGTAAGACTCTGAGGAATAAATTAGGTAAACTGTTGGTAACACAAAATAGCAAGGGATTCTGCGGAGACAGATGATGGAAATACTGGAGTGATCATTATTCAGAAGATTTTAAACTCTGAAGCTTGATTGCATGTTAGGCGGACTCATTGCACTATGACTCGTTTTCAAATAAAGTAATTTGCACTGAAGGGGCAAAAATGTTCAGTACAGAAATCAATAAATTAAAATGGTCAGATAGAGAGGAACTGGGGTGGAATGAAAGATATGTTTTCTTGCAAAATAGGCCCATTCACCAGCAAGAGGTACGAATTAGACAAATCTGACATGTGGAAAGACCTTTCTCTCAGTCCAGACAGATAGACATACAGGTTTTAATACTGTAAGGTGAAATCCCAAAGGAATTCCACGATCATATACAGGGGTAAGTACACTCCATGTAAGCTACATATACTTTAGGCAAATTGATCTTGACCTAAAGGTCAAAAGAAGGGAAACACAGCCATGCCATGAGAACTTGGTGCAGAGCTGGCTGATGAGCAATGGGAAAAGGGGAAATGTCTTTGAGTTAAGGCAAATGAAGTCTCTTCTCTTTCAACCCTGTGCTGTTTTGATGAATTTCAGTTCCTCTCTTTTCAGGAGCTCAGGAGCTATTCAAACTGCAGTAACCTCTCTAAAAATTTTTCAGCAAGAGAGGCATCAAGACAAGGCCAAATGAAAAAAGAAGAACCAAAGTCCAGTAATGATGCCTTGCTTTGGGACTCACACTCTATCTATGTTTCAGACCTATACAACAGGATCTATGTCCCCAGCAAAACAGTCTATTAACTGTCTCTGGTTTTATTCAGATAAGAGAAAAACTGTCTCTACTTCTGTAAGTGACTGCACATCTTCAGTACAGGCACACTATCAAAAAGTGCCTTTTTTTTGAGTTCACAGTACTCACTGGGATCCACTGCTGCCAAACAAACTAGATCTGTGGGTAGGTTTCCTTAGCCCTAGCGTAGTAGGTCTACTAGTTAAATATGTAACTCTGAGTTTGTCACCTGAAGCAATCTCTTTGTAGGCAGTGGAAAAAATTTTGGGACTGAAATTCATCATAAGCACTTTTGGATGGTAGCTGACCCAACCTGTCTATGTCAACTGTCTCTTTTTCTTTGTTAACTAAAGTCAGTGAAGGGTGATGAACACAGACTTAGACATCAAAACCTTAGCTGTCTAAAGCTGACCTTCCAAAGCTGTTTTAGGTAAATCACACTTTTTATGAGGGACTGTTTATCATTGATTATTTCCAGCAGGTCTTTTTAAGTTAGTCCATGCTGCAAAGGGCTTACATCTGGAAAGCAGCTAAACCAAATCAGCTTACACACACATTAAAGAGGTGCCTGCTATAACAACTCAGCTTCAAAAAACTGGCTAAATTATACTCACTTGTTAATTATGAAGGTGATGTATCTATTTAGATAAATATAGTGAGTAAATTACCCTGGATCATACCCTGAACAAAATCCATTAAAAATCTTATTCAGGCGTATGAAAAGAGGTTCCAATTTAAATACTTTTGGAAAATAAAGCAAGCATAATGTTAATTTCCTGGATTAAACTGGTTTGTGGTCAATTTTTTATATTACTTATTTAAAATAATTTCTTTTTAAAATAATTTGCTTTGAAGTTCCTCTCTTTATTTCACAGCTATTTACACACCAAAGGACTAAAGAGCAAACAGTAGAAAACAACCAGCAAATAATTAAAAAATATCAAAAATACAGCTAGGTGCCGTAAATGTAAAAGAAGTGCACTAGAGAAAGGCCCCAAACCCCAGACTGTGAGCAAAACAGGACTTAAGTGCAAATAAAACAAAATACGTCTTCCATAACAAGCAATTGCACTTTGTCGAAATGTCCACGCATCTCTCTCAGTTGCGGCAGAGCACTGAAATACTTCCCGCTGATGGGCTGTTGGGGACTGACTCATTGCACACTCAGCATGGCTCAGAGGCTGCAGAATATGATGGATGAGAAGGGAAACCATGGGAACAGGCCCCATAACTCTAAAGAATGTAACTCGTCTGTCTCAGGGTGTCCTTCAACCTGTTGGCTGTCTTGACAAGAGGCTGCGCCTGTGGGGACACTGGTCTCCTCCTACCAGTCCTGTGGGAAAGCCTCGTTTCCTAATCACACAGTCAGGTTCAGTGTTTTCTCTTGCCACATTTGTTGTCATTTCCACCTCATCTTTGTGCCTGTAGCTTCTTTCTAGCAGCCCTGGTCCTACCTCTCCCTGATGTCGGAGTCAGCATCCCAGGCAGGGGGTCATTCCTAGCCTCCTTCTCTTGATCTGGGGACTCTGGGCCCTCTAAGGGGATGTCAGCAATGATGGCTTCACCTCTTCAAGGGAATAGGACCCACAAAACCAGGGAAACAGAACATCATTCTTCTGCTGATGTTAAAAGAAAATGTTACTCCTCTTTGACTTTCTGAGTCACTGCAGAGAAGACTTTGCTGATTTTACCTCCCAGATCTCATTGCCATTCCTTCTTGTACAAGTGTTGCTGGGTTCCTTACCTCTCTACGTGAAGACAGTAGCAGGAAATATTAATGACAATGTGTGAATAATTGACAATAAAAGAATCACTGCAAGACATTTGCTCTGCTGAGTATTTGGACTTTCCACTGAATTAAACACTTTTCTCGATCTTATCCTGGCAGTGGGACAAAATTTGGGCTGCCCTAAAGCTGACAGTAAGGTGGGGTACAGCAGCACAGAACTAGCATGTATGTGATAGTTTCTGTGTAACCTTGGCTTTTCCCCAACGGTATCAGACTGCTATGAATGAGTTTGACAGTGCCTTGGGCTTAATACCACTAGAGGTCATGCAATGTACTTATTATCTAAGCTGCTTTTGAAAAATGCTCTAATACTCCACATCTAGTAGATGTATTTGTACTGACTGTATTTGCAGACAGTGCTTTGGCCTCTAGATGTCCCTGCCTTGTATCCATGTAACAACCATGCCACAAGAAATCACCTCAACTATTCTATTGCTCGAACCTGGGATTTATCTCGAATAGCACACAATTAGGGAAGGATGAGGAATTGGGAATATATAAATAATATTAGCATGAAAAACCTTCTTTATAGAATGAAATATCCTATCCACTAAAATAAAGAACAATCAGGGAAAGACAGTGCAGTATAAGCTCAAATCCTTCATTAGAAAAGCACAAGTGGTGGCTTGTGTCTGATGTGACTACTGTGATGCTGATTCTGCTAATGTATCTGCCTTGGGCTTTTCCTATCTTGGGGGTACAGCTTGAGATAATACTGATTGCATCTTGAAGCAGCTGACAACTGCTCTCTGTCTTTTGATTCCAAGCCTTTTGGTGTCTTTCTTCTTTTTGCCTTTGGCCAGCAGCCTAGCAGTCAACCAAACAACAAACACTCCTATCTGTATCATCCACATCCAGCTCCACCTCAAATAGACATGCTTTTAGGGAGCTGTCAGACTTCACATTCTGTCACAGCTTGGCCCAGCCCTGCTATCATAATTTTCGCAGTAGGTGTGGATCTGTTCTGAGAGGGCTCAACTGTTGGAACCAGCATGTTTTCCCTTAGAGCTTGCCATTGGTATTAGTCAGGGTCCATCAGGAGCTAAAACTTGCTCAATGGCACTGCCCTCACCAGCCCAAGTTTGCTTATTCTTGGAAAAGAAAAACCAGCTCCCAGAACTGGCATCACCTGAACTTATTCTGCACTTATGTTTGATCCTCATCTTTCAGCTAGGCATCTCCTTCCGCCTCCCTGACTCAGGGTTCTTCCCAGTTGTGGGGAACTGGTTGCCAAAAGGTGTAACCTTTTGAAAAACATGTCTCCAGATTTCCTACATGATTGGGCAGACCCTGTAAAATGAGATCAGTCATAGTCAATCAGCTGTTTAGTTTCCACTAATAAAAATTTACTGTTAAATTGTTCTCATCCTTTTGAAGCACTGTTCTCTTAGACCAGTGGTTCTTAACCCCTGGGGGGCTGCGATGTCATCACAGGGGGTCCGTGAAGGCTTAAAGCAGGGGTGGGGAATGTCTAGTCAGGAAACATTTGGTCTGGCACGCAGCAAGCACTGCACCTCCTTTTCCTGCAGCTCCCTCCTCTCAATGCTCCTCTCATACTCAAGCTCCCCCCTCCTTCTCTCCAAATTTGAAGACCCTTCATGAGAAAACTGAAATAAATATTTGATGCAGTCTAGTGCTTTAAATCTTGAATTAAGTCTTGGTGGTCTGTGGCCACGAAAGGTATTTAAAGGGGATCCGTGGTGAAGGAAAGGTTGAGAAGCCCTGCCTTAGACTTTTGCCAGTGTGGAAAACTCTGGTGGTAAGTATTGTTACTAAACTACATATTACATTCATACTGTCATCATTGATAATCTGATCTCATTTTATCGTACATTGATAATCTCATCAGTGTATATAAATACCTCAAGGGAGGGTCTAAAGAGGATGGACCCAGGGTCTGCTCAGTGGTGCCCAGTGACAGGACCAGAGGCAACAGGCACAAACTGAAACACACGAGCTTCCCTCTGACCATGAGGAAACATTTTTTCACTGTGAAGGTGACTGGGTACTGGCACAGGCTGCCCAGGGAGGTTGTGGAGTCTTCATCCTTGGAGATATTCAAAAGCCATTCAGACATGGTCCTGGGCAGCTGGCTCTAAGTGGCTCTGCTTGAGCAGGGGCGTTGTACCAGATGACCTCCAGAGGTCCTTTCCAACCTCAAATATCCTGTGATTACTGACCAGTTAACTGTCATTCTGTCACTCTCTTAGTTATTTGTTATATATGTAGGAGATTGCTTAGATTACACAAATTGACTGTATTAGTATATTGTTAATAATTCAGCCCTTTCAGCAGAAAAAGAGCCTATGGAAATATGGTGGGCAAGTTAGACCTTCTTATCAAACCACTAGGCTTCTTTCAGAACTGCAGAGCAGTGTCCAGCATGATGGGAGCCATTTATCACTCAAGCCCACTTCTCCATGGATGTCTTAGAATCTAGTATTTACAGGAGAGTTTGTTTTCCTGTAGAAGAAACTAGAAGTTTCCTGACTTTTTTTCCAGAACAAGAGCAAAAACATGTACCTTCAGACATAATTTCTCAAGATAGAGCTAACCTTTTGCTTTCATATGTCTAGCCATGCCTCTGGGCTGACTAATTCAGGTGAAGCCAAGACGCTTCGTGTAACTTAACTTACAAAGTCACTTTCTAGCCTATGCAATGCTTACAGCCATAGTATATTGAGCATAATCAAAATTTAATGAAATGTAATTTTGACTTTCTGTTTCTCTGCCAAGAACAGAACAGCAGACTTTTCCAGGAGAGCTTTGTCCAAAGATTTGGTATAATTGTACAAATACAGAATATAAATATTTTATAACAAATTTGAATGCTGCAACACTGTACCCACATTTTTGCCAATCTTTCCCACTTTGTGCTTTAAAACCGTGTTTGAGAAAACCTTCGGTAGGCACTGTTTCTGGTAGTGGCCAACTGACAGCTGATGGTAACAGAGCACGCATGTGCATGCTTGCAGTTTCAAATGATGTTCACATAACTCCTCATAGGACTAGACAAGATTAATTTTGTGCAGGTCAAATTATAATTCATGTGCCTCAACCGAGGCTTATTTGCCCTTTTCCAGAACTTTTTCAGACTATTCTGGTGCCAGCTGAGCCGTGGCATGAGGATATTCACTTGTTTAAATATTTACAGGGAATGCGGTGGGGAGTGATGAGTGATGAGAACAGCGATCACTTCGTTGCTCCTTTTAGCAATTATAACACTGAAAGTTACAACCATGATTTGCACCTGCAAAGGGTAATGAGCTACCTTCTTCTGAGGAATAAGAGAAAACCTACTTTGTCCCTTGTAGAATGACACTTCCTGATATCACATACAGCTAGAAGGGGAAAGCAATCTGTTTGGGTATAAGGGAGGTGGCAGAGCACCCTTCTGTAGGTAAAATTTCTAGTCATATCCCTCTCAGACACTCTGAAAGTTTACCATGATATAAAAGCTGAGAGATGCAGCTGCACAGTGAGTGCCTTTTGCACCTTGTGAATAGCACAGAACAGCTTTAACTCTAGCTAGACTTTTGTCTACCAGAAAGGCTAATGTTGATTTCTGCATTTGCACTGGTAGAAAATGGCAGTTCTGACATTTTCTCGGATATAAGACACCTCTGCAGAACTGGTACTAACAGAGAAATGTGTCACAATTGTTAGCACTTCCAACAAACTGGAGATTTGAACAAATTTGGTTTTCAGTAAAAACATGACATGTTCTTCAAAATTTAATTGCAGAACACCTAGTTGTCTTTAAACTTATGTCTGCAATAGGGCATGTTTTACGGGATCCTGGGCTGTGGGGATATCTTACACAGACACAGGAGAGTAGCCCACAAGACAATCCTAACATCGCCAGAGCTGGCTATAGGTTCAAAATGCGTTGCCATTTTAAAACATGATGATGGCAGGTTTTGGCTTAAAGGGGAAGAGAGGAGAAAGAAGGGGAGGCGTTAAGGAGAGTGGCTGACATGCTAGCCGCTCTGCAAGGTTGACCTGTCTGCTAATCAACTTGCTACTGCACTCTGGAATAGTGTGCTAGAAAATTTGAGTGTACAAGGGAAGTTGCATAAACCCGCCACATATTATGATAAGGCTTTGTTTGATTTTCCAGTTTGTTATAAGCACAAGCAACTATGAGGCCTTTCTCTACCAGAACCAGTCCTACAATGACATGTTAGATCAGTGAAAATCTCAAAACTGCTGCTTTAATCGGCACAAAGGGTCAGCCTCAACAGACTCGTGTAATACAGAAAAGGTCTCGATAGAGTGCCAGCTCTTCAGCGTTACTGACAAGGAGTGGGCAATGTTACCGCCAATAGCTCAGAGGGAGAGCAGGGCTTGAAAATCGGACCTCGCATTTGCCACACATTATTCAACTCTGGGAATAAGAATAACCCTGAAGTGAATATCAGTTCATGCGATAACAATGACTTTCATAACAAAGAAAATTCTAAAAATGCTGAATGGAGTGTTTGATGATGCTTCTGGCAGGATGAGCTTTTTAATAAGAGAAGACTGGTAGGCAAAAGAAATGGGGTGGGCTGATCCAGGTATCTATCTCTATGGTGTTTTGGTCAGGCTCACGTGAACCAATCCCGTGAATCAATCATCACCCATGTACAAATGCACATATTTATTAGCATTTAATACCAAAATCCTCCTGCATCCCTCCAGGTATGGCTGAACTCTGTTGAGTGGCTAGATTTTGTCCTTCACTCTATTTCAATGCCATCTCATAGCTTTAGTTTTGAGCCTTTGATACCTCTGCTGTGATCCCACTAGGCCATTGCCTTCCATCTCCCTAAGCACACATCTTTGTTTCTGCCTCAAGCGTGGCCTCTCAAACAGCAAGCAGATCAAAGACCTCTGCCTGGGACCAGATAAAAAATAACAAATGGGAAGAAAACAGGAATAGAACAAAGTGATAGTTCTGCTAAGCAGGAGAGCTGATTTCTGCAACATGGTGGCTGCCAGACAGAGGTAACATCCAGGTCCCACCTGTAGAGAACACGAAGGAGGTATAGTGCAGAACAGCTTGGGAAGGGAGGTGGAGGCCTGCCAGGAAAAGTTTGGAGCACAAACCATAACGGCAGGGTTATTACAGTGATAGAGCTACCCCCTGAGGTGAAATTACTGATGTTCCTAACAGACTGAAAACACCACAGCAATCTGCTAGCTACACCGCTGTAAGGAACTGAGCTGTGTGAACACAGCTCTCTTACAAGGATGCAGCCTGGTATACAGAGACATATAGGCAAGCTCGACTTGATACCTTTTTTCTTATTTGAGAACATACGCTCCCGTTTAAATCAGTTAAACTATTCATGCACCATGATACCAATCCATGAGTGTGAAGAGACAGCAAACTTTGGCCAGTATGAACCAAATATACTCTGCATATGAAATTCCCTGGCAACAACATATTAGACAGAACACCGAGTTGAGGAGAACTAAATACATTGCTATTAAATTTTGATGCCCTAAACTGATAGAAATAATCATTCTCCCATCAGCAATTTGTGTATGGGATTTAGTTACATCCACATAGTCCAGAGTAAGGATGAGTTGTGCCCAATTTTGTGTGCAACAGTGGTGAACAGAATTTCTTCAATTCAGTAAAAATTTTTGGGAACAGTACCTACTGATGTTTTGATTTCAGTGGAGGTGCTCCTAGGATAAGGGGATACCTGTGCAGAGGCTACATGGACAAGGCAGCAGTGAAAACCCCTGTAAATGTGAATGTGGAGGTTTAAAGCTTGTGCTGATGGTAGCACTGACACACCAAACTATGGATGAATGCTTTTCTCCACAAACAACATAGTTCAGCTGGGGGAAAAAAAAAAAAAAAAAAGTAAAACTGGGCTATTACGCTTAACTATTAAAAGAATTGTCTGGATATTTCTCATTGTTGCCTGACGAGCAAGAGGCATAGTGCACAGTGAACTGTGCCAGTGTTGAAGGATATAACACAGGTTACTGGTGGAAGACTTTGCAGAAAGTAACTTAAGACCCTGACTGCAGCTCAGCTGAGAGGTAGATGAAATTACAATATGCATGGAAACTGTCTTCTTAAAAAGAGCCACCAAACACTTATCAACAGACCTTACCCAGCACTATGCAGCACACAATAAAAAAAGAAAAAAACAGAAGAGAGCCTGTTATTGCCATTCAGCTTTTTATTTTATAAGTTTATCAACATTACACATACTTAGCACTGTATTGCATACCTGTAGTCTGCTGTGAGGCCTGTAGGTTGTTATATCCTAAAGTTATAAATTATATAGTATGTGGGTTGTATATCCTAAAGATACACAATAAAGATTTAGTGGTATAATGCTCTCATTATACCAGAAATGTTAATTTTGAATGCGAGATTTAACATAAGGCAGTCTTGAGGCAGTAATTTTTAATGGTTCACATAGGTTTAAGAGCTGGGTCTTCGGGGCAAATTAGTGCTTTTCATCTTTAAGAGGTTTACAAATGATGGCACTATCAGTGTAAACTTTGAGCCCTGCACAAGCAAATATTTAAAGGTAATTGCACATAATTATACCAGATTTTGAAGGTTGTTGAAGAGTTTGCATAAATACCATATTTAAAAGGACTACATATAAATAAAAATGTGGTTTTACATAGCTGTCATCTTGAAGTGTTTCTAAAAAGGACTTTCCTAAACAGAAGTGTATGTGACAAGAGAGAATTCCAGAGCCACTAGCAGGAGGAAAGTTTGGTAGAGAGACTCTTGTAAATAGAACACCTCCATAAATACCCTCAGAAACGGCCAGGCAGCAATATTAAGAAAGAGAACAGCACTAAAGGAGAGAGAATCTGCCGTATAACTAATTAAACATGTGGCCAAAGGTATTCTGCTTTCTTTTTCTGCAAAACAATGGCTAAAATACATGTTAGAAGTTGTGATAGAAAATAGCAATTCTGGGAAAAATGTCACAGGAGCAGAAATGTCAGCACTGGTGACACCACCACTCGAAAATGGGAGGGAATTCCTCTGGTAGCCAAAGGTAAAGCACACTCCTGCTGAAGTTGATAAAAACAAAAAAATCCACAAATCCGAGTTTTACAGGAGCTTGTATTTCTTTAAAACCAAACATTTTCATTAGTCGAAATTCTCTGGGTTTTGGTGGCTTTTTTGGGTGTTTTTTTGTTTTTTTGTTTTTTTTTTTTTTTTTTTTTGTTTTTGTTTTTTTTTAATGTTTGTGATTCATTCAAGGAAAAAAAAAGCTAAATGAGAAAGTTCTGATTTTGGCTTGTTTGCAAAAAGCACAAAGTGACTTTTCTTTCTCTCCCCCAACTCGAGATGATTTTAAAACAGTAGGTGCATGCCCCTTTTTTTTATTTCAGTAAAGAAATGTCAAATGAAAATACTGACTAGTCTATTAATTTCCTACAATTGTCTCGCCTCCTAGAAGCAACTTTCCAGTCAGATGTGTTCGGATAGAAAACCCCAAGTTAGCAATTTGCGTTTAGTAAGTTTTCCTGTATCTGAAAAAAAAACCACCCACTAACCAAAAAAAAACCCAACCCAAAAAAACAAACACCCCACATGGGAAAACACTCGAGTAAGCATATTCTGACTCTTTTGGGAGAACTTTTGCAGATTCGCGGAGCCCCAGAGCGACCAGTACCTGCGGTCATTCCCTTCCAGATCTGACGGAATCCATCAGCTCCTGGCCCAGCTCGGTCCCGGGCAAGGGCACAGCCAGCTCCAGGGTGATGATTTTCAACAACGCACCCGTGTATCAGCTGCTTACCGGCTTGCTGGGCGACGCGGGGAGACCGGGACCAGGACCGGAGCGCTGCCCGCGCCGCCGAGGTGGCACCTGGGGTCCCCGAAGTAAAACCGGCCCGCGGCGGGCGGGGCAGCTCTCACCCACCCCGGCGCCTCCCACCGCTTCACCGTGCCCGGGCGAGGGAGGACACTGCGTCCTCACAGCTCCCCAGCCAAGGCTGCCGCCGGGGCTGCGCCTTTAAGGGGCCGGGGGAGGCGGCGGTGGCGGCGGGCGGGTTCCTGCGCGCCGGGGCCGCTCCCCCCGCCGTCCCCCCTTCCCTTCTTTCCCTCCCTCCCTTCCTCTCTCTCCGCCGGCCGGCCGGGCGGTGGGCAGTGCCCGCGGGCCGCTGCGGTGTGGGACGGGGAGCGGCGGCAGCAGCCTGCCCGCAACTATGGCGCTGCCCCTGCGCCGCCGGCTGCCGGTGCTCCCGCTTCTCCTGCTGGCGGCCGGCGGGTTGCGGGCGGCGGAGCGGAGCGGCGGCGGCAGCAGCAGCGCCATGGAGGAGCTCGCCACCGAGAAGGAGGCGGAGGAGAGCCACCGGCAGGACAGCGTGAGCCTCCTCACCTTCATCCTGCTCCTCACCCTCACGATCCTCACCATCTGGCTTTTCAAGCACCGCCGCGTCCGCTTCCTCCACGAGACCGGGCTGGCCATGATCTACGGTGAGTCGCCCCCGGGGCCGCGGCACCGCGCCTCAGGCTCCCCCCGCGCTCCCCGCCTCCTCCCCGCGGCAGCCGGCTCTCTGAGGGCCGGTGTCACCGCCGGCAGGTACCGGCAGGGGCGGCGGCGGAGCCCCGGTGCTCGGCCGCGCCCCCGGCGCCCTGAGGCGAGGCGCGGACGACGGCGGGCGGGCGGCGGCGGCGCGGGGGTAGGCCCCGGGGTGGTGGAGAGGGAGCCCGGCCGTGCCGGTGCGCCTGGATCCCCGCCCGGCCCCGCACCGGCGCCTGTCGGCGGGCCGGGGGCGGGAGGAGGGGGGTGGACATCCCGCTGCCTCCCGCGGGGCGGCGGCGGAGCGGCTGTGCCGCGCAAAGGTGCACTGTCCTGCCGCCGTCCCCCGGCGCTGGGGCGGCCGCGCTGGCAAGACGCGGCGTTTCGGTAGCCCGCCCCGCTGTAGGGAGCGGGGCCACGCCGGTCGTCGCGGTAACGGTGTTGGAAAGCGTTGTGCGGGCGCCCCCGCCGCGCTGTGGCGCGCAGCGCGTACGAAGGAGCGCGTTTCAACTTTGATGCGCGGGGGTTCGCTCGCTGCCTGCCGCCGGGCCGCTGCCAACGGGCGACCCCGGTTCGCTGGTCGCCGACTGACTGCGGTGACACCCCCGGCAGCGCCCGCGGGGGGGCCTCTCCTTGAGCCCGCCTGGCGGAATGAGCGCTGGGCTGAGCGGCGGTTGTCCCCTCGCCCGCGGTGAGCGGGAGCAAAGGGAAAATACAAATACCCTCCCCCCCAGCAGCGGTGCTCTCCCCCGCGCCCGCGGGGCGGGTGGTTCGG
The DNA here is from genome assembly GCF_047716275.1 of Strix uralensis. NCBI lineage: Eukaryota > Metazoa > Chordata > Aves > Strigiformes > Strigidae > Strix > Strix uralensis. The sequence goes on from NC_133973.1 coordinate 62,552,252, forward strand.
AGGAGCTGGGCTCTGTGCCGGGGCCGTTGATGGCTGGCGCGGGGGAGCCCGAACCCACGCACGGAGTACTCGCTCCTCCGCGAACTCGGGCGGTTGTATCGCGTGCGCGGTTTGCTACGCAGAGCATAAACAGTTGTGATGAGGAACAGCCATCCGTTTGAAAAAAAAAAAAAAAAAAAGATTTGTCTGCCGGGGATTGGCTTACTGCCGTAGCGGCAGGGGCACCACTTCTGCTCCGTGAGCTGGATCGGTTCCTGCTGAACGGTGTGAAACACCTGCCCGATGTTGGTCGGGAGAAGCGTATTGAGGGTAACCACAGATGAGAAATTCGGCACTCAAGGGGTGGGGGAAAGCGAACCGTTTCCTCCCTGATGAGTACTACGGCTCTTGAGAGCTACGCGACTGCTTGTGGAGCAGTGGAATTTTCCTCTGCTGATGCTTCTCTTAAACCATCCCAGTTTGCTCTTAGTCACTGATCTCTTTGCTGCATTGCTGTGTATTTCACCTATGCTTGATGCTGAAAACTGACAAATTAATGATTGGGCATTTAAGTAAGTTATCCCCTAGCATGATAATGCCTAGCAGCTGACTAGTGCTCAGGAGATGGTAGATTAACTGTATCTGTGCTGATCGGAAGAGGCAGCGTAAGGTTGTATTGAAGATGTTGTTTAGGTATTACCGTGGTGTTGTCACCTTTAGAAAGTTCACTTCTGTTTTAAGACCATTTCAGTCATTTAGGTGGTTTACTTTATGGTGGAAATCTTGCGTATGTGGGAGCGCTAATGTATGCAATACAAGTACCAGGGCATCAAGGGCGTTTGGGTATGCATTTTGATGAGCTATGCGGGAAATAAGAAATCGTTCAACTTGGAGAACTCTTACCTCTCATTAAGCTCAAATTAGTTTACTCTGATAACCAGTTTCTGATCCATGAAATGGATGTTAGATTCCCAAACTGAGGTACAAGCGCTGAAATTGTGTATTAGGAAAGGCATTACGCTACAGCCCTTTCCGCCCCACAGGCAACACTGCTGAAAGAATGATTGGCTCAAACCACCGCATGTTCTTGGTGTGCCCTCGCTTAAATCATCTTGTTTTCACAGATCATCGCTCAATACACTCACCTTCTAAATGAGCCCCTTTAGTAAACCAAAATACATGCTCTTCTCCCTCCCAAACAAACTGACTCTTGCCATGCCATGGCAAACACCCGAGGAAACACATTTAGTACATTCAGTTCCTTTCAAACATGGTTAGGCTTCATGGCAGTAAAGCTCTGCTGAGGCCTGGCCTCGCTTAAGCATTTTTCAGACTTAGTTTAGAGCAAAGAAAACGTGTCATAGTAACTGCCTGTTATACTTCTGATAACCAGGCTTTATTCTTCAAATAGGAGTTTCTCCTCTTCCTTCTTTGTCACTTAAGGGATAGTGGTTAAACAGAGACATGGGTTTCTAATTTTGCTGATAACTTGGTATCTGAGGAATGCACTTTTTTTTTTCCCAAACTGCATGTATATGCATATATTTGATCAGTCTGACAAACACAAAATCACAAGGCGGTATTTTCAATCAGTTTGTAGTCCTAAAAACACAAGTATCTAGCACGAAACAGTTCTGGGTGTCTAGGTGCTCTCATAAAGATGTATTTCATAATATGTTATTGGTGTAGGCTCCAAACTCTGCACACTAGGTAACTTTCACATGGCTTTATAGTCAAGTCTACAGCACTTGCACCGTATGCATTCAATTTTTCTAACAGAAAAAAAATCAAAGTGTTTCTATCACAGCAGTTTTCAGTGCTACCTGAGTAAGTGGCTTTCATTTACAGAAGTAAGCTAGCACTTCAGCGCTGATTAATTTTGATTGTGGAGACAATGAGCTAGAAAAACTGTCTTGTTGCACCTAAAACCCCTCCAAAACCGTTGGTTTCAAAGTGATGAATCTTTGGGTGATTGTATTAGATCAAATGCACATTTGACCTGAGCTAGTTAGAACTGCAGGTCTTGATGGTTGCTTGCTTCTTTTGCTCTTTAAGAAGAGGTGATGGACCTGGATTTCTTTTTTTCTTATCTAGCTATGTTAATTTACAGTAATGTGCAATGAGACCTCTTTCCTTGAGCACACTAGGAATCAGGTGGCATGACATGGCTTGCAGCGGTGAGCGGAGAAGCTGCCTTCAGCCAGAGCTTTAACCAACACTTCTCACTTATCTTTTCTCAGAACGCAGATACAGGCACATCCTGTTCTACTTTCTTGATGTCTCTGCTGTTGATTTGATCTGTTTCAGTAAAGACAGCATGGGTTTTACCCAGCTAAAAGGACCCATGGCCCAAGTACTGCTGGTGCTGCCAAAGTCTGCATTTCTTCCAGACTTCGAGCAGCACTTTTTCTGCTGCCTGTTGAGTGAGAGGCATCTGCCACGCCTGACAGTTTCAGTGTGGTGGTCTAATTACCCAGTCCTCCGCAGAACAAAGGCTACTGGCAGGTCCAGGTTTGCTGTGTTTTATGTAACTTCATTGTGTTAGCTGTTTCGATTGAAGATTAAAAAGTCATTACAATAATTATGTAGTCTTTCTGTGTTTCTTATTCCCTGTGTTGTCACTGTCTCTTCAACAGCCGCTGCTTGTCTGTCTGTATTATTCTGATGTGTTAAATCTTTTTCTGACAACATCTGTTAAAATGTGGAATAACATGAAGTTTACATGAATGTTTACTGACTTATAGTGCTTCTTTTTTTGCAATGTGCAACTTAAATATCTTATTTTTGATGAAGCAATATGAAAATTGCAGACCTCAGCTGCACATGCTAGACCTGACAATTGTGTACGCGGAAGAGGAAGGGACCTAACTTTTTGGAACATCTTAAAATACTTGGCACCTAGAGCTGCAGGTTCAGGCACAATGTTGATTTGAATCGATTATGTACCATGTCAGCGCGCTGTGATGATCTGCACGTTATTCCACAAGATGCCTTTGGCTTATAAAGTTCTATATACAATTGAATTCTGGTCTTGAAACTGTAATAAGGGTGTTGCTCTGTGGAAGTTAAATACTTGCGAATGTTCTGCAGCTGCTTCAGCAACAGTATTACTAATGCAAGTCATTATGGAGCAATTAAAAAAACAACCAAACAACAACTCACAACAGAGCAGTTAAGGAATTGAGACTTTGCTGACACACATATTCCAACTTGTGATAGTGATCATGATGGTTACTTTTCTTTGTGCTGGTCTGAGTCCCAAGGGTAAAGTGTTCTGAGCTGTATTTTTCCTGAAGAGTTTCAACTGTGTATGGAAAGTCTGTGTCTGGCAGGTTTCTTCACCCTCTGTTGAGGAGCATCCCCATGTGGTAGGGAGCCACAGGATGTGGGCCGTGCACCTTGAGCCCAGGGAAGAGCTTAAGGATGGGAAGTGACAGTGGCTCCCCAGCACTCGGTCCTTAGGAAGGATATGTAGATGTGTCCTAGCGGATCTAGTGGTATCACTTCCATCAAGCAATTAGTTTGTCCCCTTTCATAAGTGATAACTTGGGTAACTGTCAACCCATACATCAGCACAGGCGTCAGTCCTACCAGGTGCCTTCTCAACTGCGGGGTTGTTCTGAAACTGCCTGGGGGCCATGTGCTAGTGCTGGAGGTAAAAGTAAAAGCAAAACTGGACTTGGGTACAGAGAAAGAGAAACAATGTAAGAAGAGGCATATAAAACTTATATAACCTTTTGTGGATCAGAAATGAGAGATAAGAGGTAAATGTTCAGGATTAAAAACATCAGATTTGTTCTGAAATACACTGTATCAGACTAAGTTTCTGTAGCCACAAAGTAGATGAAGAAAGGGCCTATTTTTAGCTCCTCTGGCTGCAGTGCTCTCTGTTACAATTCTAGTCTCAGTACATGCTAGAGGTGACCTATTGCATCTCCACAGCCATCAAAATAATGGCAGTGTTGGTATTTAATAAGCCACTTTCACATAAGCCTTCTAATACTAGGCTTAGGAGCATAACTCTGAGCACCCAGTTTTGAGAACGTTATCTGGCAACCCGCTTGTTCTTCCTGGATATTCTTATAAATCACTTGGTAACAGGCTTTGGAAGTGAGTCTTCCTCAGTTTGCTGGCTGCTCAGGACATTGTATTGCAAATCCTGTCTGTAAGCTTGCTTTGTGCCCTGTGACTGGATGGAACTTACCATTTTGTCTTCTGAGAGATTTTTGAAAGAACTGCTATGTCTCTGTTATTAATCTACCTATATTTCAGATTTGCTCTTTGGGTGGGGTAGTTGGATAGCTTATAAATTGCTAATGTTTCTGAAATATCTTTAGAGTTCAATTCAGCTGTAGTCCTCAGAGCAGTGATTTTTGTGTGGGTTTTTCTGTTTATGGGTTGGTTGGGGGTTTTTTTGTGGTTGGGGTGTAGGTTTTTTGGGTTTTTTTTTTGTTTGTTTTGGGGTTTGGTTTTTTTGGGGGGGGGGGGGGCAGTGGTTTTGATAACAATTAAGATAAATAGGTTCATTTTTATGTTTAACTTCAGCTTCATGAGATATCTATCAAATCAGCACCAGAATACCCTTCTGATCACCAGCAGGAGCCAAAAAAGAGGCAAATGGCAACCCTGGATTTCTTCTACATGAGGAAGCCTTTGGTGACATAACTAACTGGTACTGCTCTACAACATTACACAGTTGTAGGAACCAGGCGGAGGCTGAAGGGGAAGGTGTTCCTTTGCATATACTGTAGTTTTCATCTGAATTAGAAAGTTATCAGAAACAGATGGTTGTGTTCGTAGGATCGTGCTGAACTGAGGGTAGGTAACCTGATGTCTGGTGCATAAGCTTGTTATCAGACAGGGAGGTGGTTCTGCAGTGCATGACAGGTTAGTGTTGCTCTTGTCTGGGCCCTGGAAGAACTTGAGGCTTTCCTTAGTCCATTTCAGAAGATATTTTTTGCAACCGTTCCCAATTTTTCTTTGATACCTTGCAATAGAAATATGACTCTAAACAGGTCTTCCAATGAATCTTCCTAAAACAACAAGGATTGAGCTCCCTTGTAGATGAAGAGTGTAGGTTTTGTTCCTGGTGCAGGTGAAAAAACTGAAAAGGGGATGGTGAGGGAGAGTCAAGTCCTACAGGATGTTTCTCAAGTGCTGATGGTGTCCCCATCTCAATGCTGCTCTACTTAGTCATTGAGGTTCTATTTTTTTGGGGAGAAGGTGGATGGGACAAATTAGGTCTGGATTTTCAGCTGTCTCCTTTCTGGTAAGTTAAGCCTCTGTTTTATAGACAATCATAGAAGGAACATAGGGAGCATTTCCTTGGCTATGTTAACAAAAATCTATGCATCAACTGGCATGTAATCTCATCTCTGGGTTTCACAATACTGCATTGGCTTATACCTTATGCAAAACAGAATGAACAATTCAGATATAATTCTTTATGATATTTAATTTAAAAAAAGATGTGCTGGACTGAAGTGATTCTAGCTGTGCTTTCTCTTGCAGTATGTCTTTTGTAGACCTTTCTCATTTTCTGTGCTATAGAAGGATTAGAGCATCTTAACTCTGAAATCACCTTCACCCAAAGCAGTTACTGGCACAGCGGGAAATGCCTCTGGTTCATCTGTACAACCAGTCCTGGGCAGAACTTGGGTGCAGAAGTGCAACCTGTGAAATGCCTTTCTGAACTACTGTGTGTCCTGGGCTCACTAACAGAGGTGAGACTCTAGACTTCTGCTGTGTGTGCTCGCAGCACAACTGGAAGCAGGCGTAAGCCTTGCCTCTGACTTGGTGGAGCCCAGAGACTCCCTTCTTGGGGGACTGGCCTTGCCTCCAGGCCAGGATGGTTTCCTGCAGCACACACAAGACAGCTCTGGAATCAGAGACAGGAAGGCTTGATTCCCTGTGACAGAAAAGTGTCATGGTTCAGCCAGTTGTTTCTCTTGTGTCCTTTGTTCCCACAAACCTCACTCTGTGGGTGCATGGTAGCCCTTTTTCCCCATCCTTCTTCTGAAAGTTGACCTCCCTTTACCAACCTACTGTACAGAGTAGTTCAAGACAACATCTTAAAGAGCTGGGTGAAACCTTGCCCTTGCTTCTGGTAGGGAGATATTTCCACCCCCATCCCCTGCTGGCTGAACAACCATTCTCTCCATTAGGCAGAGGTGGCAGTATTCACCCTGCTACTGATCTAGAAACAATAAATCTGAAGTAGGAACCCTAGGTCAGTCATCATTTGGAAACAAACAAATAAACAAAACAACTAAAAAACCTCAAAGATAAGCCTTAGAGCTGTAGTGTGTTATAGGACACCTTCTGTCATCCAGAACTATGTATCTTGGCCTGTTCGGGGCCATAACTAAAAATATTTTGCAGTTCCTATGTAGCCCTTTAACAGGTGCTGTGTACCATGGATGCTCTTTCCTTGCTCATGTGCTGACTGCTGTGAGTTTGGCACTGAGCTGCTGAGCTGTCCCTGTGTGTTCAGGAGACAGCTTCAGTATTTAACTGAAGGCTGTTGTTTTCACTCTGACAGCCAGAAATACCAGCTTGTAGATTTATTTTTTTTTTTTTTTTTCAACAGAGTCCTTATTTGTGACTCGGGATTAATGCTTTAGCCCCATTTTATACTGAATACAGCCTTTCTCCCCCTGCTTTAGACTAAGTGGTGTCTATATTGAAAGGATGTGATACAAGCAATTATTTTTTTTAGAAGGGTATTTATTTTGAAGGGGGTTTTACTAGTGTTGTAAAAAATACACAGTTGTACTCAGCAGATCAGATCTTTTCTGTGTCTAGCAGAGATGGGTAATTTAGCTCAAATGCACTGCTTCCCCCCCTCCCACCCCTACCTATTAAAAAGCACTTCAGCCTGCAATTAACTGAGTGTGAAGGGAGAAAAGAGAAATGGTATAAAACTGCCTTTTTTTTCTTTTCAAGCCCAGAAATCAGACAATTCACTTTACTTTAGAAGTGCCTAAAGGCCCTTGAAAGCTATGGTGGAAGAAGCTGAGGTTTTTTTTATGAGGGAGATATAGTTGAAAGCTCCTCTTCAATTAGAGTAGAGGAGATAGATGAACTGTGCTTAGTCAGGGGAGGTGTGTGATTTCTGTGCTTTCTTCCGGGCTTCAGTATTTCATGTTCAGTTTCAAAGACTGGGCTTAAGCTCTGCATTTCTCTTGATAAAGCTGTGTCAGTGATGCATGGAAAAAGATCACATCCCCACCTGGTAGGTCTGTCCTGGCAAAGTTCTTGTAGCACTGTTGCCAGAAGGTGTTTGTGGGCTTACCAGTGCTGGTACCCAGCATGGCCCAGCAGTGGGGGAGCTTTGCTGCCACTGGAGGGTCTTGCCTGTAAAGCCATGCTGGTGGGGCTTGGAGGTCTGCTGTAGTCTGGGCTACTTCTCCATAGCTACCACTTTTTCTGCTTGCAGGGTTTTCAAAATACCCCCACCCTGTTAAAATAGGTTTTAAAGGCAGCTGGGAACCACTGAAATACCTGATGCAAATTTCAAGCACACGTAATGAGTGTATTAGTGGTTCCTCCTCTGTTACCTTGTAAGCCCCTTGGAGGGGGCAGTTTGAACAGCAGAGCTGTGGGTCTGATGGGCACCTTGGTGTGCTGGCTTCCTGGAAATGGTTAAATAAAGTGGTATGCTTAATCTGAATGCCATGCCTTTCTATAGTTGTCTTCCCTTCTTGCTTATGCTTAAAAAAATAATTAGTACTGAGATTTTTTTTTTTTAAGTGGGTACTCGTTGACTTGTTTTCCTGCTCTTTCATTATGAAGTTGGGCAACTATTAACAAAAAAAGGATGGAAACAAAGAAGCATGGCATAAATGTATTCTGAAATGCAATTAACTTTTCTGTGTGTAAGATGACAGTCTTCAACGTGCTGACTGTGTGTGGCTGCACTTGTGGCTCTTACCATCAGTAGTTAGCTGAAGAGAAAGCTGCTTGTGTGGCTTGGTGTTCCCTACATGTGAGGTTCTTCCCTCTGTCAGCTCTGCAGCAGGACATGCTGTGGCCATGCTCAGTGCCAACACACTGGGAGTGTAGTCATTGCTTCTGAGGCTTGGGTGTTATTCTATTAATTCAAGAATTGGATTAAATATGAAAACTGCTGTTAACCTTTAGCATGGCTTTGAATGTGAGATACTAATAGAAAGATGTTATAACTGATGATAGTTTAAAAATATCAAGTGTCCCAAAAGGATATGACTAGCTTTTGATTTGTACTCTTTGAATCCATTAGAATGGATACAATCTGTTTCCACACCAATTCTGAGAAATCATTATTTTTTCCCCTCCTTCTTAACACTTAATATCGAGTCCTTCAGTAGTGAAGTGGGACCTGCATTTAAAGTGTCATATACCTCTCTGCTGTTGTTTTACTACTGCACAGTCCTTCCTATTTGCTCCTTCCTTTCCATCAGTCTTCATTATGATTACTGATTGTGTAATGACCTTTCTCCTGGGAATACTTTCCTTATCCATGAGACAGCTTGACTATTCTTCCTTAAATTGCCTTCTTAGTGAGTGAATTGTTAGTGTTCAGCCCCAGAATCCACCCTCTCCTGCAGCTAGAGAACTTGCTTTACAACCTTTGCTGAACATACAGGTCAGCTGCTATGGAGCTGGAGACTTGCCCCATCCAAACCTCTGCTGAGGCTGGAGATCATGTATTTACATTCCCTGTATGCCCAGCACTGTTACTTGCAGTCTTAGGATCCAGCTGGTTTTCTAGGTGAATTACAAACTCTGCCGTTATACTCTGTGAAGTATTCTTAAACAATTATATTTGGAGAAGTAGAGACTTCATCTGGGCATGTTTGAAAGTGATCTGGGTTGGCTTTTTTGTATAACAGCAGGCATCAAAGACCTAGTTACTTTCTACTGAATTGGTACTGTATTTACTTGTCTGTGTATGAGCAATGAAGTTGATAACATGAAGTGGTTGAGAGAGAATACAATTCATGCTTTATTTGTGTTTGCTAGTAGATACCATATTTAAACTTGTTATTCTTGGCCTGAAATACCAACTTGTTCCAGCTGGCTTTTAGCTTTGTTGTGTAATTGAGTCAGTTTCTAAGTAGCCTCTAGAAGTTGGGCTCAATAGAGGAGTTTGAACTGGCACATGTAGGGATCTCCTTGGCTGGTCAGGAGGGATATGCCACTTGAGGTGGAAGGGGCATTCACAGGAGACATCAAGCAGTGTGTGGAGTTGGCGTCCCCAACTACACTACAGTTCTGCAACGGCTGGAAAACACAGGAATAAGCATGGAGGAAAAAACCTCATGTAAGGCTTATTGCTGTTGTGGCAGTGCCACCTGATTGTTCCTCCTGGGTTATCTTTGATATTCTAGTTGAATATTATGTAATGTTTTATATTAAGAGCAGAGGAGGGTGACTGTATGTGACTTTCTGCAGACATGCCCGGTAAGGTTGGCTGTAACATCCTTTTCTGGCTCACAGAACTGAAGTGGGCACTTCTGCTTGTTTAGCTTGTCTCTAAGCTTTATACTTTGGTAGTCATGACTGCTGCACAGCATAAAAGGTCGTACCTATCTTTTGTCATACCTATCTGCAATACTAGTGTCTTGCAAGGAGCATATTCCCACCAGACGCTGTTTACAGTGAATAGTTCTCGTAAGGAGGTGAGTATTTTGGAGACATCATGGTGTGAGTGAAGCAGCCCGGACTCTGGAATAGACTTTCACATGGGCAACTGAATGCCAGTACAATGTTTCAGCCTAAGCCTAACCATTCCCACTTTTCATTGCTGCATGGCAGTATATTTAACTTGGCAAATACTTTGTTTATGAAGCTCATTTTTATCTCTAGAAACTTTTAACCTTTTTTCAACCATGTTCACATGTATCAGAGTAATGTGTTTATCTGCTCAGTCCCAGACATGTTCTTCAGACTGCAGGAGCTTGAATGGAAAGATTGTACTTCTGTATCAGGTTCAATTTTTCTCTGAAGTTCTGACTTACTAAGTTCTTGGTGAGTTTGCTGCTCCCAAATGTCCCTCTCTGAGAGAAGGAGCCTCCTTAGAAAACACACAGATTTTTTTGAACTTCCAAAAAATCCAGTGGGTGACCATCCTCCTAATGATTTTTTTAATTTTTTTTTTTACAGAGGCTCATGGATATAAAATTAATCTTTTCCTCAGTGCTGTGTGACTGAAGAGCTAGTGAGTGATTTCCTACTGGTGACTTGCTTGTTAAGCTGCAGTAACTAAATGGAATTGCAGCATACTCAGTTTTTATGTGTGCCTGCACGAAAGAGAAATGTCAACGTAGATATCCCGGTGATACCAGGTGCTTGATTATGCCCCCCCCTTCCCCATACATTAGCCTCAGAGAACCATAAAGAGAGTTTATTGTTCTTGCTGACAAATGCTTGAGTATTTATTTCAACATTTTTAGTTTTTGACCCTAATGGTTTGGGGATCTCTTCCAAAATGTAAAACATAGGACAGTTATATTTCTTGCTCCCTGCGCTCCAGACACAAATACCTAATCTTCTCATTGCATCAGGTGCTTATGATGTCAGATATGTAAGTGTTTTTTCAACCCTAATTAGGGATAGAGGAAACTTTGCATTGCATATTACGTGTACGTGTGACAGAGACCCTCTTGTAAAGGCTGGAAGGTTGGGGCAGGTGTAAGCACAATCTACTTCATGTTTATGAACACTTTCTTCTTAGCCTGTTGAAGCTAAGGCCCCCCCATCAGGGCCTTAATCTTTTAGGTACTGCTTAAGCTTGTAGTTATGTTCTTACAAACAGAATCAGACAAACAAAACCAAAAACTGTCCTGAAGCGTTTGATTTGCTACACTCACTGGCCAAAGTCATAGGTTCTCTTTTTCTCTGTTATCAGACCACAAGCTGGTTTTCTGCATTAGGTGTCACTTCTACCACAGCTCAAGAGAAACTAGGGACTCTCAAAAATTCGTACAGTGATGTCTATGTGAGTTTTGGTAGCCTCCTTTCCCCCTTCTTCATACATGAATTGCTGGCACAGGTAAAGATAAATCTTGCCCTCCAATGGTTCCTGTGGGTTTGACTATTCTTTTCTGGCATTGCCTTTTAGCTCTCTTGAAACAAGTACTATACTTATTCTGCCTGCCCACTTTTTTTGTGGGAAGTGCCTAAAACTCTTTCTTTGTCATTTCTCTGCTTCTCCCAAGTCACATCCAATAGCTTATCTTAATGCTGACAACCTGGATTCCTCTCCATATACCAGACCTACTTCTTTTTTTTTCTTCCCCATCTAAACTAAAAATCTTTGCTCACTTCCCTGCCTCTTGGGAATGTGTAGGAATGGGCTGAAGTTCAGAATGGCTGAAATAACTTATTGTCATTTTTTTCTTCCTCCTGCTACCACAGTCTTGTCCATCTTTTAGGGCTAGTTCTCCGAGCACTGCTGAAATCATCTATACCTTTTCTTTACCTGTGAGCTCTTTAAGCTGTGCAGGTTCTTTCTAGGTAACATATATATATGATATTAATTCCTACCTTCTACACAGCTGCAGTCTGGGCTTTCATTGCAACATTGACTCCTTCAACATTCTGCTTCTCAAAACACGGGAGAAGAATTGTGTTCAGATTAAACCTTTGCTGTTGTGTTATAAGTAACTTTTTTCCTCAACTCTCTTTTGCTTTGTTGTGTTCTCAGCTGTCCTCCAGGTTCTGTGGGTATTGTTTTAGATTGTTTTTAATTAATGCTGTAGAAATCAGTGTTTTTGTGAAGTGAACGGTAAAGATGGCCACTGTTTCTAGGAATACTGAATTATAACAAGAATTAAACAAAGATTATTTAACTTGCTAATAGGCTGTGTCAAAACCAAGACCTACTTATCAGTCCTTGGACTTCCAAAAAAGGCTTAAAGTTTGGCTTGTAAGCAAAATACAGATTGCTCAGCTATAAGAAGACAACTTGGACCACTGATGGTTATTTATGACCAGGGTTATGTTATAAAATTTTCTTGAAATGGTGAGTAAGGAAATTAGCTCAGTTTGTAACACTAGATTATAATGAATTTGTAAAAAATAGTCTTTTAGTGAATCTAATCTGAGATCTTCAGAACACTTATTTGCAGAAAAAGGCAATGCTTAGGAACAAAAGTTGGCAGCTTTTGCAATGATGGCAAAGTACCAGAATCCAAATGATGCAATATCTGTATGGTGTTTTCTGGACAATTTGATCCTTGAACTGGTCACATTTCTGACCCACGTGTGGTCACTCACATACAAGATGCATGCCTCAGAGTTGAATTACTTGCTTTCCAGACTAGCCTCTTCTTGTGTAATACTCTGTCTAAGCACGGAGAGCGTTTTCTGATGTGTCACCTGGTTGGAAACAGTATTTCTTTGCATTTGATTTAGTATAGAAAATAAAACATTTCACATGTGGAGATGATGTTTTTTTTCTAATGATACCAGAAAAACTTGTCAACTAAAGAAAGTTAGGTGCCCTCTTCCTATTGTCCTGAAACACAAACTGAGTGTTTATTGTATGGAGAACATAAAAGGTCTATGAATCATATATTGAAATAAGTATATGATCAATGGCCATTTGATGCACATTAAGTAATCTTTAGGTATACTCCTAAATTTGACAATTCTTACTATAGGAGATTTACCTGTTACATTGTATTTGCCTTACTAGTTGAGAAACTTGAAATAGCAGCTTGTTGACACATATGGGTTTACAGGAGGTTACTGAGCAGTCAGAGGTTTTATGTGGTCCAGAGTCTGTGGGCTGATGTGACCAGGAGGGTGTTCTGGGGTTGGTAAAAAAGATTGGGAAGGTCTTACTGAATCCTGTTAGCACCTGTTTGCCAGAGGTCCATTCAAAGTTAAGGAACATTAAATTGGGCTTCAAAGTTAAGGAACATTAAATTGAAAACAATATCCCATTTTTAAAACATCTGAAAAAAGCTCACTTTTGTACTGTAACTTAAACTAACAAAGTTCCGTAGACTTGGAGTTACTACTTGGATACCATATTTGCAGGACACGTTCTGCTAGGCAAGTGGCTATATTGACCAGGAAAATTTATTTATGATTTAGGGTTTGATGTGCTTGAGGATCAAGCAGTTTTGTTGTCAGCTTCAGTGAGCAGGAGATCAGCCAGTACTGAAGAAGTCACCTACCCTGTCTGGAAGAAGTTGCAGAACAAATTGCTGGGGCAACAGGTACCCCAAGGAGAAATGCTTGGCTGAGTTTTATCTGCAGAGGGAGATTTAACTGAGGAGAAAGCATTGGATTCAGTTAAGTGCATTGATATGGGCTGAGAGACTGACTCCGGGAAGACAGAATTATTCTGGGGGTATATTAAATTTTTTTTAAGGGTGACAAAAAAATGGCTGGAAGAAGTAGAAGCTTTTCTGCAAGGAAGAAAAATATTCTGATTACTGGTCTAGGCTTTTCATTGCTATATTCCTGTGCGATTTGGCAGACCTTTCTATGTAGTCTGTGGGTCACAGTCCAGTAACCTCAAGTCTTTGAGGTGATAAATAGGAAATCCTGAAAAAGAACACTTTCCCTCAGGAACTTAACTGGGGAGGCAGCTTCTGGCTGTGGCTGGGGTTAGGCTGTTGAGCGATGTGGTATACATTCTCAGAAGTCAATGTGAGTTGCACCATCTCTGAACCACCACAACTATATTGCTCAGCCTGTAAAAATGTTTTTAGTCACCTGTTTACACCACTGCTTTTTTCTTCGTACTCCTACTTGCTTGGCACACCTAGCACACCTGAAGGGATGGTGTGATAGCAGGGAGCAGGGGAATGGTTGGGCCACTGCTGCTCATCAGCCTAAAGTTAGGATCCAATTCTCCTTGCAATTCTTTATATGTGTTTGTGGGATGAAGAAAAAAAAAAGGTGTGTATGTATTTACAGATCCATGAAATAACATATAAGCATTGTAAAGCCTTAATAGTTTTTGTCTCCTAAAGATGGAGAATAGAACTGGATCTGAAGTACACAACAGGAAAGGTTTGCTCAAGGCTGCTCTGGAAACTCACTGTTGAACTCATATCATGAGTTGTGATTCTGTCCTTACTCAGTAATTTCCACCAACATTGTCTCTTCTGTTCAGGGAAAAGCAGAACCCTCCACTCTGATGCAGTCAGTGCTGTGCACGCACTTTGCTCCTGTAACAATCATACAGGGCCTCAGTTAAACATGATCTGACTTTGCATACCTTAACTGTGCCTGTAACATGTCCATGATTTGCCATGTGAAGCAGGCAGGCTGCCGTGTCCCTTACAGGAGAAGTGTGAGTGCCAGAGAGCGTGCAGGTGCTGGAGTGCTCCTTCACCATTGCTCAGTCTTAACCTGACACGGAGGCATGTGAGTGACTTCCTGTGCCTTTTATTCTAGCCAACAATTATAAGCAGAGATGATTTTTTTTTTCTTTTTTGTTTTATGGGTGTCTGAGTATTGGTAAAATAGTTAACAGAGGAGTTCCCTGGGCTTTTTGTGGGGTTTTTAGTGTTTACCATGAGTGTCTTAGCATTGGGCACTATGTGCATTGCTCGTCTTGTAAAATCCACTCAGTCCTTTATTTCTGTTTGATTCAGTGCAAGATTTTTACTCTTGTGACAGAATTGTTGCACACCTTTTTAACTTTCAGTTGAATTTAGTGATGAATCTCCTGCTTAGACTGCTGGAAAATATGATCTTTTGCTCAGAGAGTAAACAAAGCTGAACCCAGTACTCAAAACAAATCTTTTAGCAGTGCTCAGTCATTATGTTTGTTTTTGAATATGTAGATTTTATACATTTAAGTATATTATCTGCCAGATTTTTTTATTGTTACATCTGTGGTCTAAAACTTGGCTGACTGCAGTCTGAGTGTTTTCCCAATGATCTGACAGTTCAGTCTGTCAGCATTTAGCATGAGTAACTGGTCACACCTTTTGTCTATGCTTTGCTATTATAACAATCCAGAAGGTGACACTTTCTCCTGCACCCACCTAGAATCATAACCTGAAATGTTATGGGAACAATGATAATGCTGTACTTGTCCTCAAAGTTCTGCTGTTTCTTCTGAAATATTAGTTATTTATGCCAGAAGAAAATGATAGACTAAATAGTCCACTTGCTTCCTTATGATATTTAGCTCCAATCCCAACCGATTGTATATACCTATGGATCTAATAGCTAGGTAACACTTTACTGTAAGGAGCAGTTATCCAATTTGATCTTCCATTTTTTGTTGCTTAACCTGCTCATATTTCATAACAAGTCCTCTTGCTTAAATTGATATAGCTTGTTCAAAGCTTTGCAAAAAAAAAAAAGGCAATGAATGTGTATTTACTGGGTTGCATTATCTATTGTGTAATCTAATTTTAGAATTTGGGAGGCAATTCTTTATTCACACGAGGTTACAGCAGAAGCGCTATGCAGCTGGTTTGCCTGTTACTGAGGGAAGGCTCGCTGAAGCGGTAATTCTCTTGAGGTCCTTGGCATGAATAGGCATCGCAGCAGTAATTTTTCTTTTCTCAACAACTACTTTAATTGCTACAGCTTCAGAATGTATCATTGTCAGGAGCTGACATGAACATATGCTTTGTACAGAAGCAGCAGAATGCTCCACAGTGCCTGCAACAGTGTTTCAGCATATCTGTAACCTCGTTTTATTTTCCTCATTCCTTCTTGCTGCGAGTTATTGATCCCTAGACACAAAGGAGTGGCAAAAGGTAGTCTTTCTGTGTATTTGGGAGGGAGGGTGCTGTGAAACAACTATATTTATACAGAAGCACTTTGAAGCTTTTGAAATACTGCATCTGAATGATACAGTGCTTTATAAATCCTTTTTGCCTCAATTTCCCATTTTTCTCTTTGGTTTTGAAGAGTATGTACATTTTCTAGCTGACTGTTCTACAGATCAGCAAATCTTCAGTGCCTGCTCTGAAAGCTTGATTTTTATTTGGCTGGATTTTCATTATGGCCCTGTTGCTGTTCTTTACAATCTAAAGAAAGCCTGCATTCATAAGGATTACTGCATCTGCGAAGGATGAAGAATAAGTAGGAATGATGAAGTCCAGTGGTCATGAATGGACAAATTGTCCCAGTCATTCGTTCAGTTGTCAGTATATTGTGAAGTATTTGGGCTGGCAAAAAATGTTAGCTTTGGGTAACATACTAGTTTTATTAAAAACACAGTAGAGTACTCAGAGAGTATTCTAAGACAGCATATGATGTATTAGTGTATCTCTCTTCTTAAGTGTGATTGATTTATTTATTTCTCCCTAAAAGCTTGTAACTTTAGATTTTAATTCTATTTTCCATTGTTAGCTGAGCTTGTCTTATTGGACAAATCTTATCAAAAAGGTACTTGCAATTCCAAGTGGGATACTGCCTTGTGTTATGCCAGGAGCACTGAAGAAGGAAGATCTTGTTGTACTGGCTGAAGATCAGAGTTGATTCTGGAGTCTGACATGTTCCCTGTGTTCGCAAATATAAATACTATTGTGTGCCTTCAGATTCCATTTTGCCCCGTTGTGGTGGGTAGTAGTAAATGCAAGTTTTTTTCCATGGTGTTCTGATAGAGCACTGTAGAGGTTCTATTCTCAGTGATACTAGTCTCCTCTAAATACAGTGTTAATCAGGAGTAAACGGTCACTGGGCAGTTGCTGTACTTCTACCTAGCATGCAGCACTTTGCAAAGCTCCAGTACCAGAGCAACTAAATAACATCTCCTGTTACCAGTTTGCTCTTGATACAACAATCTGGTTCAACTACAACCAACACTTTAAATAGATAAAACATTGGAAAGCTAGTACAGTGTCATTTAAAAGAAAGATTTAAAATGAAATTGTTTGGTAAGGTGTTTTGCAGTGTATGGGTGCCTAGAGTACCTGGCACTGACTGTGCAGATCGGAACAGACGTGTCTCTTGTGACTGATGGGGGCTTCTGATTCCATTGGTACTAGCTGGTTTAGCAACCACACAAACCAAATCTAACACCTGTTAATGTTGTGTAAAAAACATAGCACTTACATGAGTGTTATTTATTGCATACGTTATAAATATTTTGGTCTGAAAGACCTTTGACTTTTCACTATAGAATCTGTTTTTGTTGAGTCAACAAGCAAACCTGGAGACTTTCATACAGCTGCTGAAGTGGCAAGTGTTAGTGGTGCTTTTTGAAGACATCTGTAAGTTAGAGGTAACCTTTCCTGCTAGTGACAGTTTGTTACTAATGACAAGTCTTGCATAAAAAGCCTTTGAATAGCAAACTAAGAGCCTGAAAATAGTAGCTGTTTGAGATACGTGTGTGTGTATATATATACATATTTAGAGGGAGGGAATCAAGGGGGGAAAGATTTTCCCTTGAGAAAGACATAGCACTATATAAGCCATCTGGGTGCATATTTTGAATATTGGTTTTTTTAGATTTTCGGTGAAATTAGTTTGCACACACTTGCCGTCTTTAGGATACTTGCTAGTAGTAGACTTGAGCACACAGCGATGTGCTTTTTTGTGGAGCTCTGCTAATGTATGTGTTTTTCCTGGTTTGCTGGGAATTGGTGTGACTGCATTTCCTGACATCAGGACATCTGTGATTATTGCTGATAGTTGTTAATTGAATATTTGTACTTTGATAGGCATTGGTTGCCCAGCTGTTATCTGTCAGGCTGGGTTTGCATTGCTATAGTCATGTCACAATTTTTTTTTCATGTTGCTATTTGATAATTTTAAAAGGTCACACTGAAGGAACTAGCCCATGTAGTATGTTTGTACGAACCGGCTTCCATGCTACTTTTGGCACAGAAATTCAAATAACAATGTCCAATTGTTATTATATATCCCATGATCATGTGGACTCCTAGGACATTTCATCAGGTCTTTTGGAAACGAAAAAGCAATAACTGTCACACTCTAGAAGTGTACTAGACCAACCTGTGCTCTGCTTGTGTCCACTCTAAGAAAATGCATCATCATTTTTGTGTCAGTGTACCTTGCTCACCCATGCTTCAGCTTTAGCAGCGCTAGCCCAACTTGTGCTTTACCTTGGGCTCAAGGATACTGTGTTTCTAGCAGCAGTGAAGGTCAATTCCTAGATATTGTTGGAGACGAGGGTGTCCAAAACAGCAAATGACCTCATACAGTTGACTTGAAAGGTCTGTTTACAGTGTTACCTTTCAGGTTCTAGAAGAGAGCTTGTGTGTGGTATATGTAGCTGTTAGCATGTAACATGTCTCTGTAAAGTTTTCTTCCTTCATTTTCCTATTATTTGGGAATTTGATTGCTACTCTCTGGGGGTTCAGAGAACTGTTAAATCCTGTGATGTGTTTGCAGGGAAGTGGTGTGACTCCATCTTGCAGGTGAGGAGTTGTGGCAAGGAACAAGATCAAAAGCATTCACTGAATCTCTTTTAGTTGTCCATTTTGATGCCTGCAATTGGGATTTTCTCTCTTTATGCTCCCGGATACGCTCTTATGTATCAGTGGAGCTTGGAAATCCTACTACTCTTGCAAACCAGACTGCTAAATACTTACTTGTTCAAGAATGCCAAGTCATGTCCCCTTGTGAAAAGTGGTTTGTGGTTGTTTGCATCACCCAGAAGCTCTTACAGACTCAAGCCTGGAATCCAGATCTGCAGACAGCCTGGCTTCACTTTAAGGCTTTGTCACTCTTGGAAGAGACCCACCTTGCTGATATTCTTTCCAAATTTTAACAAACTGGACATGGGCCTACTGCAAAGCAGCCTCCTGTGAGTTGTAACAAGTCCAATCTTGGAGTAAATCCGAGATTTGTGTTGGAATGAGGCTGGATTTCATGTTTGAGCTGTCTAACCCAGTGCAGTGTTCTTGTGTTCTGCCTGTTGATTTCTGGGAGTGGAGAGCAATTTTCTAAAGCAAAGCTCAATGAAGTTTATTGTCCTGCATGTGCAGAGTGGGACACTTCAGTTTGCTTTTGAAAATTGTGTTCTGGAGTTGAAAATTCTGTATTGGAGTTAAGATAAATTAACGGTAGCAGTAACAGAGGGAAGAGATGAGTCATGGGATGCAGCTCCATGCAGTTTTGGTTACAGCTTCTTTGCACTTTGCTTCTTGGTGAGCATTCTTGGTTTTGCTTCTACAGCCTGTCATCACCCACCCTTCTTTCTCCCTCTCTGAGCTATGTCATGGTGCACTCCTTGCTCCAGCATCTGTGGCTTTTCTGGTGTCCCATGAATTTGTGTTGTAGTTCTGATCAAGGTAGATGTGGAAGACTAGGTAGATACCCAGAACTGTTTCTAATTTTTCATAACCAATGGCAGAACTGTGATGGAAGCCTCTTTGGAGATACTCATAAGCTAACTTGTTTTTTTTCTCTCTAGAGTAGTAAGTGTCTTAACAGCTACAATATAGTCTTTTCTCACTGTTTAGGTTTTTTTTTTTTCAGAAGCCTTGACTTTCTTTTTTGAATCCCCTTTAAAAAAAACTTTTGTGGAGGTCTTTAGTTAGTCTTTTACAGCAAATCTATTTTAAAGCACAGGCATTAATAAGGGTAGGACTTAAGCCTAGCAAAGTAACTTATACAAATTTTATTTGACAGAACTTGCCTTGCTTTTATGAGACATTTCCTCAGAAACTGGAACTGTGAAATGTCATTGTTCTGACAGAAATATTTTCTACTCCTTGTCTGCAAAAAATCAAGTTACTTTTATGCAAGCATGCCTTTTGCAAAATCTGCAGCAACATTAGGTGAGGATACCAGAGAGACGACTCAGTCTGTCAGTGTTGGATTGCAGGGTCTTGAGCCTTGTTGACATCTCTGCAATTTGTCTGGCCTTAATATTTAATAAGCCTGATACTCTGCAATCTCTGGAGTGAGAGCAGTTATTTTAAAATTTCCTTGTGCCTTTGCTGGAGTTCTCGCCAGGGTCTTTAAATTCAGAGGTGTGCTTGCCACACCATGTCTGGAGAGTAAAGCAGTAATCATCAATTCTATGGCTCCATACTCATGTTATATTAAACTTTTAAGCAGTTGGCAGAAAGAATACTTTGTATAGCACAGTAGGACCTTGGTTTTGCTCCTGATCAGTGGGAACTGCTGGAAGTTTCAGATTGCCTTTCAGGAGGGTGAGTATTAAGAGGTAAGTGACTTGGCAGAGGCTGCTTGTCCAGACAGCGCTACAGTCTGTGTGTTCTGGTTGTTCGCTTGGTGCCAAGTGGCTTGCTGGGGCCTAGACTTTTCCAGAGGGAGCTGGTTGTTGAATGCACAGGAGATGCATGAGAGGTGCAACCCACATCCATCGGTGAAATGGCAACAGTCAAAGATGCAGATAAGAGTCTGCTGATGTGCTAGAAAAGAGCAGCTGGGGCTGATCAGTGAAGGCAAACTTTTTTCTGTTGTCTCCTGCCAAAAGCTGTGGGGAATCTTGGGGAAATACAGTCTGAGTAAACTGGTTTAGGCAGCATCTGTGAACATAAGGGCTCTTTCATTTCCAAACTTCAATCTGAGCTCTGGTTTTGTCTCTGGATACAGAGGAGTCAATTTTCAGGATTGCAAACTGTCTGCAGGTTCCTAGCAGTTGAATTTATTTGTGGTAACAGAAAACGTTCATCCTCTGCACCTTGTATTCCAAGTTTGCTAGCTTGAGTTGGAGGCTGCTATTGAAACAGTTGCCTTTTCTGGTTTTCAGGGAGCCTAAGTAAAGAATCTGACTTCCCTCTTTCTGCAAACCCTTACCCAGTAGAATGTCATGCACAAATTACTGAAAGTATTTGTCATTACATTGGCATATTTCACCAAGGAAATCGGTGATAAACATGATAACACTTTGAATTATTTTTGTGTAAGAAGCTGCGTAGCTGAAATTGAAAAGCACTACTCTTAAGTTATGTGGTTTGAGAGTTTTCTAGAACTCTTCCAAAAAAACACTTCCGTTTTTAAACCCACAGAAGTGCCTTTTTTAAGTCTCAAAAGTGGTTTTAACAAGTAACTTTCAGCTAACATCTGAAGGGGGGAAAAAAAAGTATTTTCATTTTCATTTTTTTTTTCTCCTTTTCCCCCTGGAATCTTGAGTGAAATTTTGATAATTCCTTTTTCTCTTTAGTTACATATTCAGGTTGCAAATTCTTTGTAAGAACACCTCATTTTTGTCCTAAAATGTCTTTAGATTTTGAACTTGAGCTTGAACTTTAGAAGTCTGTTTGTCAGACTTAAGTTGGTACTTATACTTCAACATTGTAATTTGTTTTGTTTGCAGTCAATTACTGTTCTTTTTTCCCCACCCTTTTGATGAACAACCTGAAAGACAAATGTGTGGGAGCTCTTGCAAACTGCTAATGCCTTTTTAAAGGCAAATCGTTAATTCAGAACTCTCTCCAAGTGCACCAGGGACTTTCAGTGTCCACAAAAAATGAACTTCATTTATAGTACTTCTGTGGCTTTTTTACCATGAGTTGCACAAAAGAGATCCAGTGTCTGCCTGTGGGGTGTAAATGAACTCAACTCTAATACTCTGAGACATATTAAAAAGTAGTTTCTGGGATGGAGGAAGTATCATGTTGGGCTGAAAATGCTCCGTTGGGCTGGAAGCCTCAAGCAGTGGGATGAAAGGAAAAGTTATATGTCTTCTGACTTGGAGCTTGGAGCACTAATGGGAGGAACAGGCAAGCCTAGGCATTGACTGGTTTCTTTTCTAGCTTGCAAGCTTGCCTGCTTGGGAGGGTATGCGATGACAGCTGTGTTTCCTAGCGGCTTCTCTAAATGTCAAGGTATACAGAGTGATGGTACCAAAACTAAGCTTGGTGGAGGAAAAACAGAAGCTTGCAATGAGTTGCCCTAGATACTTTACCTTCACTGAAGTAAATCTGCAGTCTTTATGTATTAGCTACTGATCCAGCTTTTGTGCTGTGAGGGTATTAGTAAGTGCACACTGCCATTTAACCTGCAAATTAATATGGCAACAAATCTTGGAGTAAGTACTTCTTAAAGTTTCAAAAGGTGTCTTTCCAGGTGTCTAGATAATAATCTATCTCTTAACCACGTTTTCCAAAAGCAGTAGTACTAGCGTGTAATTTTTAAAAATAAAAATCTTGTTGTAGAGACTTGCATGTTCTCCGAGGGTAGCGCTCTCCTGATGAGCAATGTTGACAGATGCACTTAAGTGCAGGGTGGTGTAACCTGTTTACATAAACCAATGTTTTGGGAGTTTTTTTTCTTAGTTTAAACTATATATCTGATACTAGAGCCCTAACAGCCACATTGCTATTAAATGAGGTACTTTTTTTGGTTTAGGATGGCAATTGTAAGCCAGACAAAATTCATTACTTTGTATTGCATGTTGTTGTCACTGGCACTTGTGTTATTCTGTCAAGCATTTTCTTAGTCTAAGAAAAGAGTATCTTTGGAGAAGTGAAAGTGAAGCGAAGCCAGAATTAGCTTATGCTGTATTTCACTTGAAAAATCTAAATGGAAAAGTAAAAAGAAAAGGCCATGAAGGTTACATCTGAGCAGTAATGTAGCTGATTACTTAAACTTGCGTATGCAAAACTGGTAGAGGACGTGCATGGTGAGTGGCAGTGCTTGGTTTCATGGCCTGCTTACTCTCTGTGCTACCTTGTGTGTGGGGGTGTGAGTCTGTCCCCTGTCCTCTAGTTTTATGGGAAGTGGGAGTTGTTTATGCTTCTGATGGCAAATGTGTAAGTTTCTGGGTTTTTATACATACCATGTGCAGTTAATTCTTTTAAAAGCAAATCGACTTAAGCAATTTTCTTACCAAAGTAGATTAGACATATTTAACTGCTTGTATTGATAAAAATCATGCCATGAGAAACAGCTTAAGGAAGTTTGGAGGATATTTTGGTGATGCTTATATGAAGCAGCTCTGAAAGTGCAGTGCTGTGGGACAAGTGAAATAAAGATCCTTCTTTTGGCTTTAGTATCTTCCTGAAAGGGTATCCATCCACATTGGGATGCAAGAATTGCTTTATAGTGATTATTTTGCATATGTCCAAACCCAAGACTTGGGAGTTGTTGTGTTGAAACACTTTGTGTGGGAAAACCTGCTGGTTCAATCTGAGAATCTCTTATGTTTGGTCTTGAGGTTGTATTTGTTTGAGAGAATGTGCAGGGGAGAAGAATGAATGGCCAAAAGGCAGCATAAATAAATAGCTTTATGCACTTAAAAGGGCTAGGGTAAGAGCAAGCTCATGGGGTGTGCAGTGATTCTGCTCATGTAAGTGACATCGGCCTTTAGAAGGATGTTTTACTCCTTACCTTTTTCTGTTCTGCCAAGGGGTCTTACACCAAACCCCTGTGGTATCAGTAGCTGCCCCGGATGTCAGTGGGTCAGATTATTCCACGCAGTGGGAATTGGATGCTCTTTATATCTAATAAATCTGATCTTACTAGCATTCAGCTGGCATCTTTGGTCTGGGAGTGGACATGAAATCATAGGCTCCCAATCACATCTGTGCCACTGGTGAGACTTGCTGGGGTTAGAGTTGAGGTGGGATGCAGAGGAGAGGTGAAGTGGATGTGGTTGCTCGGACACTGTGCTGGCACTGCTGATGGGATGTGACTGGAAGGGATGGAAAAAATGTCAGGCCAGAGGAGAACCTGAGATCAGGTGGCTGCTCTGCTGAGAGCAGGCAAGGAGGCATCAGTCTGTAGTGGGAGCAAAGCAAGAAGTTAGTGACTAGGAACTGTAGGGTGAGTTTGGCTGGACTAAGGTAAAGCTTGTACCAGTTCAGGAAGAAGGAGGGTGGTAACAGGCTGCGTAGGAGACTGGAAACTGCAGCTGTGGGACTTCTGGATAACGTGCTGCTTGGACCAGGCTGAGGTTTTGTCTAGCTTTTCTTGTTGCAGCTCGAAGTGCAACCTTTCTTCTTCCTCTCTAGCTTGTGGGAATCAGTCGGGAAGACAGAAGTGTCACAAAACTGCTTGTGTACCACAGGCTGCAGCAACAGTCATTTGCCTGGCTTCTGCAGTTAGTACTAAAACAACTGCTTAAATTTTACACTATATATGAAAGCAGAAAAGGCAGTCTTGGGCAAATAATAGTAGATTTCTTTGATCCTCTGTTCAGCTGTCCATAAGGTCCTAGAAGAGTATTTCATGGCTTTTTTGGTTCCCAGCATGTAAAGTGGGATGGATGTCAGAATAGCTGGGTCAGGGAGTTAAACAGCTGTAGAGTGGAATTGAGAATTGTAGTGCATTTGTGGGAAGGCCATGGCCACCAAAGTGCCCATGCTTGGAGCCGTCACCCAGAAAGGTGAAACAGAGGGAACATGTGGCTTCTCAGCTCTGCTCAGGGAGATGTCTATAAGTGGCAGGTTGCCCCTAGGAGATGGGATAGTTCTTCTACTGAGACTGCATGTGTTTAGATGTTGCAATAACAAGACTTCCATGGTCAGATATGATGATCACAGAAAATCCTAGTTGTCATCTTGCCGCTATTTCTGTCTTTTGAGTTGGTGCATTTCCCTCTAAGCCACAAACTACCCTGTTTACAAGTGCTGGTTGGTCTTCTGCCCACAGCTACAGAGTGTGGGGCTTGCCTCAGCAAAAAAGATTTCCTTGAAAATTCAGTCAATCTGAAACCTTTGTCTGTTCTACGGGTTAGTAAGTAGATGGGCCTTGGTGCAAAAAGAACTTTAGAAGAGGAAGCTCTCCCTGAGAGGACTGAAAACCTTTGATGCAGATTTCAGTTCATTCACTTTGCTCAAAGTTCTTCCTGTTCTTTTCTTCCCAAGACTTTGCTTGGGCCCCTGTCCTAATCAGAAGCTCCCAGAAATGGTTTTTAGGATGAAGGCCTCCACACACATCTGTCACTTTAAATATCCTTCAAATAAGCTAAGGACTGAGGCTGGGATGCAGAACTCCTCATAGGAAGAAAACAGGCTTATCTGTAGTTAACAACTCTCCTGGTAGCTATTGTGGGGT
Organism: Strix uralensis; assembly: GCF_047716275.1. Lineage (NCBI taxonomy): Eukaryota > Metazoa > Chordata > Aves > Strigiformes > Strigidae > Strix > Strix uralensis. Next base: position 62,577,140 of record NC_133973.1, read on the forward strand.
CTTTGAACCCAAAGCTGTGCTGAGATGGATGCATTTCCTGCCCCTTTTCCCTTCATCCTCCCCTTATGTCAAACCTTCAAAATTAAATGACAGTGTCAGCAAAGAGATTGCTGCTGCTTAATGAGTTTCAATTGGGTTGCAGATTGAAGCCTGTCTCCTTGCAATGACAGATTAATAACTCCTGCTGAAGCTTTACAGTATGTTCTAGGGGGGGAATAATTATTGTCTGGGCTTTTTTCTTTTAAACTGGGAAGCTTCATTTCTTGCTAGTGCCTGAACCGGTTGATATTACTGTAAAGATTTTTGTAACAAGTGGCTTGACATATTCTTTTTTGGATTCTGAGGAGCTTGTGGCCTGTTTTGAGGTACACTGAACATTTCTAGCATGTTACAACACAATGATTAAACAGGAGGTTTTCTGTTATATACCATAGAGCTGCTGCTGCTCCTGAAGTTTGTTTTTCTTGGGTGCCTGCCAGTGTGGTCACCCATGTGCCTGGGGGCAAGAGTCTCAGTGTTTGGGGTTTTTCCTAATCTGGTTTGGAAATCTGTTGAAAGAAATGCTTCAGCTCTGCTCCTGCCACAGGACCAGTCAGGGAGACTGTGCCCTGTTAGGGAGCCAGTTCTGTATGGGGCAAGGAAAGGGAGCCACAGTGGGCAGAGGTTAGCGTCTTTGTGGTTGCCCATTGCTGTTCATGCCCCTAGGAACATGTGTGGTGTTAGTATGTTTATGGATTTCACTGCTTTGGGTTTTATAGCCAAGGAGGATTACTTATATTTTTGAAAGCATAAAGAATCTTTTAAAATGTAATTTAGAAAATATTTAACAGCAAATGCTTTGTTAAATCTGTTGCATGAAACAATGCTTAGGTGGTAAATGATCTTGAAAACATGTGAGTTGAGATTAGTTGCAGACTCTGGCCTTTGTGTAATCTCTGACAGATACCTGTGCCTTTTGTAACTGTGGTATCTTATTGCTAAATTGAGAGTGGCTCTTTAAATTGTCTTACATGGCCTGTCTGAGCTCTTCCACTGAGTCACTGCTGAAGTTGGGAATTTGGTCAGGAGCCTTGACTCACAGTCCTGTGCTTGGACCAGAGGCCACATGTTCTTACCACAGGAGAGCAGTTTCTTCCAGGGCTGAGCCTTCAGTTTAGGCTGTTCAATATACGGTGTGAGTTTGTGGTTTGGTGTGGGGTTTTTTGGTTTTGTTGTCTTTTCTTTTTAAACTCTCTTTTTCTTCTGGATTTTAGATTCTACAGGAGAATACAGGGAGCATTTTTTTCTTACTGGTTATCATTTTGCCACATCTTTATGATCATGTTTCTGTGGTTGCGATCTTGCTAATAATGTCTATTTATTCCTCCAAATTACTTGGAGCAAACTAATTTTTCTGGAGTTATAACTTTCCTGTGAACATGTGAAGCTATATGAGAAAATAATTATTCAGAAATCAACTACTCAAATTCCAAAGCAGTCTCCTGTTTAAATCTGTCAATAGCTGTATTTTTAAATTACTACTTTTTTTCTACTTTAAGCTTGTTCTTTAACGCCATCACCAGTAAGAATGTGTGTTACAGAATAAAGCATATCTGCCTGCTTCTGCAGTTCATAAAATGTTTTGGACCATTTTACTGTACATATGAGTATGTAGATCGCACTAACATGACACGACCTAAAAAGAATTAGTTCCCCTAGGAAAAAACAGAGCAACGGTTAGTCAGAGGCATTTTTGACCATCACAGACACTCCTCTGGGTTTTTTGGAACCCAAGACTTGCAAGAAGGTGAGGGTGTGCATAGTGCAAGTGTGTCCAGCAGTGCAGAGCCAGCAAGTTAATTTTACATTTGGTTCTGCACAGTGTCCCAGTAAGTTTTTTTTCTTTGAGTAATCTGTTTATTTAAATAAACAACTATGCTTAGTTTGGCTTATTTAAAAAGTGAATAAAATGCTTATTACAAAGATGCCCTTGATAGCATACTGTTACGTATGCCTACAAGGAAGAATTACCAGCTTATTTATGGTCTTTAACTTCCTTATCTAAAATAGCCCTAAGGCAATGACAAAGCATGACCTTGAATCTGTTGTTCAGCATTTCACGTTTTGGATATACCCAAAATTTTCTCCAGAGTTCAAGAATCGACATCACCTGCCTCCATTGGTTGTTGAAAAAAGCTTTTTTTTTTTCTTTTTTTTACTGAAATGTGGTGAGGACTTGTCTTGTGTTTATGCTGCTGAACATAAACTGCCAAGGATGAGGATTAATTTCAAAACAGGCTTCCCATTTTTCAAGTCTCACATCTTCTGCAGCAATGTGACAGGCTGATGAATGCCGTGCTGGCAATGTTGCACCATTAAGTAGCTAATAGATTATTGGTGCTGAGTGCAAGACGCTAAGGGAGGTCTGGAGCTCTGCAGTCACTTGCTTAATTCTCCTTCAAGGAGTCATATAGGGGTGTTCCTCTGCACTCCTGTATGGGACAGTACAGTGAATGGCAAGCATATAGCATAGAGTGTGGGTTGCTAGCACTTCTGGAGGTGGTATGTAACGTTTGATCTGACTTTTTTTTTTTAAATGTGCAACATTACCGGCTCAGTTCTGGATCATAAAAAAATGCTTGAATTACTTCATAAGAAGTGTTGAAACTTTCTCATAAATCACTGCCAAATTTGAAAGTGTGGACTGTGAAGTTCAAAGGTTGATGCTGTATTAGGAAAAATGCTTTTTTGGTGTTTCAGGCTATTTAAAGTAAAACTTACCAGCTGTGGTATCTTGATGCACACAAACATCCTATAGTAAAACAAGCTGTGTGATTAAATGATTATTATTAGACTTTTGCCTTGAAAATACTTACATTACTTTCTTACATCCTTATTGCCAAGTTTTTCTTTGTCTTTGTTTCTTTGTCTTCAAGCTGGTAAAAAATTCAGTTTGGGAGTAGGGAAGAAAAATCTAGACTTTCAAATGTAAGAAATACTCTCTTACGTGGTTTTTCAAAAGCAAACAGGTATTTTACTCCCCATCACCTTGCACCACAAGGAAGCTGGTGTCCAAGTACCCAAAATGTGCCTCTCTGTATGGGCTGCGCTAAGGAGAGATGGTCTGTGTGCCCAGGTGAGAGTGGGTCTCACTGCTGGCACTGCTGCCCAGCTTGACAAAGCAGTCAGTAGTTTGCTGTAGTGTCGCTTTGAAAATGTATTACTTTTACATTTAAAAAAAAAAGGGGGGGGGGGAAGACTACTAGCAAGTACTTTCTCTGCTGTATCACGGTATCTGCTTTTTTGTGTTTATGTGGCATTAACAGTAGTTGAACATCTCCTAGTCACACCTTCTGCCCGCTTTTCATAGGGTGAGTTGTGGCCCAGGGCAGGGGGCATGTCAGGGCGGATCGAGGAAGTAAAATCATCTCCTTCCTGGTCTGCTGGATCACTTTGGCTTTCATGATTAGACTCTTACATTGCCATTTCTTCCCCTCTGATGTAGTTTTAGAGTCAGCGGTGCAGTCTGTCATTTTAACAAAACAAAAAACCAAACCCAACTCCAAAGCAACAGACATCTCAAAGACTGACCCAAGAAGCGACAAAGTTGATTTTAAATAAACCTTTGCAGCATAAAGCACCTGTCTGAGGGGTCCATATGTTCATGGGAAAGAATATCCATCGCAGAATAACATAGGCTGAAAGGACCTCTGGAGGTCGTCTTGTCCAGCCCTCTGCTCACAGCAGGCCCCCACAGCTTGGGTCGCTCAGGGCCATACTCATAAGAGTTTTGGATATACACAAGGATGGAGATTATACAGCCTTTGTGGACAGCCTATTCTGCTGCTTACCTGCTTAATTGTTTAAAAAACAAACCTTACCTACTTTTTTTCCCCTGCACTGCAACAAGTTTGTTGACTTTAGTCTTAATCACCATGTGCTTTTCAGAAGTCTGTCCGCCTCTCTCTTCCCAGTAGATAGCTGCAAACAGCAATAAGATCTCCACTGAGTCTCCTTCAGGCTGAAACATGGTTAATGCAAACTGCACTGCATAGGGAAGAACCCTCAGCATTTGGTGCCTGGCTCTTTACCAGGAGTGTACGAAAGAAAATGTATCTAAACAGGTTTGAGTTCACAGATTGATCCAGTCCACTGATTCACAGTTTGAATTCACTGATTAAACTGTGTCATGGAGTGCGAATACCTCTGGTTCCTGCAGACTGCTGCCTGCTGCAGCTCCCTGCAGCCTCAGGGCTACTTCTTCAGCAAAGAACTGGGCTGGAAACCATGCAGACCATGGCTCTGACCAGGGACAGGTGCTTGTGGTTGCGTGCGCCTGTTTGAATTCACATTCTCGCTTCAGTGACTTCTGTGCTCAAACAAAACCAAAAGTAAATATGCCGTTTCAAATGATGTATTGTTAGAGTGGTGTTGACTATGACTGAAATCTAATGTTTATTATTATCAGTAGTGATTTTTTTTTTAAAAGGGAAAAAATATTGCCAGATTGTTAATGCTTCATTTCCAGTAAGATGTTCTTTGTGTACCAGCTGCATGATTGGTATTGTACAGGCAAGGTACTGGCATAAATGCTTTCTCTGTTAAAAGTGAGAATGCAAGCCATGCATACAGGGCACTAAGTATTAATTTTTGACATTATCCTTCATGAGAGTCTTTGAGCAGTGATGTAAACTTGCCCTTGCAACTCTTACCACAAACCAAAACATTGAAAGTAAGGCTCTCCTCAAATTTTCAAGTATTTGTAGCCCATTTCCAGCTTTTTTTCTCTTGTCACAGTCTTGCAGTAAAAGGCAGCACTGGATTAGTGGTTCTAGAGGTTACTTTTTTTTAAAGAGATAAAATGTTCTTAAGGAATCAGTTAAATACTTACTGTGTAGATCCAGGTTCTCAATAAACTCTTCACTAGTGAGACCTTGTGGTACAGAAGTAACATGGAGCTTGTGCAGTGATTCTTCTGTATCTGTTCCTAGCTTCCAGCATCCGTCCCTCCCCTTGCTTCCAAATAAGCAACAGAGCTATAGTGAATTTATGTTTATGTTAACAGTGAAGAAGTAAGTCTAAAGTATCCCACTAGGTTTGTCCATTAAGCAATTCCAGATCTTTTTTTTTTTTTTTTTTTGTCCTGTTCTGCAGCTGCAACTATGACATTCTGGAAATGGTTGAAATCAAGTATCCAGAGAGAATTTACAGAGGATGCCCTGGCCTTCTGTGTAACACTTAATGGCGGGCAGTGTAGAAGGGCATCCTTTCTGAAGCTGTAAGTGGGGCTGTTTGGTCTGCCTGAAAAGCAGTTTGGTCTTTAGGGTTTTTTGGGACCTTTGGGGCTGAGTAAATAGATAAGCTTTGTTAATATTGCTTTATCAGGTGAGACGGGATGCAGAAATCGTCTAACAAGTCCAGTAATGTTTTAGTGTGGAAAAGACTTGATGTTCATTGGAAAACTGAAAATACTTCCATACAGTTTTCCATAAAGACTTTAAATTTTATTAGAAAAGCATTAATGACTTCAGGATGTCTGCAGCTCGTATCTCTGTCAAATGTGTCTAGCTGACACATTTCACTTCAATGTTCAAAACCTGTTACTTTGGGACTGTGTGACAAATACAGCCTCTACCATTGTAAGGTCAGGTAACTTTCCCTTCTTCTAACTCATCTTTTGAACTACCAGGTGCCTAGTATTTTTTGCTAATGAAGCTGGCCATGGAATTTGTATGGCTTCCTTGAGCCCCTTCTGTTTTCATACCTATTTCTTTTAATGACTGAGCCATGGGTAGCTTTAGCCACATGACTGCTTCTGCTGGCCTCTTGCCTCAACGCTGGCCGCCCTGGTCCCAGCTACATCCTGCTGCAAGAAGACAGCAGCCTGGCAGCAGGGATTAGATGTTCCAAAACTGCATGGTGCTTGGTGCAAAGGTTGTCCAGTTTGGTATTTTATCAGTAGAAGGTGTATGAAAACGGTATTTCCTTGTAGCTGTGTTAAAGACACTGAGGGTTAAAGGATGTTTCACTTCAAATGCTATGTATCAGTTATGGATATAATTGGCATAGCTTCAAAACTTGTTTTAAAATAACTGGTGTCTTTTATTATGGGGGAGAAATGTATAAGTGGAGTGGATTATAGTTGTATAATGCAATCACATTCTGCTCTCCAGTGCCTTTTACTAATGTGATAGCAATGGGGATTTCCCATCTGTTTTTGCAGTGAATTCATGAGGGAAAGACTCTGAGCCTAAGAAGCTATTACGTCTATCGGTGTCCCCTTCTCTATTCTCAGCTTAGTAGCAATATAGATCTGGCTTTGTGCCACTACTATGTACAAGCTCATCTGTACAGTTTTCATTCTGGCTTGTGATTTACTACAGAATTTATGGCTGATGCTGGTTAGATCCGTTTTTAACACTGACAGTCTTCCTGAGGTATTCTGTGAGCCTAACTCTTTCTAGGCGTGAGGGGGGTGAGAGCAGCAGAAAACCCTGGCTGCTTGCCTGGCTGGGTTGGTGAAGATGTCTGTAGCCATAACTAGTAGTGCAAGCGGCTTGGAAGTGACTGGTCGTAACCTGTCACTTTGTGCAGAGATGCGTTTCCAACACATCGATCATGCATAGCTGTAAAATGCTCTGGGGCTGTGACGAGCATGCTTGTATAAACCCCCGTATTTAAATTGTTAGCATTTGAGATTTCAGTAAGTAGATTTCTCTTGCTGAGGGGTTTTCTTCCCCTGTGTTCTCTTTGAGTACGTACTTCTTTTTTCTAAATAAAATACCTCTTAATCTTCCAGTTACTTTGTAATGATCTTGTTGCTGCTATGCTCTCTTGATGGTAGAGAAAGAGGGCCAGAGGCAAGCAGCCCAGTAGTGTCACAGCTACTACCTGCTGTACCTTTTCTTGTATTAAAACTATATCTCCATTCTGAGCTTGAAGAGAATGAGGTGTGTGTTTTGGTTGGCTTTTCTGGGGTACATTTTGGTTCTCTTTACACTATGCCACAGAGATAAGTCTGTTAAGGGTTTTTTGTGGTGTGTGGTAGGATTTTTTTTTTTGTTATACCTCATTTATTCTCTGGTTATTACCTGTCAATTTCATTTACCATCTGGGGAAACAGATCTATGGATTCAGAGTGAGGGTCACAGGGAGCAAAACCAGCATTGACTACTGACTTGTCAAGAAAAGGATCAAACATCAATCTTCATCTTGCAGTTGTCTGGAACAAAGATTAAATCACAGACCATCCTAAGGTGACAGGGGAGCCTTTAATAAGTGGGTAACAATTTTTTTACTTACCAGACCAAAACTACATTGACTGTTCTTACACTTTCTCTCTGCAGAACTGGAGTCTTGTCATTTTCTTCTATGTTGTAAAAGGAACAGTGCTCAGTTAAAACCTTGTGCTTTTTCAGCCTCCTGGTGTGGCCCTTCCATCAGGTTAAAAATTACTTTTTTGTAATTGTGTTTGCATCTCTATTGATAGTGTTTTCTGGTTGGATTTTATCTAGGCTGGCTGAGTAATTCTTCTTATATTCCTGAATCTCAGATCTCTTATGATTGCTCATTTTACATTTATTTTTGTTTCTGTGAAATGTGGAAAAGACATGTAGCTGGCTTCTTTGTGCATGTCATCTGAATTTTAGTTGTGAAGTTTGCAAAGTACGCAGGAGGATGTGCAATGGGCATTGTTTGCTTGCTTAGAATTGCCAGGCAAAAAATCTGCACCCTTGTTGCAGCTGTAAAATATTATGGCAAATATCACTGTTTCAGGCTCATTTATGGTCATGTGTTTTCAGCAGTCATTATTTGCCAGTAATGGTGTATCTACTCAGCTCTGTCCTTAGGCAGGTGAGATGTATTTCATGTGTCTTAGTGTTTAGCCTCTCATGCAACTCAGGGTTTATGTGTTAAAGGTGTGAATGAGGGTGAGGAAGACAAAACACGAAAAGGAGTATTTTGTTTGTCACTTCAGGCAGGTATCAGACTTTATAAATTCATTGGCAGTTTTGATGTGCGTGGGGCCTCTCTTCCTCTGCAGGAAACTGGTAGTAACAATTCATTGCAAAATGTTTATGATGCATGTACACTTGTAAGGCTCATGCATTGTACCTTGGGCTTTATTTGAAACTAGAAAGGTAGGTACAGGAGTAGCAAATCGGTCTCATGGATATTTTAACTCTCTTCCAGGACTCATAGTTGGGGTGATCTTGAGATATGGGACTCCCTCTACCAGCGGCCACGACAAGCCGTTCAGCTGCTCACAGGAAGACAGGCCGTTTACAACCCTGCTGGTCAACGTCAGCGGGAAGTTCTTTGAGTATACGCTCAAAGGGGAAATAAGCCCTGGGAAGATCCACAACGTGGAGCAAAATGACATGTTGCGAAAGGTGAGGGTAGACCATTTCTTGTGCTTGCCTGAGTGTTTCTCCTTTATCCATGCTTCCCTCCCTCCTCCCCATTCTGTCCCATTTGAATGTTAGGTGATATCAAGTGTCTGTATTCCTGATAGTAACAGCACTTCAATGCTTAATTCAGAAGCACCTTCTGTATTATACCACTGCTGGCAAAACTGTGCTTTGTTGCATGTATGTAGTGCTTTCCCAAAGCCTTTGATTGCTGTTTGAAGACTTCGTGTATGTTTCTAACATCTGTAGAATTCACAAAGACCAGCTGAACAAAAAAAGCCTAATGCTGCTTTTTATAATACAATATAAGGAAAATGATCAGTTCTTAGTGAAAAGTGATTGTTTCTCAGTGTTTTTTTTCCTAGGATTTTTTAATCTGTTTATTATCAGGAAATAGTTACTGCTTACATCCCTATAATCCACCAAGTGAGATGGTCTGGTATTGGAAGTGAAATTAATCTATCAACTGTTACCCAGATCTGCTATTTGGCTTCTTATTCTATTTAGTGTCAGGAATTAACCACCTTTTGTGTGTATCAAAGCTGGATTCTGAAGTATAAGATTGAGACTTAAAGGTTTGTAACCTAAAAATACTTCTTTCTGCTGACTACAAAGAGAGCTTAAGGTGTCTGTTTATATGTACCTGCCTGCTATAGATATCTAAAGTTAGCTGAAATGAATCCTATTCTGGGAGTGCGCACTTGTGTTTGTCTTCTAACCTGTGCTTAGACGGGGGATGAAGAGAGCCTAGTTAGTTTCACATCTGTGCAGGTCTTATGTTTGGATTTTAAATGTTGTTTTTCATTCCTTACTGTGGTGTAGTCCTTCATGGATACCTGAAGCTTCTACTGAAATACATGGAAGTGATGTATGATCCCAGTTCCTGAAAACCAGTCTTGTATCTGACTCGATTGACTTACAATAGCTGTGCAGTGGCTAGACTTGAAAAAAACCATAAGCTAAAATAGCATTTCATCTGCGGATGTATGAATATGATGTACCACACTAAGAGATATCTTCTCCAGAGTAGTCTCCATTAGAATTTTTTAATTTAAAAAAGGGGACTGTGTTTAGGACTGCTGCAAGATTATCATTGGTGATGGATGTAATGCGCGTTTTTCCTAGATGCTGTTTACCAAGAAGAGCTGCAGCTTTTTCCTGCATATGTATAGAGCTGGCCAGTATTTTGGAGGGTCAACTTAGCTATTTCAACAATCAAAAATAGTAGTTTTCAGAAAATGAAAGAGGAAAACGACCTAACAATTTGTGTATGTCTGTTTCTAATTGTAGTTTTATTTTTTAGGTAACTTTTGACCCGGAAGTTTTTTTCAACATTCTGTTGCCTCCTATTATTTTTCATGCTGGTTATAGCCTGAAGAAAGTAAGTATAATAATTTCTGAGGAGAGCAGCCTTGTTTTGTGTTGGTTTTTTTTGTTTTGGGTTTTTTGGTTTGTTTTTAATGTGAGACTGCTGATTTGTTCAGGAGCGCAGTCTCCATTTCAAGCGTTTTCTTATTTATGGCAGTAAGAAAAAATGTCACTTCCTCCATAGATGGTTAGGTCATATTGTTTCAAGAGAAAATACATGTACTTTTTACTATAAACACATTAAACTATTTAATCTGATTTGTTTTCCTTTGAATTTTGCCAGAGGTTTCATTTAAAGTAAAAGATGTCCTGCTGTGAATTGTTTTGGTCCTCCTCAAATACGCAAAATGCAGTAAATTATGCTGAGAAGGGGACCCAAACCTGAATCCCAGTGGGGATGTGCCAGACCCTGAACGGCAGAAGGGTCCAGGTTCTGTTCTTGCTTGAAGCTGCCGTGAATTGATGCTGGCTTTCAATTATGCAGCTAACTCTTACATCTCTTATGAGAACATCTGTGTGGAAAGCTTCCTGTTAATAAGCTACACGTAGGATTTAATACATGGTTCAGATTTGGTTTATTCAATTTATTGAAGTTGGATAGAATCTACATTGCAGTAGCAGAAGTGTTTCTCTGAAATGAAGGAGTGTTTCTGTGTATTAATGCAAGCATAGTAGTGCACTGCATGTTTTTGAACAGGTGATATAACTTGGTTTAAATAAGTACATAAACCTCTTTTTTTCTGTGCAGAGACACTTTTTCAGGAATTTGGGGTCCATTTTGGCTTACGCCTTTTTAGGAACAGCAGTCTCCTGTTTTATTATTGGGTAAGTGAACTCTGTGATATCAGTTTCTTTCTATACTGAAGTTTAGGTTGATAAAGCGACCTTCCAGATTGCCTCAATTTTGTAACTTGTTTGTCTGAGGATTTTATTTGTGCATCCTCCAGACAAAATGTGGATGTAACTTTTGCTGAGATTTACCACACTTCTAAACAATACTATCCCTTGAAATGATATTGATAAGTTTGAATCGCTTGACAAGTCCACAAAGCTGAAGAGGGGTATTGAGTTTTTGATGTAATGGTCCAGTCCAAAACAAAACCTTGTTAGAGTCTTACTGGAATTGGCTTTAACTTGAATTGTGGACGTGACTTGTAACAGAATTTTAGCTATCAGACTTTTAGAGATGTCCCGCGTGCATGTGCATGCCCTCTCTTTCTTTCTCTGCAGATGTGTGCATATATATACTTTTATGCATATGTGTGCACACACATTTAGTATAAGATAGCTAGTTAACGTTGGTTGACTTGCATACAATCTCATATGCTGCTAATATTAGTGTGTCTAGTGTATGGATATTCTGAAATACAGAAGTTCTGAGTTACTTAAGGGACTTTGGTTTGTCTCAAAGAATTTCACTAGAGAAATACTTAGAAGGCTATTCTTAGCTCAGAGCTTTTGGCCTATGTATTGTATTGGGAGAAGGAATACTGAGGAGAGTTTTGAGCAGGGAAATGTTCCCTTTGGTAGAAAAGGGAAACAACCTGTAGATTCTGTGTACTAATTGTATAAACAGATTTCATGGTTTGCTTACTGGCTTTAAATGGTATTTTCTGGATCATGTATCACTTGATCAGTTCACAGGGAAGAAGGAAATGAATTTTGAGAGCTTAGTGTTAAACTGTGACAGTGTCCTCCAGAGCTGTAGCATAACCAAGCCCACCTGAAATATTGTTGCTTGTGCTTTTCCTTTGCCTGTCTGAAATGCACCAACTTGTTTGACTCGGACTGTTTTATCCTTTTTCTCTTCAGGAATCTCATGTATGGGGTTGTGAAACTAATGAAGTTGGTGGGTCAGCTTTCTGATAAATTCTATTATACAGACTGCCTCCTCTTTGGAGCGATAATATCTGCCACTGATCCAGGTAGCTTGCTGAACATTTTTTTTAATAACCTTCCAAAATAATTGTATTGCTAGGATTTTTGACTGCATAGCATGAAGATATTAACAGCACTTTATTTTCAGTTATGTCACACTAGTCTCTCTGATCATCTTCTCTGAAATGCATGCAAATTCTGAGTGTTGTGAAAGCTGTTCTCTGTCAGTCTGGTGCTGGACTGGTGTGACGTGATGGTATGTTTGGGGAAAAACATAACTTTCCTGTTCAAATACTTTAAATATCTTTTTTTCCACAGTAGATTTTTTTGTTTAGTGTGCATTAAGATTGCAAATAGTTGAAATTATTACCTTGTCTGGATAGTGGGAATTCCTTCTTTATCTACATTGCTTGGGACATTGGATAATTTAAAAGCAATATTTAAAGCTTTTAGATGTGGGGAATTTATTTTTCTTCTTCAAACGCACTTCATGTTTTACAAGTATAAGCAGAAGAATACTCTTCTGGCAAAGTAATTTGAGCTTTTGCCAAAAGAATCCAGTCATCCTTCAAAGTTCAGCAGGCTCACATAGGTGTCTACTTGACAGGTCAGTCTGGAGAGCTGATGTGTGTCAGTGGCTGGGATAGGGAGTGGTGAAGTGTGAAGCTTGACATTTAAAACAGCTTATCTGAGGTGTTCAGTGGTGATTTGTGTGAAAATGGGAAGTAGTTCCTGTGATTGAGCTGAGTTCTGAACAGCTGGTGGTTGCATACAATTTATGCAAAACATCACTGTAATTTTTGAAGCTCATATATGGGAACATCTTCAAGATCATGGTATTTCATCTCAGATTGAAGTTTCTTGAAAGGGTAGTTAAAAAATATTTAGCAGTCTTGCCCTTTTCAAATTCTGCACAAATGCATGTTCCTGTGGCATTGTGTATGCTTTGGGGAACACTTAAGGTTATTAGCACTACTTTACGTTGGCTGAAATCATAAAGCTATGTCAACAGTCCATATAGCCTTTAAAAGTAGCAAGAGCTGTACAATGTTTTGTTGATTATCTTATATGAAACATGTTCTACAAAAAATATCGGGGCTTTGGTAGAAGTGCTTTGTCTGCCCCATGCCCCTTGATCATGGGAGCTTTCTTATAGACACCATGCAGATGGGAGATCAGCAGAGCCACCTCTTACTGGAACTGCCTGAAAACTGATGGTGGAATTGCTTACCTATAGATAAACATGATTAGTCTGTTTCCCAGTTTACTTTTAGTTCTGTACTTCAGTTCTTAGGTTTTGTTGCTTTAGGCAAACTGGAAAGTCTGCTCCATCAGCTCACACATTTGTTCCTGAAGTCAGCAAGTGTGGTTTTTCTCTTTTCTTTCTGTAGTTACCGTGCTAGCAATATTTAATGAGCTGCATGCTGATGTCGATCTCTATGCCCTTCTGTTTGGGGAGAGCGTGTTGAATGACGCCGTTGCCATTGTATTATCTTCGTAAGTAACTACCTGGATTTCTACTCTGAAATTATTTAATTGCTTTTGGTATTCATCTAAAATAAATGCTTCTTCTGAGAAATGTTATTTGAAATTTAAATGGATTGTCTTGAACTGAATTAATAAACATTGCAAACATCTGCCAAGATCCCTCATGCATACATACACCAGAATGGCAAATTTGCCTTCAGTCTGGGATTGTCTCTTCTGTTGCTCAGGTGTTGCTGTTATGGAATAAAACTTTCCTGATGCCACTTCTAATTTCCCATTGTGTTACTCTCTTTCTAGATCTATAGTTGCCTACCAGCCGACAGGTGAAAATACCCATGCTTTTGATGCAGCAGCATTTTTCAAGTCTGTTGGTGTTTTCCTGGGGATTTTCAGTGGTTCTTTCATGATGGGAGCAGTGACGGGGGTTGTGACAGCTCTGATATCCTTTTTCACATTTAGCTCTTCCAGACTAGATGCCACATTTGGGTATTAACAGGGCTCTCCTGTTTCCAGATATAGCAAAATTGACTCTAGCTTGTTTTAATTGGAGTGTGAAGATGTGATCATTATTCATGTGTCTGTAGAAAAGCATTATAGGTACTCCGAGAAATCAACTTTTTCCAATATAACTGTGGCCACACTAGAAGTTTCAGTGATGTTGCTGCATGCTGGAAGCCAAGGGGAAGGCCCTAAATGGGCGTGTCCTAATGTTCAGTTTCTTTTTATGAAATTTTTTATTATTGGGCTTGAAAGACATCTCATATGATAACTGGTGTTTGAGTCTGTCTTCAGTTAAGTCATTAATAGCTGTTTCTGACCCCACAGGGTTCTTTGAATCCTGCATTTAAACTTTTTGCCAGAAATCTGATGTCATCCGTCTTGGATAAGATTGTAACTCTACCAGAGTTAACATCATAACATGATGTGCTTTGCATGATCTGTCCTGTTCTCTTGAAACTTACTGCTGGTATTTGATTAGTGCTCTGAGGCACTCAGCAAGCAATTTATGTGGCTTTTATTTTGGGCTCAGGTAGTTGACCTTAAGCCTGACCTGCTCCAGAAATCCTGATGCTTCTTCAGGAAAAAATTAAATTTCTTTGCTTTCAGACTGAGTAGTATAACCATATTTGTATGTATCCCAGATTGCTTTGATCTTGCTAGACTTCTGAACACTGATCTAAAAGGGGTGAAATGTGGTATTTTATACAATAATCATGACCCTGTGACTCTTCATCTTAAGCAATAATGTCTCAGCCATGTCTTGTTATATACACACTGTGCAGATTTGTCTGATGTGCCTGCAAAATGGAAACCCTTCAGGTACAAGGGGAAAGATGTGCTGTTGATGCTTTAATGTCTGCCTTCCAGTTCCACTGATATACAACCAAAGTGACTCAGAACCATGAGTCTTCATCTGGCTTTTAGGCTACTGGCCATCCATAGCTCTGGCTGCTCAAATGCTGTTGCTGTGTTTTTTGGCTTGTTACTAATTACAGCTGAAATGCATTCAGATTCATTTTGTAAAATCATGCTTCTGAAGCAGCAGTTGGTTCTTGCTGTTTCTAATGTTTGTGCTCAGAAAAGTGATGGGAGGCTGTTCAGAAGACAGCCTCTCTGGTGTTTTTTTGTTTTGGTTTTTTTGGTTGGGTTTGTTTAGGGTTTTTTAAAGAAAACAACAACACAGAAAATCTTTAAACTGTTGCTCAATTATACAACTTCAAGTATTTTTTTTTCTAAAAGAAAACAGTTAATGTCATGAAATACTGTAGAAGCAAACTGTAAACTTGCATTTTACTCTTCATAGCTGATTATATCTCATAACTTAAGTCATGGGTGAAGTTAATAGACTGTTATTCCTGTAGCTGTGAAGTACCTATAACTGTACTTCTGAGTGAGGGATTTCATGCAGTTATGCATTGTCCTTTGAAAACAGACAGAATGCTTAGTTTCCAGATATGATGCAGATAATATACAAGGACTTGTTCTGGCTTTCAGCAAGCTGTCTTGACCTCACTATCTGTGGTTATTTTTATAACAGTTAAGGTATTGCACCACTTTGTATTTTCTTTCTAAACTGCAGAATCTGGCTGGTTGAAATGAATTGAAGCAGAAGGCCATGTCTGAGGAATAAAGAAAGAAAGTTAAGAAAACAGCAATAATAGCTTGATTTGAGTTAATACTTCAATTTGGTCAATTCTATGAAATAATAAAATGTCTTTTTTTCCTTATCTTCTCTCACCTTCATCTCCTCCAAAATGGTGAGCCCAGGTTTTCATTTCAGATTTAACGAAACGTTTTGGTATGGTTACTTATAATAACAGAAAGGGGAATAAGGAATTTGCTTCACAAAGCTGCCAGAAAAGACTGGCAATGAGGAACTGGTTCTAGCAAAGACCCTTGCCTAACTTCAGGAGAACAAGGTTCAACCTCTTCCTCTCCCATGGAGTGACTGTGGTTGTCCAGTTTCCTAAGCATCTATGAATGCCTTTTGAGCCAGGCACTGGGATAACTTGTGGTGGGATTATCTGAGTGCTCTGTGGGAAGACTAGTTCTAATTGTTGCTGTTTCAGAGGCATGATTGTAGAAAATAGGTCTGTTTGGGGCAGGGGGGAAATTCAGCTGGGTGTAACAGTTCATCCTCAAAAGTTTTAGAGAGATGGTTTATGTGGAGAAGTGACTATGTGGAGAATTAACAGCTGTTTAAAAAACCACCGAGTTTTATATTTGGTGTAATGCCAGCTGTCATGGAGAATAACTTTTTTTTTTTGGCTTTCGTTTTGAGGGACCTTTCTGACAAAGTAGGGTCGCAGCTGAAGGCATGGCTGGAGTATGTGTTTCAGAGCTCTTGCCCTACTCCTCCAAGTTAGCAGAGAATGCCAACAAGAAGTAGGTGTGGGTGGAGAGCAGGTAGCAGGCCTCAGAATTTGCTTCATCCTAAACCAGGTTCCCATTGAAACACTGCTAGCTGTTGGCCTCTGGTGTCAATCACTTGTGGCTTGTTGTGAATGCTGTATTCTGTGATAAAGCCCCCAGGAAATGGTTTCCAATGAGTCTTCTGGGCTACCTGACTGCTGCTTGCAGGAGGCAGACAAGTGCTGTGAGCCCCAGACCTCCCAGGACCTGTGGATTTCCCGTGAAGAGCGGTGCTGTTCATTGCTTTTAACATCCCTATCCCATATTGAGCCATGACTCCCCAAGCAGCAGCACTGCCAATTAGCTTTAAATTGTGTAGTTCTGCAGAGAGCCCAGGATACAGCAGTGTTACACATGGAGAGCAACAGTGGATGATGGTGCAGCTGCTGAGGTACCAATTCCCTTCATATGAGCAGGGGAGAGTGCTACCACCTTACTGTTTCAAGTGTCCTTGCTGTGCTCTTGCTGTCCTCCCACTTGGATTTCAGAGAAGATTGTGCTAGTTGTCAGCTTTCAGAAAGACCAGGGATCTGTCTATCACCCCTGTTAGCACATGGTTTCTTTCTGTGCCTTCTAGTAGGGTCACGTATAGCTGTCTGCACCTCAGGTACAGTGAGCTGTTCAGCATTTACCTGCTGCCAGAGTAGTGCTGAGGGGAAAAAAACCCACCAAAAATCTATAAATATGTGAACAACTTTTTTTGTAGTATGCGAAGGCCTATCTTTAACACAGGAAATCTGGTCTACTTCTTCAGTAGTTGTATGAACTGTTAATTCAGTGTGTTTGATGTTCCTCAAGTTTTGCTCTCCTGTGGAAGATGGAACTTGTTTTTTCTTCCCATTGAAAGACTGAGCTGCTCTCAATTGGCTTTTACCCTAAAACACATCAACACAAGGAGAGGAAATATATTTTGTTTTAGGCAGAATTCCTGTTTTGCCTCAAAAGTACAGAAGTAGCCACGCTTGCTGAAAAAGACTTGTCAACAAATCTGAGCAGAAAAATTCTGATTAAATCTGCTTCATCTTAGGGTGGCTGTAGTCAAGAGCAGCCCTGTGAATTAAATGGTTCTGAATTTATTTTATGCATTATTTAAAGATGGGGGGGATCTTTACTGGGGAAGGAACTAAACCCAAAACAAACACATGCGCACACACCCCCCCAAGAAACCAAGACACACAATCTAAATGGAATGCCAGGTATATATCCCTTCTCTGCTAGCACTTTGCAGGGAAATGTGGCATAGAGTAAGATTTTACCTCAAAGAGATGGAGCCACAGTTATGCCATGGATATGCAGCAAAAATATCCAAAACTGACTGTTGCAAGGAGAGAACTTGATTCTGAAGTTTGTCTTGATGTGATGCAATTTCAGCACTGAAAGTGTTTTGTTTTCCAACTAGTATTGGTGGTTAGTGCATTAAAGTGTTTTTCAGAAGTACCAGGTACAGAGAAGCCAAAGGATTTGGTTTTTTTTTTTTTGATCCCTTAACAAATGACTTAACGTGACGAAGTTTACCAAGTTGCACTGCTTCCCCCTGCTGGAAACGGCTCTCTTCTTCTTGATGTCCTGGAGCACTTTCTTGCTTGCAGAAGCGTGTGGATTTACTGGTGAGTTGTTGGGATTCAAGCACCCGGGGACAGAACTCCTGTCTATCTTAGCCATTTTCTACTTTCTCATTGAAACTTTCCTATGAGAAACATGGTGTTAGCACTTAAAGCTTTTTTCTTATGTTCTGTACAATGCCATTGAAGGTGTAGCTCACTTTTAAGAACAATGGTTAAGGCTTTTAAGAACTATGGTTTGGTTCAAATACCACCTCCCCAACCTGGAATCAGACTCACTTGAAAATAAGATTCATAAAATCTCAAGGTTAAGGATGATGCATAAATTTAATAGAACTTGGGAAGGGAAAAATGTGTGGAGCTCACAGGGTAAACAGGCTGACTTTTACATGTGATTCTGTTCACAGGTGTGGTGGCTGTCCTCTTCTGTGGAATTACCCAGGCGCATTATACATACAATAACTTGTCAGTTGAATCAAGAAGTCGTACTAAGCAGGCAAGACTTTCACCTTTCATACAGTGTATTGCTGTAGTAGTCCATGTACTATTGCTTTTGAAAAGCGTCGTTGTTGCTTGGCCTTTAACCTGTGACTGTTTTCTCCCTAGCTCTTTGAGGTATTGCACTTCCTGGCTGAGAACTTCATATTTTCTTATATGGGTTTGGCACTGTTTACTTTCCAGAAACACATATTCAGCCCGGTTTTCATCATTGGAGCTTTTGTATCCTTTTTTGCTTTGTGAGGTTTCTCCATTTATGTCCCTGAAAACTTGTGGTGTCTGTTGGCTTTACCAAATAGAGGATGGTGGCTGATGTGAGTTTCCCTGATGTCTTACAGGCACAATAATTTTGAGAACGATCTTTGTTTACTCCTTACATCAAAGCCTTAAGGCCTCTGTGCCACACAGTTGTTGGCCCTGTACCTGAGCAAGTGCTACATATCATATAGTTTCAATAGATAAATAAATAAATTTGCTTTACTGTGTGACTTGGCTATTGACAGTCAGCAGTGCTTGGGTTTGAACTTGGGAGGCATAGGAAAGGATTAATTACTCTTCACTTCCAATGGTCCCTTGAAGAAAGCAAACAAACTTCAAGTACATAAAAAGGATTGTGGGTGAACAGATTATCTTTGAGCAATGCCCCAAAGGTAGAGGTCAGGATCTCGGGTAATGAGAGGAGAAAGGAACTGAGCTGTGGTGCAGACCATGACATGAAGGGTACACATTGCTGAAAGGTGCTGGTGTAGAAGGTGGATATCCAGATCCCATTGTCCCTGACTGACTTTGGTACCTGGCTCTCGAATTCCTCAGAACTGAATGCTTTTGTAGTAGTCACACTCATGCAAGCTAGGGATCACTAGATTCCTCTCTGCACCTCGCCCCCATTGAAATGGCTTATGTAAATATTTCTTCACTATATTCCATGCTGCTTGACAACTCAGAGCAATTGAAAGTGTGCATGAAGCAATGGGAACTAGTCTTCCAGTCTTGCTTTCTCTCTGCCTGCTGTAGGAGTAGGGCTATTAGCAATGGAGATAAAACCCAGTGAAATGACATATAAGATGGCCTAATCTGGAACGTATTTATCTTCTCTCCTTCTTTCTACTGTTTTCTGTCATCTCTGTACTGCTTCTAGGGATCTAACACAGTTATCTTTATTTTTCTTTGGCCATCTATTTTTTTCTGAAACAGTAATGCATCATCTCCTGTGTCTCCTCACGTCTGTTCTTCTGACCCAAAAAATCCTCTGGAGCCCTGCAGTCACTGGGTAAAGACATGAACAGCATAGTTGTATCTGGTATACTAAGCATTGTAATTTTTCATTTTTGGTGTGGCCTTCCATCCTCTCTCAGGTTACACTTTCTTGGGTTTGTTTTCAGTATTTATTTTGTTCCTTTCTCTTCCTACCCACCTACCTTTTATTCCATTTTTTCACATCTCCTACCACTGCACTTAACCTCTGTTGCCTCTTGAGTGTTTTCCTACCTTTGTGAGGAGGGCAGCTAGTACTAGCACTCATATTTTGCCTCAACAGCTACTGTCCCCATTGAGCTAACAGCTTGTGAGGGTAACATGTAGAGTTATCATTAGCTGTTGAAAGAGAAAGGTTGGACTGCAAAAGCAGAGCTAAAGCCTCGGTGTCATTGACAAAATCCCAGCTGTTATTCCTATGTACATTGGTCATGATGGCTTCTGATGTTTGATTTCTGCAGCCCTCAAAAGGACTGCTATAAAGTTGTTTGGAATAATTACATGAAGCTTTCTGTACAAATAATTAAAATCTTACTTTTTTAGAGACATAATCTCTTGCAGACAGTATTGCTTTACTTTAGCTATGACAATAACCCAGTTGTGTCTAGAGCTCTTATATGGTTTTATTTTCCGTAAGAGAGCTGTTTAATTCTTCTAATGTTGTTATCCCTACAGCAAATGATCAGTGTTTGGTGGGCTTCTGGTTGTGTTGATGTTTTATAGGATTTCAGCACATCACTTAGTTTGTCCCAAAGTGTTACTTAGATGGTGGAGCGCGTATTCAGCTTTCTACTTCTTCACTGGAACCCCTGGATGTTTCACACCACAGTAGAGGAAGGAAGGAGCTTACCACCTACTGTCATGAATTTCTGCAATAGTCTGTTACTACTCCTTTTTCTAGTGCTGACAAGTGGGTTTTATCATCTTAGTAACTCTGTACTCTTAAGTTCTTGCCAGCCAGTAGGAGATTTTTGCCTCTGTAGGAGCTGTAATGGGGTGGGCACTTCACGGTCTTATGTTGGCTTCCCTTCTGTACGTTGGACTGCACTTCTGTTGGTCTGAAAGGCATAACTGAATGATGGTGGTGATAATTGTTTAAAGTGCAAATTTTTTAGGTACAGTCTTAATTTATACAACTGATAATTTTAATACTAGGTATAATTTCACTGTACATTAAAAAATTAGTTAAAATTTGCATTCTGTGCAGTGAGTTCTGTATGCACATGGTTGGTCAAAGTCTGTTTTATATAGACAGATAACAAGAACACTTGATATCATGATGTAAACCTCTCACTAAAACAGAAGCTGCATGTTAGAGTCAGGTACTCAAGAGTACTCAGGCAAGTGAAATCCTTAACCCTCAGCTGTGAACAGATTGCAATCTTTTTGGGCAGAGCTGCACACATCTACCCTCTCTCCTTCTTGTTGAATCTGGGCAGAAGGCATAAGATCAGCTGGAACTTCCAGCACATGATGATGTTTTCAGGTAAAAGCAAAAATGTTTGGTAAAGCAAAAAAATCTTAAGCAATTTATAGTACTACCTTCTGCTTTTATAATCCATGTGCATGCTTCCTGAAGAGAAGACTTAATGGTTGTTGCAGCATGCCCTCATGTATTTTTCAGCCTCTACAGAACATGTCATGTGGAAAGAGTGACCTCTTGAAATGCCAGCTGCTGGCAGTAAGCAGTCACCTCATGTTGGGAATATAGTATTCTCATTTGAAGTACATCTGAAGGGGATGGGGGAATTGGGATGTATCTCTTTCAGGAAGTTATTTCTAGCTGAGATGATGTACACATTGTGCAGGAACAGGTATCTGCTGAGAAAATTGAGGCGTGTTTATGGGTGTCCTCTCCCACTTAGTTGGAGAAAGTGAGGTATTTGACTTAAATAGTTATCTGTGTGACAGAAACCATAAAGGAGTTTGAGTTTGTCAATTAAAGCAAATCATGGAGTGTGTGTCTGTGTCTAAACATGTGCATCCTCAAGAAGTGCCAGGGATGCATCTTTACACAGGAGGGTGTAAAGAAGAGGGAGCCAGGCTATTTTCATTGGTGCCCAGTGACAGGACCAGAGGCAATGGGCACAAACTGAAACACAGGACCTTCCCTCTGAACATCGGGAAACACTTTTTTACTGTGTCCACACACTGGCGCAGGCTGCCCAGAGAGGTGGTTGTCTCCATCCTTGGAGATATTCAAAAGCTACCTGGATGTGGTCCTGGGCAACCTACTCCAGGTGGCCCTGCTTGATCGGGGGGGTTGGACCAGGTGACCTCTGAAGGTCCTTCCAACCTCAGCCATCCTGTGATTCTGTGATTCCCATACTAAAGAAGTCTGCAGATGGCCAAATGCCATGGCTTGCTCTTGCTAGTGGAGTCTCATAATTGGGGGCAGGGGATGGCAGGGGGGATATCAGCTGGAAAAATGCTCACAGGCAGAATATAACAGTTTCATATCAATAACTCATGCTTCAGTTATGGAATCAACTGGAAAAGTGTATTTTGATTTGAATTCAGGAAGCTGTCTGTTTTCCGTAATATATTTTGCTGTTGTCCACAACTTGTTTGTTTCTGTATTTCTTTCCTGGTTTTTTATGGAAATATTTACACCTTTTTTTAGCACTTGTGGATTTTATAAGTCACAGAAAACTACTAGGGCAAACTATGTTCTAAATCATCCTAGGGCATAATTTCTCAAGGAAACTGAAGGAATGAAAACTTGCTGGAGCCCAGTACTTTCTGCCTGTCACTTTGTGCCTGTGTGGCAGGGAGGGGGCAAGAAAAGGCACTGTGTTATGAATAGGTATGGCTGTACTTCTGAAGCTCTGCTATTTCATTCTTTTGCATAGGTCTCAGGGGAGCCATGGCATTTGCTCTGGCTATACGGGATACTGCTACCTACTCGCATCAAATGATGTTCTCAACAACTCTCCTCATCGTCTTTTTCACTGTGTGGATTGTTGGTGGAGGTACAACTCCCATGCTGTCATGGCTGAACATCAGGTCAGTATGCAACTGCATGCTGGGGAAATGTCACTTTTCAGATGACAGTTGTACTAATTGGGAATAGCCCTAAAGAACACCTAGAGGTGTTCTAGGTATTTAGAACATTATGTTTTATAGAGGAAGGTGCTAGTGGAGGCTGGTAAATAAAATGTACTGATGCTGCTGGGATTCAGCCTAAAGCTCTCTGATGTTCTGCAAGTAGGTACCTAGGTCCTTGTTAGTCCAGGACGATATGGAATAGTGTTGCCTGATACAGCAGCACATGTACTGAAAAGAAATAATTAGCATATCTAGGCCCATATCAACTTGTCTTCTTATACTAAGACATTTTCCTGTTGTCTTGCTCTTGGTAATGTCCCTGTTCTGTTTTTCCAGTTAAATAGTGTCTTTAGTGGGTGGTGCTAAACTGAATGCACTTTAAACATCTATCCAAACAAACCCGACTTTACCTAAACTACTGGGATAAATGGGTTCCTGCTAGTCTTCTGGGTGTGTTTCCTCCTGTTTTGAGAAGACCTGTGAAGATGGGTAAGCAGTGTGATTATAGCCATTTCTCTGGAAATACTGGCCAGTACTTGGTACTTCAGAGCTGCAAGCACCTTCGTATTTGAGGATACTTAACAACAGAAGTGCTAGAGAATAGTGAATCAATCATTGTTAAAGACCACATATGTTGTTATTCAGTGAAAGTCTTGGCAGTTGGTGGGGAACAAAGGTAGATAGAGTGGAATTACAATATACACTGTACGAACTTTTCTGTGCATTTTTCTTACATAAATTATTTGTGCTTTCTGACACTTGATAGATTACTTTGTCTTTTGAATTGTGCTAACCAGAGTTTGTCTCCAATTGTCTTGTGATAGGATCGGAAAAAACAATCTTTGGTAAAACCAGTTTCAGTCTTTAGAAGAACTGACCATTTTTAGGGACTCCTGCCACTTTTGGAAAACTTAAGTGAACTGCCTGTGGTAGTAGATAGCAGGTGCTTTCTAGGTTGAAAAAAAAAAAAAGATGGATAGGACTTTCAGAAATGTTTCTGAACTTTTCTCATTGAAGGCAGCACAATTCCAGCATGAGACAGTCATTACAGCAGTGATTTACAGTATCTTAGCTTTGTCTAACAGCACACACTGGGAAATCACAGTTTCCATTTTTTTGGTGCCAAACAAATGCACTTCTGTCCTTTAAAAGTGCATCATTTCCTTACATGCATCACTTCCTTACATGCAAGTTCTAGATGTTTGGCTAGCACACCAGGAAGAGGCATCACTTCCATGTAGTCAAGCTCTCTGAAGGTCATGTCACTAAGAACAGGTTATATAACACCTGGTGTGAAGTCAACAACAAAAATCAGTTTCAGTGCAGTTGTCATTAATGATCATGAGAGACAACATCATAATGATATTTCTAAGCCCAGCCTGACTGGTTTCTGTTCCTATGCCAGAGCTGTATAATGCCTTTAACAAGATACCTGGAATAGGTACCACATGCAGCTTTCCATTAGGCAACTCTAGCAACAGGAGCAGATTTCTGTCTGATAGTGATATATGAGGAACAACTGTACTAATACACTTTGGCAAGTAGAGCAGGCCTGGTGTCTGCATAACCAGCAGTGTGCATAGACTGTCTGAGGCATGTGCTACCAGGGAGCAGGAGATGAGTTCTGGCCAGCAGCATGCAGGTAAGAATGCTTCTTGCAGTCTGCTTGCAGTGGCTGAGTGAAGCCTGCCAAGATCTGCCTGCAGCCTCTGCGATGGCCAACATGAGGATATCTCTTGTCTGTGCTCCACTTGAGTGGGTTCCAAAGCATCTTCTGAGGTGTGGCTGCAACCAGGTCAATAAAACAGACTCTAACAGCTCTCATCATAGGAGCTGGCATCCTGACCCTTCTGCCCTGCTGCTTGCACCTTTTTTTTTGAGGGACTATATCCGGGTATTTCCTTCAAACCTTGTCATCCAGCAAGGGACAGGATGCGCTGCTGACCAACTAAGAGAAGAGGAATTGTGTTCAGTCTGCCTGTATCAGAAGGCAGCTTCTGAGTGCAGTCAACCATTACCTCTGCCACAGGGCTCCTTCAGTCATCAGCAGTAGGACAGGACTGAATTCTACCATGTGGCCCAGCTCCTGGCCAACTGGAAAATAGTTCTGAGGTAGCAATGCTTTCCCTATTTTGACTGTTATTTGTTTGGCATGGTTCACAGAAAAGAACGGTTAACTTCGCTATTAAGGGAAGGATATCATGTAAGCAAGGGAACTCTACATAGGAAGATTTTTAGAGAATTGCATGAGCCTGCCTACAGCTGCCTTGATAGGCACTGCACTAATGATGGAGACTGCACTTTTTGAGACCACATGAAATCAGATTTGTGCCAGCAGGTGGCAGCCGTGTGCAGATGATTGAGGATTAGAAACTTCGTTCTGGTAAAGTACCCTTTGTGATACGGCCCTTTCCACTGGAAAGCAAGAAGTCCTGTCATAGAATCATAGACTCGTTAAGGTTGGAAAAGACCTTTAAGATCATTGAGACTAACTGTTAACCTAACACTGCCAAGTCCACCACTAAATCATGTCCCTAAGTGCCATGTCTGCATGTCTTTTAAATACCTCCAGGGATGGTGACTCAACCACTTGCCTGGGCAACCTGTTCCAATGTTTGACAACCTTTTTGGTGAATAAATTTTGCCTGTTATTCAATCTAAACCTCCCCTGGTGCAACTCGATGCCATTTCCTCTTGTCCTATCACTTGTTACTTGGGAAAAGAGACTGACACCCACCTTGCTACAACCTCCTTTCAGGTAGTTGAAAAAACCAATAAGGTCTCCCCTTAGCCTTCTTTTCTCTAGGCTAAACAGCCCCAGTTCCCTCAGCTGCTCCTCATAAGACATGTGCTCTAGACCTTTCACCATCCTTGTTGCCCTTCTTTGGACATGTTCTAGCACCTCAATGTCTGTCTTGCAGTGAGGGGCCTTACCAGTGCTGAGTACATGGGGGACAATTACTTCCCTGTCCCTGCTGGCCACGCTGTTTCTGGTACTAGGCAGGATGCTATTGGCCTTCTTGGCCACCTGGGCACACTGATGGCTCATATTGAGCCAGCTGTTGACCAACACTCCCAGGTCCTTTTCTGCCAGGCAGCTTTCCAGCCACCCTTCCCCAAGCCTGTAGCGCTGCTGGGGGTTGTTGCGACCCAAGTGCAGGACCCAGCATTTAGCCTCATTGAACCTCATATAATTGGTGTTGGCCCATCGTTCCAGCCTGTCCAGATCCTTCTGTAGAGTCCTTTCCACCCCTCAAGCAGATCAACACTCCCACCCAACTTGGTGGCGTCTGTGGGAGCACTTGATCCCCTTGTCCAGATTGTTGATAAAGATATTAAATAGAACTGGCCCCAATACTGAGCCCTGGGGAATACCACTTGTGATCAGCCACCAACTGGACTTAACTCCATTCACCACCACTCCTTGGGCCTGGCCATCCAGCCAGCGAAGCATATGCCCATCCAAGTCATAAGCAGCCAGTTTTTCCAGGAGAATGCTGTGGGAAATGGTGTCAAAGGCTTTACCAAAGTCTTGGTAGGTAACATCCACAGCCTTTCTCTCATCCACTAAGTGGGTCATCTTGTCATAGGAGGAGATCAGGTTAGTCAAGCAGGACCTGTCTTTCATAAACCCATGCTGACTGGGCCTGATCTCCTGGTGGTCCTGTATATGCTGTGTGATGGCACTTAAGATGATCAGCTCCATAACCTTTCCTGGCACCAAGGTCAGACTGACAGGCCTGTAGTTCCCCAGATACTCCTTCTGGCCTTTCTTGTAGATGGGTGTCACATTTGCTAACCTCCAGTCAACTGGGACCTCCACAGTTAGCCAGGACTGCTGACAAATGACTGAAAGTGTCTTGGTGAGCACTTCTGCCATCTCCCTCAGGACCCTTGGGTGGATCCCATCCAGCCCCATAGACTTGTGTGTGTCTAAGTGGTGTAGCAGGTTGCTAACCATTTCCCCTTGGATTATGGGGTCTTCATTCTGCTCCTTGTCCCTGTCTTCTAGCTCAGGGGGCTGGGTACCCGGAGAACAACTGGTCTTAATATGAAAGACTGAGGCAAAGGAGACATTAAGTACCTCAGCCTTTCCTCACACTTTGTCACTGTTTCCCCTCGCATCCAACAAAGGATAGAGATTCTCTTTAGCCCTTCTTTTGTTGCTAACGTATTCATATAAACATTTTTATTGTTTTTTATGGCAGTAGCCAGGTTAAGTTCTAGCTGGGCTTCGGCCCTTCTAATTTTCTCTCTGCATAGCCTCATGACATCCTTGTAGTCCTCCTGAGTTGCCTGCCCCTTCTTCCAAAGGCCAAAAACTCTCCTTTCTTTCCTGAATTCCAGACAAAGCTCACTGTTCAGCCTGGCCGGTGGTCTTCCCTGCCAGCTTGTCTTTCAGCACATGGGGACAACCTGCTCCTGTGCCTTTAAGATTTCCTTCTTGAAGAACATCTAGCCTTCCTGGAGTCCTTTGCCCTTCAGGACTGCCTCCCAAGGGACTCTGTCAACCAGTCTCCTAAATAAGCCAAAGTCTGCTCTTTGGAAGTCCAAGGTGGCAGTTCTGCTGACCGCCCCCTCCTCACTTCTCTGAGAATTGGAAACTATCATTTCATGATCACTATGTCCAAGACTGCCACCAACCATCACATCACCCACAAGTCTGACCTTACAGATTTAGTAAAGGGTCAAATTGGTTTCCAGATGGATTTTAGAAATATGCTGCTTTTCTCTTTTCCACTGGGTAGAAAGTGATGGAAAAGGTAGGGAGGAGGAGATGAAGACGAGATGCTGTCCCAGTGCCTTGCTCAGCAGCACCATGTATAGGGCTGATGCAGTCCTGAGGCTGTGCAGTAGGAAACTTGTTCCTGGGGTAGCCTGGGATTCTTTCTGGGCCTTGGCACTTGCCCATTAAGTTAGATTTCAAGAGGCTGGAAATAACTAGTGCTCCTATACAGGACTATTTATCAGAGAAGAGGTTAAAAGATAAAAGGTGGCTTGCTTCCCAGATTAAGTGAAGGGACATAAGAAACTAATGCCATTTGTGCATTGGACTTAAATGTCAGGATTTGTGTGGACTCCTAAAAGTCCAGCTCTGGTGCGAAGTTCACACCAGTTGTATCCTGGTTGATTTTGGCTTTTGTGGAAGGAAAGCCATTACAAAGTCCTCATGAAGTAGTTGGCCTTGCTGCAGTGTGGAGGTGAGGAGAAGACAAGGGCCTGCTCTAACCAAGAGTTGACAAAGCCCATTGACCCTTTAGGCCGGTTTAGCTTGCCTGGTCATTGTGTGGCAGGGCAGCATTACTGTAATCCTGTGGTTACTGGTCTGCCCGTTAGTGGGGTTTCTGGGTGGCTCCTTCAATAGTTCCTGTGGGCTGCAATGGGCTGGGATTCTTCCCTAGGAACTGCAGGTGCATGCCTGTAGTATTGGGCAAGTCAGAAGAGCTATGACAGACATCAACACCAAAGGGTCTTATTTCAGGTTGTGCCTGCATGATTTAACAGTACCAGAGAGCTGACTCCAGCCAAGACTTTTAAACCTGGCTTGGTACCACTGTGTTCATGGGGAGGCGATTGCGTGTGTGTGTGGAGCAATGCCTACACAAGGATCCAGAATTGCTTTGCTGTGGCTTAGAGGCAGAGCCACATGCTTCTGGCCGCACCATTAACTGCATGGCAATTGGGATGCGTGCTTTGTTCTTTACTTCTGGTGGTCCCTTCTGTCCCATTATATGAAATGTCTTAAAAATAAGTGGGGGATGGAGAGGCTGACATGAAAATTAAGTTTTGGTAAAATAAAAAGCAGTAAAAGGAGGAAAATAGGCAATAATGCCCTCTGCCTCCCCTTGATCTATTCTGAATGTCTCAAGTAATCAGAAGAGCAGGTATCTTTCCAGATAGGGTATGTTACCAGTGTACCAGGGTCCACCAATCAGACTTAAATGTACAGTTAAGCAGAGGACCTGTGGTTTGTAGCAGACTTAACTTTAGTTTACTGTTTAACTGGTTGGGAAAGTGAGGTCATGACAGCAAACTCTGAGTAAAAAATAATGGGGTCTTTAGATGCTTTTGGTTTCTGACACTTGATGCTGAACAAGTTAAATATTAACACCAGAAAGTGGTGCTAAAGCCATGATGTCATGTATTTGAATTTCTTGGCTGTCTATGAGTGAGATGTATCCAAGCACGTGAGTGGTAAACAATTATACTTGTGTAGCACTAGATTTTTTTTTTCTTAGAAACTAAAGCATGACTTGGATATTAAAAATACAGTCTCACCCTTTGAGACTAAAACAAAGAAGCAATTTCCTGCATGAAGTTTTAACAATTCCAGCTAACTCAAGAGCCCTGTAAATCAAAACCACTGGCAAAGTTCCTCTTTTCAGAAAAGTAGCTGACTTATCATTTCATTTATCTGTCACAGGAAAAAAGGGAACTCCGTTTGTATTGCAAAATAATGTTTTTTTCCATTTTTTCATTAGACGTTATTGACCTGTTTTTTTTCATGTTGAATGAAGCAACATGTAGCTTAATGCCTTCCTCTCCTTCATAATCTGTTTCATATGAGGAAGTTCATGTTTATTTTAATGAAGCCATTTCAATTACAGTTAGCAATCTTAAAGCATTATATATCTAAATTTAAAATATTTTAGGTGTCTGTCTGCCATAACAGTTAAAGTCTGCATAGACAATGCCAACTTAAATTTTTACTGCTTCATGTCTGACTTTACAAATACAACCATTTTAAGATCTTCCTATTTACTGTTTTGTTTGTGTTTTTTTTTCTTTAAATGAGCAAACTGAAAAAGAAATCTGGAAACACTAACTCTCACATAGCTTCTATGTGAACTACCTAACTGTCTGGGATGGTGGCAAAACTGACAGCTTGGTGACAGTCTCGGGTTATACTCTATTATCTTACCCAGGGTGGTCCAACAATAAAATGTGCATTTCTTAAATACCATGTCTCAGTGTGCTGTGATGACAGGAGGCAAGTGTTGATGCTGAGATCCAGCCTTTTCTTATGTTCTGGACTGGAGTGGGGGATGTCTGATAAGTTACATCCTTCTGTTTTGCAGCCTGTTTCCATTATTCTACTACTTAAATCACTTCACTGTCTTCTAGCTGCTCTCTGCTGCCCTTGAAGGGCAGATGCACAGACACGGGTGCTGTACCTTGCCCTCTGTTGTGGGCTTTTTCCTTTTACCATACCTTTTTCTGCACTGTTTTCTCCAGTCATCTTTCCACATCTAGTTTCTCCCGTCTTCCTTCTTCTTTCCCAGTTTCTAGTTTCTCATCATCAATCTTGAATCTCTCAGTGCAGCCTCTGAACCTCCAGCCTTACCCCTCTGGGTCTTTTGCTTGGTAGGAAAGAGATTGCCTCCATTTTTGGATGTCTGGAAGTAAGCATGGGAGATACTTCCTTATCTCTGTTCTTGTGCTCTGAAACATAGCAATTCACACAGAGGAAAAAGTGTGGGGAAGGCCCAGACCCTGTAGGAGTTGGGTTAAGATATACCTAGAGTACATGGGTGATATGGATTTAACTGCCAAGCTCTGGCAAGCCTCAGCAGGCAGTTTCAGGAGTCATTATCTTTGTTAGGTCAAATAAAGAAATACCCAAAGGCATCGTAAAACCAACTTGAAACAACTTTTCCTAATTCCAGGGGTTTTTTTAGTGATTGGGTTTTGTTTTGTTTTAAAACGTGGCGGTGGGAATTATCTTCTTTCTCAGCCATCTTCCAAGAAACAGTTGAACTCTTCCAAAACAGCTAAAATTTTCCAAAAATGCTGCACTCATTATAGACATCTGGTAAAACTTCAGTATACTAACTTGGCAAAGATACAGCAAAGAGAAAAAAGTCATAGAAGGGAACTTATTGGGCAGTTTTAAATTTTATTTTTTTGCTGCATATGCAGAGCTGTCTCGGTGTTGACCTTTTGGAGCAGAGTGCTCTGACCTGGAGTGTATGTTGGTATGGGAGAAGAGCTATTGAACCAGGAATCCAAAATGAATCTCTCCAAAGTCTGGTATTTTCTTCAGCTTTCAAGGATTAGATAAGTGTGTGTTCTTTGTAGAACAAGCTATGGCCTTAAATATTTTGTTTGTCAAGATGTCAGCCTGCAATCAGAGTGTGTACACCTGCTCTTTGTAAAGTGAGGCTTCTGTGGATTGCTGATCATCTGGGGTTTTTATTTCACATAAGCAATATATAGTTCATGTAGCGTGCCTTCATGGAAAAACAGGAAAAATACCCTACACACTGCTAAGGAATTTACATAGAAAATACCAGAAACCAAGCATGCTTTCACTTGTTTTGCTTTTTTTAAAGTACAATTGAAAAAGGGAAGGCAGGGAGTAAAAACACACTCTTCTATGACTGGAGATTACTTATGTTAAAGATTGTTAGTCAATTGTTAGTTAAACCAAGAGAGTGATTTAGTATGTGTTGCCAGTTGCTTTGGCCTGCTCTAAAACTAGGCAGTATTGATGGCCTCTTTGATACATGCATAGCTTCCTGTGATTACTCTTTCTAATGACTTTTTCTCTTTTAAACCATGTGCAGGTCCAAAATGGTAGGAATTGTCTTAGATCGGCTCTGTCTCTGTGTAGCAGCTCTCTTGAGAGTTACTGAATCTTAATTTTCTGGGTGAGGTAGCCTGTCATAAATACAGGAGTTTTGCCAGCCTGAATCTGAGAAAACGAAGAATATTACTGGACATCTCAATTATAAAGTGCTGGTTTGTTAATTTTGATGATTTTTGTCACTTTGTCATTGTTCTGCCATTCTTATTCTTGTGTGCTTTGTCTCTTTTTGATTGGGTAGGGGTTTTTTTTTGTTGGTTTGCTTTGTTTTGCTAGGGAACTCTATAAAGCTACTGTCTCATGAGCATTTTGTCACTCATGTTGCATTCTTGTACTGTACCAGAGTTGGTGACCATGTTCCATCGGTGGAAGAGATGAGTGAAAGCCGCTGGCTGTATTTCAGGTGACACTGTGCTTTCCTTGATACCAAATTAACCTGATGCTTGGCTTTCTTAATCTTTATAACACAAAGTGTGTGTTCTTTCTATACTATGGCATGCTGCTGCTGCTTCTCCTTTTCTGCAGAGTGCCATAGATGTTCCTCAATTCTGAGTCTGTTATCTTCTGAGCTTGGAGAGTGTGCATCACACATCATGTCTTTAGCTTAAAACAAACCCACAGAACACCACATCCTTTAACTCTGTGTATGGGTAACTAACGAAGCAAAATTAGCGTCTCTGGCCTGGGAAGACTTGAAAGCTGAGAAGTCATGGATGCAATCCTATGATCCTTAATCACATAGGTATTCTTAAGCATTCCTTGGGGTTATTTCGTACAACTGTTCAGGTTGGAAGGGACTTCACAGGTGATTTAACCCAGCCTCTTTGGGGATGTATTTTAAAAACTGACGGCTATCACATTGCTTTATAGGAAGATGCTAGTGAGTGGAGATAAACCAGAATCCTAGTCTTCTCTGGTTGATGGTGTCTAGAACAGATACATGAATAGAGAGAGAAGAAGAAAAAAAACAGAACCAAATCTTTAACTGGCAACTGTAGGAGAATGTGTGTTTGTATGTACGTGTTTGTGTATGTATGTATATAAATATATACAGAATATTTATGTAAAGAAAACTCTTTGGGATGGGGCAATAGGAAGTTTTTCAGGTATCCTGTCACACTTGAAGGTTCCTAGCAAACTACTAAATTTGCCAGAGATGCAGTACATTAGCTTGTACAGAGAATCTAAGAACTATTACCTATTGCAGTCATTCTTGGCTGTTGCCATAGTAATTACATATACTAGAATGTAATAAAGCCTGGTATTTTGGTAATTTGTCATCGATGTATTGCAAGGCCTTGAAAAGGTCTTTGAAGTATCAGAAGAAATGGCTCCACCCATTTAAAATGACATAGTGGAGAACTTGAAGTTGTTCTATCTGGCTTCTTTTTTTACCATTCCTTTCCATACATTTAGTTTTGAATTTGTTTTCCACCCTTTTCTACCAGACTGTTTAAATTACTGAATTATGTATAAGCTCAGCATTTCAGGGATCAAATCTGAGTAACTGCTCTCCTATGTGTGATGCTGGAGTTGTAGCTGTAGAATAAGGCGCAAGAAGGTCAGGAGTCGGTTAAGAGCAGAAACGCAGTGCTTTGGTATTGGATGTTAGGAGCTCAATGGTAGTCCCTTTATTACAGAGTTCCTAAAGCATGAAAAGCCTTTTATGCCTTAAAAACAAAAAATATTTTAATTAGAGGAGAGTGAAGAAATATACTTCAATTGGATTAATTTTTACTGTAGCATGCTCTTGTCTACAGATTCCATTAAACCTCCCAAGGCAGAAATATAGATGGCTGAACTTTATGTACTGTCTGTACTAAAGTATTAAGGTATTGATCAAATACCAAATTGATGCCAGTGGGGGGAATAGGTGAATTTTTCACTGGTTTTGGGGTATGTGTGTATTCTTATAGCTGAAAGACTGCTCATATTCTTTATCTGACATCTGCTTTTGGGTAGTTATTTATTTGAATTGCTACTGTACACCCTCAGGGAATCCACACACAACTGCTGCGATGAGCTTTCAGAAAGGGTGGAGGGGAAAATGAAGATCCTTGCTGTCATCTGCACTGCCTTGGCCTTGGCTGTCCTGCAGCCCGCGTGCCCCTCAGTCCCCATCACATAGACTGTGCCTCTTCAGCAAAACACTGCTTTCAGCCAGAGCTTGCTCACCTGCCTTTCTGCTAGGGGGTTTGAGCAAAGCACCAGAGTCATTAGCAAGGCTACCCTCTCTGTGCACCTGATCTCTGAGAGGGGATGGGCATAAATCAATCCAGTAATAATTTTTCTTAATTTAAAAACTGGTCAAATAAATGAGAACTGATACTGGCCTTTACAGCACATTTAAATTACAGGAAGCTCTCTAAATGTACTTAAGGATGTGAGATGGAATTTTTTTTTTTCTTTTGACTAGCAGAAAAAAATTATGTTAAAGACATACATGCATCAGCTTTACTTGTACTTTTAATTATGGAAGTAGTTAAGTGAGGATGAAGTAACTAGATGCTTTCTGTGCATCTCTTCACTGTAAAGTAGGTTGGAAGAGACTTGACTGTGTTTTGCTATTGTTTTGTTTCAGGTGATAAAGATGAGGCTTTCTTAGAAATTTGGGGGCAGGGCCTGCAAAAACATGATGTTTGTCGTGAGACCAGGATGTATATACCTTGAAACTTAAACAGGCAGACTTGCAACATAAAAATAAAGCTTCCTATACAATTCATGCTAGAGTAGAGGATAAGAGACACAGTATGCTACAAAAAGTCATGGGAATTCAAAATAGTAATGTATTTTGTGTTAATCTGTGAACTGAGGAACACACTTTGAAACATGAACATAAAAAAAAAGTGATTTACAGAAAAGAATTAATTAGAAATATTCCAAATATAAACTCATCTGAAGAATAACTTGGAAAAAAAATTAAAAATGGACAAGTCTGTGTCTATGTACTATTCCAATATTGAAAGAAACGTCTGTAGTAAGAATTTTTTTCTACAAGTTGAACTGTTTTAACAGAGAAAAGCTCTCTTTTTTCCTCTTCATTCAGCACAACAGTGAGCCCAAACACCTGGCCCATGATGTACTATAACTTTTCATTGAACAGTATGGTCATCCTGCTTTGGTCTTCCCCTGAGACCCCTTCCCCTGCCTAAGGGTAGTTAAAATCCCCAAAACAAATGCATAACCTTTTAAGACAAGTAAAAGCTGATATGTTCGAATTGTTTGGTTTTCTTATGTACTATGAACGAGTAGTCCAATGAGCTAAAACTATTTAGGGAATGCGAGCTATGTTCATCTGGAACGAGCTTCTTGAACTCCCCATTGATATTGCCACCTGCACAGCTAACACAAGCGTGGTTACCGTGCACAGTGCATTGAACCTCCCCAATGTGCAGCTGGAGTTTGGAGAGCCACAAATCTTTTTCTTTTATTTTTGTGTGTATTTATAAAGGAATGTGCAATTGTATACATATTGCCATACTGCACGGATTTCCTGACGTTGCTTGTCAGCTTGATGAATGAGACTTCATTAGGTAACGAGCTTGTCTGCAGAAAACCCTTCCTATCATGCCTTCACTGCTTAGTGATAGCCTAAGCAGTAACACCTAAGCCCTTGTAACCTTTCAGAGCTCTTTTGTGTGGCATTTTATTTTAGCATGTGTTACAATCCAGTATCCAATCTGTCTGTCCAGTGTTCCCTTAAACTGGTGAAGCTTTTTTAGTCTTGAAGCAGGTCAGTGCCAATGAATTCCCAGGCTAATGTGCCTAAGGGTTAAGATGACTCTGTATGTGGAAAAAGGAAGTGATGAGGAAAGAAAAGAGACTCAGGAAAAAACCCAAGCAGTGGACTGGGTCAGCACTAGCTTTATACGAGGCTGCTGCAGGCTGTCTTCGAGTGGCCTCCTGGATTTTCCCTGAACTACATTTGGTCATGTGAGGCCTTGGATTGGCTATGAGTCCACAAGGTTGACTTAAAACTTTAGTTCAATGCCCTCTTTTCTTATTCTATTGTTCTATTAGAAAGTGCTGCCCTGGAAGTTATTTGAAGGTGTTCCCTTTTAGTTTAATCCATACCATATTCTGTGCCTGACAGTAAATCATGTCTGAATCACTGGTTGCCTTATACAGGCACATGTCCCTGGGATGCACAAATGATATGGATTAACCAGCAAGGTTCTGTTGGTTTCTGGTGATCCTCAGGGATGTTGCATAAACACCATGGCTAGAAATAGCTGACACAAAGCCGAAGTAACAAAGAAATTGCACTAAACCACCTCAGTCACTTCCAAGAGAGGGGAAATGAAGAATTTAGCCATTTCAGACAATGTTTTTGTTATTCCATGTGTTTTCCTACACTTATTATGCAACATGGTAGGACTGAAACTCAACACGTTTGAGACTGACAATCTTACCCAACATTTGAGGTTGAAAGTTTAGGTTCTACAGGAGAGCACAGAGATTAAGGTATGAATAGGATTTAAAACTAGACAAGTCTAATCTTAACAAATAGCTACCCCCAAAACAGACCAGAAAAACCTGAATGTAATTATAAGGATTAAATACCCATCTTGGATAGGAGCACTATGTGAAAGGATGGGTATGTAATAAGATGCTCGCTAACTATGCAAAAGCGAGTAGACAGTTTCTTATTAACATATTATTCTGTAACCATCCACCACCTCATACAGACCCTCCCTCACTCAGATGGGAAGCTGTACTAGACAGACCACTTGTTAATTCACTGTGGCTGTGTTGTATTGGGTGAATGAGACTTGCAGCAAATTAATATTATGAGTCTTTATAAAGTATTTTTGTTGTTTCACACAGTGCATTAAAACCTGGTGTGCATGTGACTTTTTAAAATTGCATATTTGAGCTATTCTCAGGCTTATCTGGCAGCTAAGTTACTTGCTGTGCCAAATATTTGGGCTGGGCTTATCCTTAGTCTCTGGTTTCTTGCTGCTGGACATGAGGGATGTTCTCAGCTGAAGAGGATGTCGCCCACAGTTCACCTTTTAAGCCAAAAATAGTACTTGCCAATGTCCTAAAAGAATTGGCAACAAAGGTAAGCAGTTAAAGTTGATGCTGAGATGGAGTTAAAGCTTTTATCTACAGGTAGTTGCTGCTTGAGTGAAAAAAATCTTGTTTATAGCCTTGTAACTGCAGGGAAATAATGGACAGCTCTTCCTCAAACTATTCCTCAAACTATTCTTATAACCTCTCTGAATGTAGCTTTGCTGGGTGCTTAAAGTGCTTTTAAAATTCATTCTGCCCAACTTACAGCATTTGCAACCCTCAGTAACACCACTTGCTTTGTTTTCCTAATGTTTCTGTAGGGTTGGGGTTGACCCAGATCAGGATCCTCCACCTACTAATGACAGCTTTCAAGTCTTACAAGGAGTAAGTAATTACATAACTTCTGTGCATGCATAAAACCTTTCTCTCCTAGCTGGCAAGTCAGTAATGCATTTTACTTTATAATATTCAAGCAATGACCACCAAAAAACATTCTGTGGTTTTGGGTGTAATGCTGCAGCATTCAAATTTTTGTTGTATACATGTATATAAAAGGCATCAAAAACCTTCCTAAATCCACTAATACACTCTATTTAACAGTGTGGTTTCCTCTTCCCCCACCCATCCAACGTGCTTGCTTTTAACATGCTTACAGCATAAACAGTGCTTCCCAAGACTGATCCAGAGATAATTCTCTTCTGTTCAATAAATGATACCAAATTTTGGCATTTGGACTTGTTTAGAATCAAAGATTAAGTTCACTAATCTAATCTCAGCTCCTGTATACTGTACCACAAGCCAGTTGGATCTTGCCTTTACTACCTACCACCTGTATGAGGCAAAAGGAGCACTGGAAAATTGTCATTTGTATTCAGCGAACTGTTGCTGTGAATCTTTAGTGCAGCTTTCTACACATCAGTAACAACCCAAGAGTTGACATTTTTCCCTGCAACATGCTATTGGCAAACAAGACTATCAAAAGAATGTTGTTCACAGCAGAACAGTTTTCCTCATAAACTGAGTGAATTCACAGGAGTGAAAGGTCTGGAAAAAAAAACCAAACAACCCAACATTTCCTGAGGCTTAACTGGGAGCTTCCTCTGTCCAGACCTTAGTTTACACTCTCCCAGAGTACTGCTTGACACTAATTGTTCAGTAGCACAACTGGTTGCTTATGTAGGAACCTGCTAGAGGAAGTTGAATGACAAGAAAGACAGATGGCTTTGAACCCAGAGGATGCTTAGGGTGCCAGTGTGTGAACTCTGCTTTGTAAACCTCAGGTTATATGATGATGGTGTCAGGCTTTTTTTTTTTTTTAGGTCACAGGTTGTACAGATAAGAGTTACTTGCTCAGGAAGCATCTCTTTTATTGCAGAAACTGCATTAGGCATCTCTGTTCTTTGTAGAAGCCTGTGTCCAGCACACAAAATAGATTCTGAAATGGTGGGTTTGGGTGCCAAAAAGGGTGAACTTGGTTTTTATCTATCTGGAAGCAACTAGAAGGCCTCAAAACACCTTTTATGATGAAGGCCACAGTTACTGCATAAAAACAAGGTTAGGAAGTGGTATCATGGTAAGATGACTTTGGCCAGTTCAGACTGAGCTTGTCAGTATTTGAGGGATTGCTTTAACAGGAAACAGAGCATGGGTATTCTGTTTTCATTCAGTGTCTGGATGGAAATATCTTGTTTGCTTTTTTCCCATGTAAGCATAAAGCATTTACCCATTTGTTTCCCTCTTTAGCTGTGCATTGAATTCCTAATGGAGTCCATAAGTCAGTTTCCTTTGGATTCCTCTTTCTTTCACCAAGCCAAGATTAGCAGCATGTCATAGTTAAAGAAAATATATCAGTTGGGATGGGGGGGGTGAAAACATACTAAGCTTTAACTCTTGGTGGATCATGGATTTTCTGCAGATCAGAAGTACACAGGGCAATTCTGTCTTGTTCTTTTCCAGTAGTTTGGAAGATGATTCATACAAGGCGTTCTCACTTAATCTGTTTTCCTGTGTTTAACTTTGGTCTCTGGCCAAAAAAAAAAACCCAAAACCAAAACACCCAAAAAACCAAAAGAGTAACAAAAGTAAAAACAAAT
This sequence comes from Strix uralensis, assembly GCF_047716275.1. Lineage (NCBI taxonomy): Eukaryota > Metazoa > Chordata > Aves > Strigiformes > Strigidae > Strix > Strix uralensis. The sequence goes on from NC_133973.1 coordinate 62,615,235, forward strand.
GCAGCTGCAGACCAGCTGGTGGAATGACTTGCTGCACAGCTAGTAAAGGGATTATATTTAACACTTAGCACTTCTAAGGTTGATCTAGCACTTCAGAAATTTGCCTGACCTTCCTCAGTTGTGATTTTATATGGATTCCCTGTTAAGCATGTTTCTTTTAAGCATGTTTCATCAGGTTTGTGAGAGTTTATCAGGTATGGTAAATTCCCTTGTTCTTCCAAGGAAGCAATAGGCTGAAGGAAAGAACATCATGTAGACCTAAAGTTAAGGAAGCCAACCAAGCAATGAATAGGGATCAGTCTCAGTTATTCTAGTATATTTATTTGGGGAGGGGGATGGGGATGAGACATCCATGAGGCTTATTTGTCAGTTTTGGACTTATTTCTGTATCCATTACTGCACTAACTCTGCGATAAGCTTTTAGACTCAAGGGAACTTGGTGGTAGAGGGCTCGTTAAGGTAACTTGAGGGTAATGAAGAGGGCCTACTTCTTCTCTGCAGTCATTTCTGGTCTTCCTAGGGGAAGTAACCTTCTCAGTATAAGCATGTCTCTAAATAGCTTTCTGCAGTCCAAGTACAGTATTGAAGTAATTTAGTTTTTTTGGACAGGACATTATAACATGAATGATTGGAATGTATGATTTGGTTTTTTTCCTGCCTGAAATAATTGAATATGTTTTATCTTATTTTTAGGATGGCCCAGATTCTGAAAGAAGGAACAGGACAAAGCAGGAAAGTGCTTGGCTTTTCAGGCTATGGTATAGCTTTGACCATAAGTATCCTTTTGAAAACAAAGCTTAGCTTCAAGGCATGCAAAGTTCACTTTTTTCCCTTTCCATATACCCATATGTAGCCTTAAGCACTTGAGAGTCAAACAGGAGAAAGATCAAGTATTTGACAGGTTCAAGGCACAGAACTGATGCTTGAACTTGCTGACTCAAAAGATGGACTTTTCCTTTCTCCAATGCGTGGTATGTCACACTTGCTGGAGGACAGAAACCAGTCAGTTCTAGGAGCTGGATGAATTTCCTTCCTAAACAGTAAGACGGCCAATTAACTATTTCAGATCCTCTGTTTTTTTTCCATTAATCTGTTCTCATCTTAACTGATGCTCATAGCACAAACTAGTTCATTGTACATGTCTAAGCCCTGACTCATTGCTCTGAAGAGCCATCTGCTTTTGTGATGAAGTCCTTTTTGGAAACCCATCACTGATATGGGAAGTTCTGGAACTAAAAATCTATGTGTGATCCAGATTATTCCCTTTTCTATACCCAGAACTTCCTATGGGTGTTAAAGCAGAGAGTGTCCTTGTGTGTATACAGTACTGTACAACTTTTCTGATGCTGTTATACTACTTAGCCTTGTTTAAACTTCTGAGCAATTTTTGTGTAGCTGTCCTGTCTTTCATGCTTGTGTTTTTTTAACCTACTTTGCATATTCTTAATCAGTATGTCATACAGCTGCCCTTCCTTTAACAGCTTACACTCACTTCATGGAAAATGGCAAAGATAATCTTGTGGTCATGACAAGTCACTTATACCCAGAAATCCAAAGAAGTTTCAGATCTTGATGCCTAGTAATCTCTGGGGCAGTTAAATATATGTAAATACCTGTGACAGGGCCTTAATCTTGTTGCAGCTTGCATCTGAGAAGTGAGTCTTTTCACTGGTGTCTGGGCCATTGGTTGATGAGAGGTTGCTGGCCTGGTTGGAGCACAGTAGCTTCCTTCCATGTCTGTTGACCCCACCACACACAAACCCAACACACTTGTGCATCAAGATTTCCCACCCAGGGAAACCCAGGTACAGTGTTGAAAGCATTCAGATCCTAATAGCACTTGCCTGTTAGGATAAAATCTGTTTGTGATTGATGCTTTCAGATGCAGTAGTATTGGGCCAAAGCCGAGAAGGGAGTGTATGTGCGTGTTTAAATACTCATAAATGTTAGTAATTTCAAGTTAACCCTTTGAGTTGTCGTGGCTGGTGTCAAAAGTATGTTGAGGTCAATTTTTGTTCTTTAAAAAAAAAAAAAAATAGACTTCTATAGTAAGAGCATGGAAGGATCTGGCTGTGGCTGACTGCTTCTTTTTCATCTTTTTAAGAAGGAAGCAGAGTTATCCTCTTTCCCTGCCTTTTCAAAAGGGATGTGCCTGATGAACAAAGGAGTAGTTGGCAGTGCTGACTTCCCCTCGGCTGACGCTAGCACAAGTGCAGTGCCCAGCAGCTGCAGCAAGGGCAGGGAGGGGGGTGTGGGAAGTGCTAGGTGAAAATGACAGCTTAATTAGCTGTTTTTCAGTGGTGACTGTCTTTAGGGTAGGTTTTTGTTAAGTTTGCCACGGAAACAGACATCCAGAGGCAGAAATGTCTTACTGTCTCTTAGAGGTAAAATTTTGCTCCTTCTGTTGTAAGGAGGCATTCAGATAAACATCAGCTGGGTGGGCTTAAATTGCACGTAAGGGATGACCTTTAGAATTGCCACTTCTGTACCCATGGCTAAATGTCAAAGTATTTTTTGCTGATGCATTCACTTGGTTTGTGGATAGAAAGGCAGATTATATCAAAATTCACTCTTTGCAAGGGAGCTTAACTTGAAAAAGATGCGAGTAAGATGCGACTGGCAGTGTGCTCCAACGCTGGCTATTGCCTGCAGAGCTCTGTGGAGGGATAACCAGGAGCTTCATTCTTGTGGAGCACAGAGTTCATTCAATGTCATGGGCTGTTCCCTAGGTTTACCCACAATTGTTAAACATGAAGAAAACGGCAACTTCCATGAAGTACCACATGTCTTCTACTGGCTTTGTTTTATTACTGGTGCCTGTGTGCCACAAGGCAATATGGAAGCTGGTAGATTAGTGTAAGGGTGAAGAGTTTATTTCTTTCCAGGACTGGGTGTAGCTGCACTGTTACTGAAGGAGGGAAGGAGGAAACATAACTCTGCAGTGGCATAATCATGCCATTATATGTTCAAATAAACATGCTGTGCCAGGCCCTGCTAAAGGGGAGGGATACATCTCTGCTAAAACAGCCCCTTTTTAACCCTACTCTTTCCCCTAAGCACATTGATCTGTTGAGAGGATCAGGGAAACAGTTATACTCACAAATGGACTTGATTCTCTCTGTGCTTAGAGACCTAAGAAAGTAACTAGAATACCTGCAATATATATTTACATTTAAAATAATCAGACTGACTTCAACCAACCAACAAAAAAAAAAAACCAACCCAGCCCAAAACCCTGTGGCCCTGCTTTCAGACAATATTTGGAAGCCTTAGCACTCTCCTCCTGAGCTCTGTTCTTATGCCAGTCAAGATCAGCATGCTGCTCTGTAGCAGGGACACCTTTTTTGACTCCTGAGCATTTCCTCAGGAATATCATCGGTCTAGAGTACTAGCGTGAACAAATATGGATTTACCTGGGGACAGACCTATGAAAGGAGGTGTAAAGACACCTTCCTTTCCCACCCCCATGCCCCCTCAGTGTAATCTAGGTAGTGTTCTTTCCTTTCACACTGTGTTAGGTGGTTCTTGCCATACAGTTTTCCCTTTGCATTTCTGAGGCTCTGTGTGATATGTATATGTACACTGCAGGGATGTCTATGAGCCTTACCAGAGTGTTGCATCTCTGTGGCTCAGTGACCAGCTAGCAGTTCAAGTGGCTGCATTGTTTGAGGATGTTGGATGGACAATATTTCTTTATTTTCCTGTGTTGAGCCACATAGGTATGTCACCTTGTCACCTCTAGCTTGTAATTTCTACACTGTGTTCCTATCTGCAGAGCAGAAACACCCTTAGAACTGTTAACATTAAAGAGCTTGTATCTCTGTTTGCTCCTTTTGGCTCCAGAGAGCCCAAAAGCTGGAAACATTGCAACTGCGAGGTAGCTAGTTCCCATTGCAGTGTATGTGTGGGTAAAGAAACTGCCCTGGAAAGGATCAAGGCAAAAATGCTGGGGGGAGATATTTTCATTTTTTTTTACAAATGCGGATTTTTTTCAGTAGCTGTTTTATACACAAGTACTGAGCAGCACCATGCTTATGTATAATTGTCTTTTTTATTTTCAATAGTGGTTTTTGAGCACTGATGTGTTTTCCTTAACTACTTAAGTTATTTAAAGCCAATTCTCACTCACAGTGGCCCTCCATTAACTACAACTCTACCCAGCTGGTGTGGCCTGATAGCCCGCTGTCTGACAAGTCCCCAGGTTTATGATGTAAGTAGAATGACTCAATACTTCTGTGTTGTGTGTTTTTTATTTATTTAACTTCAGTAAAGCAGTGTTTTTTCTTTTTTGGCAAAAGGTTGGCATGATATACATACTGCAAGAAAGTGCTGAAAAGGCAGAAAAGATTTAAGATACTCTCCTCTGAGGCAACAGCTTACGTTAGTAGAAATCAGAGACGATCTTATTGTTCAAATACTACATTAAAAAAATAACATTTTAAGGATGTTGGAAAATTACAGGCCTAGTCAATAAACCAGTTCAGTGAATCATTTCAAAATATTCAGTCCCTTCTCAACACTTTTGGACAAGATTCTTTTCCTGTTACTGCTAAGGTTGTGTTGAGTTCTCCTTCAGAGAAGACACTGACACATTTACCCATGCCAGAAAGAAATCTGGTAGAGTTTTCCTTCAGTGTTTCCACTGTGAAATTTGAGATCACATTTCAGAAACTGTTAATCAGTTACTTATCTCAGTCTAGCAGGTCACTATACTGTCTTTACAGCCATGTCTTGCAATAATTAATGCTTCATTCTCCTATTACTCTTGCAGGATCCTGATACGCTATTCCTATCTGTGCAGTGCTTCTGAAATCTACAACTTTTTATGAGCCACTTGTAAATAAAACCATAGTACTATGGGGAATCACTTAAATTTGCAGGTTCTCTGGAATGGTAACATCTCTGCTATGTTGAAGTAGTCTTGGACCAGATTTCTATTGATCTTTTCCTAGACAGTTATGAATTCCACTTGCAACTTTGAAATACTCCCCTGCATTTCTTTCTGGTATCATTAGCATCTTGCTTTTACCTGGTAGTAAAATTTCAAAGAAATTTGAAATGTTTGCTGCCTATTTGGAGCTGTTAGTGCTCCAGAGCAAGAAATTGGCCTTGTTCCCATCTTTGCAATGCCACTGGAGATCTTAAAACAGATCTAGGCTAGAAGGTATCACTCAGACCAATTACCCTGCTTGTGTGTTGTCCATGTGTCTGTCTATGTATGATCTTATAAGATTAGTTATCCAGTAACTGAGGATCTAACCAGAATGAACATGCAAGCTTTGGCTTTCATTTTCTCCACCAGTCGGGTTTGGGTTTTTTTTCCTCTTTACTCCTCATTCTTAGTTATTGTGGAAACTTATTCTTTAATTGGATTGGTTTTGTCACACACACACACGCTTGGGATGTTAACTTCATAATTCAAAATGCTTATAAGGCTTTATACTTTTTAAGGTGTATAAGGTGGAACTATCACATCATATTCTCTCTTTTTGTTTCTATTTCAGTGCATTGCTGCATTAGTCTTAGGAAAGAATATAATTTTGAGATTTTTATTTTTAGTTTCTTTTCAATATTTCTGAACTCTGCAGTTGTTTTATCACTTTTTCTTTGCATGGCTGGCTTTGCTACAGTTCTTGACTATACCATTTTATTACTGGTTAAAAAGCTGTGGAATATTTTTGCTTTCCTATTAAGTGCAGGTGAAGCAAGTGAGAGAGCCATGTCTTTGACAGGACAGAAACTGCTTGGAATAGTTGTGCTTTTGTAAGGTATTTCCAGGAAAGTTGAATGGTACATTTGAGAGAATTAAAGACTTTGAATTAAACAAGCAAAAAGTCTGTGAATACTCAACAGAATGTAACATAGCTGGAAAATGTGTTTCAAAAAGAAGTAGTAAATCCTAGATCTCATTCAGGTGCATGTCTGAAGTTATGAACTCTACCTAGAGAAGGAAGAGGAAGAAAGCATACAACTATGCGGCTGTACTGACCACACAGTTGTGTATTGTTTTCAGCTTTTATTGTCTTTTTTTTTTTTTTTTTCCCTCTGGCTTTATTACAACCTTATTTAGAACTCATTTTCACTTCAGTGAGTGGGAGTACATCTTTTTTTAATTAGATGCCAAAGGGGCATATTAAATTCTGAAAGTCAAACAATCTTATTATATAGTCTACTTAGAACCTATTCCAAAGTATGAGACTGTGTACTCTAAGCTTGAATTTGCATAGTGTACATGTAAGGTTCTCTAGTCAGCACACAGGGGTGAGGTACAGTGGATTTGTTCCAGAGCTGTCACTACTATTCCTTGCTGATGTTCTCCCACTGCTTTAAGACTGTGCCACTAGGCTCACTGTTGTTTCCCACCCAAATAGAATCTAAGTTGGAACTTAAAAGCATGAAATGTTGCTGTATTTAGTGTTTAAAACAATCATTTTCAAAAATTCATACCTATTTTTCTCTCCTGGTGTTATCTTCAGTGCATGACCATTTGGTAGGGCTTTCCAATTTATCCCAGACTAATGTAGGTCACTTCTTTCTTCCCTTTTGATATGTCTTTTGAAACTTTTAGTAGTTCTGTTTCATCAATCATTTATCCCATTTTGAAGAACTATCTGTGTTATCACCTGCTCTTCCTGATGAAGTACCTGGGGCTTTTTTTTTTTTTCCTTGTTTATTTAAGGGTGAGTTTTGTGTCCTACACAATCCCACCCATTTTTTCTTTTTTGAGAGTTTAGTTCTTCACCATACACAGTGTAACAACATGGTATGAAAGTAGAAGGACTTGAACTGTTTTTCAAAATATACAAACCCAATAAAGAAATTTCATTTGCAATCTATGTAAGTCTTGGACGAGGTAGCTCTCAAAATTGGTAAGAAAATTGTTCAGCTGTGCTTCCCCCCTCCCTTTTCTTAGTGGTTCTAGCTTCAAAACAAAAATTGTTTAGTTTCCTTGATGAATTTTAACTCATCTGATAAATAGCGAAATGGTAAGCGGAGCATCAGATTTAAGTTGTAATATATTTTGCATGCATACTACCTGATGCTTTTGTTTTGGAGCCACAAGATAAGTAACTTCTGATGCAAGTTTTGTCGTCCGTGATGCCTGTGTTGTGTTCAGCACCAGCAGCATACGTGATGACTGCCAGCGCTTTGTATGTGTGGTGTACTTTCCATGTGCTTCTTCTTGGTTTGCCTTAGGAGGCAATAAAGATTGGCTTTGTAAGCAGTAACTCTAAATAAGCTTTAGCTGTTTTAACATCTCCAGCATGCATTCTTAGGAGCATGAGCAGATTTTACCACAAATGGGACAGAATGCTGTGAGGTCCCTCAGGGTTATGGTCGGTACATCAAAGCAAAATTCAGTCTTTTGTAGGGTTTTGGATTTTAGGTACTTAGCCATTCTAGTTTGTCAGTTAAGTAGTGAAGTTCAGACCTATGTTTTTTCAGTGAATTGAAGCTATTCCTGCAGAACTGTAGGGGATTGCAGAGGCCAGTTTAGGGTTATTCTTGGAAGAATTTCAAGTCTCTAGGGATCTACTTGGATACGTTTCCTGTCTGTCTTGAAAGAATTGTTCATGCTGCATGAAGCACAGTAGGTTTATTCACCCATCCTCTTTGCTTGCAAACATAGCAAATCCATATACTACATGGGATTGTTCATGGATGTTCTCTGGGGAAATATATGAAATAAATTGCCTGCTGCTTGCAGTGCTATTCAGAAAAATAAATAAGTGGAACTTGGCTCATACAAGGCAATGTTTGTTCACTATGTTGTGAGAAAGCTCAGTGTTTTCTCTGGAACTGATCATGTTTATGTACATGTAAGTATAGCCTGGGACAAACTGGCAAAGACTGAGTTAAGACTATGTCATACAGTGTGGCCCTCTCCTTTCAGTATCATGCTTCTAAGAGCTTTTCGGCACTCTGGGGAAGCTCACGTGTAGTGTGTGTTCTTACCGGTTTCTTATCTGACAGGTGGCTGCAAGGATTCACTGTTAAATAGCATCGTGGAGACGGGAGGTGCTTTCGGAGCTTGCTGCAGTTGCTTCACATGTGGCCCTGGTATCACAATACCTCCTGGTGCACTGTTAGCCCTGCCTTCCCCTCCTTGGTGCTTCTCCAGAGTCAAACACCATGAAAGGCAACTTGTGATAGAGCTTCTCAGCTTCTTTGACTTCTTAAAACATAACCAGTCCACAGTCACAAACTGCCTGCTTCTTACTTGTTTTTCTGCATTTCGTCTTTATTTGAATGTCTCTTCTTCAAAAACAGAATATATAGGGATATCAGATTTTCTTAAATAGCCAATTATTCTGTGTACCTTTTTTAATCATCTTGGTTTTGTCCCTCCGGCTTTCACTTTTTTGCAATGGAAAGCTTGAAAAGGCTGTTTCTGCCAATTATGGCTGAACCTTTTAGTTTCTGCCTTCTTTCTTTTAAAGATAGTGACAGTAGTTCAGTGTTTTCTTTGCAATCAAAGAAAGCAAGTGTCCTAAACTGTATTTGCTCTTTGAGAACAGTGTTCTTTATCACAGTAACCCTGTCTCTAATAAGTGATGATAAATTTGGATGCCTTGAAGGTTCTGATAAATTAGCATTCATTCAAAGTAGGGCTTGTCTTGCACCCAATGCTGAACTGCACCATTTCTTTCGTTGGTTTTGGTAAACTCCTGACACCTCCAGTCCCATTAGTTAAATACTCTGTATCATCTAGAGGCTTCTCCTGCTTTATTTTGACTGATTATCGTTTTGAAATAATGACAGAAAGCTTTCCCAGGAAGTTTTATTTAGTCAGGCAGTGCATTCTAGATCATGGACGGGTTAATCAGCATTTTCAATCTCAAGTGCCCTGAACTCCTGTTCTGCAATACAGGTAGGGCTTTCTGGTCAGGCTGATCACAGGCATCCTATCTCACATAGCCTGGGCCCTCCTTCCTTTGCCAAAGTGGAAGAAAATGATGTATTTTGAGAATGTAGCCTGATCGGTATCCAGCCTCCTGAGAACAGCAATACACACACTTACATTTCAACTCTTTCTAAGCAGTATGGAGCTATTCACATGGGGAAATAATTGCTTTCAGTTGCAAGAAAGCAAGCTTATAGTACTGATAGAATTTTCTTCAGATATGAGCAAGTCCCATTTTCTGACCAATTCAGCTGTTTTGCCTTTTACCAAGACCATGTTAAACAGAAGTGAAACATGGTGCAATTGCTTGCTGTGGTATTACTCTGTGCAGAGAAATGAAGTGTTTTGCTATACTTAATCAATTTCTAGTCTCTGACCATGTATTTCATCCCATCTCTGCTAAAATAAATTCACAGCATTTTGTGAGCCAATTCCTTAAATGATTTTGAAAAGAAAACATATCAGAACTAGTTACAAAACTATGAAGCAAACACTTTCTTATATCAATCATTGGTACTTTTATAGTTCAGGAGCATTCCTAAGAACTAGGTCAAGTAATTCTCTATTTACTACCAGGTAAGGCTAAGCAGATAGTTTAAAGGAGTGTGGCTAGTTTTCAATATGGAACAAAAATTTGTTGAAGAAATGTTGAATATAAAGAATTTGGGCCTAATGAGTTCTTATGAGTTTGCATGAGTCTTTTACTAATGAACTTGACTAGTTAGCAACAGATGTCACTGACTTGGTATCTGGAGTGACTTAATTGTGCGTGGTCTTCAGTCTTTTTTTCTGTACTGTCTTCTAAATTGTCATGCAAAAAGCAGTGTATACTACTTATCTCTTTTGTACTTCTGGTAAACTTCCAGTGCTATTAAATCCCTGGTCACCTGTTTCATAATTGAGTTCTTGGATTCAGGACCCTCTCATCTCTCTACAATAGCAGTAGTTATACAGGGATCAGTAAGCTGATTTGCAAACACTGGGTTCAAGGTTATTTTTTAGCATTTCTTAAGGTGGAACTTTACCGCTTACTGGTTCTGTATTGACCCGTAGATAAACTTTTCTGTTCAGTTACCTTCTTGGCAAAGACCAGATGTTCTGCACTGTACAAAGATTTTTCTTCTTTTTTTTTCCAGAATCAGGAACAGCTTAGAGAAGAGGATTCTGATTTTATTCTGAATGATGGTGACCTTACTGTGACATACGGTGATACAACAATAACTGCAAATGGTTCTTCTGGCCCCCATACAGCAACCACTAGCCTTGATGGCAGGAGAACAAAAAGTAGTTCAGAGGAAGCACTGGAACGTGATTTGGGAGCAGCAGATCATGAAGTTACAAGCAGGGGTACCCGGCTAGTATTTCCTCTGGAAGACAATGCATGATTACTGACTCAGTAAAAATAACTCTTGCTCTGTGGATGGATCAAGGAAGACTGCAGGCCACTGTGTCACTTGAGGTGGGGATGTTTATTTAAGCAAGTTAACATGCATAAGTGGTTTTACTAGGGTCTGAAGGTGTCGCCTATTTTTTACTCAAGATGCTGACAGTGGGGTTTTCTAAATGTCTGAAAATAGATGAATGAGAAAACTGGTCATTCTCCTCTTTTCAACCACATATCGAATCCAAGTATAACTAGCATGCTGCAATTGTCTTGTTCAGCTGCAGCAGCTCTCTCTGAAGAGAGGTACACGAAAACATTGTCATAGAACTGAGCTTGTCTTGGCTTAGCTTGGGAATGTGGAAGAAGAAATATCAACATGATTATTATTATGAGATGAAAAAGGACATGTGTGTTTCTGAATGTGGAGAGATCCATTGTTAATTTCTCTCATGAGGTTGAGGAAACTATAAAGTAAAACAGGACGGTACATTAGGACTACAGGTGTATGAACACAAGACTATGTGGGGAATCTGTTACTGCAAGCTGTACTTAATGCATTTCAGGGAAAAAAGGGAAAAGAAGATTTCTTCACTGGGCATGTGTTTAAATAGGAAGGCAATGAGAGCTACTTGTCCCTTTAGCTTTGGGCGACTTGACTATTCCTATTAGCCTAACTTCTGGTGCCTCAAAAGAAAACCATACAGCTTCCTGTGGTCTAAGACTTACCTGACCTGACACAAGCCCAGAGCCAGGCTCTCTTGGGTAGAAGTCATGAGGTAAAACTTTCTCTCCCTTAAGATTCTTAAAATCAGATGAAGGTAGTTGGAAACGTATCTTGGGATGGGGAAAACAGCAGATAAGAGGAGGAGGGGGGAAAAAAAAAAAGAGAGAGGCAGTATTGAACTTGCATGGAACCATGAGGTTTCATATTGCTCAGAAGAATCCATGGACTCTGCTTACAGTTCTTGTGTGTGATAAACAGCAAACATCTAATTAAACAGACAAACAAATACTACTGGCTTTACCATTTGTGACTATCCTAAAAGAAAGGTGTTTACTCTTGTTCTCTTTTGCAGAGTAGATGTGAAACTTCAGTGGGGCATTGCACAACAACACATAAGCTACAGAAATTATGAACTGTAGTATCATCTTAAATGTGAAAAGGGAAAAATATTTGCCTAGTATTTAGCCCACTTACACGTAGGCTAGCTTTAACTTATTGCTAAATGCTTTTTAATTTCCAAACGAGGAGATATCATTGTCTTTGCCAATAGCTGAAAACTTAAGCTTTGAAGAGCAGTTCAGCTATTTAAAGCATGCTAATGTGATTTCATTCTCATGTCTCAAAAGGTTTATTTTTTTAAAGAGTTCTGTGGCCCACTAATGTGATGTAATATCAGTTTGTCTAAAAAGTGTGTTTTTCTTGCTGCAATTCAGTTGTTCCCCTCATAAAATTGTGTGTGAGTAAATACCCACTCTGTTTTTCCTTAACTATTAAACTTAACGGGATAACTTTGGTACGAGAACTTACTGCTGCAGAGAAACATTGCAGTCATATTGTCTAGTCTGCTTTCTTTCAAATGTGTTCTCTAATGAGTGATCTACCTCCTTGTCTGTCCCTCCAAGGTAAATTTGTAAAGGGCATTGATATGTAATGACTGTCTGACATTATTAAGAAAAGAGACACGGGGAAACCAGAAGCCTTTTTGTGGAGAAGTTGGAAGACCTATACAGTCTGAGCTCTGTTCTTAAATGGTGAAGAGTAACAAACCCTGACAAAGATCCGAGCAGAGCAACTCCTTTTCAGTTCTCCTCTGCTTTCAAGGAAGATAATGCAGATAGCAACGATCCATGATGTTTACGTGACTTTTTTTTAAGTGCTCTGGCAGTAGAAAAAATAGTTTCCTCCTAAATTACAAAAACAGTTGTGTTCATTTTGGACAAGCCTTTGGAAACCATGCCATCGATGCTGAGTGAGGACTTGAGACTTCTACAAAAATTAGAATTATTAGCTGAGTCATACAAACCAAATTTTGGGTTGAGACAGTGAAACTTACCCAAAATAAATGGACTTAATACAGTGAGGCAAATTTTTACATGCAGCTTGAAGCTGAAGCTTACCATATCACTTTGGCTGAAAGAGAGCCTTATGCAGAAAGAGATCTGTTCTTTGGGAGAAAGATCAGGTACAGATGCTGGAAGTAGAAATTCTGTTTCATTAGCTTCCCCAGGAAGACTGAATCTCTTGAAAGCATCAATAAACCATCCCAGTACAGATGCTTCTCTGTCTGTGTTTTCAATTCCCATAGCAAAAATATTGAATGAAATTCACCAGTAAGCCCAAAATAGATGGATCATTGGTGAGAGGTGAGGAATATAATAGTCTAACTTCACATTCAAAAATTACTTAACACTTATCCAACTTGCTGAGGAGAGGCCCATATACACAGGCTTAATTTTTATTCATGTTACAACAATGAATTTTATTCATTGATTTTTTTAAATCTATTTTTCATTTTAAGTCTCCTTCCAAAATTGGACTTCACTGCCAACAAAAGGTAAGCTAAAACATCTAGTCTCTTCTTACTACTGACACCAATCCTTGTACCAAATTCCCAAGGGACTCCTTTACTGAAAAAGTGGGAAAATAAAAAAACCCCTCCTTGTCCTGAAACACTGCATATTTCACCAACTGTCTAATAGATCCTTTTTTCTTGTGTGTATCCCTTTGAAAGAATAGTTTAATACTTTCAATTCCTTTCCAGTAAGATCCTGAGCTGGCAAGAACTGAACCATACCAGCAAATACGCATTTCCTTATAAACTTGATGTGAGGTTTTGAATAGAAAACACAGCTTAAGACTGTACTGACAGCAATTGATACATATAAGTATCCTCTTCAAACTGAAAAAGAAAACCTATAAGATTATGGTCTTCGCTGCAAAAAGTATTGCTATACTGCTGTACTAACATAGGATGTTGCAGCTTACGTGGCTGCCCTTGCACTTGAGACTGAGTGATTTGTCCTTGTTTTTGCTTGCTGCATCGTCAACTTACTGCTGAAAATCTTCACCTGAAATTGCAAAGGAATCTGCAAATTTCAGTCCCTGGACATGTGCAAAATGAAGTCCCTAATCTTATTTCAGTGCTTCACAGTGCTTGACAGGAAGGCAGGACTGTTCTGCAGTTGCTTGAATTCTCATGCAAACACATCTTTCATTTACTTGTGTTAAAGGCCACAGCATTCCACAAGCAGTGCTCTAACATGGTATTTAAACAGACTAAAAAGTTATCTAAGTCCTTCTGTGTATTCATCTATAATGTCTAGGTGGGAGGTGGAAACTGAAAGATTCTAATTTACAGAATTTGGAGTAACACAAAAGAAATCTAGACAACTGGTATTTTTGCGCTTTGCTTGCTAGTTAATTCAGTGTGTGTGAGAAATTATCATGTTTTGAGTCAGCTGTACAACACTGCACATTTTTTGTCCAAAAGAGCAAATTCTCTTAACTTCCATGGGACTACAGGCAGTTTAGCAGTTCAAGTAGCTGTGAGGAGATCCTGTGACTGCTAAGAGCAGTACCATAGCAGCCTCACTACAAACACAGGCGTAACACTGGATTTTTCAGGATGCTTTTTGTGAGAGGTGTTTGAAGTGCTGTTTACACTGTCTTCTTAGGTAGCTCTGATACTCTGATCTCAAGTTATCAGAAAGGAGGAACTCTACGACAAGTGTGTTTATGCTGTACATTACATGTTTGCTATGCAGAGGAACGGTACAGTGTAAGATAGCTTTTCTGATAAAGACTGAATAAGGACAAAGTGTCACATACTTGGTACTTGACCAAGTCTAGCCCTATTCCAAGGATGTAAGCTTTTTGGCCTATGAAAGGACCAAACCAAATTTATTTATTTATTAACACTGAAGGAATTGCTTTTGGAGAAAAGACTGCAGCAATTTTAGCTGGAGGGGAATAAAATCCAAGCTTTTTTGGCTGAACTTCCAAAGAGCTGATCTGAAGCAAGTACATAGCAAAGGTTAAAATGATGTCTGCTACTAATGTGATAGCTACTATGTTTTACTCCTGGGGGGAGGCAAAGACCTCACAGTAGGAAGTCTAGCAACCTTAATAGATAGCATGAGCAGCTTATAATAACCAGGAGGCCAGATCCTGTGATGTTAATCTTTATAATCAGTGAGACCAATTTGCAGGTTGGCATGGAGAGCATGGTCCTTCTTGTATAAGTTTAATTTAACTTGAATTGCAGTCTCTCTTCAGACAGTATTGGTCAGAGGAGCTTCCTTGAGTCTAATTTGTAACAGTAAAACCCAGGAAACTAATATGCTTCACATGCTTTTCAAAGGAAGGTTCAATGTTTCTTTTAACTCTGTTTGAAGTAGGTCACAGGAATAACATGCTTGACCTCAGCCTTGGCAGACATGGTCTCTGCTTCTGCACAAGTGTGGGAATGGAATTTGAGTACTCAGAAGCCTCAGCTTCATGTGCTTTTCTTTAAGACGTGGGGGGAGGACCTTTTTCAGGGAGAAACCAGAGAAGTTACAGATGCATCAGCAGGGACTATTCCTCACCAAAATGCTGAACTCATGAACTGCTGAAACTTAGAAGCAAGGGAAGATGAAGCATGACCAGGAGGCACACACCATCCAGCAGGAAAGCAGGCACTAAATACTCCACGCTGGCTATGTACAATCTCAGTCGTAATCAGTCACAGAAAGTAGGACAGAGCTACTGAGTAGCTTGAACACATTCCAAAGAGAAAAACATGTAGAATAACAATTTCAAATGTCTCTATATTGAAAAATGCTCTTTTTAAGAAGGAGCCTATGCAAACCTTATTTGCAGTGCAGGAGGAGGGTCTTGCTTCCCAAGTTTGGGGAGGAGAGTTTAATACCACACAGTGAGAAACCACAGATACTTCTTGGCCTGGGATTTTTGGGAGTGCCCCTCTGAAAAATAACTTCCAGCAGAAATAAGCCTGCAAAGTGAAAGAGAAGGAAAGAGTGGAGGAAATAGTGAATTACAAAGCCAGGAAATGGCTTAAACAGGCAGCTTTACTGTGGAAACAGTGTTGTAAACAATTGTTACTCTTAGTCTTGCAGTCCTAAATGCTGAGAAGTTTTGTAGGCTTCTGCATACCTTATCCTAAAACAAGGGCCATGGGATACCTCAAAAGTTATTAAACTACCCCATCCTAATTGATCACAAAATCAAAGGCTTTCACAGGGAAGCACTGACCACCTTCTACTCCAGAACAAAGAAAGTCACTTTAATTTTTTTAAAGTAATCTCACATCACTACTATGTTTTCTTGAATCTAAAAAGCCTTTAATAATTTTGAAAGAAGTTCTAGGGTAACGTTAGTCTGATAACTATGGAGGTGCCTTACAAAATGTGCTTACATATAAATGGGGTGTAAATGCTTGGCCAATCATATCTGAATCTGTGTTGCAGACTCAAATTATGTTTCACATCTTCATTTGATACTTGCAATTTATACAAGCTTTTGCTATGGAAATTAAGCAGTTGTGACCAAGTGATTAAATACAGAATCAGTTCATATTTTAAGGCAATAAAATGATCTGGTTTGGATACTTTATCCACTATGCCTTTATCCTATGCTGTTTTCTTGATCATAATCTGTTTTGCACCACCCCACGTGGATTTGCAGACCTCCAAAATGCCATTGGGTTTGAAGCTTTACTAGGGACTAAAATTTAACTGGGGGAGGCAGCTCATAATAATTTATACTGGAATAAAGGACTTCATTGGTTGCCTGTACTGTCCATACCAGGGAACTTGGTGGTGTAGAAAGGTGTCTGCAGGGAAGGAGAGAAGCCCTGGCTTTTTGAATACATGGTTATGCCGGTGTGGATAAAGCCAGTGCCCCCTCCAGGTTCATGTATAGTGGTATGGAGCCAGAAAGGATTTATATTGGTACTTGCAAAGGAGCAGCGGTCTTTGCCCTAGGGAAATTAAAAACCTTTGGGTTAGCTCTAGCTTTTGTTAACGTAATGTTTTTTCATTTAATTTTCCGATGCTCCTAGTTTCCTGCATTTTTTTAACATTTTGGAGCTTGAAAGTATCCCATATAAACACAGTGGATATATATTTTAAAAAGGGGGGGGGGGGGGTAGAATAGACTTCACTTTTGTGCCTGAGCACAACGTCAAAGCTATGCTACATTGCTAGCTTATGCAAATTTGGTTAATCAGATGGCAATAATTTGAAATACTGCAATTAAAGGACACTTTCCCACTTTTATTTGCAGAAAACCAGATTTGCATTCCCTCAGAGAAAGTGAATGCTCAACTTAAAAGGGTTTTGCTGCAGTGTTAAAATACTTAACTTTAGGCTATAAGAAATAGATTGGATTTATTTTTTTAACTAGTAAAGTTTCTGAAGTTGTTATTACAGAGGCAGGGAGAAGTAGGTCATGCAGTTCCATGTTATAACATATTTATGAATTTTATTTCCAGATTTTAGTTTAATCAGGGAGGTTATCATCCACTGCCTGATCCTGAATTTCAGTGCTAAATTGCCTGGCTGAATGTCTTGATGCTGACACAGATTAATACCAGAAAGCAAAACACCAGCAGATACTCTTCTGGATCGCATCAGCTGGTTAGTAATAGTCATTGTGAAATAACAGCTTCCAGCACACGGGGTCACTTGAGGTAAGTTTGTCTGATTTTAGTTTGGGATAGGGGAAGTAAAGAAAGGGATATGACCCATAGGTTTCGGTGGAGCAGAGAGAACGTAAGCCACCTAAGGATGTCCCAAATTTGCTTCCTTCCTTTAAGGGACACAGGCTGCTGTGCCTTTTCTTTGTAGTTACAGGATGTGTGCTACAGGTTTTCTGTGTGTTTGTTCTGATCTGTTCATAAAGCACAAAATCAGAAGCAGCACTTAACCCGATTTCCATCAGTCTACGTTTTGTCATTTAAGATATGAGCACATCAGTAAGGCTGCAGGTGTCTTAAGGTTCCTTCAAACATAAAAACACACTAGGTATCCAAGGAATATCATGCTGTCCTGACTAAGACTGCTATGGTAGATGGTCTGTCCAAAACTTTTGGTGATTTCTGTTCCCTTGTTATTGAAGCACCTAAAGCCTGTGTGGTGTGACAGGTTCGATCTGGGGGTGGGCCAAGCACTGTGTCAGGGAGGGCCATAATGCATATTAAGTCCTATCCTTCCTAGAGGTGGTGTTTATCTCTTGTGTGCAAGAAACTGGGTGCTACTGCACCAAATGTCTTTAACAGTGCTGAAGTAATTACTGTAAGCAGAGGTTTGTAGAACTGGAATATAACACTATCCCCTGATGCATCCTCTTCATAGTGTTGACAGCTACAGCAACAACAGTCTTTCCAATACTTGCACTTTAAGCTGTGAGGATTTAAGGAGGACAGCAACTATCTGCAGTGTCAGGGTTTGGTTTTTTGGCCTTCAGCGCTTAGTGCAGGTGCTCTGAGACCTAGTTTGGGAGCTTAGTACCTGAATGAGGTTAAATGGCACAGGATTATCATTTAACTACAACAGTGGGTGGGGAAGAGAGAAAAAGCAAAATATTGTGAAAGCTCTCCATGTTGTGGGGAGAATAGTGGTGAAGGAGGGGGAATAAACACCTGCTGGCCTTTCTGCTATTGGCTGACTTGTGTACATACTTAGCTAAATATTCAATTGTGTGGACAAGACACTGCAGTAACTTCAGCTTTGAGTGCGCTGATTACAGCTTCATCCGTGCATTCCTTTCTTGAGGGAAGAAATGCCAGTGCCGCTTAGAGCGCCTGCTCTCTCTTCAGGTTTCAGGTTAGGTATGAAGATGGTGTTACCATTCTAGGTCAGTGAAGTACTTCATCTTTCTTCTTCATTTTAGTACTCCCTTACTTCACGTACACCTTGGAGTCACTGGGAAGTAGCAGGTACAAGGTGGTGGTAGCTTTTGTGGAGTTCGTTGTTTTACATCGAGTTATACCGTTAGCTGCACGAGCACAAATAATCATATTTGTTATCTCTAGTCAAGTCAGAAATATGTCATCTCTTCTCATTTGATTAATAGTGGTGCAAAACTTACTGTGGCTTGACATACACATATAAACTACATATTTCAGCTCAGAAGTGAAAAGGGCTGTTACTGGCAGGTCTTTCCTCGAGGCAAAGCTAGCAACTCAGCCCTCTTCTCATGGTACAGAATTGATTTGGAGTTGCCTTCCTTAAAATATAATTAATGATTCCCACATAGGAGCATCCAACAGTTGCTCTGATATCATGTTAGGAAGGGCTGCAAGCTACAACTAAAAGTAAACATTATTATATTGAGAAATAAAATATAAATTGATGTCAGTATGGCTGTGATAGGGAGGAGTTATAATTTCTGAATCTGTTCTTAGAAAGAGTGAATGATCATGCAGACAAAGGAGGTCTGGATGATATACTTTGTTTTATAAGATGATATTTGGAAAGTTCTTTGGCAAGAAGTCTTAGCTCATGCTGTCCTAGTCACTGTAGGAAGAAGAATCTATCAGGATTCATAACTGAGCATTTGTTCTTGGTTCTGTTTCTTATCTTCAGTTTTCACAATGGAGAGAAGTTGCTAGCAATGTCATTCATAGGTTTGTGCTGCTGGATCTGGAGAAGGTAGTGAATAGGAAGGTGAAAAATGTCTGGAATATTCAGTTGCCCAGGATTATGGAACCCAAGGTTGACTGTAAAATGTGGGGTAGCCCTTAGTGAAAAGCATCTCCAGCTATACAAGTGCAACGCCCTATAAAACATCTGTTTCCTTGTAAGAAAAAACTTGGAATCATTCCGGTTAGTGTTCAGAAGACAGCAGGAACAGTTAAAGACAAATGATGTTGGGAACTGAAGTGTGGGGCAAGAGGCAGCAGTAAAAAAAAAAAAAAAAAAAAAAAAAAAAAGCTTCTGAAAAGGAATACGGTCCATCCTGGGCCTTTGTCCAAGAAAATTTGCAAAGATGGATGTGCATTTTTTTCTTGTAGATGTTCACACTTTATGTGGACAGTAATACTATGCATGTATGAAAGCACTTGGTTACAATAATCAACCTCATTTTAACTTTTGGCAGTTATTCCAAAACCTGACTCTACAAAGGATGTAAACTTTGCGCTGTATTAATTGCACTTATGCCATTAGAGGTATTCAAATGACTGCTCACAGTTAGATGCTTCTAGTACTACAGCTGCTTTAGTTTAAGAAGTAACTATCACCTTCCCTAGATAGTTTTTACAAGTTTTTCCCTGGACCTTCCACTCCCATGCAATAGGAAAGACTTTTTAAATAAACTTTATTAAAGGCACAGCCTAACTCTTCAGAAGGGTGGGATTTTTGCCATAAGGATGGGGCATCACCCACCTGCTCTGTAGCCAGTAAAGTGGTTTCGCTCTCTGCCTCTACCCACTGAGAAGTGCTCCAGGAGCAGCCCTGGGGAGCTCAGTGTCTTGGGGCTGGAATTCCTCCTAGTAGGAATCTGCGGAGCTGTAGGTACAGGCGTGACAGGACATGTTTCGACAGCTCCAAGCAACCTGAAATTCACTTCAGAAATAAGTTGAGTTTATTCAGTCTTAAAACTGCTGACTAGCTGTTTCTTTCAAAGTTAGCATTAGCAGTTTACAAGGAACACTTAACCTAGTGGAGGTTAGTGGAGAGCTAAAAGCAGCAGGATGGCCATTTTCCAGTGCAGAAATATCAAGGCAGCTACACATAACCTATATTACCTGTCAAGATTTTAACTCCCTTTCCATTAAGGAGCAAAGTTTAAGAAGTATTGGCTAGTTACCTCCAATCTGAATGTAATTGCTTTAATTGTAAGTTCTTAGAAGAGCCAAATAACAAATATTTTACTGAGAATTTATTATCAATAGGAAGATACGGTTTCCAATTTACAATTTAAGGTGCAAAATGAAGTTGATGCTAAAGTGACGGCTCATTTGCTGCAGAGTATAATCAACAGTCACTCACTTGATCAGAAAGAAGCAGCTCAAGTCCTCCTTTCTATCAGTTTCCATGTCTTAGAGCACCCAACAATAAAACATAAAAACCTTTGTGAACAGCCAAGACCAAGTTTCAGGTATGCAGAAGCACCTCTTCATGCAAGAAATTGAGGTTATATAAACAACTAAAAGATTTATCTGGTGGCATTAATGCAGAACTGGGAGTAGTTCTGGGGCTTGAGTCAGGTGGTATGTGGAAGTTGCTCCGTATGAAAGGATGAATGAACCAAAGTGCTTTATCAAAGCAAGAATTGTTAAATTGAGGCCTGAATTGGAAACTAATAGGCTTGAAGGCTGATTAGGAGTGGTGTTGTTGTTGTGTAAAAATGACTCCTATAATTACATGCTTGTGGTAAGACCAAATTAGCACAAAGAAATGGCAGCAGGCTGTTTTCTACAGCCAGTAAGAGAAGTAATGGGCTTAAACTAAATCAGGGATTCAAATACATCAGTGGATGTACTGACATAGTGGAATAAATGACTGCTGGAGGATAGGAAGTCTCCATCCTTAATGATTTTAAGAACAATTTGGGGTGGGTGACAAATGTCCCATTCTATCGTCTTTAAATCCATTTGAGACAAAGTTAGGTATCACTAATTGTTCTTAAACTGGTTTTAGATAAAAAAGGAGGGGGGAGGAGACAATTCATCCAAGTCATCCCTTCTCAACCAGTAGCTGAAATGACTGTGAAAAGCTGAAGAAAGATTTCCAAAACTTCCATCGGAGAGGGCTCTGCTGTACGTAGGCTGATCTCCTGCAGCCTCTTCCCATTATTTTAATAAGTGCACTTAGATCTTTGCTGCACTTACAATGCTATCCAGAGCACACCTGAAACTAGTACTGTTTCATGCATGTGCATAAACGAGGGGCTAATCATTTCACAGATCAAAACATTAAAGCAAAACATTAAAGACAGCTCATCTGCAGCCCCGCACCCTCCGCTTGCCTACACAGCCCGGATTTCTACCTATTGCAAGTGAACAACCACCCAGCTTTTGCTTATATAAACACATACCACCTTTCCTTTCCCCTCAGCTCCTGTCTTCTCAAAAAACTAGGGCAAAAATTACAGGGTTTGTTCTCTTCTTGATTTATTGTACAGCACTAATACATTTCATTCAAATACTGGCAAAACCAAAATTACCAGATTTCCTCCTAGGAAATGTTATGAGACATTAACCTATTGCAGAATACTCCAGAACAAACTATTTTACAACGTTTCCCAGAAGGTCAGCATTGCCTCCTTTTCACAGAGCATAAAGAAAATGTACAAAGCATCTTTAGACTGGTGCTTGGGTCTTTTTGTACATTAAAACTGATTTTTCAGGAGACTTCAGTAGTCTGTACAGAACTTTCCCTGGATCACAGGGCTCCTGGGCCACACAGCTTCCTATCTTGCCATAACATGGTTGTCTACCATATCAGTTCTTTTCTATTTCTAAATTAATGGAGTTGTCTTTTAAAACAAGTTGTCTTTTTTCCTTCCCTTCCTGCCACGCTGTTCTCATGATGGAAAAAAAACCCACCTTCTTCCAACTTCCAGGCTGAAATGATTCATTGCTCATGTACAAAAATCTGTTCTTATGCCAGTATTGTCCATAGCTTGATTACCTCTCTCCCACACTTCTGATCACGCTGCTGTCCACCGCTATCCTCTTTCAACCTTCACTTTGAAGCTAATTAAACCACGCAGCTTAGTCTTCTCTAAGACAGAGGGCCGTTATTTCACTTGACATTTCTCTGTAGCTATTAAAAATCTGAATTCATCCCCTTGGGACGTGGGAAGCTAAGACAAGAGAACATGTCAATGCCACTGTACATTTGCCCTTTTCACAACTAGCTGCTCACTCAGGGGTTCAGAGTCACCCCGTGAGCCACCGGTACTCCCTGACCAGGCCCACCCGCACGCTGACCGCTGCTACAGCAGTTCTGCAAAGCCAACTCCAGCATACCAAAAGTGTCACTCAGCTGCTGGCAGCCTGATACGGACTTGGCCTCTTCAGAAAAGCTTACTTACTTGTCTAACATCTCACAGATAGTCTGGCGCCAGGGACTGAGTCCAGTTCCTCTAAGAGCTTTTGAATAACTCAACCATGAGACACTGCCCCCATCCTTTCTCCTCCTTCAGTCTCTTCCTGGATTCCTGCATGCTTTCTAACTTCTGCCACAGACCAGACAATGCTCACGGTGTCAGACACGTTGCATGACCCGTTCCTTCCCCAGATGGGTTTAACCTCATGCGTTGACCAAGTGCTGTAGAGGAGAAAAACCAACCACTTGTCATAGGTGACTGTCAAGAAGCATGAAAGGGGAGGCAGCAGATTTCCTTTAGTGCTTGACTTTGCAGAACAGACATCGAACGTCTCTGGAACAGTGTGCACATATTTCACAGGTTTCCTGGCATTTTTTAAAAAGCTCATACTGAAAACAATAGATGTCAGTGGTACACATGTGAGTCACTGCTAGAACTGGGACTTTCAAATCCAGTGTGCAACATCTGTCACTTGAACCAAGGCCATGGACAAGGACCTCCTCCAGACTCCTCTGTTCTGGTGGCTGGTGGTGACACCCACTGCAGAAGGGGCTGCAAAGGCACTCCCAAACACACCTCGGGCAAAGGCAGCTGGATGAGACAGCTCTTGCATCATCCCTTGTACTCACAGGCTCAGTCTGACAGGACCAGAGGCGGGGGGAAGGCTCTATTTTTACAAGCTTAAGCTTTACAACTTCAGTTTTGCAGGAGAGCACTTCTTCCCATGCTGCTAGAAGAGCTGTGGTGCAGTTAATAAATTCCTTATGCAGAGGGGAAGAGAGGAGTCTGGTTTGCAAGAGAAATGTGTTTGTACGGGCTGAGGAAGGAATAGTGGAAGGCAAGCCACCCTTGCACTGTGGACCAGCACTCCACTGAGGGGTTGGTCCACCGCCAGTTGTCTACGTAGCCATTTGAACAGAGAAGCAGGAAGACCTGACTTTGAGGAGCTACCACTTTTCCCACTACAATTTGGATTCAGTCTCACCCTGCTCTCCACCCCCTCTGAGTTCCCTCCCCTGCCTCCATCTCCTCCGAACAATGGTCTCAGGGCAATTCCTAGCACCTCATTGCAGCCCAGCTCTTGGTCCCTACTTCTCCTCCCAACATGCCCTCTCCATGTCCCTTCCTTCCCTCCCACATGCTCCTAGCTGACCTTTCCAATTAAACCAGTCCCAGCTTCCCGCTGCTCCTCCTCATCAAATCCTAGTCCCTTATCCCACTCACACCCCAGCCCTTTGCCCAACAAATCCTGCTCTCTACAACTCGAAGGCAATTCCCTTCCCTTGCCCCCTCGTTTACCCCATCTGTCATCAACGTCTTCTCCCTCTCACCTATAGCCCCTTATGTTATTAAGCACTGGAAAGCTGCACGCTGGATTTGGGAGTCTTCCTTAGGACTACCAGCAACAGGGGAAGAGGGGCTAGAGGAGAAGGCATCAGTGGGAGCACTGGGATGGCACACTCCTCCCTGCTCAGCCCCAACGCCGCAGTTACGTGGCTGTAGTTGCCGCTGCCATACGTCTTGTACCACACTGAGCTTTTCTATGGGAAAGAAAGAGGTTTGAGCATGCTCACTGAAGATAAAACCAATGCAGATTTTATTTGGTATAAAACAAAGAATACACACACATACCAAAACCACTTTTACTGAGCACATGCTATCTGTTTTTTACAAACATGAATGTATTTGGCCAAATTCAAAGGTAGAGGTAAAAACAAAACACGGGGGGCATCCTCTACACAGAGGTCATTTCCCCTACCCAAATGGGAGTTCCTATCCCAAAGCACTGAAGTCACAAATGATTTCAAAGAAAACATCTTTGAGAGTATTTGAACATAGACAAAAGACCACCACATCCTAACCCTGGGTTCAAAAGAACATGCACTGTTTTGACTGAAGTTTCCCAGAGACTTAAACCTTTAGACCAAGATGAAAAAGCTTCAGCCTATGTACAATTGGAAGTTTGGCAAAGCTGGACAATTAGAAACAGGGCAACAAATATGGAAGCACCAGGGAAAGACCTGATTCCCATTTACCAACACCAAGAAATGGCACTGCAGGTGCCGTAGGTCAGCAGCAGAGCTGGAAGCAAGAATTCCCCAGTACTCGATACTCAGGCTCAAAGTACTAAAACGTTAATCAGCTTCCAGCCTGTTGTCCAGAGCCAAGGCTGCCAGAGGCATGCCTCAACAGCAAGCAACAGGTCCCATAGTCATCGAAACCAACCACCTCAACAAGCTTGGACTTAACATTCACCTCTAACGCACAGTCAAGAGAAGGACAACCCGGAGCCCTGCCCCTCACTCACACACACACACACACACAGAGCCAGTGAGGTGCTGAAAACTTCTACTAGTGCAAGATTTGCTTTGACAGTCGTCTTTTTCCCACATCCTTCTCCAAGGTGGTAGGGGCCATGTCAGGTTAAACAGGAATGGCAAGATGACATCCAAGGTAGTCCCAGTGCTGCACGGACGGCAGGGTGATTCTGAGAAATGACCTGCACCGTTCTTACTGTCCCAGTCCTCCAGACACCGTCAGAGTCACAGCGACAACTCATCATGTTCAAGAAAGGAACAGAACGTGCCGTCAGGCTTGTCGGCTCTTAGTGTTTCAGGAGCTCAGTTCCTCACTAAGATGTTGTTTAATTGCATTACCATAATAAACCCAGAAATTCTGCACACTTTTTTTATCATTGGGCTCACTGAAAGTGGTGATATTAAGAACTTAATGTGAAAACTCAGAACTTGATGCAGACTGATGGGGGAGGCTAAAATGACTTGTGCAATACTGTTAAATAACTCCAGGATCATTCTAACACTTCTGTTAGATACTGCAACTGAGGGAGCTACTAAACTATTTCTGTTGTATCTGAAGTATGCAAGTACATACCGTGGATATCTACAAGGACTCTGTCAATAATGTTCTAGGGAGTAAAAGTAAGGCAGGGGCTAAGTATTTCTTGGCCCTGGACTTTCAGCTTTTCTCACAAGTATGTCACTGCAGTTGTCTTCCTAAAAGCAACCATTTAAATACAGATATAATGTTGTAAGAGAGCAATTAACAATTCCGGCGTGGAAATATCACAGCCTTTTATGTACAATTATAGTACTGAAGTTTCCACCTCCCTTAAGGCAGATGCATGATGACCACAAGTTAAGTAAAAACAGATGATAGAAATAAGTCTTGTGAGCATTTGTCAGTTTTGTTCCCGTTTCCCACTATGTTTTTAATATATTAAAGCTGTTAATTCATTGTATGTAATGTAGCACAAATAGGTATTTTTCCCAAGTCTCAATCTGAACTACTAAAACTCTGTGGCTCAGTCCTGCTCTCCAATTCTACGCCTGCCAAGTTCAGCTTGGCTATAAAATGCGTTTATTGTTCCCTTGCTTATCATGCCATCCTCTGCTCTAAAAGATGTGGTTACAGTTCGGTTTTCTACATCATATAATAAAGCTGGGACTTTACTTCAAGATCTCAGGTGAGCCCAGTAACAGTAAAAAAGCTGGTGACCAAGCCGTAAATGTCCAGCTGCACTCAAATGCAGTTTAATCCTGGGTGTCCTGCTTTCAGCAAGTTCTGCTTACTTCCAAAGACCTCTGCCAGTGAAACTCCATGCTGCTCGTCCTGTTTCTGTCTTTTCAGGTAAGTACTGACACTGACATTTGACAGTGCATTTTTTTTTTCTTCAAGGTATGAGTATCAGGACCAAGTATATGCTGTAAACATCCTGAACGATGCTTTCCAACACCATCAAACCCCTTGAAGAGAAAAATAGGATGCATGTGTTGGTGAGCCTTAGCTGTCCTCCTTAGGCGGGGGCATTTTAGAAAGCCTTCTAGTGACTGACACGCACACATCGCAGCACCAGGCATTAAGCAACTGTCACTCGGTCTTAGATGCTCTTGCACATCCTGCTCTAAGATCCCACTCTGGGCTATTTACTCCTTTTCCAGCTTTGGATATTCCCTGTGGATTGTTTTGAAGAGTCTTCCGATGAACTCAGTCACCCTGCATGCAAACCACGAATTGCACTTGCTGTATTTTGTTTGCTTTGCCCAACAGAGCCCTTTTCACAGCATACAAAAAACCCTACAAGAACAGCTTGGGGTGAGAAAAAAATTAATCACTAATAAAGACTGAATTAATCACTAACAAAGAGCGACTGTGTTAGTGAACAACTTCCGTTGAAATAAGTCCTGATACAGAAAACGCATCTATGTCAAACACGGAAACTGCTTCAGAAAATACTAAACAATTTGCAATTAGTGGATTTCTTCCCAGCTATAAGCATCAAGTCAGGCTAGATGTCAACACTTCTTTCATCATGATGAATTGGTGTAAGTGAAACTAAGCGTGGATTTCTAAAAACTTCTTATGAAAGACATTTACCACCTGAAACAGCAAGACAAGATTCCCCGTGGAGGTGAAGCAAATGCTTAACAGTTGCACCGTACGAATCTGTGACTGCAACTTCCTAAAAACAAATCAGTAAGATATACTGGATTTTCATCTCCCATCTGACATAATAAGTACCGTATTGTCTTTTGGCATGCAAGAAAAACCTTATTTTCTTCCCAAGCCTGTCAGTACAAGCCAGGCTGGGTGTATTCCCAGAGAAGCTTTCCAAAATAAGTTACCTGACACAGGTTATCAAGGCATTAAATACAGGTATTGCCCACCTATACAAATACCATTATTAAATACCACTAGAACACCCAGAGGGAAATTTTGCTCTCACAGTGCCTGTGAGAGAATACAGAAACATCCCTTAGATAATATGAAAGGTTGTTCCAGCACAAAACGACCCCCTGTAATTTTTACTTTACAAAGGGTGCAGAACTGTATGAAGCATGCTACCATGGAACGGATAGATTTACTCAAAAACATTTTTATGACTACATTTTCCTGTCAGATAATGAAAGAAACTTGCTTCTCATGCCAATGTACTCTCAGGTGGGAGGGTCAAGGAAGAAAAAGAGCTAAAAATACATGAAGGTTCATCCTAACTCACTGACATGTTTTACAGCACAATATTCAGAGCACGAAAAACCTACAGTGCAATTCAAACACCTCCTCCAAGATAACGTAATGTCTTTGAACAGCCTTTATCTCCAGCACTTTATATAAATATTGCTTTCTTCCTGATCCTGGACTATCCTCAATCTGAAGTTCACATTCTCAGTCTGTATTTAAGAACTGCATGTAAACATCCCTATAACGCTGTATACTCTTGTGGGGCCGTTTAAACACTGCCAGACCCTAATGAACTCAGCAGCAGTCTCTAAGTAAAGTTACAATACTGCATCCCTAAATTACAATGGAACCTTCTTTCCTCAAATTAAGAAACAAAGAAAAGAAAGTACTTGCAGATACACACACCTTTCTCATACAAGTTGCAGGATATCTACAGGAAAATGTCATTTTAAAATCCAAAATGAAACTTAAGTTTTTTGTTTTGTTAAATACAAGCTTTTATTTGGGAACTTCGCTATTAATCTGTCTTAGCCTCTTAGGAAACATTTGCTTTTGTCTGGGAGTTGCCAGCTGAGAGGATGTTATTGTTCAGAAGGGATGTGACCAGGAGGACCACGGCACAATGTGTCAGCCCGGAAGCGACGGGAGAAAAGTGATTCTCTCATCTGGCTGAGAAAACAAAATGAAGTATCGAGTGTTTGGCTTCCATTTACAGTCACGCCTACACACCTCCCCAAGAACCATGTTAGTCACCTGTACCTCACATGAGTATCACCACCTGACTATATCAGTATATTAAAAAAATTCCTACTTTAAAAAGAATTACAGATTTCTTTAGAAAAGCAAAGATTTCTGCCACAAACATCTCTGAAACACGTAGCAGGCGAATGCTTACCCCCTCCGCAGGACCGCTTACCCCTGCTGCTCCGAACGACAGACAGAGTCGGACACGGGTGCCCTTCCCTCGGCCGCTGCCCCCTGTCCCCTGAGCATCAGTGACCTGTGGGGCAGAGCCCAGCCCCACCGAGCCACCTCCAGGCCGGGAGCAGGAGAGCTGAGCCCCGGCCGGCGGCAGCACCCCCCTACCCCCAGGCCTCCCCTGACCGCTGCAGCCGGCTTCGCAGCTGCCCCTCGCACGTGCTGCTGCAGCAGCAACGCAACAGCGGCTGGCGTGGCGCCGGGAACGGCGACGCTCTCACGGCAACGCCTTTCGGGCCCTTTAGCTCCTTGCCGAGAGCCTTCGGCCGGGGGGTTTTTAAGTTTCGACGCCGTTTTTTGGAAGAACACCCGTGCTTCACACGCGGCGGCGGTTTCACGTGGCGAGGGCTTCGAGCTGGAGGCCGCGCCCAGAGGACACCTCTTGCCAAACCCTGCTCTCCAAACCTCCTGGGCGCGCGGGCACGCCGCTCCCCGGAGCAAACACAGCCCCCGCGGCGGCGGGACGGGCGGGCCCGGGCCCCGCCGCGCTGCCCGGACCCGGGGCCAGGCGGGTTTGCTTCTGCCACGCCACCCTCGGCGGGAGCGGCCGGGCCGCCGCTGTCCCCGCCCTGGGCTCCGCCCGGCGGCGCCGCAACTCCCGCCTGGGCCGGGCCCGGCCCTGGGGCCCGCCCGGGGCGCAGCTACCCGGCGCGTCCCGTCCCTCACCCGGCGGCGGGCTCTCCCCGCCGGCCGCGGGTCGGGGCCGCTACCGGGCGTCGCCGCCGCTGAGGGGGTAGGCGAGGAGGCTCATGGCCTCGCCGCAGGCCGCCTCCACCTGCCGCACCTGCTGGCGGCTGAGGCGCTCCCGCCAGGCGTGGATGGCCTCCCGCGCGTCGCGGGCCGAGATGAGGAAGGGCCGGTCGGACGAGTAGGCGGCGCCGCGGGTCATGTTGAGGACGAAGGTCTCCAGGGCGGGCGGCACCGGCAGCCCGGCGAAGCGCAGCAGGCGGCGCAGCTGGGCGCGGGGCTCCCGCACCAGGTCCTCGTAGCGCAGCTGCGTGTAGCGGCGGCGGAGCCAGGCCGGGGCGCGGCGGGCCAGCAGCAGGTCGCGCAGCCAGGCCTGGCAGATCACCTCCAGGGCGCCGCCGAGGAAGAACTCGGCGCGGTGCTGGGGCTGCGGCGCCCGCCCGCCGCCCAGCAGGCCGGGCGGCAGAAGGAGCTGCTGCGGCGGCGGCTGCTGCTGCGGGTGGCGGGGCGGCCCCCGCGGCTCGGCGCGGTGGCGGCTGCGCAGCACCTGGATGCTCTCCCGCAGCAGCGCCTGCCGCGCCTTCAGGCGGGAGTTGTGGACGGCGCGGGGGTCGCGGAAGAGCTGCACCACCCGCAGGTTGAGGCCGGGCTCCCGCAGCAGCGGCAGCAGCGCGCCCAGCTCCAGCAGCCGCACGTCCTTGATGACCACCACCGGGTACTTGCGGCACTCGGCCTCCAGCTCCCGCAGCGCCCGCGGCGGGCACGTCTCCTCGCAGGCGGCGCCGTCGACGAGGCCGATCTCCCGGCGGGGCCGCGGGGCGGCGGGGCAGAGCGGCGGCGAGCAGATCACCTTGTTGGTCCGCCAGCCGAAGATGCCGGCCGTGGTGAGGTTGGCGGCGGCGGCGGGCGGGGCGGCGGCCAGCGGGTCGCGGGGGCCGGGCGGGGCGGCGTAGAGGCGCAGGACGGAGAAGTCGCATCGGAAGAGGGCGCGCAGCATGTCGCGGAGGGCGCCCTGCAGGCTCAGCGCGTCCCCCGGGTAGAGGGCCTGCCACAGGTGCCACATGGGCTCGTAGAGGTAGAAGACGTCGGGGTGCTGGTTGAAGAGCTCCCCCAGGAAGGAGGAGCCCGTGCGCCAGGTAGCGTGCAGGTAGATGTGCCGCTTCCCCCCCGCCGCCGCCGCGCTGCCGTTACCCGCCGCCCCGGCCGTGCCGCCGCCGGCGCCTTCTGCCTCCTCCTCATCCTCCTCCTCCTCCTCTTCGTCCAGCGGCGGCTGCCGCTGCTCCCAGCCCCACTCGCTCAGCGCCTCCTCCAGGCTGGGGCAGCGCCGCAGCAGCGGCTCCTCGTCCGCCCGTCCCCGCCGGGCCCCGTAGTCCAGCGCGTAGGGCACCAGCAGCAGCAGCAGCAGCGTGTACAGCACCAGCACCGCGGCGAAGCGGCGGTGCTCCCCCCGCCACCGCCACCGCCGGCGGCCCTTCATCGCGGGGGGACGGCTCCCGACCGCTGGGGCTCCGCCGACCCTCTGGCTGCCGGAGGGCGGCTCTTCCCGAAGAGGCAAAGTTAGCGGCGGCGGGAGCGGGGGGGGGCGGGGGGGTGGGGTGTGGGCTGCGGGCGGCCCTCCCCGCCGGGGAGCACGCCCACGGGCACGCCGGCCTCCCGCTCTCGCCGCCTCCTCCTCCTCCTCCTCCTTCTTCCTCCTCCTCCTTCTTCCTCCTCCTCCTCGCAGCGCGGTGCGGAAGCCCCCGCACCTGCCCCCGCTGCAGCCGGCGGGGCGCGGGCTGCCGCTGCTGCCGCTGCGCGGGGCTCCGGGCCGCCCGTCGCCCGGCCTCCCTCCCTCCCTCCTCCTTCCCCCCGCCCCGGGCAGGGCCGGAGGGGCGGGCTCGGCCGCCGGGAGTCACCCCCGCCCGCAAAGGGCGCACCGCGGAGGAGGCATGTGAGCCAGGACAGGTACCGAGCGGCCGAGGCCGGCCTGAGGACGGGCGTTTGGTCTGTTACCTACCCGGTCTCCAGAGGAAGAATACGCTACAGTAACGACAAGAGGTGCAAATGTATTTCTGGGGTGGATGACAGCTATTAAAATTTGCAGCGGGTTTCAGAAGCGCTGCTGCAGTTTGGCGCTGTTGAGAGCTGAGGGATTTCTCAGCCACGCTCTTGTCTGTGTGTGCCTGCTGAGGGGAGACGGACATCTCGTTCGTGACTCATTGCTCTGGTTCATGCATCTAAAAGTTTCGTGTCTGTCTTGAGCTGGTCATCCTTTGCAGTTGGTAGGAAGAAATGGGCACCCACAGAGGGACATTCAACCTGTCTTGGATGTCTGATAGCCTTCTGATAACCCTTCTCTTTATTAACTGCAGTGGAAGCATAATGTTACCGGCTCACACTTAGAATTCTAGGGTTTTTAGACATCTAAGATTAGCTCAGATAAATCTCTTGTGGGGTGGAGAACCAGCAAGAGGTTGACTTCAAGTGTTTAAATTCGAATGTATAGTCTCAAAACCTCTGGTCCAGCCCCTGCCTTCCATCTTGGAAGATGCTCACAGAAAGAGATGGACCACCATCCTGGTCCTGGTTAAGGCATCCACCTGGCAGGAAAGCCATGTCCCCACCCTGCTGACTGTGTAGCAGGGGCTGCTGACTTTTCCTAACCTCTAGCCAATGGATGGCATCCTCTGTAAAACACTACTAATATTTAAGTATGGTGTGCAGAGTGAAAATCAGCGAGAATAACACAATTCTCACTCTCAGTGTGTAATGCTTTGACTCCCGGAATAGTCTGTGTGGTATGTAAGCACCCGTGGTAAGGTACATGACACAATCTTAGTCGACAATATCACACACAACAGGGTGCAGAAATGACCCACTAGTCACATAGGTTCTAAAAATGTTTCTTCTGTAGTATAGATATATAGATACAGAGTCTGCAGCTGCTGCACATGGTCTGAATGACTAGCTGTTAAAGAATAATCTTATTTCAAATTTATCAGGCAAAATACAAGGAGCACAAAGCAATGCGAGAGAAAAAATGTCCTTCCTTCTCTTCTGTCCAGGTGGTGAGCCAGCAGTCTGCCTGCTAACACTTTACTTGACCTCTGTTAAGTAAGTGTTAAAGACTGGGCTTCCTGCAGTTTATGGCGTGCTGAGTGAGTAGATGGTGCCAAACAGGACTTGTAGGCTCCTGAGCAGAAGAATGTAGAAATGATGGCATTGGAAAGAAAATTCTGCCCCAACATACATTTCTCTGCTTGTATTTGTCATGGCTTTGGGCTTTTTAAACAGCATCTGTAAAGGCCAGGATTTCATCTAGACCCTCAAGCAACTTAAAGGAGGACAACAGAATAAAAACACACTTGCCAAAACCCAGCCACAGTCTTGGCAAAAAACCTTCCCCTATCCAAAGAACATGCGTATCTAGTATTTTGAGAGGTATCTCCAGTGTAGTTGACTTCTGTGGCATCATGCAAAACGGTAATTTTGGAAGATTTACCAAGGTGGGATCCTGAGAAGCGCAGATAAGAATGGGTAACTGAGCTGCTTGGGTTTTCCACTTCGTAAGACAAAATACTGAGTTGCCAGCAGCATCAGCACCATCGCTGGCAAAGAAGCCACAGTCCAATACGTGTAACCTTAAACTAATTTTGGGTTGGTTTCTATGACATAATACTTGTCTAAAAACTAAAATCAAGGTCTTAAAACTGCCTAACTAAAGTAAAGATGTCTTGAAAAGAATGAAACATCTCACAGAGTAAGACAGCCTGCAGACAAATGAGAAACCATAGAAATAAAACTACATAGGTGTTACGCTGATTTTTTTTTCAGACAGCGGAGCTACAAACTTCTGTGGCAACTGTTCTGGAAAAAGCGAAATATGTAAATCGCCTTACCACGGGCTACATCTTTACTAAGATAAAAACGTAGTCCGTTCTTAAAAGATTATCAAACCAAAAAAGAATCACATTAAATGCATTGTTCTGCACCTTCACATCGGTTCCTTTACTGAAAGAGGATTAGCCTGTGTGTGTTTACTTGGGTTGTTTTGGGTTAGGGCTTTTTTGGCGGGGGGGGGAGATTCCAGCAAAGCCAGTATTCATTCTGCCACCCAGCAGGTGCCTGAGCCAGGCTTGAAATCGCCGAGTTCCAGCCTTCCTGAGGGGTCACATGGAGTACCCAATTTGAGCATTGGGGTACGGATTGATGATCTGAACAGAGCTGGGAAGAGATTGGCTTTCGCTTTTCTCGCATTTCTGTTCTGTATCAATTTGTTCTTTCTTCAGCACAGATAAGGGGGATGATTTTCGCCCATTTAGGCTTTTTCTATGAACCATAAAGACACCATTTACACATACAGATGATCTGCATCTCCTCCTGAAAGCAGGATGGTTCACAGAACCCGAGAGAGGCAGCCACGTTCTTCTTCATTGATCTGTGAAACAGCCTG
The DNA here is from genome assembly GCF_047716275.1 of Strix uralensis. Lineage (NCBI taxonomy): Eukaryota > Metazoa > Chordata > Aves > Strigiformes > Strigidae > Strix > Strix uralensis. The sequence continues at coordinate 62,648,665 of NC_133973.1, forward strand.
CCCATTTGGCATCTAGCTCCTGCCATTTCTTGGTGATAATTCTGTGCTTTATGTTATTTTATAATGGGGGAAAAAAAAAGAATATAGCATAACATGTTCTGCATAGTTTAGTATAGCAGCATTTCCTTTCTAGTTTCCAAGCTTGTCACTGAAAGTACTGGCTGTTTTTAATCTAACATAACATTGGCTTCCTGTGTATTATCTCTCTAACTTAATTTTTGCTCTTCCGTCTCCCACGGTACTTCTACTGACAAGAAAGACAGTAAATGCTGGAACACTGTGTTTCAGCCTCAGAATCGTTTTTATCTTCTCAGCAGAGGTTTCAAAATAGAAATAGTTGCCTCTATATCTAGCCATCTTCCAGCTCTTGCACGCTCTTGTCATTTTCAAAGAGTGCTTTGTGATTAAAAATAGCTTGATTAGCTGATAAAATTAAATATGCTTTGCACAGGGAGCACTGCCCTCAAACATCCTGGCTGTTAATGAGCCCTCTGCTTGCACATATTGTCATTCACAGGCTTCAGCCAAAAGGAAGTCTGTGGTTAATGGCAGCTTCAAAAGCTTCAAGAAGGCAACAAACTAGGACAATGTTTTTATTTTTGAAGTTGCTTTGTCATCAGATGTTTCAACATTTGCAATACCATGTTTCACATGTGAGACCAGTCTCAGTAGCTCACATTTCAGAAGGGACACGTTGAGAATGGCGGAATGGAGAAGCTGGTCCAGGCAAGGCAGTTGGTGCAGAAGGGATTTTTTGCAGTGGTTTCCCCCGAAGTGGAACAGAGATTGAGGACCTGCAAAAGGTCAAAAATATCACAGAAGTTTTGAGACACTCGGTGGAAATTTAGAGAATCTGAAGAAAGTGGAAAGTCAGACAAAAGGCGAGGAGACTTCTAACCCAGGGGCTGGTAAGCAGCCGGGTGGAAGGGGCTTTGCATGCAAAGCCACGTGCAGAAGGTGGTAATTCTGCTCTCTGCACCTACCTCGGAGGTCATTCCTCAGTACCTGCCCTGCAAGAAAGATGAGGAAATGGGACAGGAAAACTGGTGTTCACGACTGTCTTGGTTTGTGTGCTCCTTCTGCTAGTTAAAATGAAACAAGTTCAGACATCTGAGTTTGTGGGCTGATTTGAGAGAAGTTGGGTGTACAGCTTCAGGCTTTGGTTAATATAACCAAGTAGTCACCATGCGAGTCATACCACCCAATGGCTCTCTGCAAGAGAGCGGGGGCAGCGGCAAAGTACGAGACCCCTCACCGCCCCTCCAGGCTGAGGGGAGCTGGTGGTTGAGATTGGGGACCGTGTGAAGTTGGAAGGGAGGAGACATGTTCCTCACTCCTCTCCCACTTTTCTCCAGTTACTCCTAACTGACAACTGGTAAAGTTAACTGTAAAGTTAGGTGCACTGCTGCTCTCCTCTGCCCAACAAAAGAGCTGGGCACAGAGCGTGAGCTGGGGAAGTGTTCAGGTGAAGCCAAAACCAGCACTGCAGACTGCTTTTGGGCTAAGAGATGCTTGATAGCACAGTCCACCACCACTGAACCAGCTGCAGCAGCCTAACCTATACCCAGCTAGGGGAGCTCTTCTGCAGCCCAGAGAAGCAGATACATTTCATTTCCACTTCTGATTTTAAAAAATGAACCTATTACTAATATACTACGCTGTAAGTGTCAGAGTGGGGTTTGTCTGTGATCTTAGCTGACTTCTCTGGTTTTCCAAGATGAGGCTTTGGCAAGAATATGAGATCTGGGTATTGAAATGGAAAAAAAAGAATGAAAGCGGGTTTTTTATAAATTTAGATCATGGTCCCTTTTATGTCACCAGTGATCTTGTGAGCAGCTTTAACTTCCTCTAAGAAAAGAATCATAAAACCACAGAATCATAGAATGGTTTGGGTTAGAAGGGACCTTAAAGATCATCTAGTTCCAACCCCCTGCCATGGGCTGGGGCATCATCCTCTAGACCAGGTTGCTCAAAGCCCTGTCCAAACTGGCCTCAACACTTCCAGGGGGCATCCACAACTTCTCTGGGAAACCTGTTCCAGTGTCTCACCACCCTCACAGTAAAGAATTTCTTCCTTACATCTAAGTCTACCGTCTCTCAGTTTAAAACCATTACCCCTTGTCCTTTCATTACAGTCCCTGAGTCCCTCCCCATCTTTCCTGTAGGCCCCCTTTAAGTACTGGAAAGCCACTATAAGGTGTCCCCAGAGCCTTCTCTTCTCCAGGCTGAATAACCCCAACTCTTCCAGCCTGTCCTCGTACGGGAGGTGCTCCAGCCCCCTGATCATCTTCATGGCCTCCTCTGGACCCACTCAAGCAGGTCCATGAACTTCTTCTGCTGGGGGCCCCAGAGCTTAACACAGTACTCCAGGTGGGGTCTCACCAGAGTGGAGTAAAGGGGGAGAATCACCTCCCTCGACCTGCTGGCCACACTTCTCTTGATGCAGCCCAGGATACAGTTGGCCTTCTGGGCTGCGAGTGCACGTTGCTGGCTCACACTCACCTTTCCATCCACCAGAACCCTCAAGTCCTCCTCAGGGCTGCTCTCAATCAATTCATTGCCCAGCCTGTATCTGTGCTGAGGATTGCCCTGACCCATGTGCAGGACCTTGTTGAACTTCATGAGGTTCGTACGGGCCCACCTCTCAAGCCTGTCCAGGTCCCTCTGGATGGCACATCCCTTCCCTCCAGCGTGTTGACTGCACCACACAGCTTGGTGTCATCAGCGAACTTGCTGAGAGTGCACTCAATCCCACTGTCCATGTCATCAACAAAGTTTTAAACAGCACTGGTCCCAGTACTGACCCCTGAGGAACACCACTCATCACTTTTCTCTGCCTCGACATCGAGCCATTGACCACAACTCTTTTGAGTGCGACCATCCAGCCAATTCCTTACCCACTGAATGGTCCATCCATCAAATCCATGTATCTCTGATTTAGGGACAAGGATGGCATGCAGGACAGTGTCAGAAGCTTTGCACAAGTCCAGGCAGATGATGTCAGTTGCTCTTCCCTTGTCCACAAGTGCCTTAACCCTGTCATAGAAGGATGACGATAATGCCCTCATTGAAGGTGATAGAAAATGCTACTAGGAAATACAACAAGAAAATGCAAGAGGTGAAGGCAGAGCCAAGCAAGTATATAAATTTGTTGAGGCTCAAGAGGAAGTTCAGAAGGAAGAATCTATTGTTATTTGAAACAGTGGAAATCCAGATATATCAGTAACAATGAAAGAAGAAAATGTCTATTCCATGATCCAACTCAATGCTAGTGTAACTTGAGTATTTCTCAGTTATGCCAAGGATGACTCTAATCTGAAGTCTTTAAGCCTTTCCCCTTCAGAGTGTACTCTCTTATCCCATTAGCAGTGAGACAGTCATCTCACAACCCACAAACGGGCTTAGGTTACGTGAATAGCCAGCACCTCGATCAAGCCTCCCACTGACTGGCCATTTACAGGAGCTGCCGAAATAGAATTATTCTGATGGTAATGTGTTCGGGGTCTCACCGCTTCAAATACGCCTCAACACTAAAATTGTGGGAAATAATTATTTGTAATGTCCAAAACCGTGAATCTTTTTCTGTTTTCTTTCACTTGTCACAGACTCACTATTGCTGAATTAGAGATGCTGATTAAGAATAACAGCAAGCTTTTGCAACTCAACAAGTTAAGCCATTGTGTTGGTATAATTAGGGAACTAAATCTTTTACAGTTCAGTCAAGCGAAGAAATGAACTAGAAAAATTGAGATCTATTTTTAACTGGGGATTATTTTTTCCCCCCCAAAAACCCCCTCTGACAGCCTTTGTAACAAAATACTTACAGCTCTCCTGTGCCTTCATAAGGCAACACTTTCATGCACAGAATGTAATTTTTGGACCAAGAATCTATCTGCCTTTTTATTCATTTCAGTCCTATGCACAAATCTGTACTGGCATGTGCAAATTAGACTAGATATTAGGAAGCATTTCTTTACAGAACAGGTTGTTAGGCGTTGGAATGGGCTGCCCAGGGAGGTGGTGGAGTCCCCATCCCTGGAGGTGTTTAAGAGTCGGGTCGACACAGCACTGAGGGATATGGTGTAGTTGGGAACAGTTAATGTTGGGTTGATGGTTGGACTGGATGATCTTCAAGGTCCTTTCCAACCTAGACAATTCTGTGATTCTGTGAAATTAAAATGCTGAGGGCTCAATCACTGCACCTACTTTATAAATTTGTCCCATCAAGTTTTCTGAAGATCATTTTGTAAATTCAGAATTTCTGATGCAAATGATTTCCAGGAGACATTACTGGGACTGTATGGGAGAAAGACAAATGCCAGAATGTATAATTCACTTGAAATTTATTCTTGCATATGCTTGTGTCAAATGATCTAACTTTTAGGAGAAAAATCTTAGTGGGCAAAAAGGTAGCGATTCTGGGAAACTCCTGAGTTCCTGGAACCTCTGGGAACCAGTTTAGCTATCTGGCTGTCATTACTGGTAATTAATGAGGAAGTCTTCCCTGGGTTTGTTAATGCTTTTAATTGGAGTTTCCCAACTTGAATGGTAGTCAGCATGCCATAATTTATTTTTTTCCAGCTGTCTAATGAATGCAACAGATTTAAAAATTGGTTGTCGTTTCTTGCTTTGGGCCTTCACTACAAGCTTTACAAATCCTAGCCAAGGGGATCATAGCATAACTATGTGGCTGCAACACACCATTTATTTAGTGATGCTTCAATATGCTTAAAACACTACATGAAAACTCTTTTGGTTTGGCTGTAACCTTTATCAACAAAGAACTTGCACACTGGCTAACCACACTTCCTCGGGCTCTGCAGGACGATGCTGCTTAAGTTCCCAGTGCCACCATTTCATTTTGTGGCTCCTTGTGATCTTTGTGAGCACAGGCGTGTTCAGCTGAGGCTGAGTCCAACTGAGCTGATCATAAGCTTCTAGATATCAATAGTTTTAAAAAGAAATCTTCATGGTTAAGGTTTAAAATAAACTTTGACTACATGTAGTTTATTATACTAAAAACTGAAAGCAATAAGCTGTGTTTATGTGTCTGTGAGGACAACAGATGATTTCCTGGTAGGACCCCCACACATGACCACATGTGTGGAGGCTCATGTGTGTCTGAGAATCCCTGTAACAAACACAGACAACTGCACTCACGTGCACATCAGCTACAACAGGTATTTTATTCCTACTCACTCTATCAAGTTTGTGGTTGTCAGAGGTAAGAGAGATTTGCTTCTCAAAGCTACAGAGCGAGGACAGGGTGCTGCTCTCTTGCGGTGCCAGGACAGGTGTCTGCTACCTTCACTTCTCACTGTCAGGACTGAGCTTAGGTGGGAGTAATAAGCCGCTTGTTCACTCCTCCCCCCGAGCCTCCAGTGGGATGGGGAGAAGAACTGGAAAGGAAAAAAAAGTAAAGCTTGTGGGTTGAGATAAGAACAATTTAATAACTGAAATAAAATATAATAATAGTAATGAAAAGGAAGACAACAAAAGGAAAGAAAAACAAAACACAAGAAAGACAAGTGATGCACAGTGCAATTGCTCACATCCTGCTGACCGATGCCCAGCCAGTCCCCAAGCAGTGATCCACCCCTCCCAGTCAACTCCCCCCAATTTATTTATTGGGCATGATGTCATATGGTATGGAATATTTTTGCAATACTCCTCACATTCTTCACCCAGATGAAATTCCTGCCCATTTCACCAATCGCCTTCTGGCTGACTATAGAAATGTTCTGGGAAAACCTGACCTCAGCACCTCCTGGAATTATTCTCTGTCTAGGCAGGCTTCCAGCATAATTTATTAGCTGCTGGACTTGGTTGTATGGAGAAGAGCGTGCAGGCATTACTGGTGGTAGGACTGAATGGGTCAAATCAGGCTGCTGCAGCTTGCTGGCCATGAAGTTCAAGCCAAGACCAGAGTATGTGTTTTGAACTCCCTCCACCTCTGCTCAGCTTACAAAACACTTTACTGTAGTCTCCTTTGCTGTATTTTTTTTGCTTGTTGGTTGGTTTTTCTTTTGTCCTTCCTTCACTGTCTTCATTCCTCTTATCTATGGGCTTTTTTTGTTTATCCTCTTGCTGGATAGTCTAGTCACCCAACCTCCAGGGAAGAGCATTGGCCTGCCTGAGCCTGAAGCAGCTGCCCAGGCAGGAGCTACCGAGAGCTGTTCACATTTGTTTTGATACTGGAGTGAAATGGAAGGAAGCCCCTATTTTACATCTTGTTTTGACAAATTACCATACTTTGTGGTTTTACAATTTGGGGATTTTTTTTGTGATTTCCCCTTCAACATGCTGTTGGGAGACACCCCCTGTAAAAACTGCAAGACTACTGGTAAAACAGGCAGAAAAATTTACTAAATTTTCTAATATTTTAAGTATTTGAAATTGTTGCTACAGCTGCCTTCATCAGAGTTCTGATGAAGTTAGTTGATCTGGACCTTTCCTGGCCGACAGCCCCGAGCTGGGCTGAAATGGGGTACTGGGCTGTGGGCAAAGTGGGGGACCCTGGGGTGGGCTGGGCAGAGACACTGGTGTCTGTGGGTGCCCTCAGGAGCCGTACACTTAGTAATTGATAATTTTCTGCACTCTTGCCTTTCATTTCTGCTAACAGTCACTTTGAGGGATGTGCTGGACACCCACCTAGATCTGACCTGACTTGCTGCTGTAGGACCAGACCTGTACTCACTAATAGTTGCTAAAAGAATGGAAAAGACTAGTGGGTTATTGCCTTGTAAGGCTTAGCCATACCCTCATATCTCCAGAGTAAGCATAACACAAACATGGCAAGGGAGCTGTTTCGTGAAGGGAGTGGGGTGTCCTCTTGATAATTGGGACTGATTGAAGTAACTTCTCTGCCATGAAGAATCATACTGACTTCTCAACCAAGCAAAACCAGGTAGCCTAACAACCCCTTTACATTTCAGCTATTTTGGGATTTTATCTGCTCAGTCTTGGTGAAAGGACTTCCAAATGGTTTTCACGCAAACTCAGTCTACAATGTGACTTGAAATAAAGGCGCTTCCTAGCAGCAGTATCACCTTGGACTCAAACCATGACACAGTCATCAAGGATATCAGTCAATCCAGCCATGCCTGGTACTTTGGGAAACTCTTTAGTCTCAGTTCTTTTGATCCACGTTTTTTGTTGTTGCTCTTGTAAAACTCTTTTTTTCTGATTTACAGCATGTACTCTCTCCACCCAAGAGTACCTTGGGCTTTGATGCACCTTACTGTACTAACAAAAAGGTTTTGCAGGAAAATCTAAATCACCACTTTTTACAGTAGTTTGTCTTTACTGATTTCAAGTGTCTAGCTGACACCTACGGATTGCTGAGGGATTGCTCAGTGCCATTCCTCTTCCTCTGGGAAGTCTGACAATATTTCTGCAGGGAAGTCAAATAGATCAGTTTGCCTAAATGTTTTGTCAGGGATCTAAGATGCCCTGTGTCTGTTTACTTGGTTAATTTATCCTGTGGGAGTCCTAAAAAAATTGAGTTTCTCTTTAAAGGGCTTCTGTAAAAACAATTAAAGTAATTAAAGTGATCTGTGTTTGTCTTAGGAGACCTATTTTCCTTCCCTACATGGGCCAAATAAAAGCTCACTGTGACCTGAATTCCAGCCCTACATGTTGCAGGATAGAGTTTTACTGCCTTGACCACAATTCCTGCTGCCCAGTAATGCACTCAAATTGAAGCATTTAATGTATTTTCTAATTTAATTAGCAATATCTCCAATTGACTCATGATGAAAGTAAAACTGGTGTCAACGCCAAACTGTGTGGCTTTGCTGAATGCTGTCTGTCTCAATTTCTGCTGCCCTTCAATGAGAAGATAGTCAAGAAAATTAAAACAATTTGATAGGTATAGTAGATTATAGTGACATGTCTCAAGTTTTCAAATGATGGACATTTGTCAGTCATCAGTGCCCTCATCAACACCCTTATCAGCAATTAGTAGCTAAGTAGGTAGCTTCTCAGCTGAAAAAATACACAGGTTTCCACTGTAGTCCAAAACATCTTAAACAGTATTTACAGGAAATTAAAAGTGTGAAAGGATTTTAAAATTCAAAATAGGTTTATCTATTTCAGTTTGGGCAAAACCCAGACCAAATGAAAGAGCACATGGCTAATATTTCAATCCTAATTAATTTGCTAATCAAACTGAGCTGCTGTCTTTCTATTATCATTTTGCAATTCAGGAATAAAAAATAATTTATTTTCTCAGTCTCTCTTTGTTGATAACACATTGATGTTTTAGTTGTTGCTAAGTAGCGCTTATCTGAAGTTAAGGATTTTTCAGTTTCCTTATATAAACTCTAAAAAATGACTTTGAGTTTCATCAAGAAGTCTATTCCAGGACTGGAGAATTTTACTGAATAAATATAAAATGTATCTGATCAGAAAAGCAGAGGTATTCCTTTCTGAATCACAAACTCAGAACCAGTTACAGAGCTCCCTTTAGTTTTTGTGATGACAAGATTATTCCTGTTATTCTCCCTTTACTGTCACAGAGCCTTTGTAATACAAACATCAGCAAAATAGCTTCAGTAGTACTCTTAACAACCCTTAATTTAACAAGAGCACAGGACAGTCTCAAATCTCTAGGTTATTTTAGGTACATAGAACAGTTCAGAGACTCTGTGAAAATATTTAGGATCATGCTAAATCCCAGGAAAATTTTCTTACCTGCACTCTCCTATCATTGTCCTTACTGACAGTTTTTTTCTCCTTCCCCAGCCCTACAGCATCCAGCTCTAAAAATCACTGTATGCGTATCAGGACCTCCCTGCAGCGCTGGCTGGAGTGCTGCTGATATGCTCCGAGCTTCTGCACTCTTTGAACTTTTGGTGGCCCACACCACTGCCTGTCCAGGCATCCTGGACAAACTTAAAATGGTTAGTTGGACTAACACCTGCTGGACATACGCAGACCGACAGCAGGAGCCCAGCTGATCTGCGTATTTGCAGAAAATTTGACATGTCTAAAAGATGCTGACACTTCATGGCCTTACCACTCATCTCTTTGGCTGTGTCTCTTCAGCTGCTGATGTTGGCTGGGCTGCCTATAGACATGTGCCTCTTACATGTGACATGTGCAAAGCTGCCACTTCCCTTGTCACAACATTAAAAAAAAAAAAAAAAAAAGAAACAACATGGGGATGGATGTCCCATTGGCAATAATAATAAATGAGTGAGAATAAAAGGTGGGGAAAAGCTGGGGGCTCACCTACTCTGTTTCCCCAGCCCTCAGAACTCTGGAAGGGCAGAGACTAGCACTGCAGGCAAGGAACTCATCACACAAAATGATGGTTTTTCACTGCTTCAAGGGGAACTGAAGAGCATCTGGGAGGCTTAGCTGTTGACATTGGGATGTTTTCTTTTCCCATGGTTTTCTGTTTTGAAGAGTCTAGAAAGTCAGTCTTTCCTCAAATACCAGACATCTCAGACTCGCACTCCAACCTCCAAGATTTACAGATCAATCAGGTATGAGACTCATGGACACTTGAAGTAGATCACTAAAAATGCAGTTATTTTTAAGAAAGTAACTGAAAAAGTGCTCACCATTTTCCACATTACAGACTCTGCTGTTCTGATGTCTTTCTTCAGAAAAACAGTATGACACATACAAGCAGGTTTTTAAATTCTCAACACAGCCTTATCACACTGAACGGTCTCACAAACATGTTGCCACTGTTTTAGTAGGAGTCACTACAAAAATGACTGTTAGAAAAAAACCTCTAACACAACAAAGCCAGCTGCTCAAACATCAATTAATTGGAAAATTACAACAAAGAACTAATGATTAATTTCATCATCTCTGCTTTTCCTTAGTGTTACCTAAAACCAGGTGACTATCCTTGCTCTTGGTAACATAGCAGGTGGGGTAACTTTCCTGTTTAAAACTGGGTCATGAATCATCTGACTCATCTCTGAAATCTTGATAGAGGAAAATGGCATGACAACTTACCAAAAAGAAACCATTTGACATACAAACCTATTCCTAGGCCAGCTTTTCTCTTCTGGCATAAGCCTGTGCCTCAGCAGCTGAAGGTGATGTACCATCAGTACTCATTAGACCACACTGTTTTTACAGCTGGTGCAGGCTGATTGCCATTGGGATTTTGTACCCGAGGCAAGTCTTGGCTGTGTAGTTTGTAGGCCCATGTAGGGGTTTGAGGGTGTTATGTTGGCCATTTAAAAGAGTTGCTAAATTAAAATCCCACTGCTCAATTGGAAGAATCCCCTGTGCCAGAAACTGTCTAATTTGTGCAGACACTTTGGCAGAAAACGTATGCTGGAAGTAGCTGGCATAAACAAAGGAGGGTATCACAGGAGACTACAAAACATCACCTGGTACTGTGGGGTGATGTTTTTTGCATGTTTAAAAATATATGAGCATGCCAGTGTCATTCTCATTGTTATTCTGATATGCCCCTATACTTGAGTTTCAGTTATGAAATGTAAATGATGCTAGTGCTGTTCCAGTTTTTTAGGTGCCAAAGGCTGTGTGGTGGTATTCCAGGTATCTGAGCATGGTCTCACTGCATGTCTGATATTCTTTGTCATCCATGCTATACACAGTGTATGTAATATTCCAAGCATATAATGGCTTCATCCTGCAAAATGTTGAGTACTCTCACCTCTCTGTTTCTGCTGAAAGTGAAACATGCTCCTGTTGCATTGGAAAAATTCAGTTTATATTCTGTTGGATTGAGCCTTATATTAATCTACTATAGTTACTTTTATTTTAAGTACAGTGGTGTAGTCATACAGCTTTGCAGCCTTACAAAAAAATAAAAACAGGCTCCATTTAAGAAAATAAAGGTTGGGAAAGCCAGCTTTGTTAAAGAAATGAAGTTAATTGTGAGGAACATTGAGGATTAAAATGACCTAATATAAAGTGCTAATTCAAAGGATAAGTGACAGCCACATAGTAGACAGTGTGTTGTTACAGATAAGGCATTAGTGTAGCATTCAGGCTATCTGGATGCCATTGCTTTTTCTTTTATACTGAATTACTGCAAGGCCTGGGACCAGTCATTTCCCATGTCTGAGCCACTCAGTGTTTGTTTGTCTGTGTTGATCTTGACTGGGAACACTACTGTAATAAATAAGGACAAATATGTAGCTCTTTGCAAGAATTGAAAACAGTATTATCATTAAAAGGACACATAAATATCCAGGTTTCAGGATAAATTGGAAATTCAGTGCTCCCCTAGCCACACCATCTGCTAAGACCTACAGACAGAGCTTGACTGGTGTAGTATCTAGAGTTAAAACAATTTGCAGCACGGGGGAATAAAAGTATCTCTGCAGCAGACAGATTAAGCTGCTTTTTTTCTCATTCTAATCTGTTAATCATGCACAGGGCTTAAGTATAGCTCAAGGCAGACCAGACATTGAGTGATTTAATTTTGCACTATTTATTGAACTGGATTGAATTCGAAGATATACTATTATCCGCTGCTCAGCAGTTCTTCAAAAAAATGAATGTCCATAATGAGATTTCTTCCATGAATCAGTGGTTGTGTGTTTAAAATGGGTCACAGGGCTGGCCCTTCTGGGCTCCTGCAACTGCAGCTGCCTTTACGACAGTCATGCAGGCTAACCTTTGCAGAATTTACTTGAGGGTCAAATTTGGGGGTACTCCATTTAAAGTACTTACCATCCTTTTATTTTGTTTGTTTAAAAATAAGTGATGCTCATCAGTACCTTAAAGCAACTTCAGCCAGCACAGAAAGCAGAGGATAAAAATTAAAAGAGGGAGTCGTGTGTGGAGGTGAAGGGATGGAGTAGTAAATCTGAGCTCAGCCAAGAGGGTGGAAGTTGGGTGGCCCTGCTGGCCCAGGGGAGAGTCCGCAACAATTCCTGGGGAGAAGGGGACTGGCCCCACTTTCAGAAGCTGAAAAGAGCTGGGATGCTGAGAATGCGTAAATGTGGTCTGGCACCTATAATGCACGTAATTTCTGACAGCATCACAGCAAATCCCAGAGGGAAAGAAAAAAACCAAACATGGAAATATGAGTTGGGATGAGATGGAAAACCAGCCAAATAATGGAGACTATTAAAGTGTGCTGAGAAGAGGATTCTATTAATTTCAAAATTTTTGCTTTTATAGTTTCTGGAAGGCTGTGAGCTCCTCCTGCAATGTTTTTACCAACAAAGCCTTTCTTGAATTTTCTTTTTTCCTGTATGTGAGTGATTTTAGAGTTGCGTGCACCAAACACCATAAGATTCACTGGCCAGGCCTGGAGACACTGTGCTTGTTCAGAGTAGGGTTGGATATTCTGGAGGCATTGCAAGATACAGGATAGTGTATTTTGAAGTGATCAGTGTCTGCACTATGTCCTTGCTGATGCTCTGCACAGGAGTGCATGTTTCTGAGACTTATTCCTGGTTCACATTGGCCATGCTGTGACATCTGCTGCTGTTCCTTAACTCACCTCACACGTGTGTGCCTGTGTGCTCCTTCAGGGCAGTGATTGTTGGCTGTTGTGAAAATTTATTTTGGCTAGGAACGTGAGGAAATACTTTTCTGAGGAACTAGGAAACTGAATGGGACTAACCTAATATATTCAGCTAAATTGGTCTGTTAGATCATCTGCTCCCTTGCCACATAAGCTGGCTTGCTTCACTTACCACAGTGAAAGATACAGGTATTACTCTCCATGACTACCTGTCATGTAGTTTGTGTGGTGGGGCTTTGGTAGCCAGGGTGGGGGGGCTACAGGGGTGGCTCCTGTAAGAAGCTGCTAGAAGCTTCCCTGGCTCCAAAATCAGACTCACCTCAGGCCAAGACCAAGTGACGGTGGTAGTGCCCCTATGGCAACATATTTAAGAAGAGGAACCTGCAGTGGAGAGAGGAGTAGGAGCAAGGGAAACACCTCTGCAGTCACCAAGGTCAGTTGAAGAAAGGAGGAGGAAGGGGGGGGACATGCACTGGTGCAGAGACTCCCCTGCAGCTCATGGTGAGAGGGCAGGCTGTGCCCCTGCAGCCCATGGAGGTCCATGGTGGAGCAGATGCCCACCTGCAGCTCATTGAGGACCCCATGCCGGAGCAGGTGCCTGTGCCCAAAGGAGGCTGGGACTCTGAGGGAAGCCCACGTTGGTGCAGTCTGTTGCTGGGAGGACTGCAGCCTGCAGAAGAGACCCACGCTGGAGCAGTTTGTGAATAGATGCAGCCTGTGGGAGGACCCGTGTTGAAGAAGTTCATGGAGGACTGTCTCCCTTAGGAGAGACCGCACAGTGGAGCAGGGGAAGAGTGTGAGGAGTCCTCCCCGAGGAGGAAGGAGCAGCAGAAACAATGGGTAACAGCCTGTGGTGGTTTAGTCCCTGCCAGGGTCTGAGACCACGTGGCTGCTGCCCCTCCCCCACAAAGGGAGTGAAATACAAAGCCCCGAAGCTGAGATAAGGAGAGGTTTAATACAACAGTGCAACAGCAACACAACAAGCAACAATAACAACAACAGTAATAACAATGAACAGAGCAAGATATCTACCAATACAGCAGTGAGAGCAGAGAGATGGCATAACACATGTGTTAACCGACCGTCTCTCTCGCATCGGCGCCAGGATGTGACGTCCGCATGGTATCTGAATAACCCAGCTAGAGCTTCCCCCCCACTGCTGGGGAAACTTAACCCTATCCTGGCTAAACCAGGACACAGACTGACTGCAATTTCCATTCCCTGTCCTCCTGCGCTGCTGGTGGGGACGAGGTAGAGAAATCGGAAGAAAAGGTGAGCCCAGGAAGAAGAGAGAGGTGGGGGGAAGGTGTTTTTAAGATGTAGTTGTATTTCTCACTATCCTACTCTGATTTGATGAGTAAAGTAGTGGTGGTAGTGTTCAAATTAAATTGATGGGTTTTTTTTCCCCAGTCGAGTCTATCTTTTGCCCGTGACCATAATTGGTGAGTCATCCCTCCCTGTCCTTGTCTCAGTCCCTGAGCCTTTTGTTATATTTTCTCCTCCCCATCCCACTGAGGGGGAAGGAGTGAGTGAGAGACTGTGTGGTGCTCAGTTTCCCTCTGGGCTTAAACCACAACAACCTGATTTAAAACTGGATAGTCAAGCTGAGAATCAGATCCTTTGTGAATCAAACATATCAGGAAAGCAATAAAGAGGTTGAATATAAAATTGCCAATGCCAACCTAATGCATCCATCTTTCTCTCTCTACCTGTTTTGGAGTAAGACAATAGTCATCAAGAATTCTGACATTTTGTTTTTCCTTCTTCTCCTTCTCTCTTCAATTTCCTCTTAGCCACGCTCCTGGCTTGGTTAACAAAATTTAGTTGCATAGTAAATGTACATTTTTGGGATATGAATTGGAAAGGAATGCTAACCACCAGAGGGAAAACTGTGTTGTGGAGATGAATGCATACCTCACCTCACAGCCCGGAGAGGGCTATAGCTCTTGAATATGGTAGGTGGGTTGGTGGGCTGGGGAAATTAGGGAAACAAATTCTTTATTCATTGTCACTGTATTCCTAAATATTTTCCTTGGGCTTACTGATAAAGTCCTCAGGGCTGAAAGTGCTGAAAAGTAAAAGGGCATATAAAGCAATAGAAAATCTTTGCTTCTTCTGAGCACCTGTTTAGTCCAAGACAGCTGCCATGGATGTCCATCTGTCCAAGCTACTTGCTGGTACTTAACAGTGTTTGGACACATGAGAAAGGTTACTTCTGATATTTTTTTCCCAAGTTCATTAAAAGTATGGAGGACATTTTAAGGGTTTTTTTGGGGTGGGAATTATGGCTGTCATAGGTCAAGGTGCTCCTGGAGGACCTAGACAACTGCATTAAAACACAAACCTAAAGAATGCTGAAAAACAAATCCTATGATGATTACAAAGGGTATTACATTCCCTCTATAATGCAACCAACCTATGGGCAGTTAGATGCTGTATCTGACAACAGTCACGGAGGAGCACTTTCGTTTCCTCACACCTCCGTACTTCACACCCTATCAGCCCACTTTAATCTCTGACTCATAAACAGCTTGGAGATGACTACACTTACTCCTCTGAGTTGATCTATTTCCAGAAATTAGTGGCAGAATGAGACTTCCAGGCAAACAAAGCGACCTTTTCCAAGTTAGTTGCTTCTTTGGCCATTACAGTCTCCTCAGAAACATGCCATTTTGGTTGCAGGCCTCCATCTTCCCCTTTTCCTATGGTAGCTTCACATTTATTCCCTCCAGCCCAAGGCACTTTATGTTCCTCGGCAGCTTGGACATTAGTTCAGCATCTGTTGGTCTGGTCTCAAACGGATAAAAAAAAATATTATTTAGTAATTGACTAACTCTCATCATGTAAAAAGTTGTTTATTCAGTTCCCAAGATCCACAGTTTCAGCCTGTCTCTTCTTGAAAATGGCCAATGGCACACAGATCAATATCTGAACAAAATTAGGGCTGTCTGTAATAGCCCTTCAGTAACTCTTCTTTTGCTTTCCTGAGAATCTCTTAATGACTCTCTGCACACACTATCTTGTCAAAGCTTGCATTTTTTTACCCAGATGAGTAAATGGAGTGACAATATCACTGACCCATCATGACTATCCTTTTTTCATTTCAAATGCTGCAAAAGACTGGATTTTACAGCTAGTTTGGGTACATGCTTTGAGGGGCAGCTGCCTTTGCTCCAATTTTATATGTTGGCGCTTTGCCTGGGCTTTACAGAGTCACAGGATGGTTGAAGCTAGAAGGGACCTCTGGAGGTTGTCTGGTCCAACACCCACTTCATCTTCTAACTTGGTTTTATACATCTATGTTGGAAGCATTTACAGCTGAGCCAATCTCCCTGTCTATCCTCTACAGTCAATAGAGAGAAACCAGCAATTTCAGGGTGCAGTTTGTTTGATCTGCTACAAATAACATGTCTCAGACGGGATGAGTCATGCCCAGAAACATCTGTTGCTCTCCATTGACTACAAAGACAGCCCAATGCCAAAGCAGATGTCTGCACTGGGAATGTCGAATCTGAGCAGATTTAACCTCCTCTCTTATCTTTGTATTCACCCTTTAAAGTCTCCTGACACAGCTCTATACACTCTTTGTAGTCTTCTAGCTTGCTGCTGAACTTGAAAATTTCACCCATGAGGACTGGGTTGAATCTGCATTGTTCTGTCTGAATTAGTTCACATTTTATAAGTGTTTTGAAATTCCAGCTAAGTGATGAAGCCAGACTTTTCCCATGCATCTTCAGATCCAGTGTTTGCTTACTAGGAGTCCTTAAAGAAATCAAAAATGCCTCTGTGTATTGTCCATACAGGTCAAGCAGGACAAGTACAGCACAGTCCAAGAAATCTCTTGGTGGGCAAAGTGGAAATGGGATGCTATCACACTTTAGGCATGTCCGTTCCTACTTGCACTCAAGCATACCTTCAGTAATTCACTTGCCTCTTCCAGCTAAGTCACTTTTTTCTGACTGATGAAGAACAGAGTTCAGTGCTTTTTCCTTTTTCACCACCCTTTAAATAAAAGCAATCTGTTTCCACTTGTATTTCCTTGAAATAACTTAATTTGTTAAATACACTGAGCGATATCCCCATCCCAGCCATGGCTTGTGCACTTAACCAAGTAATTGCTTTCTGGCAGCCTTCTCTAAGAATCTGCTCTCTCTTTACCAAATGTCTTTCTGTATATTTCCTGTGCATATGAGGAAGTTTCCAGTATTTTTGACTTTAAGTGTCCCACTGGATTGACACCCTTAGGCTGGAAGATGCAAGATCCTTTTCCTGCCCTCAGGCAGGCTCTCCCTGACTCCTGCCTACACAGAGAGCAGACTCGATATGAGAGACAGATGTCTCAGCCAGTGCAGCACCAAGCTGGGCTACTGCTGGTTTGCTCTGGAGACCCACCCTCAGCAAAGTAAAACACTTCTCAGCCTCTCCTTGCTTTTCTTTTTTTTTTCCCCTTCTGTTATTGTAGTGTTAACTTCATTGTGTTTTGTACACAAGAATACACTTTGAGCATTTGGTTAAAGTCTAAGGTGACCAAGTTGAGCTTTTCTCATAAGAACTTCTTCAAGTTTCTAGTAACCTGAAAAAAGTTATATCTGCCCTCAGATATCAGATCATCCTATTTCTCAGTGTTGAGCTTCCTTATCTTAGTTCCATGTTTCTTGGAAGCTTCCCCAGTTTATTGCTGTCTACTTCTTGATCAATGACTTCATTCCATTGCTGACTGATTTTCTTGCTCTTTGTTACAGTTTTTCAATTTCCACCTCTTTTCCTATTTATTTATTTATTTAACATTTCATGTTTTATTTAGGCAGTATTAGACTGGCTTCTCTCTACTTTGACTTGCTTAGAAGGCAACTCTTTCTCCTCTTTCACAGCTTCTCCTTGCACTACTTTCTTCCAGAAGGTAGCAGGACAGACTTGAAATTGAGCACGTGTGGCTTGATACCATAGGCTCAATTTAGTGGAAGTTTGTTATATTGCTCTCCTCTGAAGTCAGGCCACCTGAGCTATTGCCAGCTCATGCTGAAAGTGTTTTCCAAACCAGGTGACATTTGCCAGATGACAAGATGAAAAATAAAATAAATTAAGAAACTACCAAGTAGATTCAGAAAACAAAACAAAAAAAAGAAACAGAGCAACCACAAACATTGGCTATCTGTGTTTGGAGCAATTCCCAAAGTCCTCGCCATGTTTTGTTCATCTAGGAGCTGCCAGGACATGTCTGCAGCTGGCTGGAGCCAGGATCTGTCTCCCTTGACAAGCTGTATGCCCTGGCACTATCCCCCGAGCTACAACCTGCTGTTCACAGCAAAGCTCTTCTGATGTATTTCTCAGTACACTGATGATTCAGCTGAATATAAATGCATTTCTGGAGACATCCTGTATCCCATGGTCATGACACTTCAGTTTTAAACACGGTATTAATTTATGAGTCCCCAATTTGTGAAACATCATCTCAGTATTAGCTTGTGATCTGCCACCGCGCTTTGGAGAGTCCAGGCTGGCCGCCTGGCCTGCCCTCTATTAGTATCAACTTACCAATAGACAGTTCACTTACCTCTCCCTTTTGACAAAGAGGTTAATTAAGAGCTGAATTTATGAGAATCCAAGCATATAAATTTTCTATATTGCAGGCCTCAATAGCTACTTATTTTATGACCGTTTCAGTGCTAATGAGAAATATAGCTTATTACTAGCTTTAGACAAAAAGTAATTTATGATAACTTGGAGTTTGCCCCAATTGCAGGATCACGTTTTTGCTGACAGAAAGATGACAAGTTTGAAGGGGCTTGTAAGAATTTGGAGGTGATAAAGTGAGGTGCTCTTCCTGTCCTGGTTTAACCAGGATAGGGTTAAGTTTCCCCAGCAGTGAGGGGGGAGCTCTAGCCGGGTTATTCAGATACCATGCCGAGGTCACATCCTGGCAGGTCACATTTTCCTGGCGCGGGAGCGTGGTGCACTCGTGGTTTTGTACATCGTGCTTCCCACTGCTGTATTTGGTAGCTATTTTGCTCTGTTCATTGCTATCACTATTACTGTTATTGTTATTGTTTGTTGTGTTGCTATTGCATTGTTGTATTAAACCTCTCCTTATTTCAGTCTTGGGGCTTTGTATTTCACTCCCTTTGTGGGGGAGGGGTAGCGGCTGCGTGGTCTCAGACCCCGGCAAGGGCTAAACCACCACACTTCCTCAAAAGGATTAGAGTCCCATCTCAGTGTTATAAAGCAGAACTAAGTCCAATGAAAATATGCAGGTGTTCCAGCCTCAGAAGGAAGTTAAGGCATATGCGACCAAGCAGGGCAGGAATGACTTGTCTTCAGACAAGTTAAGTACTTGTACGGCTTGTGGGACCTATAGGAGTACGAGTTACTAATTTACACTTGATCATAAGAACAACCTGCAATGTACTCTGGAACGCACACCCTTTCTACAGCCTTTCTGATGTTCATGGCAGCAAAAAAGGTGTTTAAAAATTGTTAGGATTCATCATGACAAATCATGGCAAAGCCAGCCAGCTTAAAATTCTTTCCCTGACACCTTGCAGAACTAAACATTTGCTCCCACAAAGCCCTTAACTCTCAGAACTTCCTCACCCATAAGCATACTAAGACTGTGTATGAGGAAGATAATTTTTATTATATAAAAATAATCACAGTCAGGAACTTGCCCAAAAAATAACAAGAAAAAATAGAGATCAACTTTGACAGAAACTCATGCACATCCAACTCCCTTTCTGTGATTTCCAGATGGCATCCATATTATCTTATCACTTGTTATGGAAGTCATGTTGATGGTGTCCTAAATGTGTCTGTCAATCGTCTTGCTGTGCTTGATGCTGATGTGGGCTTGTCCTAGTTAGAATTCTTGATGTTGTAAGAAGATCCTTCTCTGAGGATTTCCGAACACCATTTACTTCGGAATAAGTCAATTTTTTTTTTAGTCACCCTAGTGGGTTTCCATGTCCCCTAACCAAAAAGTATGATGTCCACACTCAAAGCATATATTTCTGGGACGTTCTTAATTTACAAAGGTTGTTTGTTGCTTAGACATTCGTTGCTTGCTGCCTATGCAGATAAGTAAAACTATTTTCTTCCTGTTCTTCCTGTAATACTTCTCTATGCATTTGGGTGTTTTGGAGTGCATATAGCAATACACTTTGATTACTTTCATTGAAGAACAAATTTCTTTTGCACTGAGTAATATTTTTAACAGACCAGAGTGTTCAGAATAATCAAGATAATCCAAAGAAATCCAGCTACTCACTATAGTTACCCTCTTTATGGCTAGTAGTGCAGAAATAATACTGCAGTTAGGATGATGTGTATCACACTTCTTATTCTGGAAAAGTTATCAGTGGCAGGTGGCACACTCTGTGAGCACGGCTTGCGTCCAAGCTGGTAAGTCCTACCAGTACCTAAGCTGCTGTGCAGAGCTCACTGCCTTAGTCCATATGGAGACAGTACGTAAGTGGAAGGGTATCATTGAATCCTGCATGTCAGCTCTATGAAGAAGCACTTCAGTGTTGTATTGCTGGGCTCCTTATAGCACTGTGCTCCTTGTTGCAGCTGGTGTGTGGTCTAGACACATCTGTGTAAGCTGGCTGTAAAAATCTATTTGAACCTGACAGGTTCAGGTTGTTCGCTTGGGTTCAGAGTCATGAGAAAGTGTTTATGTTGTCTCCGGACTTTGATCCCAAAAGCAATGTAGCTATATTCATACTGTCTGGTACCCAAGCTAGTAAGACATGCATGAAACCAGCCTGTATGTCTATGCACCTGCAGCACAGACCAGTAGAAAGTGGCAAGCAGACTATACACCTTCCAGCCACTCTTGGTGGCCTGCTTAGTTGCTCTATAGAGATTCCAGGATATTCTTTGGGGACTGCTTGTCTCTTTACCTGTTTTGCATTCATGAAGCTTGCTTTGGTCTTCTTTATTCTGCTGCTTCCTGTTAAGCTGTTTTGCTATTGCTGTTGTTCTCCCTGCTTTATAAGTAGTTCTCTCATGTTTTTACATGTTTTTCTTTTTGCAGCTGCTGTTCTGCAACTGAAGCAGTTCTTCAGCTGTGGCTGAAACTTTCAGCTGAAACTGAGTGTTTCTGTCTTTAACTGGTGGACTACTGAGGAGGTGTCATAGAATCACAGAACGGTTTGGGTTGGAAGGGACCTTAAAGATCATCTAGTTCCGACCCCCCTGCCATGGGCAGGGACACCTTCCACTAGTCCAGGTTGCTCAAAGCCCCGTCCAACCTGGCCTTGAACACTTCCAGGGAGGGGGCATCCACAACTTGTTTGGGCAACCTGTTCCAGTGCCTCACCACTCTCGCTGTGAAGAACTTCTTCCTTACATTTAATCTAAATCTACCCTCTTTTCAGTTTAAAACTGTTACACCTCATCCTGTTACTACACTCCCTGATAAAGAGTCCCTCCCCATCTTTTCTGTAGGCCCCCTACAGAAGGGAAGGCTGCTATTAAGGTCTCCCTGGAGCCTTCTCTTCTCTAGGCTGAACAACCCCAAGTCTCTCAGCCTGTCCTCAAAACGGAGGTGCTCCTTGTTGAATTTCATGAGGTGTCTCTTGGTCCGCTTCATTTAAATGAGTTTCCAGTTACATGCTAGAGTCATGACCATGTTTGACAGCAAATAGGGCATGTACATTTGCCTATAATTGTTAAGATTTTCCAGAAATGTCTTTTTGCAGTACCCTCTGGAGAGTTTCATAGCATTTTATGTATCTGTAAGTAGAGCTCTGTGAACCAGCAGCATATTCACACAGCAAAATCTGACTTAATCATTCACCATGTTGATTAGACTCATAACGAGTCCAAACGTGCCCAACATTTTAAACAAACCATCACTGTTATTTTGCATTAAAATTGCTACCTGGGCACTGGGATGTCATCCCTAAAGACCTCAAGGAACATATGCTGTAGCAAGTTAAAACAAGAACCTTCACATGTTCTGTTTTAAAAATAGGTTTTCATTACTGTATGTTTGCTATTTTTTTCTGATCTAGAGATAAATTCTAGTAGTTCTTTCACTGAGGGGTTCTCGCTGAGTCAGAGACCTACACGTCTTCCCTGGGAGAACGTGTAGGTCAGGAGAAACATACTGCTCCAGCGTTGGCAGTTTTCATTTTGCGCTTGCTGAAGCTCTGTTTGTGCAAGGCTGAGCAGGCACCCCGGCAAGGGCACGAGACTCACAGTTTTGAGCTCTCTGACCCACTACCTACAGAAAGAGGCCAAGTCCCTCTTTTCTGGCCATGCCAGCTGGCAACCCTAGCGCTGGCTGCTGCTGCCTCAATCCCAAAGATGCAGTAAGGAGTTGTTCCAAAGAGCTGTAGACACTGAGATACTGCCATTTCTGAAAAAGCTCATGTTTCACCTCAGAAAACTGGGGGAAGAGAAAAAGAACCGCCACAATAACAAATCAAAAAAGAGCGCCGTTTGCCTGCCAGCCTGCCATTTTAGCATGGGACAGTGAGGGCTGCTGCTGCTGCTGGGAAGGACCTTCCTTTGGGAAGGACCCCATCGCAGCTCCCCGGGGGCTCCCTGCCGAGCCCTGCTGCCTCGCAAGGGGGCACTGCACATCTCTGTCAACTTGCCACGCCCTGAGGGCATCGCAGGTGTTGAGAAGGGGCCAAAGCAACACCAGAGTCGCTGCCAGTAAGGGTTCTCTCTCCGGTGCCAGGAACGACCCCTTTTTCATTGGACTTCCCAAAGAACGGGCAACAAAGTCACGCCTGTTCCTGCCCTCATGGTTTCACCAGCGCTTTCTGACTCTGCCCTTGTAGGTGCCCATCTATTTTTGCTGCTTGGATTCCCCGATGAGCTCTGACGCCTGGGCTTCGACGAACATGAGGCGACCCCAGCACCACCTCAGCGGAGGCGAGGAGAGAGGTGCCGTGCCCTTCTGCTCTGGACAGCAGATTGCACTCGCGCGCTGCTAAGCCACAGCGGCCCCGTGCCGCCTTCAGAGCCATCCCGGCCCTCGCAGGAGGCCTTGCTGGCTCACTGCCCAGCTGCCTCAGCCAGTGCCCACCAGCCAGCACATCTCCCCAGCTGGGGAGCTGGCATGGGAACTTCAGATTACAGGGAGCATCTTATGCGTGGCGGCGCATGTCGTCTGGGAGGGACAGGAGGGACATGCTGGCCAGACTGCTCCAGACTCGAAAACCCTCCAGGCTTTATTTGCAACTACTCCTTCTCGGCAGAGAGATGCCGAACCAACGTGTATGTTGTCAGACTCCACGGATTAGAGAGAAATGACACAAAGACATTGATGAACGCAAGCAAAGAATGGTAGCTTGTCACACAACTTCCTTGACACTTCTGAGTGCGTGTCAAGAAGGTGGATCGTGCCAGCAGAGCTGCACTGCTCTACATGTGCAGGAACGAAGCACTGCACCTTTCAAAAATGCAACTAAACTCCAGAAAAGTATTGGCCTGCTGTTGGCATACAGCTGCATACCTCATAAACCTGTGAAGGTCAGGAAGGAAAGAGAAAATAATTTCTAAAAGAAAACGCAGACGGGCAGTGGACAGGAGCGTTGAATTTCTCCACTGCATTTTTATTTACAGCTACTCATTCTTGGCAGAGAGATGCTGAACCAACTTGCTGAGTCCGAGCAGGGAACACCCGCTGCAGCTCTTTGGTCGCTGCAAGTACTAGTATGCAGCACACAGCAGAATACCCTTTCTTATCACTCGGGCTCAGACAGGACTAGCCTGCAGTTTCCAACAGCTTAATAACTCCAGATCAGCTACATAAGATATGGCTTTCTTGCACCTCCTCCTGCAGATCAGCTCTCTCTGGACTGATGCAAACACACCCTTTTCCATCTGTCCGTCATGACTGGAGTTTTGAAACCAGCTTTTCCCAAAGCTCCAAACACTGAAACGGCCTCTCTTCTTCCGACACTTCAGCCCTGTGTGATGTCTAATGGGGTCGAGCTCCTTTCAGAAGGGAAAACACAAGTGCCAGCCACCACCGGGGAAAGAAATGGCACGGCTGATCTGCAGGTCTTGCAATGGTTGCACAGGAGTCAGCCGAGCACGGACATTCAGGTGCGACTCTCCCAGCTGGCACCTGAAGTGTTTCAGAGGCAACGCCACCTTTTCTTCGCGGCCAAAGCCTCACTTGATACCCGCAGCAAGTGCTGCCCTAAGTAATTTGACTTGTTTAGGCAACTGCATGACAGAATCCCTTGCGAGACGGTCCTGAAGGGTATAGGGGTCCAGGCAGGCTGGACACTCTTTAAGAAGGAAGTCTTAATGGCACGGGAACAGGCTGTCCCCAGGTGCTGTAAGAGAAGCCGGCGACAGAGAAGGCCACCCTGGCTAAACAGGGAGCTGTGGCTGCAACTCAGAGAGAAAAAGAGAGTTTACAGCTTTTGGAAGAAGCGGCTAGCCACTCACAATGTTTCAAAGACACTCTGAGGCTATGCAGGGTGGAAATCAGGAGCTCTAAAGCCCAGCTAGAAATGAATCTGGCTTCAGCAGTCAACGACAACAAGAAATGTTTCTGTAAGCACGTCAACAGCAAAAGAAAGACCGGGGAGAGCCTCCATCCCCTGCTAGACACGGGAGGAAACATGGCAACGAGTGATGAGGAAAAGGCTGAGGTGCTTAATGCCTGCTTCGCCTCAGTCTTTAATAACAAGACCAGTTGTACTGAGGGAATCCAGCCTCCTCAGCTGGAAGACAGAGACTGGGAGAACGACCCTCCCACAATCCAGGAGGAGATACAGTCAGTGACCTGCTGCATCACACACACACACACAAGTCTATGGGACTGGACGGGATACACCCGAGGGTGCTGAAGGAGCTGGCCGGGGTGCTCGCCAAGCCGCTTTCCAGCATTTACCAGCAGTCCTGGCTGACCGGGGAGGTCCCGACAGATTGGAAATTGGCCAATGTGACGCCCATCTATAAGAAGGGTCGGAAGCATGATCCGGGAAATTTCAGGCCTGTCAGCTTGACGTCGGTGCCCGGGAAGCTGATGGAGCAGCTCATCCTGAGGACCATCATACAACACGTGCGGGACAACCAGATGATCAGGCCCAGTCAGCATGGGTTTATGAAAGGCAGGTCCTGCTTGACAAACCTGATCTTCTACAGCAGGATGACCTGCTTATTGGATGAGGGAAAGGCTGTGGATGTTGTCTACCTTGACTTTAGTAAGGCCTTTGACACTGTCAGTCAGAGAGGGACCTGGGGGTATTGATTGACAGCCAGCTGAACATGAGCCAGCAGTGTGCCCAGGTGGCCAAGAAGGCTAATGGCATCCTGGCTTGCACCAGAAATAGCGTGGCCAGCAGGGACAGGGAAGTGATCTTACCCCTGTACTCGGCACTGGTGAGGCCGCACCTCGATTACTGTGTTCAGTTTTGGGCCCCTCACTACAAAAAGGACATTGAATGACTCAAGCATGTCTAGAGAAGGGCAACGAAGCTGGTGAAGGGTCTGGAGCACAGGTCTTATGAGGAGTCAGCAGAGCAGGGACATTCAGGTGCGACTCTCCCAGCTGGCACCTGAAGTGTTTCAGAGGCAACGCCACCTTTTCTTCATGGCCAAAGCCTCACTTGACACCCGCAGCAAGTGCTGCCCTAAGTAATTAAACTCCCAACTGCTCGGAGCTCTGCACTATGGCAAAACCGAGGGGACTGAGGAAAAAAAAACCCTACATCATTTTGGGGAAAAAGAAAACCCCTATATACTCGAAAGGGAGAAACGTCAGATGTCGAGACCTGAGTGTGGTCTTTCTCACCGTTTCCCTGCCATTCATTTACCTGCCTCTGTGGCTAACTGAGAACTGCCGACCAGCATTCGGTCCGGAGTTAATAACCGGAGTCGATGGTGCTGTTGTACACGCAGCTGTCTGTTTGCTAGTGCTTGGTACGGACTCAGAGCCTCTGCTAACACATTGCAATACAACGTTGTGCCCCATTCTCTCTTCCGTTGCACGGATGTCCCAAGGTATAGTGCAACCAAAACACTTAATAGAGGATTCTTTAAATGCCGCTAGGAAATGACTGCCGGCATCCCAGCCGTCTGCAAACAAAGCCGCCTCAAATCTGCGTACTGACAGAGGGATTTGTTTGTAATCGGACTGAACGGCCGATACGTGCCTACTGCCCTTGCCTTTGCCTCAGTACAAACCAGGATTTCCTTAAAACTAAGCAGATTCACAAACTTCTTCCTTACTCCTCCTGTTTTCCTGTCACTACTGTTCTTCCTTGAGAATGCCTTTGCTTAGAGGACCCATGCATTCTCCTGTCCCCTGTCTTATATTCTAGATACATACTTTAACAACAGGCAGGTGCAGTTGCGTCCACAGATCTGTGCAGTCCATCTACCTAAGTCACCACGTAAAAGAAACATCTCAAAAGAAATCCTGATCTGTAGTGCCTCTGTCTTTACAGTGCAGTAGCAAGATTCTTTTTTCACACTGACCTATGAAGTACTGCATTTCTTCTTCAGCATTTTAAATGTAAATTGGTGAAACAGTAACCAAAAGAAATACACACCATCTAAACTGTGTGCTAATTATCATGCCGCATACAAATATGCATGATTAACAATTAATTTCTAGCTCTAACTAGAACTGGGGCAAAATACAAAACAAAACAAGCTAAAACAGCATACTGCATCTGCAAGGCTTTTTTTATTTGTAAAAAAAAAAAGGAAACCTTCAGTTTAAATAGATCTAAAAAATACACCTTCAGTACACTGTGTACTGAGAAGTCAGGAAAAAGAATAACAATTTTGCTGGTAACTTACTAGTTCCAGATTCCACAGCCTTGCATAGCTTTGAGAGAACACACAGGCAAAGTGGAATCAATACTTTTTAAATACGTCTCTGTAAGTAACATTTAGACCTCAAAGTGAGGTATTAGACGATGCCTCAAGAGTCTGCTGTAATTCATATATGCCTTTGTTTCTCTTAACTTTCCTAATCAGGATAACCTAAAATACATATTTTACTATAAAAGATAGTACGTTCATATTTTACCTTTTAAGAGAAATCCGTGCGGATGTGAAGACAAACTCTCTTTTCATTTTCTATTTGTAAATCAGAATATATGGCATTACCCAGAAGCCAAATAAGTTAAAACTGAAGTATTATGTTTCCCATATACCAATTTTTTATTTGAATTATTAGAGGAAAAATGACGCACTTTTAGTACATACTACTTGTTGTATACAAAAAGATAATTCTGCTTTTCAACAATTGATATGGTGGCTTAAGAAAAGCGGTTATTACATTTGACCTGTTTAGTATATTTCAAATAAGGGAGCTCCTAATATTTACACTAACCATAAAAGATAAGAATAAACTTCCTTCCAATTAGCCTTTCATATAACATTTCCCAATTCTTTTGATAGTAGTTTTTTACTATAATGTGTGAAAGCACCTTTCTATCTGCTGTTTCTTAAGCCTTCATTTCTGGTGCCTTGTAAGTTCATAATACAGGCTACATTCCCTTCACTGAGCTTGCGTTTTGAGGAAGCGTCATCTCTCTTTATTTACAATGAGTCTCCCAGCATCAATCGTTGCTTTTCTTTCCCCTCACCCTTAAATTCACTGTAGGTCCCAAAGGTAAACCACCTGAAGGAACAGAATGTCCACTTCCTGTGGTCCATCTACCCACGGTGAAGAGTTTGTTCCGCGTTGTGGAGTTTGCAGAAATGCTCATGCTTTTTAGACTAGCTATTTTTTTTTTTTAACCAGAGCAAAACAGGTGCCCTCATCCCTCAAGTGTCCTGGAAATAAAGTCCAGCTGGGATGAGGAAGAGACCAGTTCATAACCCAGGTAAAAGGAACAATTGCCAGTGCAAGAAGGATGCCAAATCCCATCTACATAATTCTTGCTGTGAGGTATTGGCATTTCTGTGAACCGAGACATCAAAACTTGTGAGGTGTTTGCATGTGGCCACTACAGTCTAGGAAACATTGGACATTTACAAATAATTGCTATTAAAGGCTCTGTGTGTCTGTGGACTATCAATGATGCTGGCTTTCAGGAGAAAGAAAAAAAAAATACTGATTATCGTATACTGACTTTTCGTAATCTTGTACAATTGTAACGCAGCACGAGTGGGGATGGGAAAGAGGAATATTCTGGTTTATTTCCTAGACTGTTATAAAAAGAAATTTGTGTTAGGAAGGCACAAATGTAACAAGTATCACGCTGTATCTAAAGGTATCAATGTTTGTCCTGTCTAAGAATTCTTAAATTACAACCGCAGTTTCATTTAAACTTCTGGGTTATGTTTGAACTACACCCCAGAAAAGTACTGGCCTGCTGTTGGCATACAGCTGCATACCTCATAAACCTGTGAAGGTCAGGAAGGAAAGAGAAAATAATTTCTAAAAGAAAACGCACACGGGCAGCGGACAGGAGCATCTTTCCTGGTCATAACCCGCTAGGAAGCCCAATCCCCAGGTGAGTTTCCTTGTGCAGATCCAATCCTTCCAAACGACCTGACATGTACAGGAAGCATCCATGCCACGGCTCAAGGCACAGCTGTGTGTTCCTGTGACGTGACAACAGACACAAGCCTGCACACTAGAAGAAGAGAAAGCTGAGGCTTGGAGATGACCTGGGCCAAGGACACCTTGCCCACATGTGTGCAAAATCTGATTTGTTTCACTGGGCCAGACTAGCATCTCCAGGGGATTGCAGGCAGATCAACAAGAGGCTGTCTCTGGCTAATCACCGAGGAACTGGATGGGAGATGATCTCACCCATGGGATGTTCTCCTCATTTTTTGTGAAGGGAGTAAGCCAGGATACTGAGAAATACTGTGTTTAAAATAAAAAAAATTTAAAAAAGCTTAATTGTTTATACACAGTCCAAATGTTTGGAAACAGGGAAGTCCTACCCATGAAGGCAAAAGGAAAGGCACAGTTAGATTTCCAGGTCTCTAGGTGTGGACTAAAATTGGTTTAATAAATGAATCCACTGATCCTAGATGTATTGAGTGCAGGCCTTATTGCTGTTACAAACCACCTGACAAGAAGATTGGTCACAACCTATTGTGGAGACAAAGGGAACAGAAGTATCTGAATGCTTTTAGACACTGGAACGTACCCTCCAGCCTGAAGAAGAAGAAGATGAGAAATCAGGATTAAGTGACCACTTCATTGCTAGCCACAGATTACTCAGGTTACTCATTTTCCATGCTGCCGCAGAACTCGGTAAGCAGGACTCAGACTGTCAAGTTCACCAGAACGCTGGGAAAAACATAATACTCATAACGTGTTTACATATATATCATCACATGAATCTATTCTCAAAATCCATCCATCAATTTACATGCTCTGACATCTTGCTTGTATTGAGCGCTCTGAAATTTTCATCAGCTTTTCAAACATTCTCTCCTCCTGCAGTAGCAGGCAAAGCTTACTACAATTCATTTAAAGGCCTTTAAAGATAAGGCAGGTTTAATATTATTTGGCGCGCTCTAACTCTTCAATCAGATTGTGTCTCCTCGCTAATTTATTATAGAAGCTTCTAAAATAGAAGTTCTATCTATGCAAGTAATTTCCATGTCAATTATTATAAAATCCCAACATTCTTGGGAATTTCCTCAACGCTTTTCTTCTGTGATACACTGTCATGTAAAATCATCAGCTCACCACTGCTCGTGAGAATCTCTATCACCATCTAAACCCACAAAAAGCGATAATCCTCTGAGAGGAACAGCAGACTGCTACTAAGAAGAAACTGTTTCCACCACATGTAAACCACAGCAAATCTCTTAGCTTCTCTCTACTTCAGCTCCCAGCATACACAGGGACAGCCCCTTCTCTTGCCTCAACAGGTTATCCCAAGGAAAAAATATATCAAGGATCATGAGGCTCACTGATATTATGGATATACCAGACACACCACCAATATGCACACATTATGTCAAATTGCTAAAGTTACCCATTTATTTTCTGTGGCAAACGGGGTCCCTTCTTTCTTGGTTTGCACATAACATTAGGTGGGTCAGGAAGCCTTTCCATTAGAAACCAACCAATACTTTGTTTCCATTTTTATAATGGAAATGACCCTTTATAAGTCATTTTCCTAACAACTTTGCCAAGTTACCTATCAGAGGGGAAGTTTTACACGGTACTCACACTGATGTTTTGGGACATGTTTTAGCTAAAGTTTCTGAAAAGAGCGAGGAAAAAACCCACCACATTCCTCTTACTTTGTCACAGGTGTGACAATTCCCATTTTCACAAATTCATATGCAAGTTGTAGGACAGGGACTTCAAACTTAAAGAGGATAGGGAGCATTTTCTATCAGGGAATATCTTTTTGCAGACGCTGTTAAAATTTATCTGGTTAAAACCACGTTTTCAGCTTGTGGAGGAAGGCATAGCTCACACAAGTTTGATAAAGACTTGCTAGAGCTACCAAATACACGGAGACAGGAATTTCACAAGGCTTAAATTTGGGCTGATTCTAGGGGAATGGGAGGGAAAAATAAAAACAAGCCACAAAATAAAATAAATACAAAATGAAAAACAACTTATGTGCAAAACATACTGGGCAACCTGATCTAGAAGGATCAATGGTCATGCCACTTATAATACATCCAAATCAACTCATTCCATCTGTTCTCACCCCTACCAGAAGGGAGGGTCTTTCAAGACTTCCATAAACATCTGTGTCATCCCTTAAGCAATGAAATTCAGGTTTCTGGAACAGCTGAAACTATTTGCTTCACAAAAAGAAGGAACACTACAGACCCAAACAAATAATTCATTTGATGACTTTCTTGTCTGAGTCAATACTATAAATGGTTTAAAAGTTCATTAAATGGGTAGATTGAGAGAGCAAGGCACTGAAAGCTAAGACTAATACCCTGGGGTATCAATACAGAAACAACTCCATTCAGGAGGTTTCACAAAATTTAGAAAACTTGCTTTGATATTTAGACTTCTAGCGGGTCTATTAATTGCAATCATCCCAAACCAAAGTTAACTGAGGAAGCATAGGGGCCCTTGTTCCATTTAGTTATGGAGAATTGTGGGGAGAAAAATGAAGGTGGTATTCAGTGTGTGCCCCATTCCTTCTGTTCCTTCATACTCAGAAACACCAGCCTCACTGGATCTTTTTTCTGACCTAATGCGAGTACTCTTATGCTTTGCTCTCAGAGAACACGAAAAACTGCACTAGCACGGGTCATGAAACCTCACTTCAAAATATCACGGGTAACGGTTGCAAGCCTTAAATACTAGTCTGCTGTTTTCACCTTGGCTGACTGCTCTCCTTCAGTAAGTGGGTAACCTGTCTTTTTTTCTTTTCCTTTTGGTCACAGCTTCTCCCCACCTCCAGGAGGTCTCCAGACACACATACACTTATATACTTGCAGTCTTTTAGTGTGGCAGGTGTAGCAGTACTTTGGCAAAGTAGTCACTCTGTCCTTAGTGCTCTACTAGAATAAAAGAGTGAAGAACTATTGTACTGGGGGTTCAAAAAGGGACTCCAAGGGTGAAATAATTAGAGCTGTGAAAAATTATCTGGCTTTGCTAGAGCTTGAGGCAATTATTTTGTGTTTCAGCCATCATGGCTGCAACAACCGTGCTGTTCAAACTCACTCTAGTCTAAAACCTCCTCGGATCCATTCAGTGTAGATTTTCTTCCAATCCAGAACTACCACAAACCTTGGAAAGCCTACGCTGATTTTCAAGCTTGTCGTTAAAATCTGCCCCCATGAACATGTGCATATCAATTTCACATGATTTGAGTTTTCATAGAAGACTGAGAACTACCAGCCTTCGGCAGATTTCCAGATGTGCAGGGGTGCACATGTCCATGTGTGTGAGGGAATCAACCATTTAAATTTGTGTCTGGAAGGACACTAAAAGGACTCCCCCATCCATTGGGCAAGACAGAATTTTTCATGAGAACAAAGAGACCAGCTTAAACTGCTTTCAAAACACAGATTCAGCTCCTCCAGTAATATAATCTGATATGGCTCTGCTGAAGGAAAAAGAATTGTCATTATATGGTTCGGTTCGGTTCAGTTTGGCTCTGCTTCCTTCTTAGTTTCCCTCAAACTCAACCCTTTGATACAATGTTTTGTTACAACGGTTAGAGGAAAAAACAAAAGGTCTCAGGTAGCCAAGGAGTTGCGATAAAGGAGCACAGTCCCTGAGCACATTAAAGCATACTCTTCCTCTGCTAGAATCACTGGACACCTTTTCAGCCAAAGTCCACCAAGAAGCGTAATTGATAAAATTTCTGTTTACTTCTAGAGAATCCTGGACTCTTCCAGGACCACACAGCATTTCATTATGACACTGTCACGATCACTACTGCTCAACTCTTTCTACAGATTGTCTCATGCTGATCTGCCATCTACATTTCTTTCTAGGGTAGGGTTTCAAAACGTAGTTGGAGTAGTCAGCCTCTACTACTGAAAAATCATACTATTGCAGTGCAACAAAGTCCACAGGCAGAAAGCCAAAATTATGCGGTACTATGCTGCGGATTTATGAATCTACATCCTCAGACTCCAGTAGGTATTAACCAGAGCTACAGCAGTGATAAGTTGGGTGGATCAACACTTTGGGATTCCTTAAATAATAACAGAAAACTTGTATTAATTGTCAATGCAAAGAATACGGTCATGGTCCCTTAATTTAAGGGTGCAGAAAATTTGTAATACAACAGGAATTGGCATCTGGCTAATTCACAAACATTTGCTTGAATGCTGACTCTGACCAATTGAAAGATTCTCCACATTTTTAGGGAGCCATGAATTCATCCCATTTTCTTTTCCACTATCCATATTCACCGGTAAACAAAGAGTATCATACCACAGGGAGTATACTTTAATATCAGAGGTATTTTCCACTGCTATTTTAAGATACTCTTTCAAAAGAGCAAGTTTCTCTCTATGCTATGTAGCTTTTAAAGCGAACCACAAGCTGCTTAGGTATATTAGGTCCTTCAAAACTGAACAGAGAAACTCATTGGGAGACAAAGAGAAATCTTTCTAAACCACAAAACAGACTGTTAATTGTCACTGGCCTCCTGCTTATTCCCTCCTACCCCTTGAGACAGGATATTGCATAATCCTTCTGCTGTTACTCTTTTGCCTAAAAACTGCTATTTGGGTACACATGTTAGTATTACAGTAGAGGAAAACACCTTATGATCTCATAAAAGAATGACAGAACTATTTAACCTCAGGAACCCAAACATAACACCCTTTTAAGACCTCATATATCTATTTTTAGTGCCTTCCTTCCCAAAATGATGTTCAAATATCTGCTTACAATACTGAAAGAAGAATATCTTGCTATGTATTTTACCCTTTATGATCTTACAGGTCTTTTGATTTTCCTCCCCAAAATAAAAAAATAAGCGGAAAGACAACAGTGGGGGATCTTACAATGACAGCAAAGCTCAAGAATATTTGCAGTAATGGAAAGAAAGCTTTCAGCCTTCTCTCACGTAATTTATGCACTAATAACTGAGCATTACTTCAGCACTGTCCTCAAGCATAACTGTCAGAAGACATTTGCATAGTTATCTAACAAAAAGTTCTGTTTGGGAATCAACTTGAGAGAGTCTTCTATGTATAGGAACATATATGTATCCATTCTTCTTGAATAAAGCTACAGCTTCCATACTATACAGACTAATGTCGAACTTCTGAGTGTCTGTCATCGTCTTGACCCATATCGCGTTTGCACTCTCTTCCCTCTGAAGTCCAAGGGATACGATTTAGCCACCTGGGGCATGCAGTAGACCCCCAGCGTGTTCTCTGCTCTCCATCACAGCATCTTCACCTGACGCAATGAGACAACAGGAGGGACAGAGACCTCTGAAGCCAAAACGGGAAAACCACTCTGTCGTTTTTCCTCTGGCTTCAGCTTGCACTTAGGCAAGTGAAAAGCAGCTCCCCTGTAAAACCAGTGGCAACAGTAAGACAAGCAGCTCTGCTCCATTTAGTGATCCCTGCCTTGTTTCCAATTATTCTGTCATTTGAATTCCCCATTAAAAAAGTCACATCCCCGGCTATGTGAGGCTGCCACATGGTGACATGTTATTCTGTCCCTCTCGTCCTTCCTCTGTTCCTCAAATGTCACAATGAAAAACTTCAATCTCGTCTCATTCCCTCACCATTAACAAGAGCCAGAAGGTCAAAAGGAGGATTTTTAAGAATGTCAAAAATAAAGGCAGTTTCAAAAAAGTGCAAGTTTATACATCAGGTGCCGTCTACTTCCAAGCAGAATCATAAGGATTGTATCCAGTCAGAAGGCAAGAGTACCAAATGAAACTTGGATTACTTCTAGCTTTTGAGCACAGAGCAATCAAAAACACACATACTACACACAGTACTTACAATAAACTATTCCACTATAAACAGCTTGTGCAATTAAAACTTCTCTCTTTTTTGTTAATTCACGGCCATTGTAGATGGTCAATTAAAACCATCTACAATCTCACGGGAAGCTGAAGGACGTGGACAATGAACACAAATCCTTTAGAACATTTCTTTTCCCTTGCTTTCCTCAAAACCCAACTTTACTCTGAAAAATGACTACATCTGTAGCAATCATCAGCATTATCCTCACTAACTAGTGAGAAGGCTTCTGCAGGTATTAATGGTTCATGTCTTCCATCAAGCCTAAAGCCTAACACTTAATTGCTTTTACTTCCAAACACAGTCTTAACCATAGTTGGCAACATGGTGTGGCAAGCTAACGTTAAAACATTTGCACAAAATTAATCAGAAGTGAGTGCATCATTTCAATTCTGATATAAACAATATTACATTAATTAAACACTTAACTGAGAACGTGCACTTTCAAAACTCCTGTCCCCCAAATCATGCCGACATGTTCCTGCTCCCTTCCACAACAGCAATGAAATGTCATCAGCAAGGTCATGGTTCAAAGTGATTTCAGGGCTAACTGCAAATTAATGCCAAATCACAGACTGTGTCTTTAAAAAAAAAAAAAAATCTTAAGTTTTGATCAAGAGGGACTCGTACCTTATCACGGGATGATACTGTTTAAACAATTCCCTTAAAGATTCTCCCAATCACAACCAAAACAAACCCCTGCCTAAAGAAATCCAGGAAAAACGGGAAATCCAAAGGAATATTATTTCTAGTGTGAAATGCTGACAGCCCAAACACTGGGAGAATGCACCGTTACATTCACCCAAATGGCCTCCATTCAGCTTCTGCACTTAGAAAAGCCAAAGCCAGACAAACCTACACTAATGAAAGCACAGCGTTTACAAAGGTACCGGCAGCACCATGGCGTGCAGAATTCCTCACACCCTAGTCTTTCAGGGCACTCCTTACTCACCCCAGCACCAGCCAGATGACACTTGTGTTTGCACAGGTTACTCATACTTCCCCACCCTTCTTTGCTGCCATCATCACTTCACAGCAGAAACAGAAAATACCAAGGAGGTATAGCCTTCTCCCTTATTAGTTTTCTGTCTTACCTAATAAATCATTATTCTCCAGTGCATTAATGATCTTTCTTCTCCTGACTGCATCCTACTTATCCATATTGCTCTAACAGCAAGGGTTTCAAAACCAGACAGGGTTAAAAACTGTCCCATTAAAAACCTAGCTATGCCTTCATTATTTTTTCCCCTCTAAAACTTAACACTGGTAATAACAATGGAGAGGGCTCTAATCTAGATACAGATGCCAACAGTTAACGGACATTTTTACTACTATATTGTCTTAATCTACTTTAGTCTACTATATATTTTATCCAGAGACCAAAGGGATAGCAGTACTCCTGAAGAGAAGTACATACCTGTACTCTAACTCCAGAGCATGACAAAAGTCAAAGAAGCTGTTTTATAGTTGGCAACCGTGAAAAATTTTACAGAAACAACAGCTAGTGTAGAAAAAGCTGTTAGAAAAAGTGCCTTCTGCAATGCAATGTATCGCTGCAGGCAGCCGTATTGCAATTTTTGACCATTAATCTCCAACATAAAACCCAAATACGTTTTGACACAAATATGGCGTTCGAGAATACTCACTTTCATCATATTCCTGTCTTCTGGCTGACTTTACACAATATGATGATTCCCCATTCCCAGCACAAATCTCACGTTCTCACCTGTCCGTGT
Organism: Strix uralensis; assembly: GCF_047716275.1. Lineage (NCBI taxonomy): Eukaryota > Metazoa > Chordata > Aves > Strigiformes > Strigidae > Strix > Strix uralensis. Next base: position 62,684,254 of record NC_133973.1, read on the forward strand.
TAACACACTCCATAATGCAATTAGTCCTATTGCTACACTAATGCCTACAGTGAATGAATGGTAATTCCTACACCAGATCTTTATTTAACTGAATGGATGACTCGTGCTTCTCTTAGCCTTCTGAAGTCACAGTGCATATAAACACCTGGCAGCCTTGGCATCATTAGCCTATTTATTATCTTTAGCAGGTTTAATATTGCGAGACTGGGAATTCAGTTCCTCGTTTCCTCCATTTTTCTCTTCCCCAACCCACCATGCACTAGGGATTTTGTGCCAAGATTCAGCAAAAGGAATGAGGTTTCACAAGGAATATTAAGGACGTCTCTTCCTAAGTCTGACCTTTTCTAGAGTTCTGCAATGGCCCCAGAAATAAGGAGACAAGCTCAGATTCAACTCATACAGTTGCTCAAAAAGCCATCAACTGTGCCATGTACTAACTGCAAATGAAAAAGAAAATCTCCAAATGACAAATGGCTTGCTTTCAAACAGTGCTTTCTCCCAGAAATCTGTCTAATAGCAGAATCCTTGGAAACAGTGTTCCCATGGTCAGGGATGTTTGCTTCCACGGTATTCAGGTAATGCCTTGCAAGTTCTGTACCGTACATCTAAAAAAACATTTCCTTGAAGCTCCACTCTCCTCTTCAACCCTTGGAAATGCGCTGGTGCTGTATACAATTCCTGCATTGGCCCCATCCCTCCAATACATTATATAATGACACATTCATGCTGCAAACATGTTTTCCTCCTATCTGCTGATACACTGCTACTTTCACAGTTTGCGAGGCTGTACAGGTAAAACGTAGTCGTCTAATCCAAAAGTTACCAGAGTACTGATGGAGAGAGACTAGTAAATTCAGCTGCATTCAGATCACAAGTTATCCCCACACAAAATGCAATCACTCCTAGAAGCATTCTCCCTCACATGAAATCACTGTGGGGAAAGGCAATTTCTCACCAAAAAAAAAGCTGACAAATTCGCCTGGAACCAAGATAGAGAGCAACTGAAAAGAGAACTTACTTATCAACAATGAGGGATGCCCCAGAGAATTTAAATGTGCCAGAGATGCACTGAAGTGAAGATGCAGTGCAACTCTCTTCAAAATAAATAAATAAAATGCTCATTTAAGGAGATTCCTGTTCATACTCATTTGTGGAATATAGTACAAACCACAATGGAATTTTGTTTCATTTCTGATATCCAATTTTGTTTCTAAGCAATACAAAAAGCATACCCAGAGAAAAGTTACAGTGAAAATAAAAAGGTACAGATTAATTGAATTAGGAAGAAATTTCAGTGCAGGCTGAGGTAAAGATAAAAAAAAAAAACAAGCAAATTCAGTTCCTGAGCAATTGATTCTGCTCTCAAGCTGTGCCACAGCATATGGAAAGCCACACAGAATGGGGCCACTCAGTCACATCCAGGACAGACCAAGACACAAGCTTAAAAAGACCTTTTTTTACAATAGAGCCAGACTGTTTGGAACAGGAAGAAGGCAGAAGGCTTCCTTAGCATATAGTGCATGTATATGTTCATTGGTATACATTGTATGTATATGTTGATATGGTCTTTCTATAGAGATAGATAAGAAAAGCTACTCTAAATATCCAAAAAGAAATACTCACGTATCAGCTTCCTGCGCCTACCACAAACATACCTCCTACCTACCGCCCTTGTTCTCAAACCCACGCTGTTCTTTAAGGTCGAACCTTTCGGCCGTTCTTACCTATTCGGCTTTCCTAAGTTTCCAGGCTCTGGGACAACACATCAGCACGCTCAGCCCTGGCATAGAGGAAGTTTGGTTAGAAGGCAGAGTAAATTCAGTAGGCAAGGCAATAGCAATACAGCACCGGGAAACAAAGCGCTCGGTCACAGAGCAATCCTGCGCCGCAGCTGTCTTCAGCCATCGCTTTATCAAACAGATTCCCTTGCTCCCTCCCCACCCTGCGGGACCAAAGGTCTCACTCACAGACAGCAGTTAATCATCAGATACAAAATTTGTCTCTCTTGCTAAGGAGATTTAGAGGAGACAACATTAGGTAATAACATGTTTTGTAGATAGGCAAACAACTCCATGACTGCAACATCACACTGAAAATCATTTAGTAAGATCCTTCATAGGTACTGTTATTCCACTCTAAAAAAAATACAGCTACAACCCAAAATTCATACGGCATTTTGGTTAAATAAGCATTTCTCCATCCCAAAAGAACTTCAACTACCATGAAATCTATAAAAGTCAAAACATGCTAATAGGTATTTCTTAACCGTAAACACAGTGCTGAAGACAGCTTAGAAACATGAACATGTTAAATCACTTCAAATGTTTGAACGCACCAATTTTGTCTGGAAATCATACCCACACACCTCCAGCCTTACAAACCACATTCCTCAAACCTGACTCAGATCGACATACAGCAACTCTCATTGCAACTCTCACCTTCCAGATCTTCACTGTAATTGCTTAGATGCAAAACAGAAGCACAGACACGCCTGGATCTAATTGCATTTGGGGAAGAAGAAGAGAACATATATGAAGAAAAGAGATATGAAGAAAAGAACCTATGTGGAGAGTGTGCTCTCAGAGATGACACAGCTTTCCTGAGTATATGCATAATAGAGGCAATAAGGGCTCATTATGATCACCTGTGTCCAGCCTCTCCTACATAGAGCCCATAAGATTTCCCTCCCCATATAAGTCCTGTTAGAAATAGAAAAAACATTCTTGGTTTAAAAATTTTTAATGATGAAAAAGTTTTATGAACTTGTTACTCTAATGAGTGCTGCTATTTTTAAAGAGTGCACCCTTTCTCTAGTCTCAGGGTGTCCAACTTCAAATTTCCAACACTGGATCTTGTTAAGTCTTTTCTCCCTTGGGTAAATATGCTGTTCCTCACCTTGACATTTCTAGGCAAGGATCCAATCGCTTCTTTTGTCCTTTTGGAACCACTCAAGACAACATATGCTCTGAGCGGTTTTACAGCGTGGGGCTTTTAAATGTTTTTTATACTGCAGTGGGCTGCACCTTGCACACAAATCTTTTACCTGAAGTGCAGACAGCAAAACAGTAACACTTGTGCACCTCACAGGTAATATTCCCACCTCCTCCCCTATCTTCTCACATTCATGTAAAGGGCTACTCCCTGGCTGACTGCTTGTCAACCCTCCCAAGCCTTTCCAAAACTCACTAACCCTGGGGCACAGAATCCCCTAACTCACTATTCCTTGTGGTACGACTCCACACCGGGTATGCTGAAGTGCATGTGGGCTAGCTGCGCTCGGGAACTATGAAGTGACCCCACTGCTTTTATAGAAGTGGTGCTCAGCCTCCATCATTTACTCCTTTCTTTGTACAGTCCTATAAGAAAATAGAAGTATAATAAGTAGACTATGTTTTCCAAAGCAAAATCCTGGAGGAAAACTCTAGCTAGCACACAGCTGAGAGCCACTCACCTGCTCGGTGACGAAGAGGACAACACAGCGCCCGTTCCTTATCATCCCTTTCTACCGAACGATAGCCACAAACCGCGTCACTGACGGGCAAGAACCGCCACCTTCAATTTTCATAGTAACGTACCCTATAAAGCATTAAAAAATAAAACTCAACCAAACACACAACCACCTCCCGGCGGGTTATTGAGGCCAGAAGCACCCGCTCCCCGGAGGCGGGGGGGTGGGGGGGGCGGGGTGCGGAGCCGGGACCGCGTCGCAAGCTCCCCCCTCCTCCGCTCCCTCGAGTCCTTCTCACAGGCGCAGAAAAAAAAAAAAAAAAACCAAAACACAACAAAAACCCCCCACAAAAACCAAACCACAACCCCCAGCTGCTATTAGGAAAGAGGGACTTACCGGGAACCTCGCCAGGAGAAGAAGAACGCGCACAAGCAGCAGCATCCCCGCCGCGGCGCTGGCTGAGGGCTGCGGCCGTCAACTCCGCAGCTCGGCGCAGCCGGGAGGTGAAGTCCCGCTCCCGCCGCCGCGGGGCTCCGCTGCGGGCTCAGCGCGGAGCGCACACGCCGCCCCCAGCGCGCGCGGACCCACGGACACACGCGCGGACCCACACGCGGAGTCACGCACGGGCGGGCTGGCCCTGACGCCCGCAGGGGCCGCCCTGCGGCAGCCGGCCTCGCCCCTTCCCCGCCCGCAGCCCCGCTCGGGGAGGGCCGGAGCCGCCCGCCGCTGGTTCACCGCCCGGCCGTCCCCGCCGGGGGAGCCGCCTCCACCGCCCCGCGGGCGCCCCTCCGTACCTCTCCGGCCGCTGCCGGGCAAGCCCCGCCGCCCCGCAGCGCCTCTCGCCGGCGGGCAGCGGCCGGCCCCGGGCCGGGGACGCGGCGCGGGAGTCGGCGCCGCCGGGGCCGTCCCGCGCTGCGGGGAGCGGAGCGGCGGGTTCGGGCGGGGCGGGGGCGCCTCCGCAGCCTCCCTTCGCCCTTCTCCTCCCGCTCCCCTCCCGCCCCCCGCCAGCGCAGGCTGCCCCCCCGGAGGGGGTCGGCGAAGGGGGCACGTCCCGCCGGCGGGAGTTGCGCTTCCCGCTACCGTCATCCCCACGTTTTCGGCGGTGGTTTAGTAGCGCGGAGCCGGCAGCCCAGGAGGCGAGTCACGGATCTCTCAGAATGGGCTTGGAAGGGGGGGAAAAAGGTGTTTACAGTCTTACGGTTTGTCAACCGTTAGGAAACAGGAGCTGTCTCTGTTCGGTGCCCCGGGTGAGAGCAGCGTCCAGGAGGTAAAACAGTATTTAGGTGTATAATAAAAGGCTCTTGCCGTAGCTGGCCTCCCTACAGCTATACATAACAATTCTTAAGCTTTATGACCGTCACTTTTAATGGTTCAAGTGACTTAGATTTATCAAATAGCTACAAGTATTACAAAATACTCCAAATTTCAAAACTAACCAAGCAAAACAGCATCTTGATTCATCTAGATGAATTGAATGATTCATTCACCCTCACAGGCATCCTCTGGCACCTGAAGAGCTCACCTAGCAGGCATCTAAGAAACATAATAAAACGAATTTAGCACTCAGGTATATTTCTTAACATGGTAAAATATGGTTTTGAAACTGGTGCAGTAAACAGAGGTAGGCCACATGACAATACTTCAGAGCTTTTCTTTGTCACAGCTGCATCTGAATTGAAAATTGATCTGATTTGATCACTTTCAAAAAATGACGATGCATGCAACCAAAATCTCCTGCTCGGCTTTCACATGTAAAGTTTTAGCGTAAAAAATGCAGTTTATGCACAATAGCAACGTAATGTTACTGGTAACCTTCAAATTCCTAGCGTTGCACTTTTAATGAACTTAATAAGCTTGTATTATTCCAAATGATGCGTATGTTGGCAAGTTTATACTCAGGAGGTACAACGTTTACTTGTAAATAAATCCAACCCCTTTGAAGGCTAATTTGAGTTTGCTACCTGTTATACCCACAACACCGTTCTTTGACTTGTTCGGAAAAAGCTATTGAAGGGACCTGCTCTAAATTAAATGCTCGGGTACATCGTTTGTCTGTAGTTATCCGAATAACACATTGGTCTCTATAACAGTGTGAATCACCATATAGAAGATACACAGGTGAATATATTCGGTCATGCATGACAAGTATTAAAGCAACAGCTTCAGATCTTTGGTTTTTTTACAGCTTCATCTTACAAACGTTGTTTAGGGGGCTGGTGAAAGGAAGGGCTAATACGCGTCCGCACAGCAGCCGGAGAGCTCAGATACAGCGTTACCAACCGGGGTACCCAAGTACAAGGAGAATTTCTGAGAAACATCACAGACCTTTTGTATTTCTGTTGGGATAGAAAGCAGCCGCTCTTAGAGACTGGAGGCCCCGTAATATTTTGCTAGCACTGCCCCATACCAACCCATATTTATTAAGTGCTCCTTGTGACCCATAACAGACCACACGAACCAAGGGCTTTATAAATCAGGATGACAGAAATCTGTGGCCTGATTAGAACCAAGGGAAAGTATTCTTGCTACTATTTTTCTTTGGCGACTTCAATCTCCATCAGTAACGCTTGCACCACTGTAAAGAATTACCTCACTATAAAGAACTACCCCGCTATGGTGCCAGGCTGCAGCTTTATTAGGAATCACTCACAGGACTCAGGCCCTTTTACTGAGTGCTGTGGCAACTCTCTTGTCCTCCGGGACAGTGGTTTTCCAGTCGGTTTGCTTCTCTGGGTACGGAACTGCGAACTCCACGCACCAGAAATCGAGGCACTTCAACATTTCCTGATATCCTGGTTCACACAGCCACCACATCTTCCAAATGTGAAGAACTTGCACAAATTACACAGAGTTCAGTTCAATAACGCTAATGAACCAAACCTAGATTGCTTTCATTTCAGGTAGCATTATGGAGTGCTCTGCAAGCTTTTCTTTCTCCTCACCTTAATCCAATCTATCAGTAAATATCAGAAAACCAGGCTATTGAGGCAATTTGCTAAACCAAAAGGTTTTGAGTAAGAAATCGTGTGGCATGAAACAGAAAAGAGATTCTTTAATGAACACCCATAGTTGTTAACAGCAAGAGCTGCTGTGGGATAGCGACCTTTCACTCCTAAATAACACAGGTGCTAGGAGAGGAATTTGAGCACAAAATTTTAAAAGAAAGCCTTGTCAAGGAAGCTGAGATATGCAAGTTCTCATCATCCTTGTTATTTTCTAAATAACTCCCTGGGTTATTTTCCAAAAATATAATTGTGGCCATAACGAAGAAAGAGAAGTGTGCCTGTTACTAACTCTCATTGCTCAAGGTTTTGAGCTGTCACTTGGTGGAGGTCTTCATAAAAAAACAGACTTCAGCAACGCCTTCATCGATTGGAAAGTTACGGAACCTACTGCAATACGAGTGTCCTCTTTCTGAATATATTTTCCCGTAGTTTGAGATCTTTTATGTTCTGCATTTTAAATTAAGGACTTTCTGGCATTTCTGTAAAAAGGCTCCCTGTTCAAATATTAATGTGGCTTGTAAGACTGATGTGCTTCTCTCCACCATCCCTGAAAAGGGGGGAAGAGTCAGATTTATGTTTTGAAAATTGCATGTTTTGGTGCAGTAAAGTAAAGAATAAGAAGGCAAAACAACATTGCAAGAAGAAATACACGAACTGCTGCAGAAGCAATAGCACCACTACGTTTCTTTAAACCATTCCTCAGCTCGTTCAGCGTTCCTTCTTGAAAGGAGGCAGATTTACTAAATCCATGTTATCATGCCTGCTGTTTTAATGTCATTAAAACGGTTAATTTCATCTGAGAGTATTCCTTCAGAATTTCTGCTTGATGAGCATGTGACATATGGGGTTTGTTCGAATTCGACATAACCCTGTCAACTGTTTTTTTCAGTGTGCATCAGAAACGTTCATGAGATCAGTGCAACCAAGTAGCTGCAGGATCGGGACCCACCTGCTTTTCTTAGGACTTGGATTTTGTGTTTATAACAATAGTATTGGGCTGCGAGTCAGAGGTTCTTGTCCCTGAGCTTACTTGCCACACCATTTTTATTTATGCAACATGAAGAGGTTTTCTTATTGCAAAGCCAAGAAACTTACCTCTGAGAGAAAAGCAGTGTTTTTCAAGCTTCATTCCAGTTATTCACTGTTGTCTTAGCCTTCTCTTCCTCTCCAATGCTGAACAAGTGTCGTCAAAAGCAGGAGGAGGATGCAGAAAATGTTATACAAGAAGAATGAAGCCTTCTCTTGTACAAGAGGGGAACATTTTGAAAAGGCAATTATTTAAGGTTTTTCTTAATGTTATTTACCACAGGAAAATTATGTCACAGGCTTAGAAATTACAAAGGGGGAACCAATGTCATTAGCTGTTCTGAGACAAGGTCAGTGAAAAGATTTAGAAAAGTGGGTATTTACAAAAAGCTTTTCAGGGTAATTACAGTGTCTCCTGTTCTTTTTAGAGAAGTTAAAAGCGGACTTAGAGATACCTCAAATGCATCAACACACTTGTACTTCTCTTTCTCACATCATAAAACGAGGAATCTATTTACTTGCTCCTGCTTTTCTTTAGCCCGTTGAAAAGAAGAAGAAGAAGAGAACGCACTTACTGGTGTCTCACTGTGCTATGTTAAGCCAATATTTGAACTACTGCCTAGAATGTACTCATGCAAGCTAAGGGAGTGCTCTTACAGCCCCCGTTACTGTGTGTACGATTTACTCAGACAATTATTTTGGTGTCAGCTATGGCATTCTTTGCACAATCAAGAACTATGCAAAGTGAGTAAGAGGTGTAGAATGAAATGCTGCACAAAGAAATATTCGGTTAACATCCAGATGCCCTGTGTTCCACAACAGGACATAGAGAAGCGTTCCTCCAGGCAACACTGAGGCAACCATCAAAAGAACTTGAACATGTACGACACACCTGCCAAGCAGAAACCAGAAGCACAACGTATCATTTCATCCTAAATGTACCCAGGTACTTTTCAGAATTCCCGTTTTACTTCAAAATAGCTAGCTGCAGTTCTATCCATTAGCAAATCCACCAGTAAAAGATCTGCATTTTTCACAAATGTTTTATTGCAAAGAATTCAAATGGCCTCTACAAAACACAGAAACATTTCATGAAATCAGCTGATTACCTATATATAAAATCTGTGAGGTTCATCAAGAAGATAGCTCGTGTCACCTAAATGTTAGTGATCATCTAACTAATTGTCAGTTGACAAGATTTAGGACTTTTTAGAAGATGCAGAGGGAAAAAGCAAAAACACCCCTAAAATTCCACACAATAGAGAGTGAGCAGAAACAGGCTCCTCCTAGCTCATGAATTACTGTTTCTCACACTTAACCTCAACATTTTTGCTGAAGCTGTGAAGAGTTATGGCATTTCTCCTAAAAAAGCCTCCCTAAAACTCTACAAAATGACTACAGTTACTTTGGCTGAAAATGCACACACAGGACCCTTAGAGCCTGTCAATAACATGTGACTTGCAAAAACTTCTAGGGTTTCAGGCAAAACTCTTCCTTCTCCTCTGTTTGCTGTCCCTGAACTACTCTAGGCTCAAGATATTTTACCAATGTCTTTGCATCATCTTGACTCCCTGGACCATTTTGATATAAGCCAACCAGAAAATTAGTCTGTAAAACCACCAGGTTCATTTGTAGCCTTATGAGGTAATTTTTGCTAAAAGAAGAGCTGTCATCTTGAATGAGGGGTTTTTTCAACGTGCTTTAAGTGACTTACAAACACAGCCTAACTGTGTTGCCACCAACACTATAGAAGGAGAATACTTCCTACAGGCACTTTTCTATGCAGACATCCAGTTTTCTCTCTGTAGAAAGCACGTTTTCCAAAGTCAGCTCTGCTGCTTGGCGTCCTTACGGCACAATCACGTCACTTTGCTGGCTATCCCTCTCTTAGCACACAAAGACAACTGCTAATTCCTGTATTTCCAGGACAGAGAAGCCCTTTAGTCCAAAAAATTAGTTTCTTTTCATGCTTTTCTGTGGTATGTTGGACAGTACTCTGGACAATGTTTTTTATTGTTTCAGCCAGAAAGGTGAAAAAGGATGACCAATGTCTCTTCCCTTTTAGTTGGAATAAATGTTCATTACCTTAAACCAGGGCTGTGACAGAGAAGAATCATTAAGATTTCTTGCTGCCTAACACCAGCTCCTAGTACAGGTATAGATAGACAATCATTATATAAAAAAGATTATTAAAAAAAAATAATCTCTCAACATCTGAGGAAAATGAGCTCATGTTTGGTTGAAAGGCTACGTTTGTCTAACATTTTGCAGCCACGGAAAGGTGAAACCTACTATTTACTACCTTTTTCTCAGTTCTTCAAAGATGCTCTCCCTTGCTCTGCTGCCTGTCTGACCTCTTAGCAAGCCAGTGCAGAAAGCTGGCAGGAAGTTACTCAGTTTTTGTTGCTGCTGATGTAGAGAGCCACATCCCCAGGGTGAGGAGTCAGTGGAGGACCGGAGCCTCTGCCAGGGAAGGCAGGGCTGTGCTGCTGTGGAGGAGGGAAATTGAGGGGAGAGGGGCTGGAGCACTCCATACGCTGGCACTGAGCCTTCACAGCAGCACAGCCGTCCTGTGGTGTTTGCTCCACCTTAAAAGGAACGTGTGTTTGGGTTTGGTTTTTCCCAACTAACAAGAAAAAGAGAAGATCACCAAAATGGAAATGCATCCATGCAACATTCTTGCCAGTTTTTAATTCAACATCTGGTGGTATGTGTTTTATATCAGCGGCATTAAGAACAATGTCAGGAATGCATCCCAGTCCTATAATGGTTATTTTCACGTCAGGAAAGAAAATAGTAACTCAAAAGATAAGTGCTCTGCTCATGGTAAAGAACCATATGTTTTATTTAACTTTCATTCAATTAAGGTCTTGCCTTCAAGAAAAGGGTAGCAGTGTGCCTGCTTTTAGCAGCTGATACTGCAGCCTGTCTAAATTACAAAATACTGAGATGAAGCGTTTTTTATGCATAGTACACAGTACCAAAACTCATGGACTAAGTGTTTTTAACAAAGTCCTTTTTAAAACAGTTCTTGTTTTTACTTAAATGTTTATACATCATAAAACCTGTTGTCTTCAAACATGCATGTTGTAGGAGTTTTTGGACACAAGCTCTCATCATTTGTAATCTTACAGCAGCATTATGATGACTGCTTGAATAACACTTAAACCCCATTATATTCCAGGCATTTTCAGATATTTAACGTCATTTAACAGAAGCAAAAGAAGAGTTAGAAATATGTGACCAGGCAGCCTTGGTACACTCCGATGTTAACCCAATAAGCTGACCGAAGGTCATTTCCTTTAACACGCATGACCATTTTCAGAAATCTCGACAAATAAAACAGTTGCCTCAGAATTCATTCAAATTTGTGAGCCTACACAGTCATATGAAGAGCCTCACTAACACTTTATTTATTTCTGGTTCTTGGACTTTGACGAGAAAACCTGGCCACCTGTGTGTGGCCAAACGTCCTGATCCAAGCCGAGGAGTGCACATAACGCGACCTAATTACTACTAAATAATAATGAGGAATTAGGCCTAATCAGTAATCTGGGATTTTTGTCACAGACAAAACCACTTCCCCTCCTACAGCAAAGATTTGTGACGGGCCCATCCTAGCTGTCCAGCCATACAATACGTCCTTCTTCAGACACCCATCTTTGACCAAAAGCACCTTGACAAAGCTGCTGGAAAGCAACATGGCAGAAAAGGCCCTGGGGGTCCTGCTGGAGACCAAGTTGACCAGGAGCCAGCAAGGTGCCCTTGCCCAAAGGTGGCAGTGAGCGGCACCCTGGGCGGCACTGGGCAAAGCCTTGCCGGCAGCTGGAGGGAGGTGAGCCTTCCCTCTGCTCAGCGCTGGTGAGGCCATGCCTGCAGTGCTGTGCCCAGGCCTGGCCTCCCCGGGATGAGAGAGACACGGGCACCCTGGGGAGAGCCCCTCAGTGCCCCGCCCCCCACCCCCAGCACACCCCAGCACCATTGTTGGGGTCAGAATGTCCCGCTGTGTTGACCCGGCGCTGCCCCGGCAACGGCCCCAGTGCTGCAGCGACGGTGTGCCTGCAGCACACACTCGTAGTGGGGTCTCGCCCAGCATCACTGCAGAGCGCTAAGACCCACTCGAAAGACTTTCTCAGGCTGTCGGAGCCCCACCAGCGTGTGCCACCTGAGGCTTCTGGTGTCCTCGGCGGGATGGGCCAGCTGAACTGCTGCCGTGGCTCCAGGTGAGCTCCCCCTGCGGCTCGGGGACACACCGGCACAGCCAGGCCCCGCAGCAGCCGCCTGGCTCATGCCCGACGCCGTCTGCTCTGCAGGGATGACCCTGACCCCGTGCAGCGCTGCGGGCCTGTCCCGGGGTCACCCGAGCCGCTGCTGTGCCAGCGCGTGCGGGTGACCCAGGGCTGCACGACGAGGAAGAGGGACCTCCTCCTCTCCAGGGACACCCTGGTCATCGCCAAGTCCAAGTAAGACTCGCAGAGCCCCGCTGCCTTTCCTGCCAAGCCCCGGCCCCGGCACCAGGGCAGGGACACCCAAGGAGCAGCCCCAGGCCCCCGGCACGCTGGTGCTGGAGGCACCCACGGCCATGCCCGTGGCAGGTGGGCGGTAGAGGGGAGCCACTGGGCTCGGCCACCTCCACGTCACTCCCTGCCGCTCCTCTCTGCAGACCTGGCAGCGCCCCGCGCTCGCAGCTCTGCCTGGCCCTGGGCCAGCTGCAGGTGCTGAGCAGCATGGGGGCGGCCGGTGATGGCCCCGAAGAGGAGGAAGGCAAGACCACCAGCTCCCTTGTCCTCGTCTGGCCCCACGGCTCCTGCGTCGTGACCTTCCGGTGAGTCTCGGTGCCACATCCCACTGCAGGACGGGGCAGCGCCTCTGTCCTGCCCCACGGGCCTTCGTCCTGCCTCTGTGGCCGTCCCCACGGAGCAGGGCTGTGCCAGCGCCCGCCTCCACCCGCAGGCTGGGGAGCAGCGGGCACTCAGGCTGCTTCTCCTCTCTTTCTGCAGCTCCCGGGCGGAGAAGGAGCTCTGGGTCGGCGCACTCCGAGGGTAAGCCCGGCCTGGCAGTTCGGCCTGGGAGGCCTGTGCTCACATCATGGGGGATGCTCCAGGCTGGGGAGAGGTGCCCCCATGGCTGCAGGCAGCTCTTGAGCAGGCAGAGCTGGCGGAGCTGCTTTGCCCGGCTGTGTCCAGCCAACACCTGCCCAGCCCCGGCCCCACCACTGCCGCTGCTCTCCTCTTGACTGCCACGTGGCACCCGGCTGCTTCGAGGCAGCTTGGAAGTGCTCCCTGGGCTGGCAGGAGAGGGAAAACGCAGCTTGGGTCTCACACAGCTCTTTCTCTGCCCCCTTCCCATACACAGGACACCAGAAGGAGTGGAGGGAGCCCGGGTCACCCAGCTGCCCTCCATCAAGCCCCTGATCAAGGAGCTCAGCCACTGCAATGCAGTGAGTGTCCCTCCTGTCTGTGCTCTGCCCCCAGATGCTGCTCCAGCCCAGCACCAGGCACATCACTTCTCACCTTCTGCTCTTTTCCCCTTGCCCAGGTGGCGACACTACGCGCCAGCAGCCTGGAGAGGTTGGTCGAGGGCCAGGCAAAGGTCAGGATCTTTCAGGCTGCAGTCTTGGCCGTCCCCACCTCCCTCTCACGCGTGGCCAGGGGCCGCCGCAGCTCACCAGGGGCCCTTTCTGCTGCTCGGCTGCTCGGTGAGCACAGTGCATTTCTTGCAGGCGGGTGCAGAGCAGCGGCCACCACCCGTCCCTGCTGGCAGCAAAGGTGGACATGGCCCCTCGGCTGGTGAGTTTGGAGAAGAGGGGGGCAGGACGGCCTTTCTCTCCTCCTCTGGCAGGCGGGCACTCACGCTGCAGGGGGGCTGCTGCCCTTCCCTCGGGGCACGTCCATCCCCATCGCTCTGTGCAGGAGATAGCTGAGCCCCCAGGACCCCTGGTTCCCAAACGAGGCCTCTCCCTCGTGCTCGGCGGTGGGGGGACAGCGCTGAGAGGGTCTGGGAGCGCTCGCCTGCTGGCTCTCATGCAGGGGTTTTTGCTCGCTTTCCCTTAACAGCAGGCGGGAGCCGCAGCAGGAGGAGGGGGCTGCCCTGGCCCTTTGCACGGCGAGGGACCTCGGCCGCTGCAGAGGCGCCCGGGCCGTCGGGCTCTGCCGGCAGCGGGGCTCTCTTTGGCCGGCCCCTGGCAGCCCTCTGCAGCCAGGACGGCACACTGCCCCGGCCCATCCAGGTAAGCAAGCCTGGCCAGGGGGGCCCCACGCCACTGGCTCCTCTGGAGAGCTGGGCATCCCAAGCAGAGGGACCCCGGCTGGCACTCAGGGACAAAGCCGGCTGCTCCCCACGTCCCCAGCCTCCAGCCACCCCTCCATCCCGCCCCAGGGAGAGCTGCGGAGCCATCCCCACTTGCTCCTGGCCCTGAGAAAGCTTCACCTGCCCCAGGGCCTGTCTCCAGCCAAGCAACTCTCCTCCTCTGTCCCCCGCAGGACCTGCTGGCTCTCCTGCACCAGCATGGGCCATCCACGGAGGGGATCTTCCGGCTGGCAGCTAGCGAGCGCGCCTTGCGTGAGCTCCGGGAGGCCCTCGACACCAGAGCAGAGGTCCAGCTCGAAAGCCAGCCTGCATGCGTGCTGGCCGTCCTCTTGAAGGTGAACCCTGCTGACCTGGAGCCCGGCAGCTCCCGGCTCCATCGCTGCTGGTGGGCACCTGCGAGAGCAGGAGCCAAAACCCAGCCTCCTGCTCATCAGCCAGAGTGCCAGGGATGCTGCCTGTGCTCCTGGCGGTGGTGGTCAAGTCCTCACCCGGATCCCTTGGCATTGCAGGACTTCCTGCGCAAGATCCCCTCCAAGCTCCTCGAGGCAGATCTCTACGAGGAGTGGATGAGCGCCCTGCAGAAGACCAGCAGGCAGGAGAAGCTGGCAGGACTGAAAGAGTAAGTGTGGCGAGCAGCCTGCCTGCTCCACGGGCACTGGCAGAGGCCGGCACTTGTCTGCAGAGTGACGGCCTCCTTGAAAAAGCCCTTTTTTCTGCCAGCCACCTCTTGCTGCCGTGGGGTCGGGTTTTGGGGGCAAGTGGCACAGCAGAGCACTTCTCTCCTTGAAGCGCTGCCCGCAGGCACTGGGGGTTGCTCCATGAAGGGACTCTTGCCAGAAGGGAAGGCAGGGAGGAGGGACGTGGCCCTCTCTCAGCGAAGGCAGGCCCTCTGCCGGAGAGCAGGCGTGGCCAGGGAGCCTTCCCTCGGGCGTGCTTGGCTGAGATCAGCCTGGGAGACATGTGTTGACAAGGTCTAGTTCATTAACGTCGTGGTCCTGTTCCCTCAGGGTGGCCAGCAAGTTGCCTGAGGCCAACCTCGTCCTGCTCAAGCACTTGCTGGCCCTGCTGCAAACCATCAGCAGCAACTCGGCCACCAGCAGGATGACTGCCGGCAACCTGGCCATCTGCGTGGGGCCAAACCTCCTGAGCCCAGCTGAGGAGCACACCCTTCCCCTGGACGTCCTGGCGCAGGCCACGGGGAAGGTACGCTCTGTTTACCAGCTGGCTACAGCCCTCTGGGCCCACGCGAGCTTTGCTGTTCAGAGGTACCTGGCTGCCTCCTCTCTTCAGCAAACCCTCTTGGGGCAAGAGCAGCCCCACAGCTGCGCAGAAGCCAGGCTCAGCAGTGGGAAAGGCTGTCGCACCTGGGTGCAAACCAATGGTTTGCTGTGTGCAGGTGACTCAGCTGGTGGAGTTCCTCATCAACCATCACGAGGAGCTCTTTGGGGAGGAGGTGGCTGGGCTTGCCGGCACATCGCCCGTGGAGTTGCCAACACCGGGGCTGGAAGCAGTAGCAGCAGAGGTATGTCGGGGCCACAAACAGCGTGACAACCAAAGCCTCCCCCCTCAGAACGGGGGACTGCTGCTGCCGCAGGGACAAGCAAGATCATCCACCAACCTGTGGCTCTGCAAAAGCGCAGAGGAAGGCTGATGCAGGTTGGCCCTTGCACTTTGTGCGGTGGTCCCACCAGAACTGGCTCAGTTGGGCTGCGCAAAGCCATCCAAGGGATCTGCCTTTCAGAGCTGAGGTAGCAACTGGGCAGGTAGGTCCTTGCCACCTGTGACCTTCCCCCTTTCCATTGCAGGTGCCTCCAGTCGCCCCAGAAAGCGAACAGCCAAAGAGCTCATCTGGGGAGAGAAGGTAAAATGAGCTAGCTTTGATGAAGAGCAGAATTGTTTCATGTTTATCGTGGCTTTACCTGTCTAACCGTACAATTGAATGGAAAGGTTGCCGGGCTCTTCACAACACCACCGGAAGAGAAGAGCAAGCTCTGGAGAGGGGAGTGATGGGCCACCCGGCAGAAAGAGGAGGAAGGTGGAAACGGAGCTGTCGGGGATGGGCAACTGAGGGGATCCGAGCAGGCAACATGAAGGGGGAGCCCAGGTGTGTAGCAGACCCTGTTGTCCATCTTTCAAAGGCTCTGAACACTGCTCTGACTATAGGAGATCTTTCCAAGGTGCACAGAGATGGCCCCAGACAGGAAGCACACACCTGCCCTTGGGAGAACGTGTAGGTCAGGAGAAACATACTGCTCCAGCGTTGGCAGTTTTCATTTTGCACTTGCTGAAGCTCTGTTTGTGCAAGGCTGAGCAGGCACCCCGGCAAGGGCACGAGACTCACAGTTTTGAGCTCTCTGACCCACTACCTACAGAAAGAGGCCAAGTCCCTCTTTTCTGGCCATGCCAGCTGGCAACCCTAGCGCTGGCTGCTGCTGCCTCAATCCCAAAGACGCAGTAAGGAGTTGTTCCAAAGAGCTGTAGACACTGAGATACTGGCATTTCTAAAAAAGCTCATGTTTCACCTCAGAAAACTGGGGGAAGAGAAAAAGAACCGCCACAATAACAAATCAAAAAAGAGTGCCATTTGCCTGCCAGCCTGCCATTTTAGCATGGGACAGTGAGGGCTGCTGCTGCTGCTGGCGTTTTGGGAAGGACCCCATCGCAGCTCCCCGGGGGCTCCCTGCCGAGCCCTGCTGCCTCGCAAGGGGGCACCGCACATCTCTGTCAACTTGCCATGCCCTGAGGGCATCGCAGGTGTTGAGAAGGGGCCAAAGCAACACCAGAGTCGCTGCCAGTAAGGGTTCTCTCTCCGGTGCCAGGAACGACCCCTTTTTCATGGGACTTCCCAAAGAACGGGCAACAAAGTCACGCCTGTTCCTGCCCTCATGGTTTCACCAGCGCTTTCTGACTCTGCCCTTGTAGGTGCCCATCTATTTTTGCTGCTTGGATTCCCCGATGAGCTCTGACGCCTGGGCTTCGATGAGCACGAGGCGACCCCAGCACCACCTCGGCGGAGGCGAGGAGAGAGGTGCCGTGCCCTTCTGCTCTGGACAGCAGATTGCACTCGCCTGCCGCTAAGCCGCAGCAGCCCCGTGCCGCCTTCAGAGCCATCCCGGCCCTCGCAGGAGGCCTTGCTGGCTCACTGCCCAGCTGCCTCAGCCAGTGCCCACCAGCCAGCACATCTCCCCAGCTGGGGAGCTGGCATGGGAACTTCAGATTACAGGGAGCATCTTACGCGTGGCGGCGCATGTCGTCTGGGAGGGACAGGAGGGACATGCTGGCCAGACTGCTCCAGACTCGAAAACCCTCCAGGCTTTATTTGCAACTACTCCTTCTCGGCAGAGAGATGCTGAACCAACGTGTATGTTGTCAGACTCCACGGATTAGAGAGAAATGACACAAAGACATTGATGAACGCAAGCAAAGAATGGTAGCTTGTCACACAACTTCCTTGACACTTCTGAGTGCGTGTCAAGAAGGTGGATCATGCCAGCAGAGCTGCACTGCTCTACGTGTGCAGGAACGAAGCACTGCACCTTTCAAAAATGCAACTAAACTCCAGAAAAGTATTGGCCTGCTGTTGGCATACAGCTGCATACCTCATAAACCTGTGAAGGTCACGAAGGAAAGAGAAAATAATTTCTAAAAGAAAACGCAGACGGGCAGCGGACAGGAGCGTTGAATTTCTCCACTGCATTTTTATTTACAGCTACTCATTCTTGGCAGAGAGATGCTGAACCAACTTGCTGAGTCCGAGCAGGGAACACCCGCTGCAGCTCTTTGGTCGCTGCAAGTACTGGTATGCAGCACACAGCAGAATACCCTTTCTTATCACTCGGGCTCAGACAGGACTAGCCTGCAGTTTCCAACAGCTTAATAACTCCAGATCAGCTACATAAGATATGGCTTTCTTGCACCTCCTCCTGCAGATCAGCTCTCTCTGGACTGATGCAAACACACCCTTTTCCATCCGTCCGTCATGACTGGAGTTTTGAAACCAGCTTTTCCCAAAGCTCCAAACACTGCAACGGCCTCTCTTCTTCCGACACTTCAGCCCTGTGTGATGTCTAATGGGGTCGAGCTCCTTTCAGAAGGGAAAACACAAGTGCCAGCCACCACCGGGGAAAGAAATGGCATGGCTGATCTGCAGGTCTTGCAATGGTTGCACAGGAGTCAGCCGAGCACGGACATTCAGGTGCGACTCTCCCAGCTGGCACCTGAAGTGTTTCAGAGGCAACGCCACCTTTTCTTCGCGGCCAAAGCCTCACTTGATACCCGCAGCAAGTGCTGCCCTAAGTAATTTGACTTGTTTAGGCAACTGCATGACAGAATCCCTTGCGAGACGGTCCTGAAGGGTATAGGGGTCCAGGCAGGCTGGACACTCTTTAAGAAGGAAGTCTTAATGGCACGGGAACAGGCTGTCCCCAGGTGCTGTAAGAGAAGCCGGCGACAGAGAAGGCCACCCTGGCTAAACAGGGAGCTGTGGCTGCAACTCAGGGAGAAAAGGAGAGTTTACAGCTTTTGGAAGAAGTGGCTAGCCACTCACAATGTTTCAAAGACACTCTGAGGCTATGCAGGGTGGAAATCAGGAGCTCTAAAGCCCAGCTAGAAATGAATCTGGCTTCAGCAGTCAACGACAACAAGAAATGTTTCTGTAAGCACGTCAATAGCAAAAGAAAGACCGGGGAGAGCCTCCATCCCCTGCTAGACACGGGAGGAAACATGGCAACGAGTGATGAGTGATGAGGAAAAGGCTGAGGTGCTTAATGCCTGTTTCGCCTCAGTCTTTAATAACAAGACCAGTTGTACTGAGGGAATCCAGCCTCCTCAGCTGGAAGACACAGACTGGGAGAACGACCCTCCCACAATCCAGGAGGAGATACAGTCAGTGACCTGCTGCATCACACACGCACACACAAGTCTATGGGACTGGACGGGATACATCCGAGGGTGCTGAAGGAGCTGGCTGGGGTGCTCGCCAAGCCGCTTTCCAGCATTTACCAGCAGTCCTGGATGACCGGGGAGGTCCCGACAGATTGGAAATTGGCCAATGTGACGCCCATCTATAAGAAGGGTCGGAAGGAAGACCCGGGAAATTACAGGCCTGCCAGCTTGACGTCAGTGCCCAGGAAGCTGATGGAGCAGCTCATCCTGAGGACCATCATACAACACGTGCGGGACAACCAGATGATCAGGCCCAGTCAGCATGGGTTTATGAAAGGCAGGTCCTGCTTGACAAACCTGATCTTCTACAGCAGGATGACCTGCTTATTGGATGAGGGAAAGGCTGTGGATGTTGTCTACCTTGACTTTAGTAAGGCCATTGACACCATTTCCCACAGGATTCTCCTGGCGAAACTGGCTGATCGTGGCTTGGATGGGCACATGCTTTGCCGAGTAAAAAACTGGCTGGATGGCCGGGCCCAAAGAGTTGTGGTGAACGGAGTTAAATCTGGTTGGCGGCCGCTCACGAGTGGTGTCCCCCAGGGCTCAGTTTTGGGGCCACTCCTGTTTAACATCTTTATTGATGATCTGGACGAGAGGATCGAGTGCACCCTCAGTAAGTTTGCAGATGACACCAAGTTGGGTGGGAGTGTTGATCTGCTCGAGGGTAGGGAGGCTCTGCAGAGAGATCTGGACAGGCTGGAGCCATGGGCTGAGGCCAACTGTATGAGTTTCAATTAGGCCAAATGCCGGGTGCTGCACTTGGGCCACAACAACCCCCAGCAGCGCTACAGGCTTGGTGAGGAGTGGCTGGAGAGCTGCCAGTCAGAGAGGGACCTGGGGGTGTTGATTGACAGCCGGCTGAACATGAGCCAGCAGTGTGCCCAGGTGGCCAAGAAGGCCAATGGCATCCTGGCTTGTACTAGAAATAGCGTGGCCAGCAGGGACAGGGAAGTGATCTTACCCCTGTACTCGGCACTGGTGAGGCCGCACCTCGATTACTGTGTTCAGTTTTGGGCCCCTCACTACAAAAAGGACATTGAATGACTTGAGCATGTCCAGAGGAGAGCAACAGAGCTGGTGAAGGGTCTGGAGCACAGGTCTTATGAGGAGTCAGCAGAGCAGGGACATTCAGGTGCGACTCTCCCAGCTGGCACCTGAAGTGTTTCAGAGGCAACGCCACCTTTTCTTCATGGCCAAAGCCTCACTTGACACCCGCAGCAAGTGCTGCCCTAAGTAATTAAACTCCCAACTGCTCGGAGCTCTGCACTATGGCAAAACCGAGGGGACTGAGGAAGAAAAAACCCTACATCATTTTGGGGAAAAAGAAAACCCCTATGTACTCAAAAGGGAGAAACGTCAGATGTCGAGACCTGAGTGTGGTCTTTCTCACCGTTTCCCTGCCATTCATTTACCTGCCTCTGTGGCTAACTGAGAACTGCCGACCAGCATTCGGTCCGGAGTTAATAACCGGAGTCGATGGTGCTGTTGTACACGCAGCTGTCTGTTTGCTAGTGCTTGGTACGGACTCAGAGCCTCTGCTAACACATTGCAATACAACGTTGTGCCCCATTCTCTCTTCCGTTGCACGGATGTCCCAAGGTATAGTGCAACCAAAACACTTAATAAATAGAGGATTCTTTAAATGCCGCTAGGAAATGACTGCCGGCATCCCAGCCGTCTGCAAACAAAGCCGCCTCAAATCTGCGTACTGACAGAGGGATTTGTTTGTAATCGGACTGAACGGCCGATACGTGCCTATTGCCCTTGCCTTTGCTGGGATACATTGTACGGGCTGTCGGCAGTCCTTAGCATTTCTTCATATGCCCTTCTTTCTAAAATGTCTTACGCTTTCTTTACAGAAATAAAGCATCAAATGTGTATCTGGCTAGTCTCAGTATTTGGATGAGTCCCTTCCCTTCCATCTTCCTCTCTCCTTCTCTGTGTTTCACCTCTCTCTCTCTCATATTTTACTGACACTGACAGTGCCCGTAACTTGGGTTAATCGCAGGTTGTCCCATGACATAAGGACATACAGCTCTTTCACCTTTCTCCTTTGAAGATCCATTTTTTGTGCATGAGGGCCTTATTTACCTTTCTTTTCAGAGTTGCTCATTGTTTCCATGTTGTTTATGAAGAGGAAAAGATCCTTTCTGTGTATAATGTTAATCTATTTACATTCAATAAACAGCACAAAATCATATTACGCTAATGATCAGTTTCCCAGATTAATGACAATTAAAAACAAACCCACGCTTTGTGCCTGATAAGACAATGTGTAAGCCTCTGATACTGTGTTAAAAAGCCACGACTGTATCAGTTGCAGACAGTTACAGAGCTGCTGGCTACCATCCTCTGAGCTCCAGAGGACACCAGGCTTCATCTGAAGGCTTTCTAACAATGTAACACTCTTTGAGATGCCACTCCATTAAAACAGGACTTGTTCAGCAATAGGTTTCTTAATGAAAACCCACGGCTAGAGACTTGTTCCTCGCTGGCAAAGTGACAAGCAGCATGAGGCGAGGCTGTCCAAAGCCTGGCTGCTGCACTTGAAGAAAACACCCCTTGAGTTTCAATGGGCAGACAGGACACGTTTTTGCAAGCCTGCTCCACAACATAGCACAACACAACACAACAGGTCTGTGTCCAAAGAGCATTAACACCGTCACGAGGACAACCACTCACAAGTCAGGCAATGCCCAGGTGAAGGCTACCGGCTGCCCTCATGGCTGGCTCTGTCATTCATGGCCACAGACTCTCTTTCCTGGCACTCACAGAGGACGAGACTGGCTTCTCACTCAGACAGCACATAGCCAACATGTCAGGTCACGTCGTAGCTCATCATGTCCCCGCATGGCTGCTTATCTACCCAACAGACAGTATCTTATTATCCATTATTTGTGTACGGAGAAAGCCTCGTAGGAGATGTGATGGCAGGAGGCTGTCTTCGCCACAGAGAACACAAAACAGCTGAGGTTAAATTGCATTTTTTTGCGCCACAAGATGTTCCTTTTTTTCCTGAGGACACCAGAATTTCATCAGAGCACTGGTCTTGGTGAAAAGGTATTCCTCCTGATCTCGCATGACATGGATCTGTCACATCACATCATCAGCGCAATGTTGCCTGAAAACAGGAAGGGAGGCAACCGTAAGAAGTATCAGCTGCTCATTCCACATTTGTTGATAAGTCAGACCCCTTGCAGTCAGAGTCCACCTTCCTCTCCCACATCTCCAGCACCCTGCAAGGTATATCCTTGCAAATATAACTTGTCGTTACCAGAAACTATAATTGGGGACTGTTATCTTCCCACCTTTAGAGAACCAGCCATTAGGAACAGAACAGGGGGCTGAAAGGAGAATTCCTAAACAGTGAGAAGGGCAGACACCAAACATTTCCAGGTGGGGACAGCAAAACAGTTACTTCAGTTTTCTTGACAGTATTGGCTTCAGCCATAAACACAGCTCATTATCTACCAAGGTTTGTGTAGATGCCTTGGATAACTGAACAAGTCACACAGTCACCTATTTGCTATTGTATGCTATTACAAGCATGTCCGAGATGCTGCTCATTCGTCTGCTCACGGTGAGGTGATTACCCACCTCTTATCTCCAGATTTTTGCTGCATTTCCTGAACAGATGAAGGCTGGATGTAGATTTATAAATACACAAACAGAACTCTAATGACTGAGCTGTAGTAAATGTCTCAAGACATTGTCAATTCCAGAAAAGAGATTGTTGTCTCACAGTAATTCAGAAGTAAAATGAACATTTCTTACTGAAAAACATCGGTGTTTCCATGCAAGTCATTTTCTCCCTACCAATAATCTCAAGGAACTAGACTAGGAACTGAAAAGGGGAAAAAAAAGTTTCTCTTTTAACAGACTTTATGCAAGAAAATCCTGTTGTAGAACTTTTTTTTTTTATATAAAGTGCTTCTCAAAGAACTCAGGGATGGCGACATTTGAGAGATCACTGAAGAACCATCACCTTGTTTCAAAGCCATTTCAAGACTGGGGCGAGCACTGGATCGCATCTGTCTGTTTCCAAGAAATTTAATGATGGGAATTGGGATCATAACCCAGTAGCCTGAACTTAAACGTTCAAGCAGTAATTTGATATTTGAGTCTTTGATATTAATCATAAACCTAGGGGTGCCCAGTCCCCTGAGTCTGAGAACCACAAGTGTGGAAACAGTGACTTTCCATTCGCGGACACTGAAATTGTAAGGGTCCAGCTGCATCAGCTGAATGTTCACAAGTCCACAGGGCCTGATGGGCTTCATCCCAGAGTACTGAAGGAGGCAGCAGATATTATGGCAGAACCCCTCTCGATCATCTACCAAAGGTCTGGGGAGTCTGGGGAGGTCTGTGCTGACGGGAAGCTGGCCAGTGCCATTCCAATCTACAAGAAGGGCACGAGGGAAGAGCCGGGGAACTACAGAGCTGTTAGTCTAACTGCAGATCCTGGAAAAACTATGGAGAAGATCATACTGGGTGCTACTGATAGGCATTTATGGAATAATACAATCATCAGGCACAGTCAACATGGATCCACAAAGGGAAAGTGCTGTTCAACTAACCTGATATCCTTCTACGATATCCTTCCACCTGCCTAGCGGATGAAGGGAAGGCAGGAGATGTAGTTCTGGATTTTAGTAAGGCTTTTGATACTGTCCCTCACAGCATCCTTCTGGGTAAGACGTCCAACTGTGAGATGAGTGTGCTGGCTCAAGAACTTGCTGAAGGGCAGGGCTCAAGGGGTTGTAGTGAATGGCTGGTATAGTAATACAAAGTACATGAAGTTTTTCCATTTTTAACACCTTTTACAGAGGATGTTTACACGTTCTTCTGCAGCCACTGAGGAAGGTGAAGCTTGTCAGAATGGATGAATCGTAGTGGATGAAGGGAAGGTGGTGGACATAGGTTTTCTGGATTTCAGTAAGGCTCATATGGGAGCAAGAACACAGAACTTTCCCAGAAGCTAATCTGAAACTGCATTACTTCCTAGAAGAATCAGTAATTATACAAGGATTTTCCACCTGCTGTTTATGACAAGATGTGCAGTAGTTTGCTATGAAAAACAGAAAAAAGATAGAGCGCATCTAATATAAGAAACCTGTAGGATTTTATCCCTCTAGGAAAAAAACACACAGAAGATGAGAATCATATTTTATACAGTTCCATAAAGCACTCTGACCTGGTCTGATTACAATAATCTTGTTGCAGCTAACGTTCGATTATTCTAGTAAAATGTCCTTGATTTTCTTTCCTCTCCCCATATTGCAGCACAGGCCCATCGTGTATTTCAGTCATGCTGTGACAGAAGAAACCCTCTTCCAAAAACTCTCCTCTTTTCCCACTAGAGGGCTCTCCCAAAATACTTGTGGGAGACAGTTCCACTGACAGAGACTCTTCTACTCTAGACAGGCACCTATAGCAATGTTTTGGCATGGCAATGGCTAGCCTGCAATGAAATGAAATCTCTCTCAGGTTTTGCAAAAAGATTTGGAGATTGGTATTTGCTTATTTTTTTAATATAGGCATATATTTGCTGGGGGGGGGGGGGTAACTAAACAATAACATGCACATTCTGAGGAGTGAAGCTGGCAGGATTTTACATATATAAATCTTGGAAATGTAAGAATGCACGCAATTTGTACACAAGTGTTGGACATCTTCATTATCATCCACAGTAAGAGGTTCATAAAGCCGTTAGCTCAAGAAACCTTCACCGGGTTACAAATCTGAAACTAAACACTTGCACCAGCACTCAGGAAATATGTCATGCAACTAAAAGCAGAAACAACTGTCATCAGCAAAGGGTGCCCATGAGGGAATGATATTTCCTAGAAATATACTAAGATGCACGTGGATTAGTTTAATCTAATGAAGATGTAAACAAACCGAAGGACAGAGCTTTGAACGAAGGAAGTAGGATGCACAGAAAGTGTTCAAGGGAAACTTCTCTGCTAGTTAAAATCCTTAAGATTGTGCCTTTATAAAAAACTCAGGGTTGCAAGAAGCAGGGGTGTGACTTCTTCCTGATGCTAGAGGATCTTTCATTTTGCCAGTGGGATTCACAGCCATCTGCTGACCACCAGAGGTGTTTTGAAATTCAGGTACACTGGGCTTCGTGTTCCGAAATGCTCCATGCTGCCTGTCAACTTCTTGTCCCCTCCCCACCATGCTTCTTCTCCCATTTAGCCTGTCTGTCTCAGGCCTACCCTGTCCATACCATCTTCACGTGCAACGTTCTCCCTCAATTCCATTTCTCTGATGGTGACTTTCCTTTTTCAGCCACTGAAGTGACTCCCTGCTGGTTGCTTTCTAGTCGCCTGAACATACAAGAGCTTTCAGGAGTGCTTGAGAAAAGAGCTCCAAGCGCTCTCTTGTAGCACTAGTGCCACGGACTCATCTGCAGCTACCTGCTGATGTGCTGCAGCACATTACGGGGGCCCTGGTCCACCAACCATGAAGAGCACTGCCCTCTTGATTAATGCCACAGTTTTGCCTGGTACTGCGAGGCAGGGGATCGGAGCATGGGAAAGGGAAGGCATTTATTTAACACACTTATTCCCAAGATGACATAAGGATGCCACCCAACCACACACTGATACCTGGGAAGCAGAAAGCATTCCCCTAAAAGACACAGCCCTAATGGCCTCCAGAAGCAGCAGCTGAACGCAGAGCCCCGTTGTGTTCCTGTAGCCAACGGGTAGAGCATAGACTGGCAGCATATTCAGCACAAATTGGAATTTTTGATTAAATAATGATGGTGACCTCTAACAAACGTACCCTAAAAATGTGCAAACAGTTTTCCAGAGAGTTGTAATTGGATCTGTTTGGGTGAGTTTTCATAAAACTCTTCTAACATTTGCTCTTTGGATGGTCTCCGTGCCAAGCAAGTGTTGGTTTTGCTTATAGAGTGTAACCGTACGAGACTTTATAAAAATAAAATGCTGTAAAAATTGTCTTTTTACTGTGATAAAAATAAAATATTTTTTATTTGCCTTTTCCAATTTAAAATCCACAGTAGTGTAATAAAGAATTAAGCAATGTTATCAGGTAACTCCCCTTGAAAAGAAGTGTACTGGCTCCTTGTTTCCATTTAGCGTTGCTCTTGTGAAATTAGTAATAGCATTAGTCATTCTCAGGAAAAAAAAAGGAAAAATATTGGTGATTTTGGTTATTGAAATTAAGTAAATCACTGGGACTCATGATTAAATAAATAGCACTGAGACAGCGCTGACAGATTTGTGTTACAGAAATTCTGGAAGTGGACAGCAGTGATTTTTGTTCTGATGCTTAATTTGCTCAAACTGAGCCACATGCTAATAGTAATTTTAAGGATATCAAAAGCTCTCTATTTTACCAGATATTTTACCAGTTTCCCTCATTAATCTCACATTGTTCAATTCAATTTTCATTACTAATGTGATCTACAGGACTTTTCAGGACCTGGCTTTCTTCTGTGTTTTGGCAAAAGGCCATCTTCAGATTAAGCTGATCTCTTGTTGAGGCCAGCTTGGCTCCCAGTATTTCTTTCAGCAGTGAGACTTGTTTTATGCAATAGGAAATCCTCTGAGCATAGAGGTGTTAGGTGAGGATGAAAATATTACATCCTCCCTAGCAACAAAACTACCTGGGGTTTATCACTTGGGAATGATCTGCTGAAAACCCATTATTATTCATTCCCAAATCCTGCTTCCTTGACTGTGTCTTTTTGGGAATGCTGTGAGAGGTCATGGTGGGTAAACTCTGGTTAGTCTCATAAGTCTGATGGAAAATCATATAAGTAACTGGATAAACATTCACCGCCGTTGCTTCCCAAATTTAAACATTTGTGATATCTTAGTCATAGATCAGCTGGATGAAGATTCCTACTTCCCAGATCACCTGGATAACAGAGCTAATAAAACCTTCATAATTTACATAATTTATGCTTGGTTAGCATCTCCAAAGGGATGCATTTGCTAAACTCAGCAAAATGTGTAAGCCTATATTGTAAGGCATAAAGCAAATGCTAATTTGTATGTAAAACTGCAGTCATGATCTAATGCAAATACTCCTTTTTTTACAGTGATGTGCCACCTGCACAATTTGTGCGACTATAATTCCATGCAGGCATCAATTTCAGCCCCGCTAATGCAAAAGGTTTGTGTGGTACATAAATGTGCGATTTGGTGTGGATTAGTTGATTTTAAAAGGAAAAATCATGAAGGATCTTCATCTCCAGCACAGTTCTCTGTACTAAAAAGAATGTACAGAGTTCTGCTTTTTTGAACATACAGAGAATCAAACAAATTGACACAGTTCTCATCACCAAGCTCCTTCTCAACAAGCACCCCACAAATATCTCTTCTCAGGATCATACTGCTGTGTTTGTTTAAACTGCTCTGAGGTCTGCCTACCTCTTTCACCATCTGGGACTATCTCTCATCCTTCCAGATACTGCTGGATCAAAACAGTTCTTAGAAAGCCCATGGTAGTTCTAGAGAAACTTCTGAGCAGCTGTCATGTTTCTTTCTTCTAGACAGGGATATTACCAGTGTTTTGGGTAAGAAGGCTGCCTTAATCTCTGATAAAGGAATTTATAGATTTCTTGCAACTGTCTCAAATGAAAAATGAAGGTTGCTTCCAATTATTTCGGCTTGTTTTAATCCATCTTGTAAATCATATTGGATTATCAGTTTCTCCACAATTTAGCCTATCATACAGCAATTATATAATTTGCTATATGTTCATTAGAAATTTTCAGCTCAAGGACAAGCCCAAATTAATTTCCTGTACATCACTGATTCTTGAATGTCATCCTTACACTGTGTCTTCCATTCTATGCCTGGAAATCAGATTCGAACCCTACCACCACCACTGGGAGCCCCCAGCTATGCACTGCAATTCCATTACTCAGCTGAATAAACAGAAATGCCCTTAACTATAAGTACTATAGCTCGGAATGGGAAACCTCTCCAGCCCAATAGACAAGGCATTACTTATTCCACCACAGCACCTGAAATGATTTCAGATTTGCTGATTACCTGTACATCCAGGAGCTAGTGACAGATTCACCTAAGCACAATGCTTGGAAAGAATTGAAAATTTTAAAACGCTTTTCTGGAGAGGTATAAAGAGGTGTCTTCCAAAAAGCACCCCTTGGAAACTTCTGAGGGCCAGTCAAGTCAATGGGACCTTGTAGTACTTCGTTCCCCTTTGCATGGTTGTACATGACTGCGGAAGGCAGTAGAGAATTGGGACCAGGTGACTGAGGTGTGTTTGGGTACTAGGACCAATGCCGCTCACTTGTTTCAGATAGGACAGGGAGTGCTCACTAGTAACATAATAGCAAATCCTAGGCCTCTTATTGATTGTCTTCACTTGATTAGATTCTTCTTAAATGCAGAGAGGTCCAAGAGCAAACACTTGCTTTTCATTTTTGACTGGTTGGTCTACCATATGTGAGAAACAGTGGTCACGAACTTGATATCAGCGTGTCAGATAATGTGAACTGTTAGGATCACAGAGCTAGGCAATTTACAGTAGTTGAGGATCTCTCTGGAGCTCTTTTCTTCCCAGGTGAATGACTGGACATTTTCTGCCATGGTGCAGGCCCTGGCATGCTGTGCTGCAGTTCTAGCAGTGATAGGAAAAAGCCTAGCGAATGCGGAGTAGTGCTAGAAGATAGAAAGGCATCCACAGCCAGTGGCGCATAGAGGTTACAATGGGTACTGAATCCCAGAAGGGGTGAGGTTGGAGGTCATCTGGTCCAACCCTCCTGCTCAAGCAGGGTCACCTACAGCCAGTTGCCCTGGACCATGTCTGAATGGCTTTTGAATATCTCCAAGGATGGAGACTTCACCACCTCCCTGGGCAGCCTGTGCCAGTGCTTGGTCACCCTCACAGTAAAAAAGTGTTTACTGATGCTCAGAAGGAGCCTCCTGTGTTTCAGTTTGTGCCTGTTGCCCCTGGCCCTGGGCACCACTGAACAGAGCCTGGCTCCATCTTCTTTACTCGCTCCATAGGTACTAACACATTCATAAGATCCCCCTAAATCTTCTCTTCTCCAGGCTAAGCAGTCCCAGCTCTCCCAGCCTTTCCTCATAGGAGAGATGCTTCAGTCCCTTAATTATCTTGGTGGCCCTTCGCTGGACTCTCTCCAGTATGTTGTGGTGGTTTGACCTTGGCTAAATGTCAGGTACCCACCAAGTCGCTCTATCACTTCCCCCCCTTTCCCCTTTTTTCTCAATAGGGCAAAGAAGGGAAAGAAAATAAGATAGGAAAACAAAACAACCCTTGTGGGTAAAACAACAGCAGTTTTAATATAAGCAAAGCGAAGCAAAGGTCCGCGCGCGGAAGCAAAAAAAAAGAAAACAGATTTATTCTCTACTTCCCATTAACAGGCGATGTCGGGCCTTCTCAGGAAGCAGGGCTCCAATACGCGTAGTGGTTGCCTCGGAGGACCAAGGGTGGCCCCACCCCTTCCTCCTTTCTCCCAGCTTTATACTGAGCAGATGTCATATGGTATGGAATATCCCTTTGGTCAGTTCGGGTCAGCTGTCCTGGTTGTGTCCCCTCCCAAGATCTTGCCCACCCCGTCCCACTGTGGAGGGGGGGAATGTCAGAAAGAGCCTTGGTGCTGTGTAAGCACTACTCAGCAGTAGCCACAACACCAGTGTGCTATCAACACCCTGCCAGCTCCCAACATAAAACACAGCACCATGAGGGCTGCTACAGGGGAAAACCAATTCTGGCTCAGCCAGACCCGGTACAATGTCTATGTCTCCCGCTCATACTGGGGAGCCCAGCACTGGACCCAGCACTCCAGCTACGGCCTCACCAGTGCTGAGCAGAGGGGAAGGATCACCTCCCTTCACCTGCTGGCAACGATCCTCCTAATGCAGCCCAGGATGCTATTCACCTTCTTTGCTGAAAGGGCACATTGGCTCATGTTCAACTTGGTGTCCACCAGGACCCCCAAGGCCTTTTCTGCCAAGCTACTTTCCAGATGGGCAGCCCCCAGTATACAATAGCGCTTGGAGTTGTTCCTCCTCAGGTGCAGGACTTTGCACTTTCACTTGTTGAATTTCAGGAGGTTCCTGTCAGCCTGTTTCTACAGCTTGTCAAAGTCCCTCTGGATGGCAATATGACCCTCTGGTGTATCAACCACTCCTCCCCATTTTTGGGCATCAGCAAGCTCGCTGAGGGTACACTTCCCATCATCCCGATCATTAATGAAGGTGTTGAATGGCATTGGACCCAGTATTGATGCCTGGGGTACACTGCTAGTTACTGGCTTCTGACTAGGCTTTGTGCCACTGATCACCATGCTCAGGGCCCAGCCGTTCAGCCAGTTTTCAATCCTCCTCACTGTCTGCTCATCTACCCCATACTTCAAAAGCTTTTCTGGAAGGATCTTATGGGAGACAGTCCTAGAAGTCTTACTAATGTCCAAGTAGACAATATCCACTGCTCTCCTCTTGTCTACCAGGCCAATACATGCCTTAAGACAGTTTTGATCAAAAGATTTTGAAAGTTAGATGGTGCAGTAGTTCATAGATTGAAGAGTTTTTCAAAGAAGGCTTATATGGCCAGATCCCTTTGTAAACAAGAGAAATCTGCATTTAAATCTGAAAAGATTTAGATGGTCTTGAAAGCCCATGTATAAGGTATTTTTTCTGTATGAAGGAAGAAGCTGTTATCACATTTTTGTTTCTCTGTAAAGTGATTGCACATCACTGCAGCTGACAAAACCAAGCAACCATACTATACAAGTTACAACATTTCTGCACATAGGAACAGAATAACAACATGCTCCCAGAAGGATCTGTCATGGGTGGAAAATTAAACCAGTGCATTTATAATTAAAAGAAAAATCAACACAGTTCTAGAAGAGCAAAATATTGTTAGTTGGAAAGGGTACAATAAAAGAAGAAAGCATCTACTTTTTTTAGCAAAAGAAAAAGCAGCATATGGTAAAACTGTCTAAGAAAGTTTGAAGGCTTTAATGGGTGGGAAAAGTGAAGAAAGCAGAACGAGAATACAAATGGCTGTGACAAGCTCCACAAACTGAAACACTTGATAGCATTCATGACGGTCGAGCCCAGTTCTCACAGAGGATTAAAAGAATGGTTCCTCAGCCTAATCCACAAACAGGTAAGAAAACCTGGGGCCCAGGGCAACCCCACTCACCTTTCAGAAATATATTACTGAAGGAAAATCTAAGTAAAAATTCAGAGTAACATGTCATCATTTCAGTAAAGAGGCTTTCCATGGATCCAGTTTCACTAAGCTACAGCCTGAGGGTTGAAGTGTAACTATTCACTAACACTAGAGATGTCTCAAAATTCTAACAATTTGCTGTTGACAGTGAGGTAGTGACCTGGGATACAACATGATTTCTATGTTCTGTGACCGAGTCTTCCATGAAACCAAACAGCACAAGGTATTGCAGTGCTACCACTACTGCCCTGATGGGATGGAGCACATAAACCTAAGCTGAACCTCACAGTCTGTTACACTCCACAGAATCACAGAATTGTCTAGGTTGGAAAAGACCTTGAAGATCATCCAGTCCAACCATCAACCCAACATTAACAGTTCCCAACTACACCATATCCCTCAGCGCTAAGTCGACCCTACTCTTAAACACCTCCAGGGATGGGGACTCCACCACCTCCCTGGGCAGCCCATTCCAATGCCTAACAACCTGTTCTGTAAAGAAATGCTTCCTAATATCTAGTCTAAACCTTCCCTGGCGCAACTTGAGGCCATTCCCTCTTGTCCTATCGCTTGTTACTTGGTTAAAGAGACTCATCCCCAGCTCTCTGCAACCACTTTTCAGGTAGTTGTAGAGACCGATGAGGTCTCCCCTCAGCCTCCTCTTCTCCAGACTAAACAACCCCAGTTCCCTCAGCTGCTCCTCGTACGACATGTGCTCCAGACCCTTCACCAGCTTTGTTGCCCTTCTTTGGACATGCTCGAGTAATTCAATGTCCTTTTTGTAGTGAGGGGCCCAAAACTGAACACAGTAATCGAGGTGCGGCCTCACCAGTGCCGAGTAC
The DNA here is from genome assembly GCF_047716275.1 of Strix uralensis. NCBI lineage: Eukaryota > Metazoa > Chordata > Aves > Strigiformes > Strigidae > Strix > Strix uralensis. The sequence goes on from NC_133973.1 coordinate 62,716,044, forward strand.
AGGGGTAAGATCACTTCCCTGTCCCTGCTGGCCATGCTATAGCTGATGCAAGCCAGGATGTCATTGGCCTTCTTGGCCACCTGGGCACACTGCTGGCTCATGTTCAGCTGGCTGTCAATCAACACCCCCAGGTCCCTCTCTGACTGACAGCTCTCCAGCCACTCCTCCCCAAGCCTGTAGCGCTGCTGGGGGTTGTTGTGGCCCAAGCGCAGAACCCGGCATTTGGCCTTATTGAAACTCCTACAGTTGGCCTTAGCCCATCGCTCCAGCCTGTCCAGATCTCTCTGCAGAGCCTCCCTACCCTTGAGCAGATCAACACTCCCACCCAACTTGGTGTCATCTGCAAACTTACTGAGGGTGCACTCGATCCTCTCGTCCAGATCACCAATAAAGATGTTAAACAGGAGTGGCCCCAAAACCGAGCCCTGGGGGACACCACTCGTGAGCGGCCGCCAACCGGATTTAACTCCGTTCACCACAACTCTTTGGGCCCGGCCATCCAGCCAGTTTTTTACCCAGCGTTACCTCCATGTTATTTAATCTGTACCACACTATATAAATATCACACATCTCTTGCTTGTTCTTTGTTTTTGAAAAAGGGGTTTTTTTGAAGTCTCCTGCCCAGCTGTTCTTGTCTTCATTTTTCTCTCTGTACTGGCTGCATCCCTTAAGGTGTCCAGTAAGCCCAGTATCTGCTTTCTATATCTTTCTTTACCCAGCATGTCATATATGTTTGTGGGGTTTTTTGTTGGTTTATAAAGAAAAATTTACAAGTCTGTAAGGTTTCAGCAATATGCATACCTGAAGGGTGATGGCTGGCCCACCCTGTCCTCCAAGGTCTGTAAGAATAAATTACACATAGTTAGAATTTTATCTAATATTCTACTCTGTAATCAAAATAATGCCTTAGGTGCATCAGAAGTGTACAATGATCTTTGCTGAAGTTGATGATAATGGTGTAATTAGAAGATTGGCAGTATTCATTCCGTTTCAGTAGACAAATAACATCCTTGCGTGGAAATTTAACTGCACATTAATCCTAATTTTTAAGCAGGACTTTAATACAATAGCAAATTCCTCAAATTACTCCTACTGTCCTACTGTCTTCTTTCCACTTGGTCAGCTTGGTACCCTTACAGTTTATTTATCTGCACTCCTTTACCCTCTTTTTCCTTTAGGACAACATCAAAACTTTACCGGTCTTGCACAAAAATCTGTTGGATCTGCAATTAGTGATACTCTTAACTAAAGCCCTGAAATGTCTATTTAAACATACATCCAACTAACAGGAAGAACAAACCATTATAAATTACAGACTTACAGTCAATTTCATCCATTTTTGAAATCTATCCTATGTTATATTCAGTTGTGAAACTCCACCAGACGAAGAATTGAGAATAAGAAGTTATGGTGCACTCAAAAAACTATTGTAGTAGTAAATTATCAGATTACCTCCTTCCTGTTAAGGATAAAGATCAGGTACATCATCTTCCTGTTGCTTTAGAGAGGTATTTTTGTATAACTTCTGGTGTAAATCATGAGCCTTCTCTGGTATTCAGTCACCTGGATTGATTTTTGTGTGACCATAAAGGCCTTTACTCTTTACTGATAGCTCAGCACTCACATTAGTCTCATACATCCTAAAGTTAGTGCTAAAGGGAAGTATAGCCACAACATATGTATGATAAATAACAGTTTTCTGTAACCCCCTCCAGTTAGCTATAAATAATTATTTCTACAGATGCACTGAAAATTAAAAAAACTTAAAATCTTAAGTACTTCTTTAAACACAGTATTTTAAATATACTGTTCATCCATTCTGTGGAATTTGTCCTATAACTGATGAAAGTGATGGGAGACCTGACTAGTCTCATGCATGAAGCGTGAACCTCACGTAGCTGCCTTGTCTAATGGTGCACTGCAGCCCGACATGTTTCACCTCATGCATTCCCTCCTCCTGCCTTAGAATCCTGCTTAACAAATTGGCTCGTCAATGGGGGTTGAGAAGCAGGGGAGAGTGTCTGCTCAGAGAAGTTTCTCTAAAGGACACACAGTTCAGCAAAAGACTTTCACTGCAATTCCTCCTCTGATATGTGACTGGACACAGGTGTTTATATGACATTATAGAGAGGGACAAATCTCCCAAATATGACCTAATCCTATGAGCAAGGGAGATCTTACTTGAAATACATCTAGTTCATAGCAGTGTGACCTGGAAGGAAAGCTAGAAGTGACAGTTACCACACGAAAATCAAGGAATATAAACTATTGAGCTTCCTAGCATTAAAACTTATTAAATAAATAGTTTAAGTCTACTTTTAGAGAGGGCCTTTGTGTTTTCTCCCTGCCCAGTGCTCCCTCCCCTAGCTGAAACCAGATACCAAGTCTTGCCACTGTAAACTGGCAAAACAAAAATAGAAATGAGGCTTATGATGAGGGAAAGGAAAAAAAAAAAAAAGATGAAGATTTATAGCATTAAAGCCTTTTATGACTGAGGCAGCACAGATGTTATACATTTGTCCCAGCCCTTGTATCCTGTTTTGAAAACCAGCCACAGATTTCTGATTCACCAGCTATGGAGGGTGTACTTCAAGTGCCTGGGGGCTTTAGGGTATGCAGTTCTTCTCTCACTTCTTGACGCCTCCAAAGGAATGGATCAGTGAATTGATCTGGGTTAAAACTCCTGGCAAAACAGAAACAAACCTGTTTTTAACCTGGATCAATTCCCTGATGCGGTTCACTATGTTGCTCCACAAACAGCACAGTTGAGGGTGTGGTGTGAGGGGAAATGGACTTGTATGGGGCAGCTGGGAAGCAGGAAACGTTTCAGATAGTGCTGTCATTAAAGCCCATGTTTCATGGTACTCAGCTTGTCACAAGGCAGCTGTTAAGGTCTAGAATCCTTCTCACTGCAAAAATCTCTTTTCTTTTTTCTGACAGGGTGATGAAATGAGTGGCTGCCACACTCCTCACACCACAAAGGGCACAGGTGACACACACATGCTCCTGTCACGCTGCAAAGCCTGGAACTTCCCCTCTGAACAGTGATTGAAGCGAGAGCATGGGTATGCTTAAATATATAGGAGTTAGGTGATAACCACAGTTACATTGTATGAAGAACACTCCAAGCCTTAATAGCTATAATTTTGTTTAAATGCCATTCACAGTATTCCAACTATTAATTACTACTGTACACACCACTGCAGCGTTGTGCAGATACGTAGGACTATCTAGACCTTTAGATAACATCTAGGACAACAAATTATGGCTCAAAACATTGGCTACATCAGCTAAAGAGTAAAAAGACTGCTGCTAATCTAAAGTAGGAAAGACATACAATTAAGAGGAGATGTAGGAACACCAGTAAAGTTTTATAGACTTTTCCTCTGAATGTTTCGGAAGTTAAAGCTTTATAAGACGGTGGAACAGAGTCCTTCTGAGCTCGCGTTCATGCTGAGCATCCTGCCTGCAGGTGCACTGACACCATCACTTCCTTGCAGTTCTGCATCTGAACCCTAAGGTAAGGTTTAGCCTACCTGAGTAAAAATGTACTAGGGCTTCTTAATACACTATAACTTATAAGAATGACAATGTTATTTTATTATTGTTAGGATTATGAAATTATACTACTATATTTTTACATATTTCTTCACATTATGTTGGTACGTTAAATATATTTTAACTGAAAAAGAACATTTCTGAGGCCTTCTTTCTACTGCTTCTCCAGATCCATTGCCTACTCCTTTTGTTGTGCCAATACAAATATTTTAATGGAGAAGAGGAATAAAAATTTTTGGCGGGGCTGAATACAGTCCAGTATTTATTGATGAGATCAAGGAAGACAAAGCCCAACAATGAAGGATACCAAAGCAGGGACTGTTATAGGAATTGGTCAGTAATATTTCCCACCGATTTGGTTAATTTATTTCTAGAAGGAAGCTCATGGCCAGGCTGTTGTCCTTGCAGCCCTGTAAAATCATACAGAAGGACAAGAGCATTTTAAGCTGCTCAGCAAATGTCTGACACAGAACTAGGACAAAACTGGTTTCTTCTTCCACTCCCGACACGCACGCTCGTGTCCTGTGTACACAATATCCGCTCCCGGCGGTTTATCCAGCTGTGCCAAAGCAGAGAGGTTCAGTCAGGGAGGAGCATGCACACCCAGGTTGCCTCAGAGGAGCCGGGTGGCAGCCAGGCCTGTTGGCGCAGGGTGGTGGCAGCAAGACGCTGAGCTGCAGCCTCGGCAGTAATGAGGTGCTAAGCAAGCACGACTGGGAAGGGTCACGGCGCAGCCGGCGTGATGTGGAGCGCAGAGCCCTCGGGAAAACCTGAGCGATGGAGCGTCCTGCGCTAACTAACCGACTTCGGATCCTCCTATCAAGACAGGCATCGCATTTTGGTTTGCTGAAACGAACTCTGCAACGCAGCGCCAGACCCGGGCCCTTCTCTGGACAGCTACTGATAGCCAATTACCCATCCCGGGTGATCGTGCCTTTATGGGGCCGTTTTCGAAGATAAGTGACACTTCCGTGACAGGAAGATGCTGCAGGCGCGGGGCTGGGATGCCAGCGTCACTCCGGCCGACGCTGTCCGCCCGCCCGATCCCTCCGCCCGGCCACCCCTCAGGGAGGCGACGGGCCGCGCCCGCCACCGCCCCGCTTCCCCCATGCGCCCCCCCACCTCCCTACCCTCCAAAGGAGGAGGAGGAGGAGGAGGAGGAGGAGGAGGAAGCTCTGCGAGAAGTCAGGGGGAAGTCTCGCGAGAAGTGCTGCCCGCGCGCGCGGCGGTGGCCGTGAGGGGAGGCTCTGTGGCGCCTCCCGGAGGTGTCGCCCTCTTCTTCGCCCCCCCCCGCCCCCCCCGGCCGCCGGTGCGGCCATGGCGGCGCCGCTGCTGGCCTCGCCCGGCCACCGCAGCCGGTTCGAGCAGGAACAGGACCGGGCCGTCCGCGCGCTGGTGCGCAGCGTGACCGGCCTGCCCGAGGAGGAGCTGGGAGGCGGCCGCTTCCAGACGGCGCTGAATTTCGCTTGGTCCAACTTCAGGTCAGCGCCCGCCAACCCCGCCCCGGCGAGAAGCGCCGCGGCTGCGGCGGCCACCGCGGTGCCCGTCAGCAACGGGGCTGGGGGCGAGCGAGCGGGCCCCGCCGCGGCCCACCGGCGCCGCCGAGGGAAGGAGCCCCCGGCGGGGCCGGGCCGGGCCCCCGCCTCTGCGCTGAGGGGCTGCGGGGTGGTGTGACCCGCCTGGCAGGGGCTGCTACCTGCCCGCCCGAAATCAAGGAAGGTACCCCGTGCCTGCTGGGCTGTGGGACGGGGCCTTGTCCTGCCGTAGCCGCCCTGCGCGGGGTCTGGGGTAGTGCCGGGGGCCGTTTGCGAGTCCCTGCCAGAGGGCCAGCGGCCGGTACTCCATCACGTTTCGATCTCGGTCTTCTAGGGCTTTTCTCCTGATCTGGGAAAAGGTACCTTCCAACATCTTCATTTAGCCATCCGAAATTTTGTTTGTGGGAGGGAAGTAAAGAAATAATCATTATATGTAAAGAGCAAGTAAACAAAACTACACCAAATGAAGATAACGCTTCTGCTATCCGCACAGAATAGTGTGCTGCTGATATGAAAGGTTATCAATCTGCAGAAGATTACGTGTTTGACGTTATTCAAACTTGTCATAAACACGGTCCTTATTAACCTGTAATGTATATTGTCAATATCCCTTTAATTCTATTACCACCTAAAATGTCCTTACTAAAGTTTAACACACTGCTTTTGCAGTTACCACAGTTAATGGTTTCAGTGTCTGATGCCAGTTTTTACACAATCTATTTCCAGTTTCCCATATATCACTTCAGAGTTTTACGTACTTGCTTAACTTTATGCAGCAAGTACCTAATCCATGTAAAATCAATGTTACTTACAATTTTTTATGCCATTTAAATGCATTTTTTGGGGTGAACAATAGCATAACTGCATTGCATCAAGTCAGGTGGTGAATCCTAACAACTAATAGGCTTTAATAAGACTATTTTAATAACTATATAGTTGTTGGTCAACAGCAAAGGTGAGTCTGAGGTGTGGGAGAGCTGTGTATAACTTGTAGCTGGTGCTTTGACAAGGTAAACTGCTGAATTTTGAGGAGGCTAGTTGTATTCATTGGGAATGTAGGAATGTGGTATTTGTAACTGCTGTCTCCCTGTGTTCTTTATTTTGCCACAAATATTTTGTGTAGTGCATCATAGGATTGTGTTTTTTGGTTTTGTAGCTGCATCAAAATAGTTGCTTGTAGCAGTCATTATTCTGAGTCTGCAGATTGGTAATGGCAGCGGGGTCTCTTGAGCCAGGTAAATGTGCCCTGTCTCCCATCTCTTCTTGTGATATTTCTCCTTCTGTTTTGGTGACCCAGTTGCTTGTGCTCTTGTAGACTGGGCAATTTTGTTGGGTTGGGGTGTTTTTGGAAAACAACATGGCAGGAAAACAGGGTGTGATGCAGAGTTGACAACGAACTGTTTTGACAGGGAGGGTTGGGAAGAGGAAGAGTTTTATGACAGAATTGTTGTCTAAGAAATATGTGGGGAATGTCAGTCTGAGATTGATTAGTGTATTTCCAAACCATGAGACCTTAGGTTGTAGCAGGAACTCTCTTCAGTTTCAAGTTTGTGAAACTTGTGGTTTGTATTGTTAGATTTGATGATGTTTCTGAGCCATAGTTCTTAGATCCGTCTGTTTCCATGCAGCACCATAGTCCTATGCATGATGTTCCCAACTTGCCTAAAAAAATTGATACTTTTTTTTGTGTGTGTGTTAGGGTCATTAATTAAAGGTTTAAGTAATAGACTAAAGGAATTTCACTAACAGTTTCCCTTCAGCTTAATTTTTATTTTCAATGCAGATTCTTGGTTTGGTTTTTATATTGTCTTTCCATCCTGTTGTTCTAAATCTTCCCAGTTCTTCTACTTACCACCATTTTCCATTTGAACTAATGATTTCCTATGTAAGCTGATGTGCTCTAATAAATGAGATAAGCTATATTTTCTTAACCTAAATGTCAGCTACCTAGTTAATGTTACATTTTATCGTGCTTTTATTCTGAAGTCTTCTGAAAGCAGACTAATGGGTCTGCAGTTAACAAAGTCATTTTTTCTTTCCTTTAATATGGGCATATCTTCATCCTCCAGTGATACTTATTAAAAATCATTGCTACCTGCTTTACAGTTTCATTTTCTATTTCATTACTTTGACACTGAGGTGATTTTAGATTGTCTTTCCAAATTCAGTCTTTTTAGCTTAACTTTTGCTCCTGATTCAGATCCAGTAGTTTTCATTTCTGTCTGTGGTCATGAGAATTTTACCCCGGTGTTCTGTACGGTTGTTGCTGGAAGCTGAGGCAAAATGTTAGGTTGACGAATTTGAGAGCCTACATAAAGAATTTCTTGACCTTGTGTTCACTGCTGTCACATCCCATTCCCTCGTTTTTCTCTCTGTATAAACTGAAGAACCTTATTCATATTCTAATTTCTTCTCCAAAGTCCATTTTACCTTTCATGAGTTCTTATTTTGTCCCTATACGTGCTGCCTTTGGTGGTGTATCTTTCTTTACTTTGATGAAGCTCTCTTTTCTTTTAGACACTCTCCTTTACTATTTATAAAGGAGCTTCATTGGGTTTAGAGGCCTTCCCATGTGGGTCTTTGTTTTGCCTGTGCTTGTGATGCAAGCCCCAGATACTTTTTGTGCGTTTGACACAGATGCCTTTGACAATACAGTTCTTGATCTCCTTGCTCCAGTTGACTTAACTGACAGCATACTTTAGTTGCTTAGTTTGCTGATAGGGTAGTAATTTTCCATTCATCTTAAAGTGCTGGTTAAATGTAAGCTGCATTCCATTTTTCCATCTTTAAGGTCAATTGTATTTAATCCTTCTTGAGCTGAGAGACACTGAAATTAAATTTTGTTGATGTTTAATGCTGTTGCTGAACTAAGCATGCATTATTAAACTAATAGTGTTGTCCTAATGTATATAAATCAGCTTTATGTTCTTCCTTACTTAAGCTTGTTTTTTAAACACATTCTAATACAGATTTCTTACACAGGTTTCACCGTTTCCTTGATGTGAACAGTCACAAAGTAGAGAGGACGATAGAAGGGTAAGTTTCATGCTTATGGATTAATAATGGATTAGTTAACTTTTTTGAAGCATTTTTGATACTGTTTTTGTTATTAGAATACATGAAAAATTGATAGTTCATTCTGACCTTGGAAAAGCTGCAAGCTGGAAAAGACTAACAGAAAAATTTCTGAATTTGCCACTCCCAAGTACTGAAGAAACAAAGGTATGTATGTTGCAATTTCCTTGTTTTGTTTTTTTTTCCAGCACTCTTACTGACAGTGAGGACTTCAGTTGTAATGTTGTGTTGGAAATTTCAGATGACTTAGCAGTGGGGTTGCAGTTGCTGTTCAGGTCATGGATTTTCAGGGTTGTATTCTTTAGTTTTCCCATTTATTTTAGAAATGTGTTTATTGTTTTGTCAGGGTTTCAGCATGTGTAGTTTCATGACTTAAAGGACATCTTATTACAGAGCAGATGTTTTATGTACATTGTACAAATGTAGCTAGAATCTCAATGAGTCTAGATTCCTGTGTGTTCTAAAACAACAGTGAACCGGGCATTTCTTATGTCCAATTTTTTTTACCTTAAGTAATGCATCTATATGTCTTGGTTTTAGTATTTCCAAATGGAGCGCTCCTGCCCTGTAGCTTCCTTATCGAGACTATGTATATGTTTCACCTTTGATAGACTTTGTATGAAATCAGTTTATGATATGGACTGGATGAATATGGCAGAAGTTCTCTTGTTTAGACACTTTCCAGTGTGGTAGTTTAATAATGAATTTGATCTTTGAAAACTGGACGTTCCTGCTATTGGGAAATTTAAGCTTGTGATTTAAGATGTGGTGCTCCATATAATGATATTCTTTGATAGGGCTGTGTGTGCTGAGTTGTTCGATTGTGGTGGTTTTTGTTTTTTTTTTTTCTTGTTGAACTAACATTTACCTTTCTTTGCATTGTTCTAGGTTCCCTCTAATTTTGGGGGAAAATCCTGGAACCCTCAATAGCTTACACATATCTTCAGTTATTATACTGTAGATTTTTATAAAAAGTACCTTTTGTTCTGCTTGTTTTGAGAGTCAAATAAAACGAAAAACAAGCAAACCGAAACAAAAGCCCAAGCAGGCACTTACACTTGAATGTTGCAAGTATCCTAAGACTTGAAAGAGCTTTTTTTTTTTTTTCCCCCTTTTGAAAACGCAGCTGGGATATAGCTGGAGATAATATCTCATATTTGGGAAGTTAAACTGCATTTAGTTTTTAGCAGTGGCATGTAACTGGAAAGATTGAGTATCATTTTTATGACTAGTAAGTAAAACACTAGCTCGCACGTGTGATTCTGTCAACAACCTACTAGTGCTCTTGACAAACTCTTATGGAGTCAGTAATGTTTAGTGGAAACATGTTATATTCCATATATACTAGATGAGTATGACGCTGCTTTATCAGAAATTTGAGACTTTTTTAAAATACCAGTGAATCTCATTTCTAAACAGCTTTGTAAGTGCGTGTGTGTACGTGTGTCAAAGCATGTAGGATGTAGATAGCAGAATCTCCATATATCTAGGTATGAAATGGTCTACTGAAGAACTTTGGAAAGTTAGAATCAGACCAAAGAAAAATTTTACTTTAGTAAGAAATGCTTGTTCTGGAAGCAGATATTAGGGAATAGACCATAACACAGATCTCTGCAGCATACCAGTGTTGGCACAGTATTCTAACCTGACTGAAGGCCTCTGTTTCACAACCGCTTTAGTGCAATATTGGAGTTAAAGATGCATCCTCAATGCTTTGTGTAGATTTTCAGATGAGGGAAGATAAAGTGAATGTGATCTTAAAATGTAGCGATTTTGGTAAAGTGTTTTAGCTGACTTCATTTTAGCCTCTGTTTGAAATAATCAGCCGTACAATTAAGGGAACTAAGACTTGCTTTCCTGCAGGCCCGTTACCTGTGTCCTTCCCCCTCATCCATGCCAGTGGAGCTGTCCATTATCCCTTGTCCTCTGGTGACTTCTTACTTTCATAATACTTCAAGAGTTCTTATTTCTTTTCCATATTCTCAGACTGTCAGCTCAGTAAGAGGCAGCTTATGCTGTGGCTGCTTTTGAATTGCTATTTGTATATTGATTGGCTAATTAGGAGGCAAAAGAGGATGCATAACATTCAATATCATGTTGCAGATGTTCTTTTTGTAGTTCAGGACTGGGGAATGGAAACTAATGTGGAGCATTCCTGCAGATAATATGCTGAGTTTGTTCCTAACCAAAATCTTTTAGACTACTTACTGACTTGGTTTTTTTAATGTGTTTTAAAGACAGATACGCACTATTCCATACTGTCTCTTCTGTTGTGTTTGTCTGATTCTCCATCCAACACCACCTATGTGGAAAAACCAAGAGACAAAGAAGTGGGTAAGTTTGCAAGATGTTTATGTTGCTAATAAAAGATAGAATCCATTAACGCAATCTGATAAGAAAGACATTTTTCCTCTCCATTTTATTATCTCCTCTTCAAAGCGCTTTATTGATTGTCTTTTTATGATTTATGCATTTAAAATAGCCTGCAAATCTTTCCTACCCCCATTTATGTTACATCAGCTAATTAAGTTTTGCAGCCACAAAAGTACCTTGGGAACTCTTTTTGACTTGTACTGCTATCACTTACATTCTCCGACTGTTCAGCCGTGGCTACATGCTCAAAGACAGACAACGGGTTTCCATCCTCAGTGTCTGTCTTGCACCTCAATAGGAGGTCTGTTGAAACAGTTTTGGTGATGTAAATTCCAGTGTTCCCTATGTAGTCAAGGAAAGGGAGATTTGAAGGTTTCTAGAAGGAGATCTCAGCTGCCTGCTTTCTAAAGTAGGACTATTTCACTCAGTGCCTAAAAATGAGGCTTGCGCTTAAGTTTGAGTGCATACCATCCCCCATTTGTTTACAGTGTTGTATCATAGACTGAAAGAAGAATATTTCAGACTAACCTAAAGAAAATCTTGCATCTTAAGATTCCTTTTTGAATGATCTCTGCACATTCCCTCGGCGGTGTTTTGAATGCACTTTCAGCCCATTCCAGGAATGTGAATATGAAGAGGTTATCTCAAACAACACTAATTACAGTTGAGTAAGCTTCATGTTTAAGATATAATATATTGTAAGTGTGATTGTTATTTTTAAAGTATTACACATCACATCATGAGTACTTGGTGTCTTTTTCGGAGAGTAAGACAGTTCTTGCTTTATGTCGTTTGCAGTCCAGGATCCTTGTGCATATGTAAACTGTACATTTAGAATGTTTGCACTGAGCTAAATGGGTCTAGTTGCAATAAGTGATGTGTTGCATTTTTGCATGTTTTTCCAGGGTTGAAGCGTAGGGTAGTGTAACATAGTACTGATAACTGTGCTGATGGCACGCTATGTTGCGTATTTTGAGTGTATAAGTAACAAAGTTGAGAATAAATTGATAAGGAGTATACGTGGTTCATATGTCACAATTTACGTGTCTGAAAGTGTATAACCTTGTTAAAGGAACAGTGGTGTAACCTTAAGTGGAAGGGAATGCCTTTTAGATTTAGAGTAACAACATAATTTTAGCTTTGGAAATGTTTTTAGAGGACAAAGGAAGTCAGAGTTTTATGATACTTACTATTTTTATCTTTATACTTCTCTTAGAAAAGGAAGAAGAATTTGACTGGGGAAAGTATCTGATGGAAGGAGAAGAAGTTTACTTTGGCCCAGGCGTAGATACACCAGTAAGTAATTTCTGAAGGTAAAAAACCCAACTGTTTGAAGTATGTGGAGACCTGATTTGTATGCTCTGTATGATTCTCACAGGATTACCTGATATGTTGCTTCTTAGTGAATGTCAACAAATACACAGACCTAAGCAGAGGAACAGTAATGCAAATGCTTTTGTTCTTCACTGTGTTCTGACTTAATCCTGCACCTGAACTGGTTCCTTCTGCTGACTCCTGCCTGCTCCTGATCAGAACTTTTTGCAGTTCTGTGATCTTCTCCACTTGTCTCATTTGTCTGGTTATTAATATTATGTATAACTTAAACCTGTCTCTGGCAGACAGTGATGTTAAGTCTTAGTGTCCTGAATTTACTTTGTAGTGGCAGAAAGAAGAAAACGAGTTCATGTTTGGCTTCTCGGATCAATAGGAGGTGAATATACATCTGTCCGTTATGTTGTATTGAAACATACTGGGTTTTGTTGCACTTAATAGGATTGGTCTGGAGAAAGTGAAGAGGAGGAAGACACTCAGCCTTTAAGCAGGGAGGACTCGGGTATTCAAGTGGACAGGACACCCTTAGAAGACCAAGATCCCAATAAGAAAACAGTACCTAATGTTTCCTGGAAAGGTTAGTTAGAATAAGCTATAATTCTTCTGCTACGGTCATACGTACTCAAGTTTAGGAAGCTAATGTGGCTTAATTTATTATTTTTTAGTGAGATGTTACGTTTTAGACTTAGAATTGTAGTTTTAAGGTGCACCTTAGTGTTCGCTTGTTTTATTTTTAACAGAAAAGAAGCAATATGGAAAGTTTGGTCTGCTTTTTCTTGATGCTGATGGAGAACACTTTTGTTTATTTCTGTAGAAATAGAGGTGGATATTCCATATAGATATGAAAACTTACACAGTAAATGTAGCATGTGGTTTTATAGAAACCATGTAAATTTTTATTACTGTAGATCAGAATGCTGAAACAAAATTTTGTTGGCAACAGAAACATTTGACTCAGTTCTGGGTATGAAGCATTTTTGGAAAAAAAGAATAGTTTTATGTAATTAAAACACTAGTGGCTTACTGTTGAATAGCTTCAGGGAATATTAACTCTAGCTGGTTATTTTTGGATAGAATATTGTAGGATAGAGGATACCTTGAATAAGAAGACTGCATAATGTTCATATGTTGTATAAGCAGTAGCTATCTAACTGGGATTAGTAAAGTTTTCTTAATAATCACATTTAAGAAAAAACGTTTTTAGGTAACGTACTAAATGCGTAGCAAAAAGAAACACAGTGACAGAGTTGGTGATATTTGTCAGTTTATTTTTCAAGTCAGCTTGGTTTTGTATATATCCTTTGAGAACTGCCTGAGACAGAAGCACAATTTCTGAGGAAGAATTGGAAACTGCATAAATCTCCAAGTTTATTTTTTAGGACTTTTGCAGCTTTTAGGAGATGAGGCATTTCAATGTAACTGAATTTGTACACGACAGTATCATATGTGAGTGCAGTAAAGTGTAAATAGTTATAAATTGTAACTTATTTGAAAAGATCTGTGATTCTGCAGCTGATAGTCTTATTAATATGGATAGTCTTATTAATAACTTTTGCCTGTGGTTTATAAGCATTTCCTGAATAAATAAAAATACCTCACTGACTGTCACGTGTGTTCACAGTTGGTGAACCTGATGCCCGCAGCTGGCTGGAGCAGCATGTAGTTCCTCAGTACTGGACAGGAAGAGCCCCTCGCTTTTCACATAGCTTGCACTTGCATTCCAATCTAGCCGCAGTCTGGTAAGAAAACAGTATAGCTGACATATTCCTTATTGGCATATAATGCTAAATAATGACTTTATTAAGCATCTTTATGATGGAAGCATAAAGATAGTATAGTTACTACTGATTTAGTTAAAAACAGAATTAAAAGGTTATGAACTAATAAGTTGAAGAAACGAGCTGGGTTTTCTGTTAATAGATTCTTTTATTTAGTTTTTACTACATTTGTTGTATCAGAGGGTTTTCCTTTTTCAAAGAAGCAAACCTTATTGTTGAATTTTGTTTGGGTGGACCCTCACAAAGGTCTCTGAGGAACTAATACAAGTGGGTCGTGGAAATGAGGAGTTCCCTAAAGCTTAACTTTTTGTTTGGTTTTGGTGCCTCCCTTAAACACAGATTTTGGGGAAGGAACATAAAGCAGTATATTGTTGTGATCTGCTGTGGTTTTGGAAAGAAAATGAGAAGGAAGTTCAGTTTAAAAGGAAAAGAAAGAAAAGCCTGATTCTTCCCTCTGTTTTCTTCCCTCTGTCCCAAATTCTGATGTATCGATACAGATCATTAGACTTGTCTTTGGTTCCTTAATTTAATGAATTTCTTAATCAAGGAGTTAAATTTATTTTAGTGTAGGTTGGTTATCTAGCCAGTTATGAATGAAAATTTGCAGTGAATATTAGGAAATCAGTAACATAAATAAAGCAATGATGTTTCTGTTGCAATGTTGTTAGCAAATGTATGTTTTATATATATATAAATAAAACCAGTATTACTTAATTTGGATTTGAATTTTGAACATGATTACTTAAATTCTGCTGCTGCTGATATTAATGGGTCAAAATACTGCAAATGCAAATAATCTATACTTCGCTAAAATATGAAAAATACGGTGGAAGGTTTACAAAGAATTATGTAACACAGAATCATAAGAGAAAGCTCATAGGTGGCTGTGAAAGTTTCCATTTCTTAAGTAAACCTCTGTGTTAAAGTGAATTTTCATATATGGGTTAGGGAAATTGGTGTTTTACTTTCTAGCTTAGTATTTTTAACAGAAAGTAACTATCATTTTTCAAGCATTGAATGAGAAATAAAATAATCAAGAATCAAGAATTAAAAAGACCCCAAAAAACCAAAACCACAAAACCCAAATCAACGCAGATTCAGTACTTCACATATTTGCTACTGAATTGCTTGTCTTGTTATGTATGACTAGGTGATATTTGAATGCTTTCCATAGTATTTTGCTTAGCAATATGAAAACAAACTCTGCTTTTGTTTATAGACTTGAAATGCCCCCATGAGCACTGAATCTACTCAGATATAATTAGCACAAAACTGAGCCTTAAGGTTATTCTTCATTCTTACTTTCAGGTGATTCAGCTGTTATTTCTGCCATTAAATTGTTTTAATTTCCTTTTTTCTAAGGGACCACCACTTGTACACCAGTGATCCTTTATATGTGCCAGAAGAGAAAACACTAGTCACTGAAACTCAGGTTATACGGGAAACTCTTTGGTAAGAGCAACATCACAAAGCTTGCATTTTCCCTTTTAGTGTTTCTCTCAAGGAAATGAGAAATTTATCTTTGAAGTTATGTCTGAAGAAAGAATTATTACTGAGCTTTTCGCTTGCATCATTGCTGACGATAAAGATGCCGCTTATGTGTGTTAACTGCTCGCATTCACAAAGAATAAAGTGGCTTACTATTACTTACATGCATTGATTCTTCAAGTCTAACTGTTAAGAGGAGCCAACTTGTTCTTACCCTGCCCCGATAGATTTTTAATACAGTGTCCAAACTTAGAAAGTAGGTTTGAGTCATCGTATAGCTGGAAATTATCTCAACTGGAAAAGAACGTTAGGAGATGTTTACTGTGGTTCTTTTGTTCTTGTTCTAGCAACATCTTACAGTACCAGTAGTGTAGTTGATCTGTAGTCCCCTTTTATTTGAAGAAAATAAACTTTTAGGCAAGGGAGAGCTAATTCTTTTATTAACTGTATAATTATGAGTCCATTAAGGGGGAAAAATTACTACTCTTTGTTTCTTTTCAAGGCTACTTTCAGGAGTGAAAAAGCTTTTTATATTTCAGCTGAATGACGGAAAAGTGGCTGTGCGGAATGATATTATTGTAACACATTTAACCCATGTAAGTTGCTTCTGAATCTCAGCTGAATATATTTGTCATTAGGAAGATGTAATTTTGGGGAATAGGAAATTAAACTGCCTGTGGAAAAATCATATTTCCATAATTGTGTTTTGACTAAATTAAGAACAGCTGACTTAATAAAACTGGACGGGGTGTTCCTGTATCTGAGAATGTGATGAAGCAGTAGAGATGGCAGAGTTTTATTATATTTTAATTCATAGAAATAGCTTGTGATTTAATTTTTGAACTTTATAAAATACAAATTTTTATTACATGATTCTAAAAAGTTTTTTTTTTTTCCCTAGAATTGCCTGAGATCTGTATTGGAGCAGATAGCAGCATATGGTCAAGTTGTGTTTAGACTACAGAAGTTTATTGATGAAGTGATGGGACACAGCCCGGAAAGCATAATGCATGGAGCAGTTTCCACTCCAAAGAAAACTACTGAAGCCCCGTTCAGAACCTACCAAGCTTTTATGTGGGCCTTGTATAAATACTTCATTAGCTTTAAAGAAGAACTTACTGAAATTGAAAAATGCATAATCAACAAAGGTACAGTGCAAGGGCAATTTTACAAGAGGGGGGCACACAAGGAAATTTTTAGAAGAGGGAGACATGAAAACCATTATGGAGATACTTTGAAACTGTGAAAGATGCCATGCTGCATTTTAAAACCTCATTAATAACACTGACAAAATTTGATCTTCTGTTGGATGTTACCTTTATATATATTTGGGATTTTTTTCCAGATAAAACAGTCACACTTTCAATAGTAATAGATAAGTTGTCTCCCCGACTGGCACAGCTGAAGGTACTTCACAAAGTTTTCAGCACAGGAGTAGCAGAAGTGCCACCTGACACTAGAAATGTTGTACGAGCATCTCATCTGCTTAATACTCTCTACAAAGCTATTCTTGAATATGACAGTGTTGGAGAAGCATCTGAGCAAACGGTAGGGGAAATCATTCCTTCCTTAATAGAACGACACACTAGAAAATGTAGTAACTTAAATTTCTTTATGGTGATGGAGTACCCTAGCCTTCAGAGAGCTGGGGACAAATTTGATAGCCATAATGTATTACTGTTTTCTGAGATGAGTTCGCTCAACCTGAATGAAATCAGATTTTTGAGGAGATCAGCAGCAGTGTGGTTTTAGGACTGAGGGAAGGAACGGTGGGGAATCAGAGGCTGGGAAGCTGTTACAAAAGAGGGAGCTTGCAATAGCTTTTCCTCCTATTTCTGCAGCTGCATAATTCATTTAATGCTGAAATGTAGGCTTTTGGGTTTTTACAGTAACTTGTTGATTATATTACTGAAAATATAGTGGAAGTCATTAGGTCCTTTTGTTTTCCTGTTTTCTGTGTTATAAAACCACAATGTTTTATGATTATCCCTTACTGTTCTAGAGATGTTAGAGTGAAAAAAATTAAAACTGCTGTTTGGGTCTAACTGTGATGACAAAAGCAACAAGGGGAAGCATGCACAATATGGGCTTCCATTAAAACTACTAAAGCTCTAATTTTTAGTTTAACATTTTATCTTTAAAAACCCTTAGGTGTAATTATGTGTATTTCAGAAACTATAATTGCACAGTTAAGAGGTTAGCTTTGCCATATTGTTTCTTAATGCTTCGTATAAAAACATTCAGCCACTTTTTTTCCCTTTAAATTCAGGTTTCCCTTCTGTTCTCTCTCTGGGTTGAAACTGTGAGGCCATACTTACAGACAGTGGATGAGTGGATAGTCCATGGGAATTTGTTTGATCCTGCAAAGGAATTTATCATTCAGAGGTAGGGATGCTGATACTGGACAAACATAATGCTGTGCAAGTATGAATATAAAACTGCTGTAGAACGTAGAAAGTAAAGGGTGACAATAAAAGTAGGTTTTCACATTTGTTATTTTACTTAAGCAGAATTAATTTCTTACTCATACTTTTATAGCTTGTCTCAAACTTCCCATTAGGGAAATTGCATTAGATATGGAGCCCTAACAGGTATTATTCTGGACTAGAAATAAATTGTTTTATTTTTTCCATCTATAATAAATAATCAGCAGTCTGACTTTGAGTGTGTTGACTTTTTTTAAAAGCAATTAGCCTTGTAGTACAACCTAATATGGTGTCTTGAATTACATGCACATATCCTAAACATTATTTGACCTGTTAATTTTTTTCTGTTTGTATGCTACATTTTGCTGGTCCCTTTTTTGACAGCTTGAAGTGGAAAGTGAATATAAAAGTTAGAATTTTGGCTCATAATTAGAAATCCATTTCCCCCTATCTGCCAAACCTAAATCAAACCTCTGTCTATTAAGGCAGGTCGAGGTGAGCATGAAGTAAAAGAGCAGCTCTAGTACTGTTGTAGTAAATCCTTATGTCCTGGTTCAGCTAGGATAGGGTTAAATTTCCCCCGCAGTGGGGAGGGAGCTCTAGCTGGGTTATTGGGTTATTTGATACCATGCTGAGGTCAGGTCCAGGTGCCCAAGCGCGGGAAGAGCAGAGATGGCTTTTGTCTGGTCGGTCCCCTCACCGCTGTATCCGTGCGGTATATCTCCTGTTCATTGTTATTACTGTTATTGTTCTTGTTGTTGTTTGGTTTGTTGTTGTTACACTGTTGTATTAAATTTTTCCTTATCTCAACCCTGGGATTTGTATTTCACTCCCTGCCCTGTCCAGTCCAAGGGTGGGGGAGGGGCAACGGCAACGTTTCGAGTCCTGGCAGGGCCTAAACCACCACACCGTAGTAGCTGAGACCTTTAATATCCTTATGTGGTTCTGTGGTTGTGTTTTCAGGACTACCAACAGGGGTGATTTCAACTTTTATTTATATTTGTGCTTCATTTTAATTATCTAATTTAGGTTGTTTTCCATCTGACTTCAAAAACCAAACACAAAAAAGCAAAGTGAACTAAGAATCAAGTTTCACCTAGTCTAGTTTTTTTTCAGCTTTCCCAGTACTATTTGCATAATTGTGAGTTTTAAATAAATCTGCAAGTCAATCACTAATCACTTTGTTATTAAGGATGTTTGCCACTGTGAACAGTTAACTTCCTGGACAAATTTAATTATAATTACTCTATTTGCCTTGTTTTGGAGGTTTATTTGGTTATACATTTTTTATCTCTGGTGAGCTGATTCTTTATCCTGCTAAAGCTGTCATCCATTCTAGAGATGTCTAGATAGTTTGTGATATGAATGAGCTTATTTTATGTAGCATTGAAAGTGTTTCTTGACACTATTCTAAGAGAAAGGCAAAGCAAAGAGAAAAGATTATATGCATCTTCTGGTAATGAAATTTCATCTTTTGAAAAGGGAAGTACTCAACAACTTTTTATTTCTTTGCAGAAACAAAAATGTTCCAGTTAACCACAGAGATTTTTGGTATGCTACCTACACATTATATAGTGTGTCAGAGAAGACGGAGAATGAAGAGAAGATGAGTGATAATGCCAGTGCCAGTTCTGGCAGTGATCAGGCCCCTTCAAGCAGGCAACACACTATGGTCTCTTTTCTAAAACCAGTGCTAAAGCAAATCATCATGGCTGGAAAATCCATGCAGCTGTTGAAGAATCTCCAGTGCAAAGATGGCTCTCCGCAGCTGGCTGCGTCAAGAGGTGAGATGTCAGATTGTGGACTGTCCTGCCTTGGGGTGTCTAACTGTGTGGGTGTATTTTATTTTTTTTTTTGTAGTAATGTTTCCATGGTTTTAGAATAATGTAACACCCCATGTTGAATGCCAGTATCGTGGTTGGTAGCTTCAGGTCTGATTGGAAACACTTACTCTTCCAGTTCAAACAAGTGAAAAGAGCAAAGTGAATAAAGATTGAGTGTTCCCTTGGCTTTTTATTGCTTTAAATTTTTGTTAAACTTGTTTTCATGTGCATGCAAAACTTTGGAAAACCCCTTCTATGTTCTAACAGTAAAGCTCTTTTGTTTTGATAAATCGTTGTTTTCCATTACTAAGTGGTTGAATAATTCTGAGATAGTATGTGGAAGTCTTTTTTCCTAAAAAAAAAAGCTTACTAATAATTAGATAAAAGATATTTGGATATTCAGGATGTTTGTCTTGAATGATTGTAAAACATAGTACATCAGTGTAACCAATGTTGATATTTTTTTTTTTTTTTTTTTTTTAGGAAACAAAATAAATGTTTTGGTTTTACTGTTTCTTGCTGTTCAGAAGTAGATAGTTAAATTACTTTGGAGACTCTCTAGGTTTATTTCCCCCTTTGTGAGAATGTAATCTATTCTAGTGAATACTGAAGGGTTGTTTCAGCTGCTGAGAATTAACTGCCTTTGCACCTGAAGGAGGAAGTTCTCTAACAGTCTTAGAAATATTTCATATTTCGGACACCCATTCAGCAATCCATTTGAACATATGCCTGACCTTAGGCATTGGAGTAGTCCTATTGTTTTAGCAATAGTTATTTAAATATGTATTTAAGTTTTTTTCCTGAATAGTGGCCTAAATTTAGTATGTTAAAAGGTAGCCAGTAAATATTGGTCTATGGAGTTCTTCTTTCAGTTCAGATGATATTTTCTCTTAGTACAAAATCTTACTGTGGAATGTATTGCCCAATTTAGATGCTGAACGAAAGAGCTTGTATACGCAGTTCTTGGAATCGGTGCAGTCTCGTCTGCGGCATGGGGAAGAGTCTGTTCCAGATATTATTACAGAACAGCAGGCCACAAAGCAGAGCCTGATAAAGATGCAGTCTATAGCAGAAAGACACTTGGAACTGGATGATGTCCACGACCCACTGCTGGCTATTAATTTTGCCAGGTAAATGAATGATCTTCCTGCTGTGTTGTTGAGAGCCATGTTCTGCCTGATGACATTTGGTAGGCAAAATTTTTATTGCTGCTGCTGAAAACAAGCAAGCGCAGAATAAAGAGTACCAACAATCAGTGACAGAAGCTAAATAAACATTACTCTTGTGCTTAGTTAAAGAAAAACAATTAAAATCATTGAAGAGTCTGCTACTCACATCTGTAGCATAGAAGATGGGAGTAGTCTTTATCATAACAGGCTTTTAGGAAATAAGTGTTTTAATAGTGAATGCTGTTGTAAAATCTAAACTTTTAAATGTGTTTCCTTGAAATCTGTACACAGTGTCTTTGATTTGCACCAAGTATATTCTTTGAATAATGCAGCTTCAGTTGTGCTGTGCTCAAATAATTTAACTTTGAAGGCCTTCCAAAGTTCATGTTAATTGCATAAAAATTCTTCCTTCTTCATAATGAGGGAAGTCATACAGAGGTTATAAATGTCTTGGAGATTAGCAGGAAAGGACGAACTCTGAAAATCTTATTTTGTGATTACAAAAAAGAAAATTGCTATTTATGTTTTCCTAAATACTAGTTGGTGTCTTATGTGTTTTCAGTCTTAGGAGGAGTTTGTTTTAAAGAAGCCATAATTAATAGTAGATAAGACTCTATTACTTCCCTTGTTCATTGGAACTGTTCTATTTGTCAGAACTGATAGATTATTTCAGCGTCTGACTCATCCAGTCTATCAAGGCAATAGCTGCTATGAGCCGCCTTCCTCTTACAATGGATTCAGCTAGCAAGTAGCTTTTTACAAATTACTCTAATTTGATCTTTCTGTGACAAAATAATTAAACTTACCAAGTGTAGACTGCATATACTCTCTTCCCATAATATAGTATAGATGATATATAGGGACCCCCATATTTAAGGTGCCCCAAACCAATTCTCTGTGTGTGTGGTGGTTTTTTGTTTGTTTTTTGGTTTGTTGTTTTGTTGTTGTTAGGTTTTGCTGCTTTTTTTGTTGTTCAAATTTTTACTTTGTTTCTTTAATTTTATTTTTTTTTCTGAGAAGTTCATCTGACTGCTGTATGTGCACAATACAGTTTTAAAACTTCCTATGAAAATGGTTTTGTTTGTTAAGCTGTATAGTGTTTGAACTTGACATTGTTTTTCAGAATTATTCCTTGAGCAATTATGTGATTACAGTATGCCATCCTTCTTGATATTCTTATGCCTGGTCATATAAAAACAGTATGAAGGATCACTTAATAGGTTTGATACTAGATTTATGAAACAGCTTTTATTACTTCTGCGTCATATATTTTAGAGCAGAGGATCCAATTTTGATTAAAATCTTTGAAGATATGACATTTTTGTTCCATATATTGTATAAATCATGACCCTTCTTCCCTAAGTAGTTTGTTTTATTTTGAAGGTTGTATTTGGAACAGAGTGACTTCCATGAGAAGTTTACTGGTGGGGATGTTTGTGTGGATAGATCCTCAGAATCTGTGACCTGCCAGACTTTTGAACTGACATTGAGGTCCTGCCTTTATCCGCACATAGACAAGCAATACTTGGAATGCTGTGGTAATCTAATGCAAACTTTAAAGAAGGATTATAGGTAAGGAAGTAGACTTGGTTTTCCTTAACACTTTTTTTAATCACTAAATGCAGGAATTTTATGTTGTGTTTCTACTCCAGTTTGACAGTCAACAATAAAATTGTTAAGGAGGAAAGGGGGATCTAATATGATAGAATCCGAGTGAAAACTTGGTCTAATTTAAATCAACAGCAAAGCTATCATTTGTCTTCAGTGGATGTTCTATACGGAAATTGTTTCAAACGGTACTTTTAATAGTGTTGTCATTGGAAACTGGAAGACAAATTTTAGGAAGCTGGAATATATTTGTTTAATACGGGATTCATTTATGATACTGTAAAATCAGACAAGAATATTATGCAGTATTTCTATATTACAGAGTAAAATGGCCTATTCCTTTTATTTTTCATAAGTCGTCATGGTTTTAATCTGTCTGAAGTGCTTAATGTATTTAGAGTCACGGTTCTTGTGAGAGTTGGAGCAGTACTATTCTTCCTACTTTATCCAAAAGGGAAAATCCATGTCATAATTTTCTGGGGCTCCGTATTAAAGTCTCTTCTTAGATAGAACTCTCCCTGAAATTGCATCTCCTACCCTAAATTCTGTTTTGGGAGAGGGACGGGATTTTCAAACTCGAAGCTATTTTTGAAAATTGCCTGGCCTGTAAGATAGCTGAATACCATGAGCATTTCCATTGAAGTTAGTGGGGCTGTTCAAGCTTACAGGAAAAAATGGCTTGGTTATTTCATTTTATTTGAATGTATGTGAAGGCTGTCTGAGGATTAAGCAAGGAATTTACTGTGGACTTCATTAAGTTTGTGTTCGATACTGAGTTCTTGTAGTGAAGAGTTTTAAAGATTTTTGTTTCTATAACAGTTGTGTTTGATTTCACTTGTACAATTAAGACTGAGGAAATGTTGTATGTTTGTTCCTTGTTTAGGCTTGTAGAGTACTTGCAGGCAATGAGAAACTTTTTCTTACTTGAAGCTGGAGATACCATGTATGATTTCTATACATCGATTTTTGACAAAATTAGAGAAAAGGAAACTTGGCAGAATGTTGCTTTCTTAAATGTTCAACTTCAAGAAGCAGTTGGGCAACGCTATCCAGAGGACAGTTCAAGGTAAAACGCAAAATGCTGCAAAATACAGTTTAGTTATGCTTCTTTCACACTTACCTATACTAATGTGCTTAACTTGCATAGCGCAATACTAGTTATTATGTACTCATTACAAGAATCTGGTTTAATGTAGTTTTGAGCTGTTGCCATCTCTTCTATCCAAATCCACCAGATTAATTCAGACAGTTCGTATTTATCAATAAGAAATAAAAAAAAAAAATTAAACAGCCACTCATTTAAAAGAGAATATCGCCAACTAAATCACTTGTTTCCTTGCATAGGTTGTCTATATCATTTGAAAGTGTTGATACAGCAAAGAAGAAACTCCCTGTCCACACCTTAGATGGTTTGACATTGAGTTACAAGGTAGTGAGTTAATATTGCTGTAATTCTTATTCCAGAACAGATTTGATATGTTGTATTAGTGACTTACATTTTCTGTCTTGATTATCTTTTCTTCTTAGGTTCCTTGGCCTGTGGATATAGTTATAAGCTTAGAGTGCCAAAAAATTTACAATCAAGTTTTTTTGCTCTTGCTACAAATAAAGTGGGCCAAGTATAGTCTAGATGTTTTACGATTTGATGGTAAGAAACTTCTTCAATGAAAGATACTCTAAAAACTTGTTCTGTGGTCTAAGGATATAAATAGTCAGCTGCTTTCTGCAGTAAGTAGTATAAACAAGTGAGAATTTTGATTCATTCCATAAAATACTAATCTCTATCAGCTTTGCAAATTAGGCATATGAAGCAGGGCATGTTTTTCACTTCTTTTCAGCCTCAGGGACAACACTATTTATTCATGCATTCCTTTTATCTCTATGATTGAGGTCTAGTTAGTTATATTGGAAACTTCTTACTTCATTCTTCAGACCTTGCTGTTGAAAGAAGGTCTGTCTACCATACCCTAATGTTTTGCTTTATGTGTAGTCCAAGTTTCTATGAGTTATACTTTGCAAACAAGTTAAGAGAACAAAATAAAAAAATACTCTATTTGAGATTGAAACAGTAAGCTAAATAGTTTGGAATACGTACTCTAAGCTACAGTTTATATATTTGGGATTGTAGAAGGACACCTCTTAGTGATCATTAACCTTCACAGGTTAATGTTTTTAATACTCTTCCTGTCCCATATAATGTGAATATACACTTCATGTCCTAGAAAAATAAATTGGAAAGTTGATGGATCGGTTCATCTATGATTCCTACATCAGTTAAGTAATTCTCTTCCTAAAAATATGTGTTTTTCTATTATTTAAACTTCATGGGTATGACTTTGTGCTTAAGTCTTTTCCCTTTTGTGGAGGTAGTATACACATTTATTTTTAATGTTTTTTTTTTAATCCTTTCACATAAACTTTAGCTCTTAAATAGCGTTTCCTATTCTAGTATTTATCAAATTGCACATATACTGTCAAACTATTCAGTATGTTGTTGCTATATTTTAATAACACATCTGAATTGCAAGAAAAATCTTAAATCAGTATTGTGTGCAGAATAATAAGAAATAACAAATTCCAGTTTTAAGTAACATTTTAGCTACAGTTTGTCTTCATAAACACTTCAATATGATACTCTTGCCTTTTCTTTTTAGAACTAGTCTGTGCTGCAGAAAACCCACAGGTTAAGGAAGGAACTTTATCAGAACAAGGAACACTTCCTCTATTTGGACCACAACCAGAAAGTATAAAACAACAAATACATCGCATGTTCCTCTTAAGAGTGAAACTTATGCATTTTGTTAACAGCCTGCACAACTACATCATGACTAGGGTTTGTGTTATATAACAATTTCATTTATATTAAGAACTTGTAACTGGAGATGATGCACTATCGATTTTCATTTAAAACATAAACACCAAAAATAAAATGCAAAATCTTAGTTTAATGTCCTTTCTGCAAAATGATTTAGAGCTAAACCTGTTTCAGTTTTAAATCCGTAATTTTAAAAATGCTGCATACATATGATTGACCCTTCAGATATTAGTTCTTTCTGACTGTTTCTCCCAGTGCTAGATGACTGAAGCACAATCATGTAAAAATAGGTTTCTATAAGCTGTTACTGTCTTAAGAGCTATTATGCTTACAAAAGTATAACTTCAGACATTTTAGTTAAATGGATCCTTCTCAAAAATCTCTAATACAGAGATCCAAAAGTGTATACATGACTTCTCAAATATAAAGGCAATGTTTGTAGGTTCATATCTGCTCTACTATTGCCTTTTTTTGCCTTTAATAAAGCTATGTATACTCCACATCAGCTTCTCCAGGGATTGGCTGCCCTTGTGCAATGGCAGTATTCCTATTTATATGAGGAGTGTCATTGTGCATTTATGAGAAGAGCTTGATGATTTTTTTTTTTTTCTGTATTGATGGTAGTTTGGAGGGTGAGCCTAAAGTTTGAGAGGGAAGAGTGTATGAATCAGGCAATTTTAGACTCTTAAAAAAATGTTGGAAGAGAGTCATAAGCACTTGCATGCAACGTGGAGTTTCATAACTATGGTCTTCTCTTTAAGATTCTTCATAGTACAGGCTTGGAGTTTCAGCATCAGGTAGAAGAAGCCAAAGATTTAGATCAGTTGATAAAGATTCATTACAGATATCTATCTACAATCCATGATCGCTGCCTACTGAGGGAAAAGGTAGGTAAAAAAAGTCGACGTATTTGATATATTGAGTTTAGCAGGACAACAAAATAGTTTAGTACTAATTATGCTGCCTATTTTGCAGTTCATACCTACTAAGCAATATATAGGCACTCTTGAGGAAATGGTAGCTTTTCCAGAGTTAACACTGAGATCCAGTTTCCCTTACAAGTCTCAGCTCAATTCTATCAAGGAGAGAAGATAAAAATTAAATTATTTATATTGGATTTTACATGACTCATTTGTTTCTAAGAGATGGAAGGATTTGAACAAACTGAGGCTTGGTAATGTAATGAGAATGATACATACTGGTATGGCGGGAAATGGAGGTACATGGATAGCATTGTAGCCTTTTATCCCACATACTGTCTGTGCTTAGTCCTCATGGAAGTAGTCAGCCATGAACTGAACTAGGGAGCGAATGCAAAACACATCCTAAATTTGGAAGAATCACATTGTATGTAGGAGATTGTTTTTACAGATCAGATTGAATGGCATGGGATACCTTTGTATTGCAGCTTAATAATGAAAATGATTATGGTTAACAATGAATTTCTAACTGTTATTCCTTTTGTTTTAATTGTTACTTTAGGTCAGCTTTGTGAAAGAAGCTATAATGAAAGTGTTGAATTTAGTATTGATGTTTGCAGACCGTTGGCAGGCTGGTTTGGGGGCTTGGAAGTAAGTATACATACCTAAAATTCTACATGGTCATAATTTCACAGCTCAGAATATGTTTTTGAAATAGTTTTTGTGTGAAATAGCAAGACTAATCTCAGTGTTTAACAGCAGATACCAGAGGCTAATTGCTATTTCTTAGCAAAAGTGAAATTTCTGTTAGATAGAGCTTAACAAGTTTCATGCACTTGTGTCGGTGTATGTTCAGTATTTTCTAACTAAAAAGGTGGTCAATATATAACTTTTAAGTGTTAGCAACAAAGAGGGTTTTCTTTTGTATTTGTTTGTAATGGTAAGATGAGAGGTTCACAAGTTCGGTTTATGATAATGTTTCCTGGCTAGGATTTAAAATTGTAGGCAGCTGGGTGCTGACATTCATTAATTGGTTTATGAAAAGTGGGATTATTTAGTTGTATTCCCTTCTAAAATGAAGGCCCATTTTTGTTTTTCTTTAAAAAAAAAAATAATGTAAATCTGATCTCTAAACCTCCTTATTTTTCTTATCTGAACTGTCCAAGTTATAAAGCCTTTGTAAAAAAAAAAAAAGTGTAAAAATGTAAAGCTGTTGAAGTTATTGAAAGTTCTGCTGTTGACTCTGGAGTCAAGATTTTCATGCAGAATGTTTGATTCCATTAGTTCAGATGCTCAAATTCTGAAGTTTTTGGCCTATCCTCTCCTATAGTACCTTTTCTGTAGAAACAACTTGGGATGTGTGTTGTAGTTGGGATTTTTAGAAAAGATTTGTGCTTCCTTATATGCCATGATTGAAGTTGGAAACCCACCTGTAATTTCCAAAATAAGATTAATGTGTTGGTCTGTGAATCAGTTGTTCTTCTCTAAGCCATACCATAGACTAGATTAAAATGAAGATCTGATTTTTTTAGAATAGAGTAGAATATTTCAGTTGAAAGGGACCTACAACGATCATCTGGTCCAACTGCCTGACCAATTCAGGGCTGACCAATTTTAAGAATGTTATTAAGGGCATTGTCCAAATGCCTCTTAAACACTGACAGGCTTGGGGCATCGACCACTTCTCTAGGAAGCCTGTTACAGTGTTTGACCACCTGCTGGTAAAGAAATGCTTCCTAATGTCCAGCCTGAACCTCCCCTGGTCCAGCTTTGAACCATTCCCACACGTCCTGTCACTGGATCCCAGAGAGAAGAGACCAGCACCTCCCTCTCCACCTCCCCTCCTCAGGGAGCTGTAGAGAGCAATGAGGTCGCCCCTCAGCCTCCTTTTCTCCAAATTAGACAAGCCCAAAATCCTTAGTCGCTCCTCACAGGACATTCCTTCCAGCCCTTTCACCAGCTTTGTTGCCCTCCTCTGAGCACATTCAAGGACCTTTAACGTTCTTCTGAAATTGTGGGGCCCAGAACTATACACGGGACTCAAGGTGAGGCCACACCAATGTGGATGCAGGGGGGTAAGCACCTCTTTTTCCCGGCTGGTTATTGCAGGGTGCCGTTTGCCCTCTTGGCTGCCACACTGAGCCAGCTGCTGACCAGCACCCCCAGATCCCTTTCTGCAGCGCTGATCTCCAGCCACTTCTCTCCCAGTTTATACTACTGTTTGTGTAACCCACTACTTGAAGGATGAATGACAGTGGGCAAGTCTCCAAGGCTGTGTCTGACACTCAAGAGTTGATCTGTGGCCCTGAGGCCAGCCAGTGTGGACTGGCTCACATCCGTAATTGTCAGGACTAATTTGGCACAGATAGTACCTAGAACTTGGATCCCACTCTCCTGTGGCATTAGGAAGTTGTTATTTTTGAAGTGCTTTTCCAATTTGAAGTGTCAGAAATAGTTTGTCAAGGCTGTTGATAAAGACTGAAACTCAGGGCATGTGGTTACGTGCTCTTGCAGGAAAAAGTCATAGCTGATGTCGTGTCATCTGAATCCTCTTAGGAGAGGGGAAAAAGGAGAGGAGAGACTCTTGTGAACTACATCTTCTCCCTCCTCTGGTGAGCGCTAGCTGGCACAGTCCAAAGTGGAATTTAAGAATTGGCTGATAGTAAAGCAGTATGGGGGTCCCTGTTGTATTTGCCAGTGTAGGTTTACCCCAAGGAGCTCTGAAGCAATACAGACCAGGAATGGCTGTCTTGAAATACAAATCTGCATAGGAATAATAGTGGTCAGTTAGCACCACGCAGTTCCTCCTAGTTACTGCAGAGATTTTGAAGATGATGAGGAAATGAACGCCATTGTGGTAGTCCTCAGATGCTCCTGTCAAAATTGCCTTTGTGCTCTAGTAGCATGCACAGCCATAACTGAAATATTGTTAAGTTCAAGCCAGAATGCTCTGCAAAGAGTACTTTTGTCATTTACTATGAAGTTTTGGTCATACTTTGAAGATAACATTTAGTGGCTAGTCTGTTGAGCATTCTTCTGTTAAACTGTTTCATAGGATGGAATCCATAGAGAAGATGGAATCTGATTTTAAAAACTGTCACATGTTTCTTGTAACTGTTCTCAACAAAGCTGTCTGTCGAGGCTCTTTTCCTCACTGTAAGTACATGAAGCTTTTCACTTATCTGCACTTCCTGGGACACAAGCTTCACAAGGAATGTATTTGCACTTTAATCTGTTCTAATGTTTGTCAATTACATCTTAAAGAATCTCATTTTGTGAGGTATTCACAGAGGGACATGAAGCCTTACTTCTTAAGAAGTTAACTTCATTATTTTTTTAGAGTATTCATGGCATGCTTTCTTTTTTTATGACAATTACCTTCAGTTTACCTGTTTTCTTGATGAGGGGATGGTGATGTAGCCAAGCAAGTGATAAGCAGTTTTCTAAAGAAATGAATGAAACTAAGTTCTGGAGGGCGTAGAAAAACATTCTTTTTGTTGTTGTTGTATGACAGATGTGATACATCTTGAACAGATAAAATTTTAGTATTATGGTGCCTCAGCTGCAACTGCTCCGAGCTCTTGGCTCTGCTTATCTGTTGAAAGTTACTTCCTCGGTAGCAGAAACAGCAGAAGATGACATGTCTGTGCTTCTACTTGCAGCCTGGTATTAGCTTAAATTGCTAATTGGTGTCAGTTTGAGTTAGGAGGGCAACTGCTGAATGGGGTTAGCTGGGATGTAGACGCATGTTGTAAGGGGTTTCTAAATGTCTAATCTGACATTACTGCTACTTGGTCCACGAGAGCTTGTCTGCAAGAACCATTTGTGAGAATGGCTTACTGCATATAACTCCCCACAACGTTTATTCATTTTTTTTGTGTACGGCAGTTAATATTTCAAACAAAGAAGCTAATTTCTTACCGGTTCTTACCAGCTGAAATAACTAATGGATAACCGATGATGAAAGCGGTAAAATAATTGTCTAAACTGTTGGAGATTTATAAAATGTCATACCGTCTTAAATCCTGAAGTGTTACAATTTAAAAAATAAGCTGGTATCTTCCTTTTAAACTACAGAATTGAATATTGCAATAAATATTTGCAGACTGCTGCAGATGCACATAGTAACTACTTTTTTATGGTTTGGTTCGCAGTGGAATCTTTAGCTTTGTCACTGATGGCTGGCATGGAACAAAGTTAACGCCTGAGTCCATTGAATTAATAAAGAACTGAAAGCAGCACGTATGTTGAAATTCCCTAAGTTAAAAAACTGTAAGCATTTTACACTCCAGTTTGAAGTGTGTGTAGCTAAGTGACGCTAATGGTTTGGAGCTGTGTAAAATACTTTAAAATGTAAATAATGTACAGGTATTTAAGTGTATTGATTGTGGCAGTATTTTTCCCTGTATGTATATGCTTCAACATCAAAAAACATGTACAGTGTGAAATGCATCCCATGTAAACAATCTAACTTGAAAATACATAAAATGTATTTCATGCTGTAAAAAGGATTTGTTTTTTGTTTAATTATGAATAATTGCTGATTTAATTTTGCAGCTGTGAATAGGTCACAGGGCATTGTGGATTGATGTGACTCAATTGATATTATTCAAAAGGTTGGTTGAGTTAATTTTTGTCCTTTTTTCCTTTGAAAAAAGGCTAAGAAGCATTCATCTTATTTGCTTAATGGTTCTTAAGAACTCTTTGGGAACAGTTATGGCTGTTACAATAAGCTGATGTAAAAAATACAAGATTAACTTATCAAAATGGATTATTGCGGACCATAAAATACCAATATTTTTTGTTATATGTTCAAATACTAATTTTAGTGGTAACTCTTGTCAGTTTAAGTAGGATCATGATCACGGTGTGTAATATATTAATTTTTACTATTGGATTGTTGAGATGTTTCAGAGGTTGTCAGATACGATTTGACTGTTCTCCTAAGCATGTTGGAAACAAATCTTACATCTAATAGCTAATTCTTGTAAAGCGGTAGGTTGTAGCACAGAAGGGTACAGTTCTAGAGAATTAAATGTGGAATGTGTTCTGCACAAGATGACATGCCCTGTCTCCTCCCCATGAAAGTTTCTCTGTAATTCTGGCATCAGTACATCTGCCTTTAAGAAGAGAAAATCAATCATAGACATTTACCAATTTATTTATTTGAATAAATACAAGATTTAGTAATTGGAATTTTGTCATTGTGTGTGTTTCTGCTGAAATCTAGTTGGTAACTTAAAGTTTGAGGTCTTTTTCTGCAAGGTAAATGAAGTATATTGCTACCAGCTGTGACACTGTGTGGCTCACATTATGAAACTGGGTTTTTTTTCAGCGGTGAACTAA
Source organism: Strix uralensis (assembly GCF_047716275.1). Lineage (NCBI taxonomy): Eukaryota > Metazoa > Chordata > Aves > Strigiformes > Strigidae > Strix > Strix uralensis. Next base: position 62,747,290 of record NC_133973.1, read on the forward strand.
TAATTACTTTATATGAAAATGAATATTGGGGTTTTAGTCTGAACAGGAGATCTCAAAATGTTATTTCAAATTATAGCCATAAAATGTTTTTAGCAAAAAGATTTTTTTTTTTTTTTAAAGTATAACACTGGGAAGCTTTTTCTGCTGCCTTGTAGCATGTTCTTTTTTGGTTGAGTGGAGGTTTTCCTATAGAGAACATTATGTTTGTATTATACCTGCTGTTTGTATAAACTCTGCTACCACATGACACACTTTTCCAAGTGAATGTTTTTTGTGGTAGGTGAACACCTATTAAGAAAAGTAATTTGTACTTCCAGTTTACCATGACTGGCTCTCATTTGAAATTCCATGGTATTTATTGCATGCAGAGACAGCGTATGTTCTTTGTTAACTGTTTCTTGCTCAGAGTAGTACTGAATAGCATACTAATAGTTTTAAAAGGCATACTTGTGGTTGGAAGTTCAGTGCTTGTATGCACTGGTTCATTATGTTTTGGCTATATGTATGTCTTGTACTCCGTGCTTTAAAAAAAAAAAAAAAATCTAACAAGTGGTTGCTTTATTTCTCCTTTCTACACAGTGGTTACCTTCAGTGAAATTACTGCTTTTCATAGACTGTCCTTGGATAATATTATCTAGATAGGGGAGAAAAAATCCTTCAATCCTTCGTGTTGTTGAAACAATAATTCCTAGTAAATCCCTTTGCGGATTTTACTTATTTTATTTGAAAGATCACACACAAGTGAAAGATTTTGCTGTTTCACCCAATTTCCTGCAAGGAATTAACCTTGCATTCTGCAGGGAGAGGTGGGTAATGCCTACACACCATTTTTCAGCCAGCTTCTAATATTTGTTTGCTCTTCTGTTGTCACAAAAGCACAGTGGAAAATGTAGCTCTGGCAGTGTTGGTCAATTCTAGTCATGGACATCCTCCATGCTTAGCTTTTTGTGTGTCAGTAATACTCAGCTGACAGATTCCCTTGAATGAGTCTGTTGTATGGCATCCCTTTCTCTTTCTTTAGAACCACAGAAAAATAAGTCCTTGCTTTTAGTGTACATGCCATGTGATGCCACCAGGACCTTTTCATCAGTCCCCTGGCAGTAGTTAAAATGGCTATTTACCTGTTTGGAAAAAAGAAAGCTTTTAGATTTGGGATATTTTAGCTATTTATTTGCTCAAATTTCCTTGTAATGTTTTCTGATTTCTTTACAGATTTCTTTATGTGGATTCTATCCTGGGTCCATTCCTTCTGGACATTTTTTGACCCTGTTTCCAAATTCCCATTTTTGAGTTATGTCTGAATTGATTTGAATCTTAACTTTTGGATACTCTTCCTGTTTGATGGAGGAGACCTTGCATTTGAGTATGCTTTACCTGCACTTCTGGAATTTCAAGTAAGCAATTGCAGAGATGTTAGAAAAATGAGGCCTAATTTATTGCATGTGTGTATAGATTTAAGGGGTTTCTATCATCTATCTTTTTGTAAATTGTCAAGTCTAGCTAAAAGAAAGCATTAAAAAATATGCTTCCAAGGGGGGGGTATCTTCTAATTTAAAACCAAATTTTTTAAAAAGCCCACTAGGTGGCAGACCTTAAAATTTCAAGGCAATTTTATTAGTTGATCTCTTTCTGAGCTCATGGCTGTTGCTTTCATAATATCAAAGCCTTCATCTGTATTTAAATGAGAGAAGGCTTGTGTTTTCCCCTAATTATGTCTGATCTAAAAAGCATAAAGTAAGAAATAATTATAGTTTAAAAAAATAATTATTATGGAGATTTTTGTTTTCTCTCCTGCAGTAACTCATTATCTGGTTATAGTCATAGCCAGACTATTCTGATCCTAGAGAACTTGAAACTAGAAAGAGAAAAAACTGTTTCGATCCTGGTCTCAGCCATATTCTTCTGTTTTATGCTAAAGCACAAAAAGGCCTGCTTGGGTTTTTGAAACATGAGAATAAGTACTTAAATGATGTACAAGGGAGAAGTGAGTGGCTTTTAAAAGCAGCACTGATATGGGTGGAATGGCAAACATAGATTTGGGTGCTTAAAAGTAAAGCTTTGGTTAGGTGATGTTAGAGAAGATTATAATATTCACAGTAAGATGTTATGTCTGATGTTTAAAATTCTTTGGAAAAGAACACCCTGCATTATTGGATGCTGTCATAGTTTCATCTATACTTCATTTCCACCTTTATTTGTTCTCTTTAACTTTCATAAAATTTGCAGCATAGAAGCCTTTATCTATCTGGTTCGGTACTTTTCTTCCTTTTCTGTGGGCTTCTGTAATTTTTAGGCCACATTTTACTGCAGATTTAGTAAATTCTCTAATGCTTCCTTTGCTGCTTAGTTTTAATAACGCCTAATTAACCACTAGGTCCTTGAGGACTTTTGTTTGTGTCAAGCTATTGATCTAAAAAAAGTTAGCAACCAGTTGTTGATTGCATGGTTTCCATGGTAGCATAGATTAAAGATAGCGTCTCTGAATTGCAGGCTGATTAAAAATATAAAAAGATCCCTCTGATGTGCTTTTTAATCTTATTAAGTCCAGAGATTTACACATTTTCCAGCTTTCCTTCTATACTCTTTTGCACACTTATAAAAAACCTTTCCTCACTGATACTATTCATATTTATTGGATCGTGCAGTGTCTTGTTGCTGCAGCGTGCATTTATTGCTGGGACAGCTGTAGGGGATCGCAGATCTTGGGGTCTAGATGGCTAATAAAGTTACCAGTGGGTAACTTCAGAGGGGCAGGACTGGGGTGAAGAGTGGGTGTGGTGAATTGCCTCTGACACTCACGCCCTAGTTTCTGTACTGATGTCCTGCATGAGCAAAGTGGATGTAATTTATAATAAACTCAAGAAGGGGTTTCATGCTTGTTCATGTCTGTCAGGGAGTTGGCGGGTGGGCTCTGCACAGTGTGCAGCATTCTTGGAAAGCAGGGTGGGGGGATGTGGGCCTGATACACAGATGAAGAATTAAATCCCTCTGAGTTAGCAACAGAACTTTTGTCTAGTGTTTCAGGGAGCTGGAAAGCAGAACTAGGAAACCCTGCTTGCTCAGATCCATTTGAGATGGTGGCATTTAGCACTTGGAGGGAAATGGGAGCCAGAGCGCTGCATGTGTCGTCGGCTGCTGGTGGGTATTTATGAATATGCAGCACGCTTGCTGTTGTCAGCTGTGCTCTTGGCAGCACGTGTGCTCTCACGAGTAGGAATCTGACTTTTCCTGGAGTTAGAGGTAGGTGTAGGTGAGCAGATCACTCTGTGTTTGCGTAAGGCCTGGTGAAGTGGAGAGCTCCTGGTAGTGATGGTAGGAGTTACATTTTAATGTAGCTGGGCAGGCTTCCTGCTGTGGGCATGTTCCCATTTTCTGAGCTCGCTGCTCACTGAGACTTCTGAGACACTTGCTACTTTCTGCTCGGTCTCTTCTGCTTAAGCTTTCCCAAGTGCTGTGCCCTTTACGTAGGCATCTGTCTCCTCCTGAGAGGTGAAACAGCGGGTTTGCTTTATGTAGTGTGGAAGCATGTAATCTTTCTGTAGCCTTGCTATGCTTTAAACCATTTGCCATGTCTGATGCTGAATGAAGTCTGTGCTGACTTCTTGTGCGAAAAACCTTGTCCAGTACTTTAGAGTATGGACAAGTGGCTGGTGTTGCCAGAGATTAGATTTAATTTTAAACTGATTTATAGACAATTACTTATTTTCTTTCTTTGTAGTTTTGCATCATGTCCTATTCTTGGAGTCATTGCAGCCATTGCCTGTCGTGACTTCATAAATACCTTTCTGTGTCAGGTCATGACAGTTGCCTGTGCTGCCTTACATCCTTTCTGAGGATGAAAAGATTTCTGTGGACTCAGCAGGTATAAAAATAAATGAATAGCTAGATACGCTATTAAGCTTAATCGCTAAAATGTCGGAGTGGAAATGTGCAAAACCACAGAGTACATCAGCACCTTAGACATGGCAGATACCTCCTGGCAGGATCACAAGATTCCTGTTGAACCTCTCAGGCTGCTGTGGAGTGGAAGTCTTCTGTGGATTCCTGTGGGCTCCTGTGGAAGATTTTCTTTCATTGACTTTGGATAAATAAAGCCCAGAGAAAGAAATTAAAATGAAAATAGCTGGAATTCAGGAAGCAGACTTGTGGGTGTCTGTGGCTAGCACAGTGCCTTGAACAAAGGCTTTATCTAGTCTGCAGACAATCGCATTAAGCTTGTTAACAACCATATGATCTGATATTCATCTAGTTTAGGTGTAGGGTACCTAAATTGCCAGGAGCATGATACATTAGTGTTATAGATCTCACCAAGGATTGTTGACAGGCATGGGTTAAATACCAGGTTTAAATAAATACCACCCAAGAAAGGTCTGTTGAGATCCTAAGTCTAGCCATTGGCCTCATAAAAACCACACCTAACTTCCAGTGGATAGATCAGTTAATGGCTTGAACAGGAGTATGTAGATACATATATCTTTAGCTAGGTCCAGAAGGCATGCCCGCGTTCAGTGTGGCAAGGATAATTAAGAAAGATGGATACAGTAGAGGGAGAAGCAGGTCACAGAGGCCTGCTGAATGCCTTTAATCAAGTACTGTCATTACAGTACTGAAACTGGAAAGAGCAGGGAGTCGTAGGGCCATTGCAGAATTAAATCAGGCAGCTGGAATGGTGTGATGTGGGCTCTTTTAAAGGGGTTCTGATAAGCATGCCTCATGTTACATGAGAACATAGACATCCCGATGGTAAAATGTGATTGTCCTCTAATTCCAGTATCAAATAATAGAAGAACAGCACAAAACTTGACTAGCTGCATGTCACCATCAATTGTTGTCGGTATTATTTTATCCGATCCGATGGGTAGCTCTAAATTTGAGTATGGGAATGTCAATAAAGAGCAGATTGCTCCAGCAGCGGGGAAGTCGCTCCTTTGCCCACTCAGTTCCTTGAGAAAGAGCATAGCGAGACCTGGGGCACCAGCCAGTCCTCAGGACAAGCTGTTATTGCTGGGACAGCACGGCGCCGGTTGGCAGCGCCTTGCTTTCATGCAAAGCAGCCGCTCCTGGCACCAGGTGGCTTTCGGCAAGGCCGGGAGTTCGGTGGCAGTCCGGCACTGGAGCAGTGTGGAGTGTTGCCAGTCTGGGGGCAAGCTGCTCTTGATCTGATCTCGCTCAGAGCTTTTGGCTTTGCGTGGAGCGAGTGACCTGTTCTTGCTGCTCTGGTGTGGCTTGCTAACGGAGGTCTCACTGCTGATGTTGGCCGAGCAGCTGCATCAAGGCAAGGCTGTGCTGAATTTGCGTTCACCCAGGACAAGGAAACAAAAGCAATCCCTTTTTTACGGAGGTGAGTTATTCTTTACCTGAGTGAGCTCATTGCCGCAATCAGGGTCTGTGGAAAGGGCGTAGGATGGATTGCACTGGACAGTGTCAGCTGTCATTTTAGAAATGAAGCATCCAGCTCTGGTTGTGTTTTACAGTTTTGCCTATGCTGGGTTTAGAAGCTAGGCTGATAAGGAGCTGTGATGGGTGAAACTCATTAATTTGGTATATGCACTCGAAATACTTATGAATATAAACAAATAGAGAACAATAAGCAGCCACATCCTAGAAACGAAATTGGTTCATAGAAAAGACTATATTGCAGCACTGGCAAAAATATGACTGTGAAGATGTGTCTGTGATATGATGAAATGGTAACAATAACATTTTGTAGTGATGCATAACTTCTCCACAAACTGTGGGAATTCTTGATGATACGGAATGGGTGGAATAATTGGATTAGAGAGTACTTGAAATAATGAGAATTAGGGGGTTTAGCAATTTATCCCAACTTTCCAAAGGCTTTCTTGTAGATGCTGTTACAAAAAGGCTATTTAAGGAAACTTAATACAGTGGAAACTTGTTTGAGAAAAACAATAGATTAAGTAAAAGACTAATTATTCTGTTCTCAGCACAAAAATCATTAATAGCACAGTGTCCCACTAACAGCTGTTGAAAAGAGAGACCTAAAATTGCTTGCTGCAGCAATACTGTGTAGTTTTCTGATGATTAGAGGGGATTTACAAGAGTAAATAAAATGTTGGATGCAACTTGAAGCAGTCAAAGACAAGCAAGTAGGCTTTGGGGAAAAATTGTTTGGATGTTCCCATGCTGTCAACTGACTGTAACCCTATGTATAGTAGGTTTGTGGATTCTGTCTGCCATAAAATAGTGGATGGAAAGAATACTCTTGACAAATTTCAGTGAAAAAGAGCTGGCAGTTTCATTTTGTGGTGCAGCATCAAGTTCCTTAGGTGAATCTTGAAGAAATAAAAGAAAAATAGAACTTGAAATGGGAGCACATTACATGGAAAAGGTAAGCAACGTTGAGAATGAGCAAGTTATGGACGTGTTTGTTGTGTTTTACAGATAAATAAAAGCGGGAGGTTGTCAGCAGACAGTGGGAAACAGCCGTTCTTGGTTTTTCTATTTTTAGTTTCAATCAACAGTGGCATTTCGGATGCGGATAAGACAGGCAGGAGCACCCTCTAGAGGACATCTAAAAGGGTTTCCTACGGGATCCCCTTTGCTCCTCTAGGATTAGGTCCTGCTGGGCTCTTTCCCTCGCCCTCCTTCCAAAAGTGTAAAAGTGGAAACTTCTAACGCCGACCCCGGAATCCCGGGGATTTCCCAACGGGGGGGGGGGGGGGCTCTGCGGTGGTGCTGGGGGCATCCCGGCGCCCAGTCGGACTTTCTCTGGTTTGGATACAAGTACGGCGGGGGCGCGGTCCTCTTATAGATTTGTCGTCTTATACATACAGATGTCCCTGTGCCTCAGGCACGGAAAGGGTCGCTTTCGTTAAAAGCAAGGAGGGAGCTCAGGCCCTGGCAGCCCAGCCCGCGGCTCTGCCGCCCGCGGCAGCCCCGGGACGGCTCCCCGGGAGGAGGAGGAGGAGCCGGCGCCGGAGCCTGCCGGGGGCGGGGGGAAGGGGCGGCAGGTTTGGGATGAGGCGGGAGGAGGAGGAGCTGGAGTGGCAGGAAGGGTGTTTCCCTGCGCAGCTCCCGGTTGAAGTGACTCAGACAGGAAACTCCCCGCCAGGCGCGGCCCAGGAGCGGAGCCGCCGGGCCGACGCGACCCTTGGCGGCGGCGGACGGGCCGGGCCGGGCCGAGCGGAGCCCCCGGGCGGGCGGACAGACGGGCCCCTCCCGCCGCCGGGAAGCGCCGTTCCCGGGAGCTGGCGGCGAGCGGGTGAGCAGCGCTTCCCCGGGCCCGGGAGCGGCCTGCCCGCTGCGGGGGGACCGTCCCCCAGCGGCGGCGGCGGCTTCACCCCCTCCCCCGTTGATGGGCGCTTTATCGGAGGCGCCGGGCGGTTCCGCGGCCCCTCCGCGGCCCTCTCGCTCGTCACCGCCAGCCCCATACGCTTACGGTTGATTTATTTGTGTCCCCCCCCGCGCTGTTTTTGGCGCTCCCCCGGGCTGACCGCCCGCCCAGCTGCGGGGCCGGGCCTGCGGGGCCTCCCCGGGGCCGTCGGCTTGGAGGGACCGGGGCCGGCGCTGCTCGGGCGGAGCCGGGCCCCGGGGTGCCGGGCGTCGCCCTGGAGGCGCGGCTGTGGTGGGGCGGCGGGAAGGGAAGGGAAGGGAAGGGAAGGGAAGGGAAGGGAAGGGAAGGGAAGGGAAGGGAAGGGAAGGGAAGGGAAGGGAAGGGAAGGGAAGGGAAGGGAAGGGAAGGGAAGGGAAGGGAAGGGAAGGGAAGGGAAGGGAAGGGTCAAGTCGGCGGCAGGCAGGCAAGAAGCAGGTGGCCGTTCCCTCAGGCGCGCCCCGCCAGTGGGTGAAACCTCAGGGGTTCGTTGTTACCTAAAAGCCAATTTTAGTCTCTTCTTCTGAGTGTGGGGGTCTGAGTTGTTCTCTCTCACGGTTAGCCCGTGTGTCTGTAACACAGGGGTGGTCGGAGTTCTGCTTCCTAGGTTGTCCAGGAGCGGATCAGATGGGGAAAAAAAAAAAAAAAAAGTAAAAAGCCCTATGCAAGTTCATCCCGCTCTTCAGATGAAGTTGATGATCTAGTGCCTGTCTAAGGACATAGAGTAACTGTGTCTTGAGGAAATGGAGTTTTATCCAGTTAAAATATGCTGTAGTGAAAGCAGCAACGTAAGCACGAAACTCCCCAGGTGGATGGTCCAGTACCCATCCCGTTCTTGTCTCTGACAAGCAAAGAGATGGAGACAGACACATACTTCATCTGTGTGAGTTCATCAGCAACTCTGCTAATCGACTTGGCCGTTCAGTAGGTTCTCATTGCTTTGATTTTTATTCCTGCGCTGTTTGATGGCAGGTTTGAGGAGCATTTAGGCATGTAAATGGTTGTTTGGGCCAGGGAGCCTGTTAGGAGGAAGTTGCCTTTGTGGATGTAGCCAGTCTGCCTGAAGTGGTGGCTGGAGAGTGCGCGTTGGAGGGGGAGGAAAGCTGTCTGGAGGAATTTCTTCTTAATTAGAAGGTCATACCACCCTTTGCTGTAAACTGTGGGAAATGGAAAGCTTAGGCTAATGAGTGATTCCAGTCCTTATTGTGTGCCAGTTACTTATTTGCCATAACTTTATTATAATAAGCTTACTGAACACGTACACATGCAGTGTTGCTGGTTAGTGTGTTTTTCAAAGTGGAACTTCTAATAATACCATAATGCAATTCTGTGATCTCTGGATTATGTTTATGTTAATTGCACTTACATGAACTGTTTTATGCTCAGACTGAGTATCTCTGAGCTATATGGTAGAAAATGCATTGCTAGTCCTTAAGTGTTCTGGTTCTTGGCTTTAAGTCCTACTTTTACCTTTTAAGAACTCTTTTGCATTTGTAGACATAGAGTTTCTCCTGATCTGACGTAAAAGGCTCTTTAAGCATTCTCAGCCAACTGGTCTGTGAAGTCTGGCTGGTGTAGGCAGCCTGTGTCTCTGTAGCTGCCAGGAAGGAGGAGGAGGAATTCGGAAGCAGCCTGTACAGCGTTGGGATATAGCAGGAAGGCTTAGTCCCAGTATTGTTAAAGCTTGCTCAGCTTGTCCTCTTAAGAAATGTACAGTAGTCCTTCCCCGCAGCAGCTTAGAGACTTTTTTTTTTTTTTGGTAAAGGATGATTTGATTGATGGAATAGTTCAGTTGTAGTTTGTGGTTTTCAGATCACTATACCTGATTTATTTAAAGAATAAACCTCTCTGAATCTTAGAGAAATAATGCTGCCCCCCCTCCCTGCTGAAGATGAGTAGGACTTCATGTGTTTTGTGTACAGACGTTGGGTTTGGTCAGTTCCTGTTGAGGATCATGATGAGGAGAGTGGAGTGGTGTTTGAAATGTGTTCAGCAGTGTTAACTTAAAACTTGTCACTTAACAGATATCACAATATTTAAACCTAAGTGGAGCTGGATTACATACATTGTTTAAAAAAAAAAATTTCTGCATTATAAGAAAGGAAATGTTCCACAAGCAATCCAGACTTCTTAGTTCTTAATTTCTGAATGTGTGACTTACAAAAAACTGGTAGTCATTTAGTAACATTATCTGTAATACCCAAAGAGTTCATTAATAAAATTCTTGTTTCTTTAGTTTGCCTTAGGTGGAAATCAGCCCCTGGGCTTGAACCCACAAATTCTGTTGACCCATTACACAGATTTTAAAGTGTAATTAAATAATTAACAGATATCTGCTCTGGCTGCGTGTTTTAGGTTAGAAATTTGTCTGATATACTCCTTAAGTTTTGGTTAGTGCTTTGTTTTTTCGTTCTGTGAGAGAGGGGTCTTGGAAGGTGGCTCATTCCTGAGGATAGGTTTTACAATCTTGTCCTAAGTCTCTTCTCAGAATCATCTGATTTTTTTATTTTTTGTTTCATTTCTCAGAGATTGCCAAGATATTCAGGCTGAGGTGGAAGGTTCAGGGTGGTGGATTTGAGCTGCAAAGCTGGAATAAAAAGGTGGAACAAAAAATCCCCACAAAGCTCCTTTTCTTGGATTCAGTTTTATTCATCCTTTAGCCTGAAAGCTGCTAGAATTGCTTGCAGTGCTATACAAGAGAAAATTAATTTTAGCATAATTTCCACACATGTGCGCATCAAGACAGTTTAATTTTACAGTTGTTGCTCTACGTTCTCAGGGCAAGTTCTTCATGTGGTTCCTTTGCTGTACCAACAAGTAAAATAAACTTTAATGTTGGGCGGCGTGTTATACCATAGTAAATCGGAAGTCAGCCTTATGATTGACTTCGCTTCTCTTGAAACAGTGACAGTGCGAGTTTCTGAATTTTTATTATTTATGTGTTTTTAAATAGATGTAGTTACTATGACAAGCCTCAACTTAATAAGCAATTATTCCTGAACCAAATTAAGCACTTGTTTACCTGGGGATGCTGCAGAAGCCTGGCACAACCCAAAGCATGAATGGCCGGTGGTGGGTCCATCCACGAACTTGGGAATGTGATTCATTTAAACAGTCCTGAGCTTCCATTTGGACGTGCTCTCAGCTAGATCACACAGAGAGGGAGCATAAATATAAGAGATTTGGAAACTGTTGATATTTAGAACATATACCTTGTTACAAGCGGCTTCTGACAGACCTTATTGTTGCAGAGCATTCTGTTAGTTCTTGGCTACATTGTTATTTGAATACATAGCACATGAAAGCCACCTATATTTGTCTGGTTTTTCGTGCATGTGTGCAGATCTGACACAGTAACAGGAAAGAAGGACATTTCAACATTGTGGAATAGGATTGTATACCTACAAAACCTGACTGAGAACTTTGTAATGGTACTTATTTAATGCTACAGACATCAGTTTAGGATTCTTCTTTACTATACATCTGTCCTTAGAAGCTGATGTTTGTAGGGCTCAAGGTTATGCTTTGCTGTGTAATACTGATAACTGAGAGTGTGTATTCATTTGCTTGCTTTAGTAGTAATTCCATTAATCCACATCACCTGCCTTTCTAGTGGTAAAATTAACGTATGATGCATTGATGAGACTTGCTACAGGAAGGCAGAGCGTCCAGAATAGCAGATAATCTTTCTATATCGACACCAAAAATGTTGTAGCTCATCTTTTGGGTAGCTCCTTATCTCTCGTAAACACAATGGCAAAAAAACCTCTGAAGCTTGTTTTCTTCCTAGGACTTAAAAGATTTTCTCTATGTCAGTACATACTGTTTGCTCTCTATTATGTCTATAAATATAGCTGCATTCATAAATATGTGTGTGTGGAGAAAATCCCATCTTGAAACAGTTCAGTGTTTTTTGGAAGAAGTGGCAGTCTTGGACTTCTAACTGCAAAAAGTAGGGTTGTGGTAAAGGTGGGTGTGGCACAAAGAATTGTCAGGCATTTGTCACCTCAGTAGAAACCCCTCTCCTGTCAGGCTGACCCTCAGCAGGACAGCAAGTGAATTTATAGCTCTGTAGCCTTTCTAGAGAAAGACCATTGTGGGAGAGGTGGTTTAAGGTTGTGAGCAGCAGAGTTGAGAGCAGATCTGGTTGGGGGTGCTGGGGAGGGAGCCCAGCTCTCTAAGCCTTCCTAGCTGGGAGGTGGTGGTCCCTGCTTCCAGGGCTAGCTAGGAACAGCACTTGTGCCCTGCTGCCATATCCCTTCCCCACATCTTCTGTAGCTATTTCGTTCTGCCAGACCTCTGCTCCTTGTGGTAGGGACTCCAATGGGGCATCAGTCTCATGGCCAGGTGAGGCACTGAGCTCAGGGAGGGCTTTCAGGGTGGAAATCCCTTCATAGCTAAATGACCTGCTGGCTGAGGACTCCCTGTGTGGGACTTACCCAGCTGCGGTCTGCTAGGTGTGGATTTGCAACCCTCCCAGTCATGCTGTGAGGTCCCCATTAAACTTCTTAATAATCAGAGAGAAGTAAAGGTAAACGTGCTGGTCCTGCAGTTGAGTGGTTGCTCCGTGGTTCTACATGTGTGTTGCTGGGACAGGTGCCCTGGCATAGGCACAGCTTAAAGCGAATGTCCTCTGCGAGAGGGGAGGTTCTACTTGCTGACTTCATTAAAGCTTTTCTTATTTTAAGTAATTGGGTAACACATGAGGAACTGATCTTCTGGTTTTGCTTTCATTAGAGGTAAATGCCAGGGCAGCAGCTGTGGTGCCCTCCTTTCCCTGGTTCGTGAGCACTCCTGGTTTACAAAGCAGTTATCCCATGGAGTGAAATTTCATGATTTCTCTATGCTTGGACCAGATGTTGGGAGATTTTTCTCAGTTTAACGGGGTGTCTCTCAGCAAGCCTCTCACAGGGCTGGTTTCTGCAGGTCTACTTTTCAGGAATGTTGTTGGTCAGGAGACAGTAGAATGACCAAGCAACTTTCTTAAAGCCAAGAATTGCTCATTTGATGCAAAAAATGCCATTCCCCCACGCCTCCCTCCACTGAAAGGCATCTTAAGACTTCAGGCAGTGTGTAGACATATGCTTACTAGATAATACTCTCTACAAATGGTTAGCAGGGTTGAGTCTCACTAATGTTCTTATGAATGAATACAGTATTAAGTAAAAGAAAAAATTAAATGGTACTTTTGGTTTTAGAAACAAATACTCAGTACTGTGGTTTTACGTTAGGACATGAGTCTCGAGCTGACGTGCTAAGTAGTGATTCCAGCTGTGTAAGTGGTACAAGGAGCTTTTGGAGACGCTTAGTTTGTGCACTACTGATATATAAGAGATTTGTTTACAGGGTTTAGATAAAAATACGGTAGTGCTGTATGTCACTTTAAAATACTTAAATTCTGATAGGGGCATGGACACTTTGTTGGCAGGAAATAGAAATGCTATAGACCTGAACTTGATTTATAGTCTTTCAGTATAGCTCTAATTATTTTAAGTGGGTTCACTGACCTATCTTAAATCAATAAGGAGAGTACACTGAATTATACATTCTGAATGTAAAGTTCAGGTAAACTGTCATGACACATTGCTCAAGATAGATGTGGATGCTTATTGGGTGATAGCAGCAGTAAAGCTTTCAATGAATTTTCACTGAAACTGCATATTTTCATGTATGAAAATGGAAGTATAAAATGTTGCAGATGATGAACTCTTTCATAAGAATAAGAAAGCTTAAGAAACTAAAAACTATTAGCTTATTTCTGCTTTCTCCTCCACCCTGTCCTGTAGTATTTCCTTAATTTTTTACAAGAACTATTAAATTATAACTTCTTGTCTGATTCTCTCCCTCCTCCCTGAAATGCATCTATTAGTATATTTTTTTTAACAGTTTCTGGAACCTGTCTTTTTAAAATACTGTAATTATGCAAAATTGTACATTGTTCTTGTACTGTGCTGGATATTAAATAGAAAGCTACTTTTAAACATGAATAGTACAAATTCGCCTAAAATATCTTCCAATTTATTTTTCAGATAAAGCAGTGTAACTTTTTTTTTTTTGCTTAAATGAAAGTTGAGAGACTTGTGTCGTTGACTTACTAAGTACTTACAGGTAGAGGGAAGGAGTGGGAATGACAGCACACAGCCTCTGTTTTAAAGTGTCATTTTTATTGAAGCCTTTGTTCACTTAACTTAAAATCACAGAATCATCTAGGTTGGAAAAGACCTTGAAGATCATCTAGTCCAACCGTTAACCTAGCACTGACAGTTCCCAACTACACCATATCTCTAAGCGCTAAGTCGACCCGACTCTTAAACACCTCCAGGGATGGGGACTCCACCACCTCCCTGGGCAGCCCATTCCAACACCTAACAACCCGTTCTGTAAAGAAATGCTTCCTAATATCTAGTCTAAACCTTCCCTGGCGCAACTTGAGGCCATTCTCTCTTGTCCTATTGCTTATTACTTGGTTAAAGAGACTCATCCCCAGCTCTCTGCAACCTCCTTTCAGGTAGTTGTAGAGGGCGATGAGGTCTCCCCTCAGCCTCCTCTTCTCCAGACTAAACACCCCCAGTTCCCTCAGCTGCTCCTCGTATGACATGTGCTCCAGACCTTTCACCAGCTTCGTTGCCCTTCTCTGGACACACTTGAGTCATTCAATGTCCTTTTTGTAGTGAGGGGCCCAAAACTGAACACAGTAATCGAGGTGCGGCCTCACCAGTGCCGAGTACAGGGGCAAGATCACTTCCCTGTCCCTGCTGGCCACGCTATTTCTGATACAAGCCAGGATGCCATTGGCCTTCTTGGCCACCTGGGCACACTGCTGGCTCATGTTCAGCTGGCTGTCAATCAACACCCCCAGGTCCCTCTCTGACTGGCAGCTCTCCAGCCACTCCTCCCCAAGCCTGTAGCGCTGCTGGGGGTTGTTGTGGCCAAAGTGCAGCACCCGGCATTTGGCCTTATTGAAACTCCTACAGTTAAAATATGGCAGTGCTGAAGCCAGAGCTTCAGCTGCAGGTTTGCATTGAAAAAGTCTGCTGGATATAGTTAATGCCTGTCTTGTTGAGGGGGCACGTGCCGTAAGACGGAGCAGGATGCATAATGCGAGGCACTGCGAAGGGAATCGTGGGGCTGCCCCTACATAGGCAGCTGCCCACAGCGGTGCCATGGCTGGTGGTCACCCTGCAGGCAGGGGCTGCTGTCAGGCAGGCGCTGGCGAGAAGTGGTAAGGCTGACCCTGGAGCAACCACGTCTGGAACTGGGATTGGGAAGAGAATGCTATCCTCCTTCCCCCTGAGAAAACAGTATTTTCTTCTTTCATTTCACAAGACTGGGTAAAAATATAGTACAGTTCAAGAACTCACATGATTAAATGGTTTGTCTGAGGCTGAGGGGTTGTATTGTTTATTAGATTGAAATCCAAAGACTCTAGACTCTTGTCTTTTGATCTTTGTGGCTCATCTCCTTTACCTGTAATGTGGCAGACTGGTGCTCAGCCCACCATCCACTGCTCCTTTCAGCATAAGCACAATGGTGTGCCCTTTTTGATCACAGTAACAGTAGTCCCTCCACACCAAATACAAAGGACAACCAACCAAGGCCATGTTGAATAGGCCTGAGCATGAGCAGTCTGTGACGGTAGGCTTTCTGCAGGATGAAAGATTCTGTGTCCGAGCAATGCCAGGTTAACTCCATGTGCACATACTTTCTCCTCTTCTTTCTGGGGCGGTTATTGCTCTTGCTGCTTCCTTCCTCCTCCTTTGCAGAATCCTTACACTGGGAATCTTATCTTTGCTAAGAAATGAGAGAGCTTTTCACAGTTGCTGAACATGCCATAAGTGCTGTGCTTCACTATTAAGCTTCCGTGCTAAACTTTAGTCTTGCCCAAAGCGATGTGGTGCAGCATTGCTTCCTAACATACCCATGCAGCAGCAGGAAGAATGAGAAACAGAAGTATGGAAGAAATCCATGTTGGGAACAGCTGCAGGAGGCAACAGCAGCAGCAGCACAGCAAAATGGCCAAAGCAGCAAAACGAGAAGATTAAACAACAGGGGAGGGTCAGAGTGAACTGGGTGAGAGGAAAATAACGTGAAAAAGAGAAGGGGAGGGAGTTAGTCAAGAAGCAGTAAGAAGAAAGAACTGGAAGTTGAAGGACAAGCAAAATGTAAGTTGCAGTTGCAACTCAAATATGTAATATCAGGGAGTATTAAAGGGGTGAGGCAAATAAGTGTAGCAAACCAGATCTCAGCACACTTAACCTACAATGAGATTAGTGAAATCTTTAACTTCATTCCAGCCTGAAGAAAGGCCAAATATTGCAGAAGAGTTTTTAATATGTACGTACATTTAGGATTAATAAATTTTTTTCATATTCACTCAGAACTAACTCAGCTCTGTAAGAATTAATTAGTAAATCAGCACCAACCCTCTCAGCCATCTAGCCCCACCAATAGCAGATTTTTAAAATTTTATGTTGGTGACTTTAAGGCTTAGGCACACAGATAAAACAAAGCAAGCAAAACCGCTCTGTGAATTCTTGTAGCACAAGTGCCATTGCATAGGGGGTTGCATGCTGCAGAGCAGGCTGCAGCAACAGGCCCTCCCTCCTTGTTCACATGCATGGGATGCCTTCGGAGCAAACTTGACAGGGTTAGGCTTCTCCCATATCATCGTAATGGATTCTCAAATAAAATGAGTGGGGGATGAGCGGAATCAGTTTCCCATTTTTGAAGTGTGTGCATTTCATGGCACTTGAGATTCCTGCATGGGATAGCATTTGACCCTACATTTTATCATCAGGAAGTTGCATCTGTCCTTCAAAGCTCCAAGATATGGAATGATACTGAGGTTGCATAGTACTAGCCAGGCTGCCTGTCAGAATACCTGGTGATAACTTGCTGCATTGTCCACTGCAGGTGCTGCTGCTGTAGAATTAGTACGTGTTTGTCCATGTGCTACTGCGGGCTGCTAACACAGTGGGAAAAGATAAAGCCAGTCTTGTGCTAACTTGTTAGCAAGAATATAGTGACTCCAGCCTTGTACTATGATACAGGAGTGCTAGGGTTACACAGTGTTCTCTAAATGTGGGAGAGTTTTCTTACTGATGCTTTAAAAGGGAGTAGCTAGTAGACCTGCACTGGGTGGCAGGCATCAAGAAAGGTGATGCTGTCCTACTCCGTGGCTCACCAGTCTTGATGTAGGCTTCGTCCAAAGAGCCTGAGAGTTCCTGTTTGTAACCTGTTGTGATGATAGTAGAGTGTCAGGCCTTCCTGTCCATGGAAAAGTGCTTGAATTCATCCAGGACACTGGAAAGGAATGCCTATAGTTGCTTGACAAGTGTGACTGATTGTCATCTGAGTGCTGGTGGTCTGTGTGTCAGCGAGAGAGAGGGAGGAACAGTACTGACTCATGAAAGCATGGCTTTTAGGTTGCTTTAATGGTGCTGCCACTGCTTACCAAAGTATCTGATACTGCACAGAATTTGGTTTTTCGAGGTGATAAGACTGGTGTATCACTGGGTGATTGAACCTTGATTGCACAGTCATAGCATAGGTATTGCTTCTGTAAAGAGATGTGGATTGCTTGTTCTGATGTTTCCCTGCAGGGGACAGAAGCTGGACAGGTAACAATGTAGGCTACATTAATGAAGAAGGTTGTGTGAAAAAAATCACATGTGACTGAACACAAAGAGCTTTTCGTTTGAGAAGTCGAGATTTTGTCAAAAAGACACCCCACCCCCCCCCCCAAATAAAAATAAATTTCTGTGCTTTAGCCTTACATTTTCCCCCAAATCTGTGTCTGCTCTTGCTTCCCCCTATGTGCCTCTCCAATGGCAGGGCAAAGCAGTTAATGTGAGCCATGCTGCCCCGTAGGAGTCTAATACTAAATTAATTGTTTGCATTATGTGGCCATTCTTCTGGGACTTGCTGTGGTGCTGGAATGGGATAATTCAGTGCCGGAATTTTTGTTTTCTCTTTTGCACCTATTGAGCCTTTTTTTATTCCAATCGCAGATGTACTTTTGAAAGCCTAACAGTATGTCAAATCTGTTGCACAAAAGACTGTCAGCTGCTGTTTGCTTTCTTCTGTCTTTTACTTTAATCAGGCAGGCCAGTAAATGATGTGAAAAGCATTTTTCTTCACTCCTTCGGCTTATGCAAATCTGTTGCTTAGGAACGAAGAGGAGCTCCAGTCCCGTAAGGAACATCCTACGCTGATCCTCTTGGCAAAAAGACAGATCGTGCTGTCCAGAGCACAGAAAAAGATCATTCAAAAGGAGAAGATCCAGCGCATTGCTATTCTCTGAAGCACTTCAGTTATCAGTCTGTTAAAATATTTTCTGCTCAGTCTGAATTGATAGGTATGCAGTTGAACAGCTGAGGCTTTTGAAGTTTAATTAAAAGAGAACTGAGAGAGATCTTGGATGTTCGAAAGAAAAGTGAATATTATAGTAATTGCTGTGCTGTTCTTGGAAGAGAAAATCCATTCCTTTTGTTAGCTCTTCCCTTCACAAGGGCCTTTTGTGATCAGAGTTTTACGGTTTAACTTGGGCAGGAACATTACACAGAATATTGAATCAAACTTTCTTCACAGGAAAATGATTTAATTCATTTTCTGCAAGCCAGTGATATAGAAGAATGACACAGTGGAACAGGAGAAACCTAAAAATGTTGTGTTGCTATAGGGATAAAACTTAACTTCTGCTGCTGTGCAGACCAAGCCTATTCCTGTGGGAATGTTGTCATTGGTTCCCATGGAGTTCACTGAGATTGGTTCAGCAGGCCATTTAATCATCTTTTAAAATTTATCTCTCTTTTAATTTATCTCCTCCTATGCATGGACTGTGGAACGCCTTTGTTCCTCCCTCTTAAGCTGTTGTACATAGTATTTTCCTGATTTTCATCATGGTATTCTGTCCTGTAAAGCAGGGTAAGTTTTGCTTTATTTATTTATTTATTTATGCCTGTTTTAAAAAGACAAAGCAACTCATGTGGATACATATTTCAATTCATGGATTGCACGGCAATTGTAATCTTCAGTATCCATGCCAGGCTTGAGATTTTGTTTTAAATTAAGATTCCAAGATGCTTTTGCAGACTTAGGAAAGAAAAGAGGCAATGTCAAAGGAAGTGCTGTTTAAAGTGCAGACAGACTTCCTCTTTGTCTTATTTTGAGCCTGGGAACATGTACAAGCACTTGGAGATCAAATGCATCTATTTAAAAGCAAAATGAAAAAATGTTTCCAGTGAACTGCAAAAAGGCCTGGGGCATCCCTTCCCACACCTGTTTTCAGTCAAATGAAACTGTTCTCATCTGCAAAGTCATAAAATATTCTAAAAGTTCTGTAATCCAGCATTTTTTTGTTAGTCGTTTAAACTCCACCTTAATTATCTCACTCTTTGGCATGATCCTTCTCCATTTTTTTGGATATGAAATAATTTTTTCCACTTAAAAATCTCAGTGTTTGAGATCTTTTTGGGTTATGTAGAGCGTGGTCTTACCAAAACCAATTCCCTAAATGTCCCAAAACACCTCTGCTTTCTTGGGCTGTATTCTCACGCTAGTATTTGCATGTGTTTTATTGGTGTTGGATGGATGCTAGTTTCAAGATCTGACATTGTACTGGGTGCCTGTTCTGTGCAGCAGGAGGTGGGGTGTGCTGCAGCATCTCTTCTTGCCCCACTTGAGCACTTGTACTAGCACATTGCGGAACATATGCTGGGAACTTCTCCCGCAGTGGAGAAAGAGAGAAACTGTGCTCGAGCGGGTCAGGCTTTGCTGATCCCAGCTCAGAGCGTGGCGTGTGTCCCCTGGCTGCCAGCTGCAGCCCAGAACTGCTGATCCAGCCTTTTGTGACTGGGGGGGCCCCAACCTCTCCTCTCAAGCGAGCAGTGGGAACTTGCCCTGCAGTTATGGTGTCCATCGAATGTCTTTTTCCTGAACTGTTTCAGGCTGTTTGAGGTGTAACTATCTGCATTTTCAGTGGATTCATGCTTCTTTTAAACTTCAAGTTTTCTTGGTGCTTGTGGTTAAATGACTGAAAATATAAGCTTTGCAGAATTTCTTGATTTTGTTTTTTGAGATGTGTATTTAAGATGTCCAACAATGGTGAAGTAAATGAGTCCCTGTGGTCTGACTTGTAGGGTTTGTAAAAATGAAGAGTTTATGATAATGAAGAGTTATGATCAGTGCTCAACCTTCTTTTTTGCATCTGAATCATGTCTTTGTTTTATGCTTTGCTCCTGGAAAAGCACTTCTTGCGTTTTCCTGTGTGCCCTGTTGCTTTTCGTTAATTACAGCTGGAGGTTAGCCAGTGCTGCTGCTTCTCTGACTCTTCTCACCCAGAGATTCAGCGTTGCTCAGCTCTTTGCCCATTTAGCTCTTCCAATCTGCCTGGCCAAGCGCAACCAGAGATGGTGGGGTGTGTGTTTAGGGCAGGGAGGGACGGGGTCTGTCAAAAGAGAAAGCAGCGGTAGGAGGGCTGTTCTGAAGAGGATAGGACCTCAGGAGAGGTTTGCTCTGCTGTCATTGCCGCGGGGACAGCCTGGGCATCTGGCAGTTTGTTCAGGAGCTGGTGGGACGTGCCTCATTTTTCAGCACCTGTTTTCAGAGTCCATCGGACAAGTGAGATGAACAAGTGGAGGAAAGTTACTTTATCCATCACTTTTTCATCTACCATTGCTAACTTGCTGCAGCACTTCATGCCAGGGCAGCTTGAGGACCTGACCCACCCCAGCTGAACACAGGCACTTGTTTTACTCTCAGACTGTTGGGGCTGTTCTGGTAATTCAGCTGAAGAAAGTGCAGATCCTTTAAGTCCTCTCTTTCATACTTATTTTTTTTCTTTTGTCGGAGGTTAATGATAAAAGGAAATCACTGTCCATGAATAGTTGATCTGTTGCCTGAATGAGATGAGCCTTTGCTCACCTTATCAGCTTGAGTGGCCTGGACAGTGAAGTTGGCTGAGGAGAGATTCCCTCTCTGTGGCACTGCCTGCTCACTCCTCAAATCATTCCCTTGTCGTGCTCTCAGCCAAACCCTTCTGTTTTCCATGGCAGTTTACCTTCCAGGGCAGGAGATGAGCATGTGGTAGCAATAGACTCTGTTGTGTCCATTACCTGATCTTTCCTGTATGCAGCAGTATGGCAAAAGATCTGCTGTAAGGAGCAAAAACCACCTGGAAGTTGTCACTGTGTCCAGATCGTTACCTGCTGCAACCCTCCATGTTTCAAGTGGTAAGACTGCTGGCTTACCGCTCTGATGGTTGTGTGAGGATAAGTCTTTAAAGATTTAAAGTGAGGGTGCTTAGGTGTTCTCAGGGTGTCAAATGTTTGAGTGAGTGATGCAAAGGAAAAAATTCGTGTCAGCTATGAGATTTAGGTTTTAATTATTTTTGTTTGTTTGAGAGAAGTTTAACATTGTTACTCGTTTTTCCAAAAAGGAGAGCAAGGTTTGCCATAAAGTGAATGCTTCTGCTTGTTGCGTAATAGTCTAAATCAGTGTCTTCTGAAGAAAAGTTGTTTTTGCTGTAGTATGATTCTCTCTACTTTTTTTTTTTTTTTTTTTTTTTACACCAAAGGAATGAATTATACTACTTATCTGCTTTCTGTGGGAATGGTCACTTGACAACCTTAGTCCAAAGGATAATGCGAGTTTGCAAGTAATTTAAACAGTGTTTGTACTTGTACCTCTCCAAGTAGTTACTTCCCATTCTTTCCCTATATATTTTCAGGATACTCAGTATACCTTCTGACTTTTTAAAAATGTTTTGTGATAACATGATACCATCCTTGTCATCTCCTTATCTTGTCTAACACAGCCATAGAATTTAATCTGATAATTTTTGTAGTGAAGTGCTTTCTTTTTCATCTGTAAGTAGAAATCATCAAACCCAGTTATCTGAGGTTGAATTTTTTTATGTTGAGCATCAATACCTTTTTTAAAGCTCAGCTGGATAAATTCTTGAGGCCATTAGAGGCTGTTTCTGGGGAAGTCTTGGCCAAGTGACTGTGGCAGAGGCTAAAGAGGAACTGGGTGGTAATTTCTGCATTTCTAACAAGGTCTCAAGAAGCCTACAGTTACCCAAGTTCATTTGTTTTACCCATATTTATTTTTTTTTAAACTTGATTGCTAGCTATGAGTTACATCTGTTTGATTGTGTGCACCGTTGCTAAACACATTTAAGAACTATCTCTTACCATCAAGCATCATTTTCCTGTTTTAGCTATTTATAGACTGAGTGCTTGAGTTGTCTTTTGATCTTCTCTTTGGTAAGTAATCTGACCTGCTTAATTCTGTCACTGGAAGAAATCTTAAAAACTCAAAGTTTTTTTTGTAACTCCTTAACTCCCTAGAATCTGGGGACATTTTGTTTGTTTTTTACCCTTGAGCTTGAGCTTGAGTAGTGTTACAGCAGTCCTTTCTCTCACAGTGATTCTGAAGTTAATGCTCTTTTCTCTTCTCTCTGCTTTCTCAGCCCTTACCTTCTGTTTTTTTATTATTTCTTTTGGTCACTTTTCTTTTTGCCCAAAAGACTTTTCCTCATAATTTGCTCCTGTTCTTTTTTGGTTTTTTCCAAATAGTCTGAAGCCTCAGGAGGCCTAAAAGAGCAAGGCTGAGAAATGCATGCTGGGTGTTTTCTGGTATGCTTGGAATTAAGAATATAGATCTTTCTCAAAGGCTTCAGCATTATCCTGTAAGGATGGAGATGTGAAAACAGTGTCTCTACTAGGATTGACATACAAAAGCAATGTTGAGAGCAGGGCACTGCTTACCACGGGGTTGCATGGCTGAGAACAATGGTACAGAATTACAACATCTAAAAAAGATTGGCAGATCTTTTGTCTGAATATGTTTCAGTAATAATCCAGCTCTGCAGTTAAATCAAAATGTAAACAATGCTAAAGGAGCTTCAAGGTCTGGTGCCTTTTTTTTGTTTGTTTGTTCTGTAGATAAAATGTGATGGAGGCAGCTCAGCAACCTTCTCTACAGCACAAGCTCTTCTGAGCAGGTCAGGCCCACCCGATGCTCATCTCCTTCAGAACTGAAGAAAAAGAAGAATATCTTAATTTAAGATAGTCAGTGGCCTTGCACTAACATACTTGAAGTTTCCCTAAAAACCCCCAGTGACATCCGATCCTTGGACATGGTGGGACTTGACACTGTAAGGCTGAAGCTTGTCTGTGCAGAAGATGGAGATTTACTTGCTTTGAAATCCAGAAAAAGGACCTGAGAATTGGCACAGACGGTGCTGTCTCCTGCTTAGAAAGCTGTGTGTGCTCATGAAACTCCAAAATTTAGCAGAACAGCTTGCTGGCGTATGTGATTCTCTCTCCTGGAGAGACATAATGTTAGATAATGAATGTTTTTTAATTAAGTTGTGTATGTCCAGGAAAACATGTTCCTGGAGTGCATTTTTACTTCAATGCTGTAATGATGGGTCATGATACAAAAATAACAAAAAGAAGATGATTTCAGTAGTAATTCTTACATGTCTTCTACCTGAGAAAAATCTGTCCTGGAAAATCTCAGGGAGGTACAAAGCTGAAAACACAACATTGAGGAATTTAGTAAGAAATAATTCTCACAGCTTGGGTAAATTTACTAGTATAACTATAATTATCAGTATGACTCCAGCGTTTTAATCTGTTCTCATTTAGGTTAACTCCTAATCAGACTTTTTTTTAAGTAGGTCTTTGAAGTTTCTTATGTTCTCTGCCAAAAAGAAGTCTAGTAAAGTATTAGCTCTCCTGCCCAGTAATTTCAACTGTAAGAACTCGTAGTGAATTACTCTTAAGGAGGCAAAACAATCCAATTTTGTGTCTTGGGAATTTTAAATTTCTTAGATTAATTTTGCTGAGACTTAGGGGGAAAAAATTTCTGGTTTTGCCAGCCCTCCATCTTTGTACTTTAGAAACAACCATTGTCTTTTGGAGCTGGTTTTATCAACAATAGCAGAAAAGAAGGGGGAAAAAATCCCAAACTTCAAGGAAATATTTTCTGTCCAGGTCCCAGGGCTTCCCCATCAGGCGAGGATGTGGCAAGGACCGTGTGGTGGTGTCACCTCACTGTGGGACGTTGTCTCCCAGCTAACAGGGCGTGAGTGTAACAGAGCTCCAGCTGCACCCTGCCGCTGCTGCTGGCTTCTTGGGGGGCAAAGGGAAAGCGCATATCATGCCCTCACAACATTTGCAAATGTGTCAAAGCTGGGCAGGAAGGGGCTGCTTCCTCTTTCAAGTCTTGCTAGGTACCAGAGTAAAAAAGCTGAATGACAGGAGCATTGAACTTGGCCAACAAAACATCAGGTGTGTGGATACCTTTGGCAAAATTACAAAGCGGAGCTGTCAGTGAGCCACCTTAAAACAAGAAGGCTTTTCTAAGAGTCTTCACCCAGTTACTTATGTAATCCTGGTTCAAAAAATGCTGATCTGTCTTTGGGAAATCATGCTGAAGGACTTGGAAAAATGCACCTTCCCGTATTTCTTTTCACAACCCAGGCAGCAGGAAGCTTTTGTTTCTTAGCTTGTGCCTCTGGCCTAGTAACAGGGGATTCCCAGACTTCTGCTATTAAATAGATGTCAGTGTAACTGAGATGGCATTTTTGTTTTGCTTATGCTTTGGCTTGTATTTTTACATTCTTTTCCAATTATTAAAAAAAATCCATGGATAGTTTAATGTCTGATAGTCTGAACATAGCTGATGCTGGAGGATTACTCCTGGGCAGTTGTAAATACTGAGGCCAAAAGCATGCAGATATGCTTTCTGAAATAGCATGTATGGGGAGTAAGGGCCATACCTTCAGAATATTTGCTTGTAGTGCTGAGGGAACAAAGTCAGGAGCCTGGCTTTTGTGAATACCTGGCTGTCTCCTGCAGCAGGGACCTTAGTCATCGATGGACTGTGTTTTAGGAGGAGAAGGAAGATGTGTGGATTGGGGAGAGAGTGTTGATACTTTTCTTGCGCTCAACGACAGCTCCCCTTTACATGGAAAAGAGCAGTAATTTTTGGTGTAGAATGGGCAACCATTTTTTGCTATGGTTTTTGAAGCATGGGTGGAGCAGGTTTTTGTAGCATGCCCCTGTTGTGCTTGCTTGGAGCCATTGCTTTGTGGCCATTTTGCCTGTCGTGCGGTGCAGTGGGGGAGAGGGCCATGGGCCCATCGGTCCCATCACTGTCACGTCCCAGAGCAGCCGCACAGCCTGGTGTTTCTGCTTTGATAGAGAGGCTAGGAGGAGGAAAAGTTTCCATTTGTAAGGAGCCTCTCAGTTAAACTAACCTATGTAGAGTGTTGTGTTGTTTTCTTTTTTAGCTAAAGCTTGATCTATAGATATTCAGACTGAAAGTTAAAATACTGTTTATTTTAAATGCTCTGACTTCTTGGCATCTCTTCTCCATTTGCTGTAGGGTAAAACTGTTGAGAGTCTGACCTCCTCGCAGGACTTTTGCCCACATGTGGAATTTTTTTGGTATTTGTTTATTTATCGAAGGGAGGACGCCGTGGTTTTTGCTGGTCTCTAATTTGAGAATAACTGTGGTTCTTGTGATGGAGCTTGAGCTGAGTGTAGGCAGGTGTTGGGCAAGCGTCCCAGCACAGGTCTGCCAGCCAGCACTCCTGTCAGTCCAGTCCTTCCTCGTTTTTTGGCAGGGATCACAAATTGCACAATATGGGTATTTATTTATTTTAACAAAAACTCACATGCTTAGGCTTGAACCAAGGTTTGGGCTGGTGTTTCAAGAAGCAAAAGGCCGCTGGGCCTTTCTGATGGTAGTTGTTTAAAGTTGTCGGCGAGCTCTCTCTGTGTGTGGTATGTTAGCTTTGTGGCAATGGCTTGGGACGCAGAGTTCGTCTCTAAAGGTAGATAGGTAATCGCTTTTGGCTGCTTCCTTCCCTTAGCTTTGGGTTTTGGGGTTTTTTTGTCAGCTGAGGCCTTCCTTGGAGGTAAAGCTGCTGTTTCTGTGGAGCTTTCCCCAGAAAACCAGTAATTAGGTAAGAGAAAGTGAGGAGGTTTTTCTACCAGGCCGCTAAAAGTGCAGTGCGTGGTGGAATTGCCAGCCTGCCCTGGCTCTCGGTGAGCTTTTGGCAAAGCTGTGGTGAGATCTGCTTGTTCACCGCCCTGAATGTGGGGATGGCACAGCTCCAGGGGGGTGACGTGTGCCAGGCAGGGCCCTGCTGCTCTGGGGTGTGGGCGCTTAGTGCTCCTGCCCTCCTGGTTAGTCGAGAGCAGTGCTCAGCTGCTCCTCTCACAGTAGGTGCATGGTTTTACTCTGGTAAGTGGAGGAAAATAACTTGCAAAGCTCTATAGAGAAAAAGAGACAGCTTGATTAGAGATGTTGCCTTAAAAACAAGTAATTTTTTACTCCACCGAGGAGGATGAGTTTTCTATATATTATACAAAAGTGGATGATTGAGTTGTTCCACCCCACGCTTTCTTCCTAAAATTTCTTCTTGTTGCTGTTCTTGGTGCAAAACCCCATGTGGTGGCAGCATTCAGAGGTGTATGGGGATTGCCATGACCCTGAGGGGTTTGGGGCCTCTCTATCACTAACTACTCAATGTGGATCTCGATGTCCTAGGACATGAAACACTGGAGACTGCTGACACCTTTTGACAGCGAGGTTTCCTAAAGATGAGATGGTAGTAGTATCTGTGCATAAGGGTTTGAAGACACCTTGGCTCAAAACTGAACATTAGAGGTCATCCTTCCCTCTAGTTTTCTATTTTTGGTGTGCAGCAGTGGGGGAAGAGAAACATTCCTCAACTCATAAAAGTAAGGAGGAGAATGTTAGTCCTAAAAGTCTTCTTTAAACTTGTATACTAAAACCAACTGGGTTTCAGTTTGACTGTTTCCCTTCCGTTATGGTTGAAGGGAAAGCGCACATTTCTCACAACATAAGTAGTTCCCTGCTTTTCATTGCATACTTGTTTGTTTTCTGTGTATATAGTAACACATAAAAAGTTATATATACGTGTCTATACATACATACATACATGTATGTATCTTTAAACCAGGTGCAAAATGACTGCTCAAGTAACACTGGAGGATGCCTTGTCCAATGTGGATCTCTTGGAAGAATTACCATTGCCAGATCAGCAACCATGTATTGAGCCCCCGCCATCATCTCTGCTTTACCAGGTATGTTGTTCATTGTAGGAAAAATTTCCATTTCCCATTGCTGTTAAGAAAAACAGTATGTGCTTTTCAAAAAAAACCAAACCCAAAACAAAACCAAAAAGTGTTTATGTTTGCAATATATATAAAAATTATTTTTTCCTACTGAAGATTTAATTGTATATTTTGCTTTCTCTGCAGCCAAACTTCAACACTAATTTTGAAGACAGAAATGCATTTGTCACTGGCATTGCAAGATACATCGAGCAAGCTACAGTCCATTCGAGCATGGTAAATAGATGTTCAGATATATAGTTTTGTATTACTTAGAATAAAAGGAGAGGAACTTGTCTTCTTGCAGTTCATTATAAGAATTGTGGTCTCAGAAAACCAGAAACCAGGTTATCTATAACACTTCCAAGAGGCAGTAAGATGAAAAAGTGTGTGGCTTTTCTTTTTTCGCACATGTACTTCTTGATAATTTTTAAATTGTCTTTCTTCTTGATCAACCAATGTTGCTCAAAAGTTTCCTGCTTTCATTGCATATTTTTCCAGTATTCTGAGGTGAGTTAGTTGTATTGACAGCTAGCTTCTGTAGCTTGAATGAAAAATTACTTTCCATCCTCCCAAATTTCCACTATTTCTCTGTCAGTTTAGTGGTGTTGAAGGGTTTTTGTTGGCTTCCTCACTGAGGGAGTGTATGTTAGTGGTTTATTGGCCTGCTTTTGTGTAAGGTGTTCTGTGGTTTTTAACAGTTCCACAATAGAAGATAAGACTTTATGCTAGTAACTCAGTCTCTTCTTATGGTGTAGCTGTTTTGGGATACAAAAAAACTTGCAGGCTGCAAATGCTGGTCTGTACTGAACTTGTTGTCGTTTGATGGCACTCTTGGAAAATGAGGAATAATACATCTTGTAATTCTAGAGGCCAGTTCACAAACAGTGAAATGGGCAGATTAAGCACCTGATTACATGCTGCTGAAAAGTATGTAAATTTACACCAATCTACTTTTAAAATTATCTGGCGACTCCTTAACTTGTTTTGATTGTTTGGATGTTGTTGGACTTCTCCTTTGACCTGTAAAAAAGAGTATTGCTCTGCATGTGTTGACTCTTTTTCATCCTCGACTATTTGACCTGCAGTGCCTGAGTTTAAAAAGAAAAACAAACACCACCCCACTACTCTCCCCCCTCAGATTAGCATTTTTATTTGTATTTATAGATCACAGTGTCTTTAGTTTTGGGAAGAAAGAACAACACAAAAAACAATCTGATCTGGGGAGATAATAATTTTTGTTATTAGGTAAGCATAATTGCTGCAGTTGTTGATTAGTGATCTGATAGGTATTTGTTGGCTTAAGTGGTATGAAGATGATGATGTGAACTGTCTCAGAATTAGGTTGGGTGCTAAAACAGATAACTGAGAATAAATGGAATTTTTTTAGCTTTTGAATTATAGACAAGATGGAAGTCAGTAGCTGGTCAGCTCTGATACATGTAATATGCCAGCTGAGCCCATGAATTATGGTAATGTTATTTAACATACATACAGCTTGCAATATATGTGTGTTTGTACATATCTGTTCTGATACGAGATAGGTTCATTTGGACAAAGGTTTGGAATGAGGGAAGACAAGTGGATTTAACCCTTTTGTATTGCAATGCCTAATTATACTCAGTGTCTTTCTTACAGAATGAAATGCTAGAAGAAGGTCAGGAATATGCAGTCATGTTATACACATGGAGAAGCTGCTCAAGAGCCATTCCTCAGGTAAAGGATGAAAATTAAACTGTCATGCAACACGTGAACTTCTGTCTTGTTTTGGTGTGGAGTTGCACAGATAGAGCTTTGTTAATGAGCTCTGAAATTTAGTCTGCTTTGACTCCTGAATTATTAAGTTGGGCATGCCATAGAGTAGTGTCTTTTAGCACTTGAGGTCCAGTTGGACTCTTTTTTTTTTTTTCTTTTGATAAAGCATCTATAGGAATATCTCATGGGCTTTGTGTCAGTCTTACTGATGGGTTCGAGAGTAGTGCAGTGGTAATGTGCTCTAGAAGGAACACCTTTGATTGTTGGATCTGTTTGAGGTCAAAATTTCATTCAAGACAACAGACTCTTCCCACTCCCCAACTCAATTTTTAAATTCAGAACAGGTTTAACAAATAGCATAGCATGTAACAACTAACATTCTGGTTAAACATTTAAGTTTCTAGACATCCTAGGTAGTCATTTTCTAAATGTCAGAGCTAGTGTTTTCTTGATCTGTACACAAAAATAAACCCCTGTGAATAGGTGACAAGTCAGCCTCAAGTGTCTGGGAATGGTTGTACAGGCATGGGGCGGGAAGAATACTAAGATGCATCAGAAAACTGAACAAAATTATAACCATGAGTTGACACCTGCCTGCTTTATAGGGACTTTGTAATGCAATTATTTTTGTACTGAAATGCAAGGAAAGCTTATCCTGTGGTTTAAATATTTAGAATGGAAGTCAGGTAGTCTTAATTTCTAGTTCTGGCTCTGTTTTAGTGCATGATTTTGAGCAAGTGGCTTAATGTGGAACGAGTATTGTCCTAACCATAAAGAGGTGTTTGACAACTAAATTATTTGCTGTGAGGTAATAGAAATTTTTTTTTTTTTTTTTTTACACACAGTTAAGCTTAGTAGACTAGCATAATATTACCAAACCCAGAAATTTGTTCCTTACGTTTGTGTCTTTAGGATGATAATGGATTTTCTCAGGATCTTAGTTTCTGAGACTTTATCAGGGAAAGTTCCAAGTGTAATGATGTCTTTCATTATCCTCAGGTCAAGTGCAATGAACAGCCTAACAGAGTAGAAATTTATGAGAAAACTGTGGAAGTTCTGGAGCCAGAAGTCACCAAGCTGATGAATTTTATGTATTTTCAGGTAAAAGGAACGGAAACAAAATTTGTCAGTAGGCTTGTATTTTTACATTCCTATTTTGTATGCCTGATATTGTGTGCTCAGATACTGAACCTAGGCATTATACTTTCAAAAAAAACCCCATATTGTCTCACAGAAGGGTAGAATTTCTAATGCCTATCTTAAAAACTTCAGGCAATCTCCATTAAGACTTTGGGCATAAAATCAAAGGTAATTGCATACGGTCCCTACATAGCACATGGGGACAAAGATCTGGCACTTTAGGAAGACAGGAAATAGAAATGTAATATGTTTCAGATGTATACATAAAGCATCTCGGAACAGAAACCATTTGTTGGGGAGTGAGGGATCCACAAGTCTGGACACCAGAGCAGCAGGTGCAACTTTGCTATGGAAATCCATAATGGAGGCAAGCTAACCCAGTTGTTGTGACCTGCCAGCCCCCCGAGCTACATGGGCACTGGAGAATAGCAGTCTGTCTTGCTTTTGCTTCCCATGCTGGCAGCTTGCCATTTGGTTCAATGGACTGAGGATGTTTCCAGGCATTATTTGGAGGGAGCTGGAGTAGCTAGAGCCTGCGAGCTCCAGAGCACACAGGAAGAGGAGACTGAATGAAATGTAATATTTCCTGTCGTCTTTCCCAACTGGCAGAACTTACTGAGTACAAACAATCTCCTTTCGTTGAAGGAGATTAGTGCTCTAAAGTCAGAACAGATTCCTCCTTACGTTCAAAGTTGCTGTCTTGTTTGTGCTTGTAATCTCCATCTCAGATGGCCCTGATGTGCACTTGGAAATAAGCCCTCAAATAAACTAAACATGTGCCAGGGTGATTTTGAGAGTTGGCATGAACAGTGTGCGGTGGATTTTTTGTTTTAAGGGAACATACATCTGCCTTTTAATGCATATATACTCCCTCACTAAAGAGCATGAAATCACTTGTTTCAAAGGGATTTTAAAGTTTTATGACTTTTATCTGCAAAGAAGAACCTTGGGTCTTGTGCCAGGCAAGCTCTGTGGCAAAAATTACTGGTGACACTTGTAGCACACAGCAAATACACAGAGGTGGAGCTGGAAAGTCTGTGCTGATGCCTTGTTAGCCTTGCATGCTTTAAACATTTTTCTGCTTCAGTGGCTCTCTTCACTGGACCAGCTCCAGTTACCCGATGAAACTTTTTTCCTGGAAATGTCATGGCTTTTACTCCCTGTTTCTTCTATTTTTTTTTTTCCCCATTAGAGAAATGCAATTGAACGATTTTGTGGGGAGGTAAGACGCTTGTGCCATGCGGAGAGGAGGAAGGACTTTGTGTCTGAAGCATATCTGATCACGCTGGGCAAATTCATCAACATGTTTGCAGTACTGGATGAGCTGAAAAATATGAAGTGCAGCGTGAAGAACGACCATTCAGCCTATAAGCGGTGAGTGGTAAGAAGCACCAGGACCCGGGTTTCTGCTGCCAGGATACAGGCCTCCCGCAAGATGGCAGCAGTTGCTCTTTTTCTGACAGCTTTCTCTTCAGAAGTAGTCCCTTCACACGTGGGCCAGATTACCTCAAAACTAGGGATGCATTGACTGCAGTTAGGCTATTTTCTTTACTCTGTTCTTCCAGCAACAAAAGGATCTTCTGCCTTTTAATGCCAAGCTGTCAAATACTTCTGTCTTGGTATATGCTAAACGTACTTTGCTCAGTAAAGCTTTTCTTTTTATGTTTGAGAGGGAACTAGCTCTCTGGTCGCTTGTGCCTATCCCTTCCCATCCTTGGCGTTTGTCACCGAGTTGTTAACTCTTGTTCTTAAGACATTTCAGCTGTACTGTTCAAGGTTGTCGTGACCACAGGTGTAGGGGAGGAGGGTGGGATATCAGTGGCCAAGTTTTGTGCTTGAGCTGCCAGATAGTATCGGGTATCTTTTGTCGAACATGACGGTCAGAGCAGCAGGGGAAGACAGTCTTTATGCCACCTGTAGCATCTGTGGTCTTTCATAAAGAGAACCATTCAGGCGGTGATTAGCCAGTTTTATCTATGCTGCTTCCATTTACATGAGATTTAATTTCTGCCTCTACCTTTTGTAGTTGTTGTTGTTGTGCATGGAGACCATTTAACTTACTTGGTTTGGGGTTGTGGGTTTTTTTTTTTTCTTTGCAGGCCTGCTTCGAGGACAAACTCTGTTTTCTGGGAAGGCTGACTTCCTGGGTTGTTGCATGGCTTGGGTCTATAGAGTCATTGCTGCCCTCATCAGCTGAGGGATATACCCAGCGTTTGTTGGGTTGGATTGGATTGGATCTTTTAACTAGAGTGCAGTGGGGGATTTGGGATTGGAAAACAGTTAATTTGGGATAAATTAAGTCCATATCTCTCTTATAGTGAACTTTCACCGTTCTTTTCAGCTATTTTCCTAAAAAGCCTTTCCTTTATCTCTTATGAAACAGGCTCTTCACACAGATTTGTTGAGTCCATAGCCTGTGTTTGGATAAGTCACATTTATAAAGCTGTGGCAAAAAAGTACTGTCTCTGTCTGCCAAGTTCTCTTTTTGCTGGATTCATGAGTTTGGAGGTGGGAGATGCAATGAGGTTGACAATCCTGTACGAGCAGTGAATGATACGCCATTGTACTTGCACTTAAAGATCTGCTGACACCTTACAGTTCCTCTGGCAGATTTGGGGACGAGTGTGTTTCTGTTGAGAGGGGACAGATCTGCTTACAAGCAGTCCTGCTGAGGGGAAATACTGGTTTTTCTTCTGTTTTCAAAGAGCTGCTCAGTTCCTGAGGAAAATGGCAGATCCTCAGTCCATTCAAGAATCCCAGAACCTCTCCATGTTTCTTGCCAACCACAACAAGATCACACAAGTAAGCTTTGTCTTTTTGCTAAGTACCTAATGCTTTACAAAACTCTTAAAATAAAACTCTTACAGTTTTGTAGTAACTGTTGATCCCCAGGGAGTATATAGTTGACTAATACCCTTTTCTTCTTTTTTTCCCAGTCTTTACAGCAGCAGTTGGAGGTGATCGTTGGCTATGAAGAGCTGCTTGCGGATATTGTGAATTTGTGTGTGGACTACTATGAAAACAAAATGTATCTAACACCCAGTGAGAAACATATGCTTTTGAAAGTAGGTTTCTTTTTGGTACAAAATTTAAAAAGAATGGTTGTGGCAGGACACAGACATTTGAATTCCTGTTTGTTTGGGTTTTTGGTTTGTGTTGTTTTTTTTTTTTTAAATGGAACAAAATTAATAAAAACTCAAATGATTCCTTTTTCTTTTTTTTTTCTATCTCCATTGTCTTTTTATGTTATTACATGCTAAATCTGTTTAGAAAGTTTCTAATCCATTTTTGCTTTGAAGTTGAAGTTGACCTAATGGAACGGCAGCCTTGTTAGGAAACCAGTTCCATGGTATTGTGTCTCTATGAAGTATAATGACAGCAGAAAGGAACTACTATGTTTTGGTTTTAGATGTGTGGCAAGTTTGTATAAAAGGCTTTTGGAGATATTGAAGTGTTTTTGGTGTATAAAAGATTTCAGGGAAGAAGCAGCTTAAAATTAGGGTTTATAAGTAGATTAGTTGGTATATGTACATGTGATAAGAGGGTGCTGGGCAACATGAAGTAATGTTATCAGCTGCGTGTCTTGCAATGGAAGAAGAGGTATAGAGTTAGAATTGAAAATCTGCCTCATGAAAAATGTTTTGAGTCCCTTCAGTGCTTAACTTCTGAAGAGCTCTGTTTGTTAAGAACAAACTAAAGCATCGTGAAACAGTACATGAACTCTAGAACATTTGCATTCTGTCTGCAGGGATGTGCAACATGTCTTTCAAATTTAGGCCTTTGGTTAATTCACACTTAGAACACATTAAGTTGCTGATGCTCAGCTCTTGCTGTTGTAAATATGCAATTATAACTTTATGTTAATGAATAACTCGGACAAAATTCAATTAGATTTTTTTTGGATGCTTCTGAGCTCTTGAGTGTATAATTCAGAGATGTGCTGAAAGCCATAAAAAGCAATAGCTCAGAGATGTTCGATCTAAACTTCTGTTACAGATCAGTTTGCACAGAATTTTAATAAAATGGAAGTGAAAAAACCTGTCTAAAACCAGCCAGACTCTAGTTTCAGTGAGATTTTTTTGTATGCTAAACCTTTATACAAACAAGTAGCATCTTTTAAGGATAACTGATCAGGCTAATGTTAATGTAAAAACTACTAATATACATATAATAAAAGAATACTACAGAAATCTATGTATTTGAAAATATATCCTGTTTGAAGGAGGGTGGGTGTTTCAGGACTGTATTTTTAAAGTATTACTTTTTTTTTTATATGAAGAATGGTTTTACAGCAGCAGGTTTTTATCTCTGAAGTCCTTTTGCAGAGAAGCTTCGTTTTTTTCTTTTTCAGGTTATGGGCTTTGGATTGTACCTGATGGATGGAAGTGTCAGTAACATCTATAAGCTGGATGCGAAGAAAAGGATAAATTTAGCCAAGATAGACAAGTTCTTCAAGGTTGGTTAAGAGGTGTTTCTTAATACATGATTTTAAGGGTCATTTATCTTGCATTTTAAATATAATTAAATAGAATAAGGATCACTTTGGACTTTCATATGGGTAAAAAATTGTTTCCTTTCACTAAGATTTCTGGTTAATAATTTATCTAATTTGATTTGTTCCTTGTGTACAGCAATTGCAGGTTGTCCCACTGTTTGGTGACATGCAGATTGAACTTGCAAGATATATTAAGACCAGTGCCCATTATGAGGAAAATAAATCCAGGTAAGGGGGAGAAGGAAACAAAGAGGGGAGGTTCTGGGCTCGGGGAAACTCAGACCCTCGGAGTGTATTTTCATAATCACCCATTAGTCTATGGGCCTGTGGTAATTACTTCAATAGGATTTTTGCCTCGGTCTACTTTTTGGTGTGGGTATTTTACTATTAATGTACTTCATGTAATAAATACAACTGAAGAAGCAGGTTGTTTAAAGACCTTTCTATGCTGCTGAGCTCATTCTTGCATCTGTGACATTTCTTATCACCTGGGTTGGAGGAAACGAATTTTATCTTATACTAATTTCATTTTTATTTTTTCCTTTAAATATGAAACTTTCTTTAAAAGAAATGAAGGAATTACTAAGCAAGGTGAGCAGTAGTAGTGCATGGGTAAATAGGCATGTTTATATTGTATATGGAGCAGCAACTTAGCTTGTCTCCCCTCTCTTTTTTTTTTTTTTTTTTTGGCTAGGTGTGCAGCACAGCAAAATGGCTGGAAAATGTAGCCAGTTTTTACATAAATGGTTCCCTTGTTTATGGTTATTGCTTTGTTTTAGTGAACGTTTCTGTGCTCCTCCAAGACCTTCCCTCCATGCAGTTACATGAATTTAGAATGTAGTGCTTTGCATTTTAATTTCTGCAGAAAAAAACATAACCTGCATGTAATTGCTGAAAGAAAATCAACAGTAGCGGGCCTACTGAGCTACTAAAAATATGAGCATACTTAACATGACATTCTTGGTAGCATGTCTTCTGTGTCCCTCTTGATAACATGTTAATAATGCCTTTTTTTTTTTTTTTTATAGTTGGGAGCATACTGTAGGCTCTTCATAGTTAAACAAGAATAACAAAAAACAATGTGAAGGTAGCTGGATATATCTTACAGCCTTTACCTATACTTCTGCCCTGCCTTTCAATACTTTTCAGTTCTGTCCCTAAGTGTATGCTCCTGAAGAGAAATGCTGGTTTGCATTTCATAGCAGTAGCCTTTAAAAAAGAAAAGAAAAGGAAAAAGCTTTTTTTAAGACTTAGAAGAAGTGCTGTTTGGACTCAGAAGAGCAATCCATCACTAATGGCTTGTGCAGGGTCAGAGGTAGAGGTGTGAGGAGAGGAAAGGCCTCAGAGGATAAGGAAGATTTTTAAAAGAAATTATGCATTGTGGTTGGTTCTTTGCAGTATCAGTTGTACTATTTATTGTCTAAACTGATCTAGGTGGATTTTTTTGTTGTCTGAAACAGATGGACATGCACATCTTCCAGCAGCAGTCCCCAGTACAATATATGTGAGCAGATGATCCAAATCAGAGAAGACCATATGCGTTTCATATCAGAACTGGCTCGATACAGCAACAGTGAGGTGTGTGGAATTAGAGCTATTCATGGAAATTTCATGTCACTGTTAAATATCTGAAGAGCAGTAAACCTCAGGCTAGGTAAATGACAAAGCTTGATCATCTGAATCAGGAAGAGCTGGCTGCAGGACTACTACCCAGTTTCTGCATGATATTTACACTATTTAAATTTAAAATAATAATGATAATCATACAAACTGCAGTATTATTCTGCTTGTATGTGTATATATCTATATCTTTACCTATCTAGGATAATATCCTAGAACTTTTGGCATGTCTCTTTTGAAATAGGTTGTCTAGCCCTTACTCCAAATGGGTGCTCATAGCAGTTTAAATGAAACAAAAAGCTAAGAGGTTAGCTAAAAAAAAAATTTAAAAAAATAAAAGAATGCATACGTATAGCTATATAGAATCTGTAACATATATATATATATATATATATAAAAAATCAGTGTCTTGAATTCATCTGCAACAATGTTTTGGTGATTAGGAATACCAGTGGTTTTCATCATTCAACCAAAATCTGTGAAGTTTAACTATGTAAGTCTCTAGAAGAAGGAGGTGATATTAATACAGGTGTTGGTACATGATGCTGTTTTAATGCTTAAAAGAAATCTGTGTAGAAATTTAGCTATGGATGCTGGATATAGCATGTTCTGATGTGGATTGGGGTTTTTTGTTGTTTAATAATGTTTTAGGTGGTGACTGGATCTGGTCGACAGGAAGCTCAAAAAACAGATGCAGAGTATCGGAAGCTCTTTGATCTCTCTCTCCAAGGCCTGCAGCTTCTCTCCCAGTGGAGTGCACATGTCATGGAAGTGGTATGTTATCTGGGGAATAAAACCAGATGAAAAAGAGGCGGCTTGGTGAGGTTGAACAGGCTTTGTTTTAATGGAATGAAAAATGTGTGTTGTGTTTTGTTCCCGTAATTCCCCTCTTCCTTCTTCCTTCACTCCTTTTCTCCTCCTGCTCCAAACCACATTTTCAGAGGAAGGCACATGAAGTTCTCTGCGGCTAGGAGTAATATTGCCACTTTGAAGATCCAGTAGCATGTACAATCTTATACAGTACATTCAACTTGTTATAGTTAATGGATAAGTGATCACCTGTGAGCCTTGACCAGATGTTTTTATGTTGCTCTTGATATGTACATATTGTAGAGTAATACTTCATTATTTTCCTAAACATTGTTTAAAATCGTATTGTTAGAAATACCCATACCAACATGCAGTCACACAGGAGGTGATGTTTCAACAGTTTCAACTGGCTGTGTTTAGACATCATCCCTTAGTAAATTGAAGCATGTAAGGTCTTAACCAAAGACTCAAAAATGGATGGAAAGGCTCCCATTGGCTTTAGATGAGGCTTTTAGTCAAAAGGAAAGTAAACGTGGGGGAAGAAAAATTTGAGAGAAGATAAGGGAGAGGAAATAAAGAACCTGCGAACCTGCAGAGTTGTTTATGTTTTAATAATTTATTTTAAAAACAGATGCCTGTTAGAAAAGTGGCTCTTTTTTTCCAGTAAGAAACTGCTTAAGGCAGAAATTGAAGTGGAAGATACAGGAGTCCTTTTTATACTGCAGACACTTAGATAAAAGCTGCATGTCTTACCTGCACCAAAGCATGTTCTAGAAGGGTTTGAAACAGATGACGTGTTGTATGAGAGAAGCCAGACTTGCTTCTACTCTTTCTCTGATGTCTGAGGGAGCGTCAAGCCATTTGCACTGTGTGAATCCAGTGCAGTCAGTGGTCATAGCTAGAGAACCAGTCTCCTTTCCTTCTGTATTTTTAACTGCCTCTTTTCAAAGCTGTTAGATGAGTCGTGCTTTTTCCTGTATTATCCTATTCTTATTTAAATCAACAGTGTATTTTATGGTGAAAATCTTGTTCTCCTTTTCTCCTTCTTAAGAGAGGTTGCTGTTGTCTATTTCTGGCCTCTGCAACTCCCAGACTTGCTCCCTTTATTTCTGTCATTGCAAATTGCTGCATTCAGGCTCTCTCTTCACGGTGACAGTGTTCCTATTTTATTATATCTCTGTAGAAATTATATTCTATTATATCTCTGTAGAAAGTATCTCATTCTTTAGCTCTGTTTTTATCCTCCTGGTTCCAGAACAAACTTCCTCTGAGGACTACAGCAGGGTTTTTTGCCTATTATCGCTGCTTTTCTTTGTCTTTATGATTTCTGTGGATTCCCTTAAGCACTTCCTGTGTAAGTTCGTGTTCACCTTCCCCCTGTCCTCCCCTCCTGAGAACTTATTGCAATCTGGAGTATCCTACTTATTTACCAGTCTTCTGCATTCATTCAGTACCCATGAACTTTGTTACATGCATCATGTTCAGATAAAAAGTTTCAGCATACTTTTGTTATCCAACTTAACCCTGTCACCTTAATTCTCCCCAAATACTTAATCTTTGTTTAATAATTTCCTCAGTGTCCTCTTTGTAGCACTTAGGTTGCAGTGTGGGGTGCTCTACTTTGCCATGGGTAAATTGGTGCAAATATTAATCCATTATAATAGGCAAATATATATTGGTCTGTAATCTAACACTTATGCAAAGGTAATATTAACCAGACCTTACTATTCACTGAACTCAAGTTGAGAAAATTGTATTTGAATGTGACTAGGATTTTTTGCTAGATGTACCCTGATGGATGTTAGATCAGCCTGACACACCGCTCAGGAACATTTTGAGCTGTGTTTGCAGTGACGGAAAAGGCAGTATTTAAGAGAAGTGCATGCTATGCAGATGATAGTGTCACAGATAATACAGTTATTTCCACACTTTTAAGCTCAGTAAACATTTAAAAAAACCAAAAAAACTGTGTAGTTTTCCAGTTGTCTTTTGAATTCTAAATGTGACTATTTCACCAAGTTGGAAGTTCCTCTTTTTTGTGTGTGGGTGTGATGGATTTTTTCATTATGCTCTAAGGTCTCTCTGTTTCTCATGCTTGAAGTGGAGAAGAAACTTTTGCCTACGCTAGCATCTGCTCAGTAAAAAATACCCTGAAGTGCACTACCTGCTGAGTGTGAATTGCATTTTTTGAGCTAATACGGGATTGGTGGCTTTCAAGAAATTTGTTAGGAAAATTATTGTTTGGCATTTGCACTAGATAGTAGTTTCAGAATTTATGCAGGTTTTGAGAATAGTACCAAATATTATTTTTCAGATATTCTTGAATACACTGAAGTATTTCTTAAAGCATGTTATTTGTGTCCAGCTATGTTTTGTGTTTCTCAGGCCTTTTTTTCCCCCCCTCCCCCATCTTTTTTCTCCCAATTCTGCTGTATGAACTGCAGTATTCGTGGAAACTGGTACACCCAACTGACAAATATTCTAATAAAGATTGTCCTGACAATGCGGAAGAGTATGAAAGAGCAACAAGATACAATTATACTAGTGAGGAGAAGTTTGCTTTGGTTGAGGTAAGGTAAATCTTTTTTGACAGGGATTTTTCAAAGATTAATTCTCTACAAAGTATTTTCTATACTCAGTGCAAAAAGACAGCATGCCCTGTGTTGACTCTGAAAGAGCATGTTTTCTTCCATCCAGTACATAGAAGGACCACAGGAAAACTATTCTTTATCTTTTGG
Source organism: Strix uralensis (assembly GCF_047716275.1). Classification (NCBI taxonomy): domain Eukaryota; kingdom Metazoa; phylum Chordata; class Aves; order Strigiformes; family Strigidae; genus Strix; species Strix uralensis. The sequence continues at coordinate 62,786,341 of NC_133973.1, forward strand.
AACTTACTAATTCCCTTTTTCTCATTTTCTGTATTTAAAAAAGGGCTTTTTGAACAAAATAAGAAAAATACGCAAATATTTTTTGCAGGTCATTGCCATGATCAAAGGTCTTCAGGTGCTGATGGGAAGGATGGAAAGTGTTTTCAATCATGCCATTCGCCATACCATTTATGCAGCTCTTCAAGACTTTGCCCAGGTCACACTTAGAGAGCCGCTAAGACAAGCCATCAAAAAGAAGAAAAATGTCATTCAGAGGTAGCATTCTTGTTCTCATCTTCTCCTATATTCTGTCTCCCAAGTCTTACTAAATTTGTTGCCGAATTGCACAGCTTCTAAATTTTTGCCTCTTGTAAGTCTGTATTCCCCTACTAGTCTGTTTGGTATTCAAAGTTAGCTTGGTTGAATACGTATTGGAAGTTGAAGAAGTCTGAAGTCAGAAATGAATGGCTGCCAACATGGCTACTGTAAGAGTCCAGGCTGTCTTGAGCCACTTAGGACTACCGCACGAAGTCTTGTGTTCCCTGGAGTTTATTTTTATTTTAAGGAAAGATAAGTACTGTAATATTGAAAGCAAGGCTAGTATTTTTATTGTGAAGTGTTACTGTCTACCTTTCTTATGATTCCAGTGTTTCCTCTCCTTGTGTCTCATGTTTACATCCCACCCCAGAGTCTTATCTCTGCCCTCTCAGCATCCTGCCTTCTTTCTCAGCTTCTGCTGCTTTTGGCTTATTAGCCTTACACTTCTCCTCCAAGTGCTCCATCTGCTCACACTGATTGGTGGCATTTCCTGACCTTATTTTTTGTCTGTAATTGTTTGCTTTTAATCATGATTTGTTTACCATTTTCTTACTTCCATGTTTCATTGCAAAGATCTTAGAGGTGAAAGCCTCTGGCTAATTAGACTATTGCTAAATGCTCTGACTGACACAAAAATACTGTCATAAGCTAAAAATAAATTATTCCAAATTACTAAGTTTGCAGGTAGATTCTTTTTGTCTCAGGGACTTTCATGAGATAGGGAAGTATGACTTTCATACCCACTCAGATCTGGGAGGAGACATTTGCTTGATCATTCAGCATGCCAAAGGATCATTCAGCATGCCAAATGGCTGGCTGTGTTTCTGACAAGTATCTGAAGCTGAGTTCAGTATTTGGAGTTGGAAGTATGAAGCTGTTTGTATAAATTCCAGCTGAATTCTGGAGTTCTGCTGGAAACAGGAATTCTGCTGCTTCTTTTTATTTCAAGCCAGAGTTGTCTCTCTTCACTTTGGTTAATGATCATCATTGATTTTATTGAATAATCTGCTTTTTGTGATTTAGGAGAACAAAATGGCTTGATGCACTTGCTAAGGATCCCAGAGGTGAATTCTTGCTCTGGCAAACCAGTTTCAGAGGTCAACTTTATTCTGACAGAGGAGAAGGGCTCTGGACTATCCTTTTTGATAAACAGTGTGGAACGATTGTTTTGTGGCTGTGGCATTCTTGAAGTTGTTGGCAAAATTGTTTGTGGTTGCTCTGAGTTACCCTGAGGTCTCAAATGCTGTTGCAAAGTTTCTGTGCCCATGGAAGAGTGTTTAAAAAAAATAAAATATTCTCATCAGTGCCCTTGGATGCATACTGGTCTGAAGTAGTGTGAATTGTGTTCAGTGTTTTGCAGGCCATCAGAAAGACAGTCTGTGACTGGGAAGCGGGTCACGAGCCGTTCAATGATCCAGCTCTAAGAGGAGAGAAGGACCCCAAAAGTGGTTTTGACATCAAAGTCCCAAGGCGTGCAGTGGGACCCTCTAGCACTCAGGTATTTTCCTGTCTGGTGGCTGTGATATCTGTCAACAATTATTGCATGAAATATTTTCTCTCTGGCCTGAACTATTTAAAAATTGCAGGTTTGGGTTTGGTTTTTTTTAAGTGCTAAAAATCTACTCTGATTAAATTTATATTTGCAAAATTATATATACTTAACCGAAATGCTCTGGGTTGCTGTCACTTTCTACTTTGCATAATTTTTCTAAGTGTTCCATCTCTTTAATTTGGTTTCCTGGGAAGAAATATTTTTCTCATTGAGCTCCTGATGTTTTTTAAATAGTATTTTTGAACTATTTAAATTTTTTCTTGACTGACTCCCATCTCTTGTATGGCTGGTGGATTTTTTTTTTTTTGGTTAAATCCCATTATTCAATAGATGTCTATGTAGTTTTAAAATATGTTTAAAATATACATGATTGCCTGTAAAATATGGAGAGTATTTGACTTCTGACAAAATCCCTCTTAATGTTCAGTAATGAATGATAAAACTGCTCCCTAAACTCTGTTTAATCTGCCACTGCCACTAAAACAAGAGATATTTCAAGTGTGTTGTCTGTGGTAGTCAATGAATCCCATACCTAGATGCCCCTTCTTGTTACCTCCATATAATTGTCTTTTTTATTTTCTTTGGGGATTTGTTTGGAGAGTGTATGGTCTGATATTCATAGCTCATCTGAGAAAGTGAGGTACTGAACACTTTGAGTGAAAAATTGAAGGCAACTGTGGTTTGTAAAGACAATCTTTTAATACCTAAAATCTGTGGGGAAGAGAGCATGTATGGAAAATAATCCTGGGTAATAAAAAGTTGCTTCAATTGTGGTAGGATGGGTTTAATGAAGATTTTGGTTTGGGAATTGGAAAAAAATGGTTTGATTTCTAATTTTCTGGGGGAAAAAAATTAAATATCACCACCAGTGTGCTTCTCCTGTGCTTGGTATGTTTAAGGGCTTTGTTTCACTGGCTGCAACAGGCTGTTTAGCGTACACACTTCTGTCTGCTTTTTCTGCTCTTGGGCTGGCACACTTGTCTGTCTTGGCTGACAGGAGGAAGGGAGGTCAAATATATTGTTTTTGGATAGGTTTTTCTCAGTTTCATGCAGTTCTAAAATGGCTGTGTATGAATTGGTAATCTTTCAAATGAATTTGAAATCTTTGCAAAATCATTCGAGAAGCTAATGGTTCTCTGAGCATCCTCTGAAATGAGCAGGAACTTTTTCCTTCGCTTGAGGGAGCACCAGATTGCAGTGATTATTCTGAACAAAGAAACCTTTCTGTATGTCCTCCTCTGCATGCTTACTGTGCTGCTTTTCGTTTTTAACAAACTAACACGTTTTCTCTGCTTCTGTTTCCCCTTCCTTATTTACCCACGTGTTTTTATTAACGGATTCTCTCTCCCCTGCCTGCCCCTGTCTGTTGGTTTTTAGCTCTACATGGTTCGCACTATGACAGAGTCCTTAAACTCTGCTGAGCTGTTGAAGCAGCTCAAGTCTCTGGGATTGGAAAAGCTATTGCATGTGACACACAAGTTTCTGAGGCAGTCCTACATCTATCCGCCTCTTTTAAACTTTGGTGGTAAGACATTACTTATTACTTTTACTTTTTGTGGTGATGTGAACTGTTCCACTGCAAATGGTCTGCTGCTAAGTGTCAGTGGAGGTCCCCTTGGCCTGGGTAGGCATTTGTGCTGGTGTGTAGGCTAGCGTTGCATCTGTTCCTCTCGCCTGAAAGGCTTTTACCCACACAGTGCCAGTTTTCAATTTGAAGTGGAGCAGTCGCTTACTGATAGTAATTCTCAGTGTTGCTCAACTAATGTACCATGTGTATTTTCCTTTTTTCCCCCCCTTTTCCACCATAATTGTTTCCTTTAATGATACAGCTTTACATGGTGAGAACTATGTTAGAGTCCCTCATTGCTGACAAAAGTGGTTCCAAGAAAACCTTGAGAAGTAGCCTTGAGGGGCCCACCATATTGGACATAGAAAAATTCCATCGCGAGTCTTTCTTCTACACTCATTTGATAAATTTCAGTGGTAAGATATGTAGATGATCAGTGTCCAGCTTAGCATGTCCTAACACCTCTAACACGACCTGGAAAATGTTTCCGATTGCCTAAGTCAACTTACCTTTCGTTTATTTATCAAGAGCCTTGGTCTGTCCAAACTTTTTCTGAGACATGATATTCAGTATTGTGGTGGGATTTTTATTTTGACTTGTTATACATTTGTTTATAATGCGTCAAATTTCATATTGTTACCTCCCTTTTCTATTTTTTTTATGTACGTATTTATATAAACAAGGGACAGATAAGTCTATACACATTGAAATTTTAAAAAGGAAGTAGTTTTTGTGTTTTGGGCTTTTTTGGGATTTTTTTTGTTTTTGTTTTAAGTACAGAGGAAACAAATTCTCTGTTGTGGTAAATTTGATGTCATTTCACTGCTTTTACTATTCGGTTAATTGTAATCGGAAACATGCTGTCCTAAAGAATTCACCTACTGACATTGAATGTATCTAGTCTTTGTCATCACCATGCTGTGTTGTCTTTCATTTTTATTTTGCTACCGGACTCCTTTACCCTCAGAGAATGGGGAACCTGTTAATGTTGGTCATAATGCTACTGGGGAACACCACTGCAGAAGGTCTTCAGAAGATCTTAATGTAAAAAGTTCATTCCTGTTTTGCTTCTCAAGCCTTCTGCAAAAGAAGGCTTGTGCTAAGGGTTTTCTGGAGAGGTGGGAAGCACACCTCTGCACCGTTGACAGCAGCCTCAGAAACTTTTTGTTTTAATCCCTCCTTCATGTGTCTGTCTGTCATTTCCTGCCCATCTAATCAACAGGAACGTGTGGAGCGATTCAGTCCTCCAGAGGGAGAGACGGTACCGGTGGATCCGGTACAATTTTGTCTCCTTTGCGTGCTGCTTCCCAAGCTCAGTGTATGGATTTCTCAGCCCCCAGCTGAGAAATTAAACAAAATCCCCTTTTACTGGTGTACATGTTTTTTCTGTTTAACTGGTAGTCTGGTCCACTTCCACGCTTTTTTCTGTAATAAGGCACCACTTCAGGGGCCAACATGGAGTTCAAAACCCTGAAAAAAAAAGTCATGGGCTTTGTGTTTTGAATTTGGTTTACATATTTGGCCTATGTATAGCTCTAGTGACTCACGCCTGCTTTTTTTGTTTCACATTGTATCATCAGAATTACAGTTGTATTGTTCCTGATGTATTTCCATAAGAAGTGTAATTCTTCCTTATTTATTCTGAAAGAAACCTTGCAGCAATGCTGTGATCTGTCCCAGCTGTGGTTCAGGGAATTCTTCTTGGAGCTGACCATGGGCAGAAGAATCCAGTTTCCCATTGAGATGTCCATGCCTTGGATTCTGACGGACCATATTTTGGAGACCAAAGAGGCATCAATGATGGAGTAAGATCTACTTGTGCTCTTCCACTGAATGATTATTCTTAATGATTGCCATTCCTTATTATAATGTTACTGCTTTAATTGGTTTTATCAAGCAGTCACCGAGAAGGTATTCTAAACCTTTATAAAATTTTCCTCTTACATTTGCCGATTTCCAGATTCTCAAAGTTTTCTTTTTGAAGTGAATAATTGAATTACGAAACCTTTCATAGAAGTATCATTGCACCAGCCAAATATGTTGTTCCTTGAGTGAGTTCTCCTTCCTTACTGCTCAAAGATGTCAATATAATGCATAGTGGTAAAAGCATAGTTCCCTTTTGATGGAAAGCTACATCTAGAAAACAAGTTTCAGACTGCAGACTTATCTATACAATTTCCTGAACTAGCAGAAGACTTTCCTAAAGGAGAAATTGTGATACTTTTCATATAAACTCAAACAAAACCAATGATCCGGTTTGCTTGAACCATATATAGGTTACAATATTGGCTGGCTTACAATGTCTTGACTGCACCCATCCTAAAGAATCATAGTTTCTATAGACATGTAACTCATTTTTATTTTCTTCTTTTTCATTCAGGTATGTTCTGTATTCTTTGGACCTTTATAATGACAGTGCTCATTATGCACTTACTAAATTTAAGAAGCAGTTCCTCTATGATGAGATTGAGGCAGAGGTAAAGTTACCTTACCTACTGGAGAAAAATAGTCTGTCCCTGAATGTGAAAATGATGCTAAAGGCCAAGACCTATTATAAGAGATTCAGAACAGTTGGAGATAATAAACAAACTGAGAATGAAGACCAGAAGATGGATAACTGGTTGGCTGATATGTTGTGAGGAAACCTATAGACATGTGCAAAACTCTTCACGTTAATGCAGAAAACTGAATGTCATCTTTTGTGCTGGGAAATTTGGATGCATTAACTTTCTTAATTATGTTTGATAAACAGTGGGAGGTCTCGGATAAACTCCCCTCTTTTAAGTATCTCTAAACACACAATTTTATTTTTCCCTCAAGGTAAACCTGTGTTTTGACCAATTTGTCTACAAGCTGGCAGACCAAATATTTGCATACTACAAGGCAATGGCTGGCAGGTAGCTATTCCAGTAGTGAGAACTTTTCTTCATGCATTTCTGCTCTGCTTTGCTGTCCAATATACGTAAGCGTTTTCTTCCTTTCTTAATAGCCTACTTCTGGATAAACGATTACGATCAGAATGCAAGAATCAGGGAGCAACCATTCAGTTGCTACAGTCCAACCGCTACGAGACGCTGCTGAAACAGAGACATGTCCAAGTGAGTTAACTCATACCCTGTTGTATTTGAGTTCTTTGGCAATTTTCCAATGGTGTTGGTTTATATAAATATATAAAGTGTATATATTTATATATAAATATATAAAGTATATAAAACTCTTTCTGTGCTTTATGTTCTGTCATCTAAGTGGCATAACTGACATTTGAGATCAGCTTTTTGTCATATGAAGGAGTAAATTTAAAAAAAACACTTCAAAGATCCTGTTTTAATGCAAATGTCTGTTGCAGTTAAGCAAACACAAGCCAAATAGAAATGTCATGTGTGGTAGCGTTGTCTTCCTAGTAATGTCTTTCACCAGTTTTCAATATGTTGTTGGCACAATGTCATGGAAGCATAAAATGCTGATATAAATACTTAGATGTAAATGCAACATGTGATTTTACTTCTTTTTGTGAGAATTGGGATGTAAGTTGTAGTACCTCATTTGTTCATGAATTTATAAATTTTGTCCATCTGCGTTGTTTGTGTGTTTGGAATGCAGGTTCACCATGTGAGAGTCTGTTAATCTGTGGAGTCTCATAGTCCTTGTGCAGCTTGTCTTGTAATTTGAATTTCAGTTCAAAAGTTTTTTTTCATGTTTTTCTTTAGCTTCTTGGTAGGTCAATAGACCTGAACCGACTGATCACTCAGCGAATTTCAGCAGCCATGTACAGGTCAATGGAACTGGCAATTGGTCGATTTGAAAGTGAGGATTTGACTTCCATTGTGGTGAGTGTTATGTTGCAGTTTTGCCAGAGTACTAACACGGCAGTTGGGGTCTAGATGCTAGTTTTGTTTTAATTTATTTTTATTTAATTTTTATTTCTTTTATTTGCATTGAGAATGATAGACATCTAGACTTTTTCTTTTTTTTTTCCCATTATAAATCTGTATTTGCTTTATAATGGCAGAAGCAAAAAATTTTTCTCAGGCTTTGCTAGAAGTCCTCTAAGTATTCTCTCAACAAATAGTTGTACAGTCATTCCTGACAGGAGAAAAGGCTGAATGACTAGCAGGCAAACTTGTTTCATCCTAACCTTAGTTAAATATATGTAAATGAGAAATACTTTAAGCAGTCTTATAGAAAAATAACAACGTTTTTCCCTCTGATATTTTGTTTTAATTTTTCTGTAAGTTTGTCTGGTTTACAAAGTCTAGGTTGACAAAACCTCTTACCAAGAGAAGCAGCTTAGTATTGCAAAAGGCATTCTTTTAGTCACCTCCAGCAAAATCATAAATTATACTGGCAAATCATCTGTTGCCATTGTAGTATATTGTGGACTTAATTAATTCTGATGTGCTATGATTTTTTTCTTCCCATACCTTAACCTACATCTCTGTTCAAACAGTGCTTTGGCCTGTCCTGATGCAGTACTCTGGATATGCTGCCCTATATGGGATCGTGCAAGTCCCAGTCCCGTTGAGACTGAGAATCTTATTCTTTCCTTGCCCAGAAAAGAAATAAACCTGCTGCAACCATGGGCCTTGGGACTAAGGTGTAAACATCACCTGTAGAGAAGGCATACACTAGGAGCCATGAAGAACAAGGAAAATGAGCATTCTTGTGATTTGAATTTTTGTAAATGCCCACTTCTGTCTGTGCTTATAGATAAATTGCAGACCAAAACAAAACACCCTGGTGCCTGGTAGAATCAAAATGAGGTTTTTTTACCCAGGCAGCTTGGTTTTGTAGCCTGACAAAAATATCTTTTTTTGTGGAGGAACGACATCTAAATTGTGCCTGCGAAAGAAGAGCATCTGTGCAATGTTGAGGTGTCTTTTTGAGTTAGTCTCCTGATAAAAATGCTAAAAACCAAATTTTATTTCTAGACTGCGTGAATTTGACAAGTAGATATGCAGTCAACAAGAAAAATATCAGAAACAGTTCTGCTGGAATGAAAAATAAATTAGAAGTTATGCAAGAAAGTTTACCACTGGTCTTTCTGTAATAAGTTTTTTATCAGTAAGATTTTGTCATTTCATTCTTTACTGAAGATAAATCAAATACTAAGGGCATAGAGCCTCTTGACTTTTCAGTGCTTGGTGTTATAACCTTTGAATTATTGAAATGTAGTTTTTCTTTGTTATGTGCAGGATTTTCTTAGTGGCTAGGTGAACAGAAACCATTGATTATGTGTTTCTTAGGTCACAGGTGCTCACTCTTTCTTGAGTTATAAAGTGGCAGGGCTAAGGTTTTGTCCCTTCAACATGGTCCTTTTTTTTTCTTCTTGTTTTTTGTTTTATGCAAAATAATTTCTGCTGAAAACTGCTTGTTTTCCTCAGTGAGAAATTGATACTAATAGCTGAACTTATAACTAAGTTCTGCTGTTCTTCAGACATACAAATGTGATGTTATCCCTACCAGTACTGCTACAGAAGTTAGTTCACCAGTTGCCCTACTGAGCAGAAATTACTTTGTGATACCTTGTAAAGTAGGAAATGCAGAAGATGCTTCTTGGCCTATGTCTGATGCCATTTAAACGTCAGAGTTTTAACTTTTGCTCAATGGAAGAAAAGTTTGCACAGATCTGTGTTTGAGACCCATCTGCAGTGTGGATCGATTTTAATAAATACGCTTAAAGTCTCAGAGAGTTTTGGTGGGAGATAAGTTACAAAACAATCCCAAGACCACTGATTCTTTCCAGCTCTTATCATTATAGTAAGAGACTGGGGGACAGTCAGTTGTTCATTTTGGCTGCTTTTTAGTCTTCTATTCGGTCAAGGTTCTTGATGTACTTATTGAGTTTCTCTCTCTTCTTGTTTCTGTAGGAGCTGGATGGCTTGATAGAGATAAACAAAATGACTCACAAGCTTCTGAGTAGATATATGACCTTGGACAGCTTTGATGCCATGTTCAGAGAAGCCAATCACAATGTGTCAGCCCCTTATGGAAGAATCACTCTTCATGTCTTTTGGGAACTCAATTATGATTTCCTTCCAAACTACTGCTACAATGGATCCACTAACAGGTTAACATGACAGCTTCTTCTTTGCATCAGTTCTTCTACCACGTGCCCTGCAACTTCCTTCCTAGCAAATGGTGACAAGTGTTTTCCACTTCTAATGCTTTACTTGAAATGATGCAGCATGAGTCATTTTACTAAGTACTGTAAAATGTATGAAAGCCTGTTATTTGTCCACAATTGAAGTCAACTGTAACCGCAGCATCCAAATTCTGACATTTTAATGACTTAGCTATGACATACTGAAAAATAAAGTGTGTCCAAAAATACTGCAAAGTGCGTATCAGGAAGATACTTTGGTAAACAGGATCCTCAACTGTGAGACAATGGAAATAAAATTATATTCCTGATTCTGTGTTAATGTGAGGAAAAGGATTGTTTACTGAAGAAGGGAAGAGTGCAGTGTTCACTGCATCTACAGTTACAGCCTTTGAGGAGTGAGTAATGGAAATAGAAAGAGGTAGGATCTAAAGTTTGAATGAGTGGAAAACACAGTGCTTGGGACTTTGGATTTCTGGGCTTCCTGCTTGTGTGCTGTTTTTAGGATTTGTGCTGCATTTAGCCTTTACTCAGGTTTTGGTTAAAGCGCTCTGAAGTGACAGTAAAGTGATACTGAATATGGAGCTGTAGGAAGAGGAGGAAGCCTGTTCTCATCTTTCACTGTCTCCTTGGAGAGCTTTCCCTGTCTGACATGTTCCATGATGGTTACGTTGCATTTTAGATCCAAGATTCTGTCTGCAAAAAAGAAAAAAAAGGAGTGTTTTCTGTGGTTAAGTTTTAGCCAAGAAACTTCTGTTACGTGAATCTGTTTGCGCAGGAGAGTTGAATGTATTTCTGAGGAAGCTACTGTGCAGTTGGTGTATCTGGAGATCAATATTGGAATATTCAGTGTGATGTATTAAGAATCATATAAGCATAAGATTAAAAGAAAATCTTGATGAAATGCTGATCCTTCACCTGTCAGCTTTAATGAAAGACATTCAATAGCTCCTATAGCAATTCAGTCTGTGTTCATCCTGGCTATAAGGACTGTCGTACTGCAGACCACAGTGCTTGAGAAGTGAGCGTGGAATGCCAAAGGGCACTGCAGGAGCCTGTGGGACTGTTGCTTGTCTGTTTGAAAACTGTATGCATGAATTAAGTTAGGCTGATCCTCAAGTGTGATGGGTAATTAATTCACTATAATTAATTTAAGAGATGATAAAGGGAGCCAGATTTTAGGCAGTATGTGTACCATGTGTCCAATTTCATCATAGAATTGTTTTGGTTTCAGTCAAAAACAGCAGTGTGGAGAGAATTAATGTGTGTGTTGCACGTGCTATATGGTGCCCATTGATATTTTTGCTGAGAGAGGGAACAAGGAGTTTCTAGCCCTTTTATTGTTCTTAAGCAGATTCATGATGTCTATTGCTGCCTTGCTGTTAGCATGAACTTCATGTTGATGAGTTCTCTCTGTGTTCAACTGTACGGGTTTTTATTGTGTGCAAATACAGGAGTACACAGTGAGGAGCTCTGTGAGAGCTGCTAGTTTAATTCTTAACTCTCGATAGGTAATGTATTGCATGAAAGCAATGTGTAGACAAGGGAAGAAAAGTAACAACGAAAGGCTGAAAGAAAGAAATAAGCATGACAAAAAGCAAAGAGGTTACTTGGTGGTGATGGGTTCGAGGTAGAGCTGCCAGGAAATGTGTAATACGTGTGGCTTGCCTTTTATTAATTTGACAACAGCCTAGGTGTAAGGGTCCTTCTTTTAAAGATGTTTTGGTCAGATTAACTTGTATCCAGTACCTTTTGAAGCTCTTTTCCCAAGAATGCTTGAATGTGATGATTTCAAACATCTGTAAAAGAGTTTTAAGTGTTTAGAAGCCCTGCAGGTTTGGTTCAAAGGCTAAGGCTATTCATGCAGAAGTATTGAAACATGTTGCATGTTTAATTATTTTGGATTTAGGATTTTTTTTTTTTCATATCTGATAATGTACTGAGATTAAACAGTGAGGCTGCTATTAAAAGATTCAGCAATTTAATAATTGCATTTGCTGGTTTTCTGAAATTTAGTCTCATTAGTGCTGGCCAGCTGCACTGCTGTGTCCAGAGTTGGGTACAACAGTTTGTGGAGAAGGAATGGAGAGGTGAGCAAAGGGACCTCTGCAGGTGGGCATTAGCAGTGAAATCCAAGGGTGTTTTTAATCCACTTGTTGTTGATCACAAAAGAAAGAGAACAAACTTTTGGGTAATGGCATGAGCATATAAACTGCAGGTGAGGTCAAAGCCCTCTCTAGTCCAGTGTCCTGATGCCAGCAGCAGCCATGCAGAGGCTGAGTATGAAAACAAGGGAGGCTTGTGGTGACTTTTCTCTGAGGAAATGTGCCAGCCTCTAGCAATGATCAGGTGTTTCTGTAAAACAAAAATGGTGGCATGTTAGTGCATTTCTGGCCCTTTACAGGTATTTTTTTTTACCCCCATAAACAGCCATTTCCCACTTGTTCTGTGCTGCTTGGGATTTTTTTTAAAGAGCCCTCTCTCACATTGACCCTCAGTTGCATGTTTTTCCAAGCTGAAGGTCTTTCCACACCAAGAATCTTTGTCATGCTTATGCCTGCATCCTCTACTTTTTTTATTCCTCTGTATCTTCTTGGAGGACTAGGGCTGTCCAGAAGATTCAGATGACATGAGGACAACTTCCAGATTTTTGTTCTTTGTTCATTTTCCACTATCTGTTGTGTTCCTTTTTCTGCTTTATTTTCTTTACTAATTCTAAGCTGATCTTTTCCTTCCATGATAGCTTGTTTTGTGCTGAGGGCTAACAGAGGAATAAGTGTGAGACAGCCTAGATACTTATTTGGATTGAGGATTTTCTGTGCTTTCTTGACACAAATGATACAAGCTTCTGGGGACAGTAGTCAGACTTGCAGCTCCATCTCCTCTCAACACATTATCCAAACCTGTATTCTCTGCTAAAAATTCATGTGTATAGCACTCTTCCAAATGCAGTATGACATGTTTCTTCTGAGGATACAGATTTGTCACAGAATGAACAAAAAGACCAGCTTTTTATTTTTCAGTCTTCCTTCCTGCCTGCCTCTCCCCCTTCCTTTTGTGAGCGCTCTCTCGTACTGCTTTTGAGACTAGTTTTCACAAGAGAACAGCTGTGTCTTCTTGTCTTGCGTATACTCTCATAGTCACTGTTCAGAAAAATTCTCAGCCCTTTCAGACACTGCTGGAGCAAACCTGAAAAGCAGCACTGGCGGTGAAAACTACCTAGTTTCTGCTACAAAGAGCCAAATGGTGCAGGGATATAGGCTCATGCAAAGTAGGGGTGACTGTTGTCAACTACCTTCAGCCACCTAAAAAAACAAGCAAGCAAACAAAAAAGGCCTTTCTGCCAAGAGGAAAGGTAATAGCAATGGAGTGGCAGATATCTGTTACTCTTTCACGCTCCATTTTGTCTGCTGTTTCCTCACACTTCAGTTTGTAGCCTCCTGTTCTCTCTATCTTGACATTCATGTTCAAGAAGGGTGACTTAGATCTTGCAGTCATTAAGAGAGGAAGTGTAGGTCTACCCTTAGATCTGGTAAACAGGACAAACTAATTTGAGAAGGCTGGAAGTTAAGTGTGTTCATTCATACTAATTAAGCAGGGAAAGGCAGAGGGACAGAAATGAGCAGAGAGGGAGGATTGTGATATTTTACTACTTCTGAGATGAAGCTCAGGAAGTTTATGAATGAGATTGTCTGATCTGATGCCTGCAGTAGCAGGGCAGCAGGCTCATTGACTAAAGCGGTCTCTTTTAGATTTCTCCTTATTTTCTTAAATAGGTTATGGTAAATAGAATCATAGAATCATTTAGGTTAGTCTGTAAAGTGCTCACTATGAACTCCTTCCTGGTAGGTATCACAGAAACACCGATACAAAATGATTTAATCCCTAAAATACTTACTTCAGGGCTCATGTCCCTTGGCAACTGCTGATGCAAAGCTTTGGTAAAGCAGCAAGCTTTTCATCTGCTTAATCTACTTTGATTACAACCTGTGTTGATTAAAATGCATTAATTGCTGTGAGATCATCAACACTGATTAAAAATGAAAAGCACTGATTATCTTGGAGTATGCCAAAACCTGCATCCAGCAGTATCCGAGGGAAAGTAAAAATTTGCCTAACTTTAGCACTGATACTCAAACAGCTTCAGTCCTTCAAAGAGATGTTTCTTTTTCTTGGAGGAGGAGCAGAAGGAAGCCAACCAGCAGGATGCCAAAAAGAAAACACACACAGACATTGAAAAAGTTTGAAGAATAGCAGATGATGCTGAACTGTAAAGGTTTCTATATAGCTCTTAGTTTTGAGGGAAGAAATCTCTTAATATTTATCTGAACGATATATTGGGATTAGTCACATACCTCCTAGAATGAAGAATGATGCACTCTCTTTAGCCTGTTGTATCCTCAGTCTTAGCCATAGCCCCTCCGTAAGATAACAAGTGACTGTATCTCTTATTAACCTCTTTATTCCTCTCTCAACATCTTTCTCCCAAGGAAGTATAAAATGGGTGCTTGCTTCAAGTCTTTAAGAAAGCTTTAAGACTATTTTGCTACTAGTCTAAAGCATTAGAGATGGAGGAACCCCCAAGAATGTGGAAGAGCACTGGGGAACACGCAAGAGTTACTTGTACTTGTACAAAGCTAGTGAAATTTAGGGACTGTGTCTCAGAAGTGTTTCTCCAGTATTTGATTTCTGAGACTGTGATTTCTTCTCCACCCAAATACAGTCTGACTAGTTTGCTCCCAGACACTAACGACATTGTAATTCAAATATATTCATAATACCTTTTTGAAAAGACTAAGAATTATAGTTACAGCTTCCAGAGTCATGGGATGCACCCACATTTATATTCTGAAACACTCTTTTCCTTGTGAGGATTTTAATGTAGTGATAACAAATCAGCTCTTGCCCAATACATTTGCACACTGAAACTCCTCTTATCTCAAATGACATGGTATCTCTAATGATTTTTTTCATTTTAGAGATTTTCTTAGGGCTTCAAAATTGATGTCAGTTTAAAAAAGAATACCATTTGGAGAGAAAGAAGGGGGAATAGAGTAGTCTCTGGGACTATCATATGTTGCAGATTACTTTGAATTCCATCAAATGTTTACAACATATTTGGTAAACTTATTAATGAATTATCTGTGCAGAGAACAGATTCAAGTAATCTCAAGAGGAAGTTTTCAGTTACTATGCAAGTGAGAGAGAAGGGGGAACCTTGTAAACTGAGGAAATGTAAGGAGATTTAAATTATGTATAGAATATATATAGTATCAAAACCAATACACATAAGGGATCTTTTTTTCCTCAAAACCTCTAAATGTAAGCACTTTCTGTACTTGAGCAAGTACAATTACTTTTGGAAAGATAGAGCTAAAATACATGAACAAGTAGCTGAAACTGTGGGTATACCTATTTTTGAGCAGGTTAAAAGAATACAGAAAACCTTGTCCTGAAGTTATAGATTCTCACAAGAATGATTCAGATTGCTCAGAGATAAAGCACAGTGGAAATAATTGCAAGCAACATGCTGCAATTTATACATGTTTGGGTGAAACATCTTTTGGTTAGCATGGCTGTTTTTGTTTTCAGCTAGAAAATGGATGTATTAAAAATAGAATTTCTCTGTTCTTTCTAGGAAAAATTATTAATGAATCATTTATTTTGTGTGCTGATTAAATTCATACATACTTTAAACAAAACCAGATCAAGATATAATTGTATCTTATGATATTACAATGTACTGCAAACTTCCTTTCCTGAAACGTTTTCCTAGATGCATTTATTTTACTCAGCTATCACTCAGAACAGCTTGATCTGATACAAACATTTAATGTACACTTCTTAAAGAGCTGTTTTTCGTCTTGCCTGTATATACAGCTTTGCACAATTTACCAAGAAATTGTTTTTATCAAGTTAAAAAATAAAGTAGCCATCCACCCCGTAAACACACACACCAATAATTTTGCTCAGTTTAGTAAGGTTAAGCAGAATCAGAATTGTAGTAGATGTTGATTAACTTCTTTCTGCACTAAAACTGTAGCGCTGCAAAATGTGCATTACACAGTCAACAGGCAACATCAGGGGAGTGGGTCTGTGCTGCTTGTTCACGAGAGGATTTGTGCCTCCAGAGTTCTGCCCAAGCACCATTCTTCAGACTCTGGGGCCTTCAGTTTGGAGTTGGCTGTTTGATCCTATCTTTTGCATTACTCCATGTCTTTGCAGTTCTCTTGTCCTCCTCTTAACAATATACAAAGGTAAAGCTAAACATGATTTGTGTTGGCACGTGCTCACACTAAAGTATGATCAAACTTTTGAAACATTAATTTTGCTACAAGGATTATACCCTTCCTCCTGGCTTTTTTTAAAGGTACTGACCTAAAGCATCTCTCCTGCTGTGAGTTTCTTTGGGGGGAAGAAGTTCCAAAATGTTAAATAGAAATGTCATGTTCTTCTTTGAAGATGTAGTTCATTCTCAAGGACTTAATTTTGGCAGCACGAGGAACTTCCTTACTGTCTGTCATAGGCTATTGCTACTTTGTTAGTTGCTTCTCTTTTTGCTGGGCTGGGCTAGAGTAGAGGTGAGAAATATTTTGGGACCATACACACCACTGGAAGAACCGGGTCCCAGTAAGTAATGAAGAATTGCATTATGATTTGTGTCCAGGCTTTTGAGCAATGCAGGCTATGTGCTTCCCCAGTTTCAACTTGGGCTGAAAGGCTGCCAGTCTGGCTTTGATTTTATATGTAGACAAAAGCAGTATTATACAGGGTAAGGTGCATTAGGTGCACACTTACTAACCTAAGTGTAATTAATGAATTCTTTATTTTGTTTCTATAGATTTGTTCGGACCGTGCTACCGTTTTCTCAGGAGTTTCAGAGAGACAAGCAGCCTAATGCACAGCCACAGTACCTCTATGGATCGAAGGTTGGATTTAATTCACTTTATGATTTGCTAATGTTTAAAGGCATCTTTTTTAATTATAGAAATTACGGAATATGAAAAGTATTAAAAATGGACTCAAATACATTTTGTGAGTGTTTTAAATTCAACGTACACTTTTTTCAGACTTTGCTGTGAAGCTTACAATATGTTTCAGCCAAAGAGCAGGTGATTAGTCTGATGGTTAGTCTTATCTGACATAACTAAAAATAAGTCCTTCTCTCAACCACCTTGCATTGCACAGTTGCTTGTAGTGGCAGTGCAGACTCAAAGAAAAGATTAATTAGACATCTGGTGAAGTGAGAACCATCTTGGGTGCAGCTGCTCCCTTGTTACAGTGATGAAGACTGTGATGACAGGAGAAAAGGGAACAGATAGGAAAAACTGCTTCAGATGTTATCTTACTTAAAAGGAATATAGATTCTGACCATCCTAAACTATCAGATACCAAACTGCTTAAATTATTTTTAAAAAAGGAAGTAGTATTTCTTTGGCATCTTCAATCCAAGGACCTCAAAGTTGTGATGAACTTGTCCTCTGGCCATCTCATCTCCTGTATTAGCATCATCTTTCTTGCTTTGCAGATTAGGAGTGCCTAGAAGGTTTATGCAAGGTTTCATTGGAAGTGCACATGATATGTAGTCACATACTCTGTGCCTTAAGGCAGTGCCAAATACTGATGTTGGAAAGGAGCTTATGTGGCTGACCAGTTGAGAGAGTACTTGGCACAAGAGAATAGTTGTGGGCTTTTGCAGAACTACCCAAGTGAGGAAAGTTAGCCTGTATTCACAGGACCAATGCTATGCTCATGTGTGCAGTATTGTATGTTGAAGGGATAGGTTTATTCTCCCTGATCACTGCAGATTTATTTTCTTATGCTTTAGAATTATTACCTGAGTCTTAATGACAGTTAAAGGCATAGCACATTAACATATATCTGCATTTTTAATATCCAGTCAGAAATATTGATCTACTTCAAACAACAGTAAAAACCAGCAGTGGTATCTTCAGCAAGTCATTTGAGAATATTTAACAAGATGTTATTCTTTATTTTGCATTGTGTTATTGAGTATCAGTGAGACAAAATGAAAGTATGGAAAAGATCAATAAAAATGTAAGGATCAAATTAGAGGATTGTTGACTAAAAAAAAGCTTTAAAATTATGTACTCTGTTATCCTTGTAATTTATACAAGTGCACTGTGTCAGTTTCATGTCTAGCTACTTTATCTCCTACTTAATATGAGCATAATTAGTCCTTGTCGTACTGTTATTTTCTGCACGTCATATCCTAGTTATATGGTGCAATCTCCGTGAAGTGATGTGCCCAGCAAGATAGTGTTTGAGAACTGAAGAGATAGCTCAGAAGTTAATTCAGTCCTAATACATCTGCTACATTTGTAAAACTTTTATGCTTTTAAAATGTAAAGGAGGTAGAAAAGGATTCACATGTCTTTAATGTGGAATGTAACAGCTGATTGTCTGGTACCGTGAATAGTGTTTTATATAATTGTTCTCCAACAGGGAACAGTAAATTATAGGAAAGTGGGATAACTACATTAGAGTTAATGTGTTCCTTACTATTTTAGGAATTCACCAGATGCAGTGTAAAGAACAAAAACTCCACTGAATTTAGTAGAGATTGCTAACTTAATTTATCTAAGTGATGATACAGTGGGGTAAGTGACAGAGGATTAACTGAGGAACCCTTTTTTTATCAGTCAGGTTACATTATTAAAATGAGTTTAGTAATCTTTACTCTGAGACCTATACATTTTTAGAAATTTGATTATTTTTCTATACGAGCAGGAGCAATCGAGGGGATTCTTAGATGCGTTTCTGGAGCAAGTTTCATAACTAGATATGCCTATATTAGCAAATATTCCTGACTGTTGTTATAAATTTTTACAAGAGTATGTTTTTATTCTTGAGTCTTATGTGTTTTGGAATTAAGGATATCTGAATGGAATCTTAGGAGGACGTTTCTATTGTATATAGCAAATAACTGATAGTAATTCTTACGTGATAGAGGCTACACATTCTAGCATGTGATGTAATTGCATTATATTATTCTGTGTACTACACAGCCAGGCTTGTCACAGAGCATATCCTTGTTTTGGGTCCTTTAATGGTTATATTGTTGAATTGCCTCCTGACTGGGTAACAGTGGGATATAGTGTAGCTATGTATTTTTTATTTTATTGTCTTCTTTGAGTTCTTGAACTACTCAAGATATTCAGGTGAGCACTTCGTATTGATCATATAGCTAAGGAATATGACTTTTTATTTTCCTTATTGGACTTTTTTTAGGCTATCTGTGGTGTTTATTTAGGTCAAGACAAGAGCATTGTGGTTTCTTATGTATATGTACACTCATACATGCATGTATTGGACTGTAATGGCTAAACATTTTCTGTGCAGAAGCTTTGCACAAGCAGTGTGCTTGTTTAAGAGTAATTAAAGAAATTTTTGGTTTTGATTCTCAGGTATTCCTAAATGGATCAAAGCATTTGGTCTATATTAACGTGTATTGATGCTTAGCCTAGACAGTTGTGTCCACGTTCTCTGTTGCATCTAAAGTTTTCTAAGCAGTATCTTCATCCAATTATCAAAACAGAAGCCCACAGATACAACTTACTTCTGGCTGGCATGGGAGCAGAGCTGTCAGGTGGGAAGGAGCCAACCTGCAGAAGCTTGTCAGCCTTTTAAGTGAGCTGGAGTATTTTAGAAGCTCATTGAGCATGGTCATTGAAATCCCTTTACTCAGGTGAAGAGTGTGTAGGATTAGTGAAATGAATGCTTGCAGATTGAAATTTGACTGGATGTATAAAATACTTAATGTGCATGTAAGGAGGAGTCTCTTCTGGGGATTTGGAACTAACTGTATGTTAATGAAGTACCCGTTTGTGTAGACCAGAATTTAAGACCTTCCTTTCTGGTTTATACAGCATTTTCATGTTTGTCTGTCTTCTGTATTTTGTAGATGCTAACTCACTTGTTTTGTGAAAAAAGCCCCCTTTGGAAAATACTTCTGAATGTGATTATAATGTTTTTTATCTACTGCTGGTGCACAAATTAACATCAGTTTGCACTATGTTGCATCTTGTTATCAGTTTAGTAATCACTTAGAATATTTGTCCCTTACTAGGTCACTGTTAAAACTGGACAGTGAGCTACCAAAACACAGAATTGCCAGAATGAACCAGAATGAATCTGTAGTAAAACTTTCTGAGCAAGAGACAAAAGAATCGCGTAGCTCTGTGAGTGTGTGATGACATGAGTTTTTCAAACTTAGTGCAGAAGTCAGATGACACTACTTATGCATTGCTCATTTGCAGTGTGTGCAAGATGGTCTGTTGCTTGTGAGGCAATAAAAATGTGTGTCTAAGCAGTGCACAGTAAACTCCTTGGGTGGAATGGTTTTATATTTAGATGAGGTAAATTCCATTCCTGGGAGCACTTCCATGGTAGCTCCTTGCCTTCTCAATCTGATATATACATGTGTCTTTTTGTATATATGTGTTTGTGTATAAGTAACAAAATTCAGTAGGTGAATTGCTTCAAAACTGCTTTGAGACTGAACTGCTCCTTGTACTCAGTATGGTATATACATGTGTGTGTAACATATAAATGCATGTAAATATATGTATCGGACTGCCTTAAAACCCACATAAAGAAACGGGTATGCAGAGAAGTAAACAGATTTTCAAGGGCCTAAGATGTTGGCGGAGATGAGAATATATCTCTTGGCTCTATCCCTTTAACATTAAAATTATCTTTTCTCTTTTTGATGCAATCCTAGTCAGAGAACTGTTGCTGTTAATTTGATTACAAGATCATTTTAAAGCATTTGTTTTTGTTCCCACTACCCAGCTGCCTCTTTTTGGCAGTAGACCTATAGAGTTGGCTTCATGCTCTGAAGAGAGTTTTTCAGTGTCTGTTTCATGAAACACCTTCATTTGAAACAGCAGTAAACTGTTCATCTTCACAGTTTATTTAAGACTGATGTATCAGAGGAAGAAAAACATGTGTCAGCTGGAGGAAATGCTATGTAGGGGGTGGAGAACATGTTATTGCTAACTTAACACAATAAAGACACCTTTTGAAGTGTTTTCTAAAAGGAATACTCGCCCCCATTCAGCACACATTTCTGTGTGTCGTACCTATCCTAGTAGAAAAAAGTAAGGACGACGCATCAAACTTATGCCAGCTCCTGTCTTCCTAGCAATATGAGAGTTGACGTCTTTCACACGCTGTGGGAAATGTTGTCAAAATACAGTAGCTGAAAAGACCCACTGCCTGCTGTGAAATATTCGGTAGCCACTTTCGTGCCAAAATTGTACACCCCCTCAGCTTCCAGGGCACGGTGGAAAGGGATGGCAGCTGCCTAGCCAGCAGTTCTCTAGCTTCTACTGAGCTGTGTCAACAAGAGCTGACTTTATGCATACGTTCCTATCAATAGCAGTTTAAAATGCCTACAGTCACAGTATATCTTTGTTTTTTGGACATACCATACTGTACAGCAATACTAAGATTTATTATGTTTTTACGGACACAAATGCACTTAAGAGATTTAAAACAGGATGACTTATACACGTAAGCCAGACAAGATGCGTTGTGTTGTGAGGGTGAATGGATTTCTGTCTGAAGAGCCTTTCTTGGCACTTTGCCATGAAGCTCAAGGCAGAGTGAGATGATAAGCAGATTTGATTGTTACAAAAATAAAATGTGTTTTGCCATCTTTTTACTTCCTTGCCCCTTCATTACACAAAATGTACTCCAATGTTGGATAGAAATTTGCAGCTGCTGAATGAGTTTTATCACTAAAAAACTGAAAGGGAAAGAGAGAAGGAAGGAGCAGGAGTTGCTTCTCTGAACTCTGTTTTCTCTACAGGAAGTCACTTGCCTGTGGAGCAGAAGGTGGCTTGTGGTGGGTATAGAAGAGTGCAAAATAGAATAGCCCAGGATATTTCCTTAGTTTGATTAGAAGTGTCCTTACAGAGTCGCTATCTTGCATATGCTTTTAGACCAAGGGGAAATTTCAAAGACAGACAAAAGGATACCATTAAAATCCTGGTAATTTAGCTTACATGCTGAGATTGACCTGATTTGGATGGGAGCTTCGGAGAGCACCATGGTTGGTGAAGTGCGTAGTCTGTGTGTAGTAGTTTGTAGCGTATAGTTTGAGAAGCAGTTGGGATGGTGGGGGTAAAACTCACACTGGCAAAACACTTGGGGTGTATGTTCCAGTTTCCTGTAGTATAGTAGTCTGGGTTGCCATCCGAAAACTTCCACTCAGTTTTAATTTATGCTAGTAAAAAAAAAAAAGTCTTCTGGTCACTTTTGATTCATTTTTATATTTGTTTGCTGGTTTAAACTAAAGAAAAGCAACCAAAAAGTCCCCTCAAAATGTAAACCGATTATCTGCTACATACTTCATTTTTAAGTAGAGGAGTGCAGCTGAAATATTCACTTCTTGGGAATCTGGGCCTTTGCCTCTGAGTACCTCTGGCTGCGTAGGGGCTGTTGGAAAGGGATGTGACACTGGAGGTACAGCCAGGAGTGCTGGGGGGAGCAGCCGGAGCTCCCCATTGTGAGCACCGACAACACACGTGATGCGTTTGAAGCAGTTGGGATGTTGTATGTCACAAAACTCTCCTCCCCGACAAAAAGTTTCTAATTTATAGCAGAGCACTGTCCTGTCATTGGCACTCGTTCCCAGCTTTTGGAAGTCAGTGTGGCGGGCTCCTTGCACGCTGAGGGATTCTCTATGATTGTGGACAGCTGGATGCCACCTGGATCCTTGGTGTCTCGCATCAGTTGACTCTGCCTGCCGAGCTCCTCTGAGGCGTACGCTGCGCTTTTGGTCCGTGCCTTCCTGCAGTCTTGTTTGGAGGTCCCGTTTTGCCCTTGCAGATGGTCGCGTCTCCTACGGCATAGTAGGTGCAGGCAGCCGTAGAGGAGGATTGCAGCAATGATGAGGAGCAGGATGCTGCTGGTGAGCCAGATGCCCAGCGCCAGCTCTTTCTTGGTGTTGCTCGCAGATGCCGGGTCTTGTTCCAGTGTGTTAAAAACTCTGCACTGGTCACTGGAGGGGTTTGCAGACTGGCAGGTTACGCACAAGATGTATGTCGTTAGCGGAGTTAGGTTTTCAACCACAAAGGAGGAGCGACTAGCAGGCACCCTCTCTTCCTTCTGAAAGCTTTTTCTCGAGTAACTGGATAGCATGCTGTTCCAGTTAGGGTGGTACATGATGCTGTAAAAGCTGTCAGCACAACTGGCCATTTTTGGCCAAATTACCATTGCTGTGTTTCCTGTGATGTTTTGGACAGTTATTCCCATCGGGATGTTGCTCAGGTGTTTTTTTTTTTTTCTCTCCTGATGCTGATCTCGCTGTGGAAAGGGAAGATGTTCCCTGGGAGGTAACTGAGAAGCTGCGGCACTGGGGATGTCGTCTGGATCTTAATTGTAGTGCTCTGTAACTTAGGAAAGGAGTTTGTTAGGAAATTATGCTCTTATCTTTGGTACTGCTGTGTAAAAGTGGGAGTTGGAAGTTCATAAAGTTTGGGGTATTTTAAACCATGTATTTCTTTCCCAAGTGAAAGGATAAACATATGGTTATAGAAATTCAGCTGGAGCTGCTGCCCGTACAGGTGACCACTTGTATCTTGTCTCCATGAGAGATGATGTATTTTTGCAGAATTTGCGATCGGGAAGCTGCTTCCTTTCACAGTTCTTTTTCAGATGACTGAAAAAGAAATGCAGCAGTTGTTTTTCTCTCTAGTCTGAGTATCTTGGATTTTGTTATACTTACTTGGTGTTTTACATAATCTCAAAGCTTGCTTTTGTGAGCAATGAACTGTCTTATGTTAAGTGGCAAGAGAGGGGTGGCAGGGGTGGATATTGAGGGATAAATTCCTCTATCATCCACAAGTCTTCACTTTTGCCAGTCACAATCAACTGAAAACCGAAACAGTATGTGGAAACACCACCAGATATTATTTTCTTTCCAATACCATTTTACATTGGATTCTTACTTGCCGATGCTCTCCATTTTTTGGTGGTGAGTTAGCACATCTGTACCCTCTGCTAGAGCAGTGGCTGTGATGACTGTGACACATTGGTGACGTCAGTATCACAATATTTAGTCTTGATGCTGGTCAGCCTCTTGGAAAAGCTTTCTCAAGCTAAGCTAAGTTGGTGAAATACAGCTTTCACTATAGCATACCTTTTGGATAAATAGCGGGTTTTTAAAAAATGACTAATAGTCTTTTCTATTCCAAGTGATTGTATGTAATTCCATAGTGTGTCTGCCTTGAACTTATACTCCTCCTCCTATAAAATTAGAATTGGAAAAACGGCTAGTATTTCGAGATTCTTAGTTTGTGTTACCACTGTAAATAGTGAAAGGAAAACATCTATTTTCTGCAATTTTCTATATGCATCTACTAAAGAATATATAATGTTAACCAGTGGGTATTTTCATTTGTTTGGCATGGGTTTTTTGCTTTTACTTTTGTGAGGGTAACTTTTGAAAAAGAGTCTACCTCAGCAATTTGATCTGATTCTCTTAGTTTAATAGTCAGTTTCTAGTGGCACTTGTGAAAGTTTTTTCCACTGTGAAAGTTTCTTACTTTTAATTGTGAAGATAAATGCCCATGACAGTATATTTCATGGTTTATGACTTCATTATAAAAATTAATTAATTTTTTTTTACGATCAGGTTTAAAATGTTAAGTCTCCTGGCTAAATAACAATTGACTATTGAAAATTCTCCTGATGAAGAAAGCTTGTAAGATTGGCTCATAACATATTCTGAAATTATTCTGTAATACTTTTTTTGTATTTTATATTAGATAGGAGGCTGGCAAAATATATATTATTTTAGTGGGATTTTGATAGTTACATTAATAGTAAGAATTCTGTGACTATGCATGAAAATTGATGCTCGAGGCTTTTGGATTATACTTACTGGGAAGTGGGAGGACAAAGATGTATGTTTATTTTCATTACAATGTAAAACCTTAGATATGGGTAGATGCTGCTGTTCTAATCGTGTGGTAAATGCACACTTTTTGATACAGTAACAATATAAGGAACTGACTTTGCTATCAAATAAACTTATTAGACACATTTTGGTATCTAACCAACTTGTGCCGATACTAAAATCTGGTACATTAGTAGGGTCAGAGCTTTTACTTACTCAGTTGTCTTTTCTTTATCTGGTAGACCCCCATTACTTAAAATTGTAATTTATTTTAGGTACACAGTCTAGACTAACACAGTCTAGAAACAATAGTTTCATCCTCATAACATTTTGTAAGCAGAATGTTTGCATTTTAACTAAATAACAATAATACATTTCTATTGTTACAAAACGAGTTATTAGAAGACACATCATTACTGACATGTAAATGTTTGGAAAACCAATTTGATGTTTTGTAGATTATAAAGTCAGTACTTACCGTCACTTCCTGATGGAAATTTCAGAACAGAATTTTCATATGGTGATGCTGCTGTGAAAATTATAGAAACACTAAGTTTTCTGTATCCCTTTTCACATAAGAGTTATTTCCTGGCTGATATCTGCTTGCCAGTTTGCTTTTCTTCCCCTCAGATTCCCTGGACTGAATTCTTACTGCTTATTGCTTTCAGGTTTTTTCTCCGATGCTGCTGGTGGCATGGTTGCTTTGTCTCTTCCACTTAAATTCATGCAAGAACACATCTTGGTGATGTTGCCTTGCTTTTCAAAGAACATACAGGAGAAAAAATAATGTCTTCTCCCCTCCTCTCTTGCTTGCCTCCCCTTGGACAGTGTACTGCCTGAACATCCCTGTTATATGCTCTTGTGCGTGTACCAGTGATGCTGTGAGTGATTAATGTTAGCACTTTGATGACATCAGCAACTAGCAACTCTTTTTTTTTTTTTTTTTTTTTTTTTTTAAATTTAAGTAGGGGAGGGAGCAAGCATAGCTTAAAAAATAATGAACTCCCTCTTTCCTTCCCTCCCTCTCCACTCCCACCCCCTTTTTGTTAGTGGCTTCTTCCCTAAGCATTTTATACTTCTGTGCATCATGGGAGGGAAGCGGCGGTGGCATGTGATGGTATTTTCTAAATTCCTTGTCATGGTTTATAAAGCTGTGCTAATCCAGCATTTACAGTTGAACCATTTTAGGCACTTTCTCATGAGGGTTACATTAAGGAAAGATGTATTTTTAGATTGGCTGACATCTTATTGTTATGTATGGGTGAGTTTTTCAATACTGAAATCATGTTTTAAGGCTTGCTTTTTTATGACAAATTTTTGCTGAGAGGAGTTCTCTCCCGTTAACCTCATGACAGTAAAATGCTTTAACCTACTGGAATAAAATTCCCCTTGTGCTATAGCAGAAATAGATTGGACACATTTATTGTGGCGACTTTTCTGATTGGAAACATCAAAAGCAAAAGATGAAATCTCACCTTTTAGGGACAATTGTATAAATGCTTAGTGTATCCGGACATTCATCTGCATGTATTCTTTGGAGGTTTTAACAGTTCTCTTCCCTGTTGATGCCCCAGACCCCTTTTCTCTGTGTGGAGAGCTATGGAAATGCACACGTTGTACTAGGGGGATGCAGCTTTAGGCTCTCCACCTGGTGGGGTGTGTTTGGAGTTTAACCTTTTAGCCAGCTCTGATCTAATAGGAGGACTGTGTTGGGTATTAGGAGTCTAATAATTAGTCAAGCGTCTGTTTTAGTTTGCGTTCACAGAAAGGGTGGCTGAGAGTATTTGAAAGGAGCCCTACTCCACAAAATGAACACAAGCCCACAGTCCTTAGAACAGAGCTTCCTGGACTGAAGGACAGCTGAGGCCAGGGGACCCTCCAGAGCAGGGTGACCTGCAGCGGGTTGCTCAGGGACGTGTCCAGTCAGTTCTCGAACATCTCCAAGGGCAGAGACTCCACAGCCTCTCTGTAGTGAAGCCTTGACCACCCTCAGAGTAGTGAAGTTTTTTCTGATGTTTAAATGGGATTTCCTGTTCGTGCCCATTGCCCCTTGTCCTGAGCAGACTTGGCTCCATTATCTTTACTCCCCCCATCAGTTACTTACGCTTGTGGATGTGATGCCCCTGAGCCTTCTCTTCTCCAGGCTGAACAGTCCCACCTCTCAGCCTTTCCTCATAGGAAAGATGCCAGTCCCTTAATCATCTTCAAGGCCCACTGCTGGACTCCCATATGTCTCTCCTGTACTGGGGAGCCCACCAGTGGACCCAGCACTCCAGCTGTGTCTCACCTTTGCTGAGGGGACGGATCACCTCCCTTGACCTGCTGGCAGTGCTCTGCCTAATGCACCCCCAATGGCTGTTGGCTGCCTTTTCCAACCTAGATGATTCTGTGATTCTGTGACATACTGCTGGCTCGTGGTCAGCTTCTTGTTCATCAGGACCCTCAAGATAAGAAAAAAAACAAACCCCAAATCCACCTTCTGCAGGTCAGGCTGTCTTGCTGTATAGTTTCATCACACTGATGGAGACAGAAGTTCAGGCATGTAAGAAATACAACTAAACCTTTAAGTAAATTTCAGTACTGGCAACTTCTTGAATTTTCACATTGCAGAAATAAATTACTGGTTCTAGCTTTCTGTGGCTGTTGAAGCATGATAAAATTTATGTACTTTTCTATGTGTGAGTGTTTCTCACTTTAGTTCAGGAGCTGCCTGATTCAGAAAATTGGTTTTGGATCTCTAGGTCTCTCTTGTTATGACCTAGATGGTCTCTTCTGAGCCTGTGCTTTCATGTTTTTCTTTCATAGTGCAACAATTTTGGACCCATGAGGGTTTGTAAAGTACATCTAAGGCATCCATGAAAGGTGGCCAAGAATTGTTAACCTGTTGCCAAATTTGCATTCGCTATATATCAGTCTCAAATCCAATTTTTAAATTTCTAAGACAGCAGTTCAAAACATGTTGACAACTGGTGTTTATATAGCAATATACAACATAAGTAAAAATGTGTATCTTCTATCCTGATCTCTTCTAAAGATGTAAGTCCTTTTCTTTTATGAGACTAAAATCCTCCAAGAGCTTGATAGAGTTTCATGACTTTGAGTTCCTAGTAGTTTCTTTGTGCAGTGCCATGTATTGCAGTATCTGGCATTGACTTGCATGGATGATTGGGGCAGGATCTGCATTGAAGGGAAGGTCAATGTTCTTCCTGGGTACTGGTGAAGGAAGGTTTTCTGTTACAGCTGATGTGTGTGGAGTTGAGAGTCTAGCAGTATCCTGACTGTCATGTGTGTATTAGAGAGAATGAAAACTATGAAAAAGAGAAGGAAACACAACAGGACCTTCTGCAAGAAAGGTTGACAAGATTCCCCTTTAGAATTAAATTCCAGGATATTAGGAGAACAACCCACTTACAGAAATGGAGGATGTTAGGTTAGCTAACTCCTCTTTGATCCACAGCTTCAGCAAACAGTTCCTAAATCCCTACACAGCATCAGACTGTACAGTTGTGTTCACTTTGAAGAAATAGTCATTAATATGGCACAGCACCCTGTCAGTCCTATTTATACAACTCTGGAATAATTTTTCATGAGGTTAAATCCCAGACTTAGATTTGCTTTGATCTGGTGTACAGCTAAGGGGTTCAGAAAAGAGAAATCCTTATTAATTAGTGGCAGAGCCAAAAGTAACTGCTGAAGACTGTTTTTTTTGTAGTTTAGTCCTCAGATACTTAAAACACCTATTATGAACTGAAAATTGAAGTAACTTATTTCAAGTTGTTTTGTACATAAAATGGACTATATAAGAATAGAAGCTGTGCTTTAAATTCAGGGATCTGAACATTGGCATTGACTATTCTTGTCCTTTTATACTGTGTAAATAGAAAAATGCAAAAAAAGGAAATGTTCATGGCTTTATAAATGGTAAGTGAAAGATGCCTGGTGATTTAAAAAGTGTTTACAAGTTTTTCTTGCTAATACAGAGATTTTGGTTGAAGTTCCTGCCTTACAGAAGGGAAGCTTTGTATTTTAACTCCCTGGAGAGAGAGTGAAATACAAAGTTGTTCTTTTATTTTTAACATGCTTTAAAATGTTCTTTAAATTAGATTATTATAAAGAAGCAGTCAGCTGAAATTGTCATTAATCATATCTGTTCTCTCATTCTAGGCATTAAATCTGGCATATTCCAGCATCTACAGCAACTACAGGAATTTTGTTGGTCCCCCTCACTTTAAAGTCATCTGTAGACTTCTTGGGTATCAGGGTATTGCTGTGGTGATGGAGGAGTTGCTGAAAGTTGTCAAGAGCCTGGTATGCCAATTGTCTTTCATTTTCTGCTATTCCAAATGGTTTCTGGTAGGAAATATCTCAAGAAAAACAAAGTGAAAGTAAGATCTCAGATAAAACTAATTAAAATGTTACTTCCTTTGAAGTTCAATATAAGCTGTGTTTGAGAGCACTCAATGTCTTGTGGAAGCGGTAGATGATGTGCCTTGGTAGCCTGAGCAATGTTTTGAAAACCTATGCTGTTAGGTCCTGGGTAAACTCTGGAGTATGAATGTTTCAAATTAGTTGATTTCAACTTAAAGATTGTACTGTAAATTCACTTTCTCGATATTTTTGGAGCAGAGCTGTGGTGTGCTTTCTGCTTTGCCTAACTTCAGGGTTTTCATTAATAACATCATTGATAGATGACACCTTAATAACAGGGGAGGTTTAATCTGTGCTTGATCTAGCAATGGATAGCATCAAGCCTATTTAGAAGAGTGCTCAGACCAAATGTTGAAGAAATTATCCCTACAGCCTTAGTGTCTTTTATAGGAAAGGGTCTTTTCTGTAACTAGGAGGAGGTTGAGGGACTGGCTGTTTGCTGTATTTTTAGTATCTATGTATATAGGCATAATGCATTGCAGTTAAGTTTAAGCCAAAGAAATTGTCTTTTCCTCCCTGTCCCTGTTGCCTGTAAGGAGCATGTTGCCAGATTAATCCAACTATACCAGGGGATAGCTGTAGTATTCATAATCTCGTTTCAGACACTCAACACATTTGGCAGTTTGCTTACAGTAATTCCCACAATGTTCTAAGTACATTTTTGATGTTCTAGAAAGACTGGAGCTTGCTTGAAGGGGTGGTGAGGTCTAATCTTCAGGGAAGGAGGAAAACACAGATATTTTTCATAGTTTGGGGTTGTGTTGGTTTGTTGTTTGGGGGGGGGGATTTTTTTTATTATTATTTAGGTGGTAAATCATCTCAATTCATTAAAGGTAGCATTGAAAGCTTGGATATTTATAAAGAAGGCTAAAAGGCTGGGGGAGGTATCCTGCTGATGCCTGATGCAGGTTCTCAGATGTAAGGAGACAGATAGGAGATAGGTGTCTAGTGGGAGGAAGGCAGACGACTGTAGGCTGGGACTGTGTCTTAACTGGTATGTCCAGAATAGCCAGTGTGAGCTGTTACAGACATACTTAATGCTGAGGGTTTTTCTCATGTTGCTTTTGAAAGCATTCAGATGTTACCTTTTTTTACCAAAAAAATAAAAGTTGGTTAGGCAATAGAGACAGTCTGCAAGAGAAGAACATGGTTTCCTCTTTTTCACCTTCCTGGCCTTAGCTGTTGTGCCACTCTTCCTGTAGCAAAAGGTGGCTAATGCCATATGAAGGAAAATGCAGAATCACAGAATCATCTAGGTTGGAAAGGACGTTGAAGATCATCCAGTCCAACCGTTAACCTAGCACTGACAGATCCCAACTACACCATATGCCCAAGCACCATGTCAACCCGCCTCTTGAACACCTCCAGGGATGGGGAGCCCACCACCTCCCTGGGCAGCCCATTCCAACGCCTAACAACCCGTTCTGTAAAGAAATGCTTCCTAATATCTAGTCTAAACCTTCCCTGGCGCAACTTGAGGCCATTCCCTCTTGTCCTATCACTTATTACTTGGTTAAAGAGACTCATCCCCAGCTCTCTGCAACCTCCTTTCAGGTAGTTGTAGAGGGCGATGAGGTCTCCCCTCAGCCTCCTCTTCTCCAGACTAAACAACCCCAGTTCCCTCAGCCGCTCCTCGTACGACATGTGCTCCAGACCCTTCACCAGCTTCGTTGCCCTTCTCTGGACACGCTCGAGTAATTCAATGTCCTTTTTGTAGTGAGGGGCCCAAAACTGAACACAGTAATCGAGGTGCGGCCTCACCAGTGCTGAGTACAGGGGTAAGATCACTTCCCTGTCGCTGCTGGCCACGCTATTTCTGATACAAGCCAGGATGCCATTGGCCTTCTTAGCCAGCCGCCTGGGCACACTGCTGGCTCATGTTCAGCTGGCTGTCAATCAACACCCCCAGGTCCCTCTCTGACTAGCAACTGTATTCATTTGAAAAAGTTGCCTTTTTGAAGATGATGACTGACAGAATTAAGCGCAAGATTTTTAGTGCTTGTTCAATTCACGTGTAGTTGGAATGCAATTTGTTGTAAAGTTTCTCAGTTCAATAACGCTGACATGTTTACACCATCTGTTTTCTTGTAGTTACAAGGGACGATTCTTCAGTATGTCAAGACCCTAATGGAAGTGATGCCTAAGATCTGTAGGTTACCAAGACATGAGTATGGTTCTCCAGGTTAGTTCCTGTTTGGTGTTACTGCAGTAGCCTTAATACAATGATACTAATGACTGTATTCTGGATCATGTGTACCTCCATCTTCCCCTCCCTTTCTTCTCTCTCCCAATAATCAGCACTTAGTCAGGTTTTGGGGTTTTTTTCATAACAAGAATCATTCAATGCTGGGCTTTCTGGAAGTACTTAATGAAGTTTTAAGACTTCTGTAGGGCAAATAAAAGGATGACAGCCTGTATATAGACAGCCTTATGACATAAATGATCTTGAGCTGGGATGTTCACAATAGTTTCTATTTCTAGTCTTTTTTCATAAGTGTGTTGATCTTTTCCCTCTGCAAGTCAGCCTCTCACACTTGTTCTGTTTAAATGTCTAATTTAGATAACCATGATTCTCTGGAAAAGCTCTATTCCCTCTTCCTTTGCCCTTATCAAATGTAAGATACTGCTGAGAGGCAAACTGGTCCTGCCAGAATAGTTATGTGTGGGGCACGTTTTAGCCACTTAACAGGAGGTATGACAGTTGCAGATGAAGAAATGATTTTGAAAGCTGCTTGCCACTGTGGAGAAATAATTGGCTAATTAGTATTTATCACATTGTTCACTGAAATTCTGAAACTGCTTCCCCCCCTTCAAAATACTCCTCCTCCACAACTTCTAATTAACACAAATTAATCCTTCCATGTGCCACCCACCTCCTGAGTATATCTTTATTTTTCCAGAGTCGCTTAGGTTTATTAAATGCCACTCCAACTGGAATGAGGTTGGTTTTTTTCTGCTTCCCACAGATTGCTTGACGTTCATTACCAATGTTAAATGAAATCGAGGACTTACTAAGTGCTTCCTTCCTGTTTTTCTCCCTGGAACGTAGAAATGGATGAATCATGGTAGTTAGCAGTATAAAAATAATCTATCTGAGGTTTTTAGCCATTCATTAAGGTCTGATCGCAAAAGCAGTAGGTATTCTCAAATATAGATTATGCATCACCAGAGTCTGTGATGCTACAGGTGACATTAGGAAGCTCATAGTCTCTTGCCAAAAATCCTCACCTGTAAGTATTTGGCAGGAGATGCCCAGGAGCTTAAGCAGAAGCTTTCTCTTGAGGTTAAAAGGCAATCCATCCTATAGGAAAGGCAAAACTTTACTTAGGCAATGGTAGCCTTCACGGGATTGATAAAAACGTTTTAAAGTCCTTCATCACTTTCCTGTTTTGTAGAGATCACAAACTGCTTTGACTTTGTATTTACTCTTGCAAAAGAAGTCCCGTATGTTTAGATGCCTACTGTACTGAGAGATCAGAGTAACTCTTGGTTTTATGATGGAAGATCATAGCAACTAGAATTGGACTGGATCTCAAAAACTCGCCTGATTCTCTGCTCCTTCACTGCCCCTGTTCCTGACAGGTTTTCTCTTGACACATGTTTTTTTCCTCTTCTGAACTATTTCTAGCAGTGGACACTTAATAACCTTCTGGAGAGTCTCTTCCAAGAAATGGCAGAGACAGCCTTTATAGCACTGTCACACTACCTCTCCCTTTCCTTTTGAACACACTAGACAGAAGAGGTGTGTGGAAGCTCAGGGCACCTCCATTCCTCTCTCGCATCACTGAAGAATCACGTTGTGCTCTCTGATGCC
This sequence comes from Strix uralensis, assembly GCF_047716275.1. Lineage (NCBI taxonomy): Eukaryota > Metazoa > Chordata > Aves > Strigiformes > Strigidae > Strix > Strix uralensis. Next base: position 62,819,028 of record NC_133973.1, read on the forward strand.
TCCCCATCATGGAGCTGTCTGCTCATGGAGCAGCTCTGACTGATAAAGGAAAATGTTCTCTGTGATGGGGATGTGTAGATTTTAGCCCTCATCTGGCATCTTGAGAGGAACTGCCAGATTGTAGAAGGGCAGGCTGAAACCGTGCTTGATTGAAATCACTGTCCTCTCCTTTCTGTGCTGAATTCTCCCCTGTAGTAGTCTTTGCCACACCTTGTTTACTTGATTTGCCACAGAAAATGCAAGCTAATACATGCCAACTGTTGTCTGTTCCCTCCTCTGCCTCTGAAAGCTTCCTGCAGAAGCTAGTAGTTGTAGTAGTAAGTCTGAGTGCTATGGAGCATGTCTGTGTGCTGCTTCTATTCTTTCATAACAAATCATTTAATCACTTCTTTATAATTGGCACGCACTACATGTACAGACCAAAAATGTGATTCCGATCCACAGATTAAATATGTAGATTCTCATCTGTCTTGACGTAACGTACATTTAGCAATTCAGAATTAGTTTCCTGAGTCCATTCTCTATATGCAAAGCAGTTTAATTATGCAAGTAAATAAGTCTCTAGTTATTGCATACACTTCCGACTTTTCATTTAGAGAGCTTTGTTTGGACTCTGTTGATTGCAGTTCCTTGAGCCCTACACAATCAGCCCTCTAGACTTGTGGATTTCTCAATGGTGATTTATTCCTCCTAAAAGGAGCAGGGTACAGACAGTGGCATCAGAGTTGTTCAGGAGTCCTGTTTGCCAATGGGTTTGTTTCCATAGGAACAGTCTAAAGCACTGCGGAACTTGCTCATCTTGTAGTCATAAAAATATTTGTCTAAAAATACATTAAGCATAAGGATTTTTAAAGGGACCTCTTAAAGTCACTAAAGCTCTTAAAGGAGTATTGGCCTGTAAGAGTTTTAGCCTGAAATTTCATCTTGGAGGTAACATTTTCTTATGCTATTTTTTGAATATTTGAATATGGCGTTCCTGCTTTTAATAAATGAGTATTTCATGTCCTGCCACTCTGAAGTGTCACTGGACACGATGAGGAAACTAGTTCGTCAGCTCTGCTGTGAGATGAGGCTTAGATTTTTGTCACTGGTATATCACCCGTCCAAAAGAAAGATTTTAAAAAGAAATCAATGAGCTTAGTAAGATATAAACTTGGTGTGAAATTAGCCCAATTGTGTATTTTTTCCTAAATACAGAATTTCTGTGTTTCTTCTTTAAAAAAAAAAAATAAAATCAAGGAAACAAAAAAACTAAAGCTGGTGCAAGGCAAAATACTCATTACACCAGGCCATGATCTCTTGAAATCCTCCTTGTTCGCACAGCAGTGGGGAAGCCTCCCAGTGCCTCATGTTGCTGGCTGCAGTGTTCCTGTCCCTCCCTGGGCTGATTGTGCTGCTGTCAACATCTTCTGAGCTGCTCCAGCACAGCAACCTGGCAAAAAAGCAGTCTTCAACCCCTCCTTTTTCTGCAGTATTTTGGGTCAGGGTCTAGTGGTAACTGGATCTAGCATGGGCCGGGAAGCGTGGTGGAGGACAGCAGCGGCTAGAGGCTGCTGGGGAAGCATCGCGTGGGGCACAGCAGGAAGGGTTAAGCAATGCTTCCCATTATCCCAGGTTCTTGATCAAACTTGGATGAGTAGGAGAATAAGTTAATTTCTTGGCTTGAGTCCTCATAGGGAAGAATGTGAAAGGAATTTTTTCACAGGTTTTTCTGGAACCTGTCCATTGGAGAAAGATTTGGGAGGGAGTCGCCTAGATGATTGTGAAAGGGCAGTAAGGACTCATTAGATATGCAGAATAATAGGATATTTCTTTCTAGCAAAATAAACACAGAGCACAGGCTCCATGATCATAATTCCCAGATACATGGATATGCTTAAACCTTATGAACATTTCTGTTGAAAGGAATGGCATGACTGCTAATATGCAGAGTTAACGATTTCTCTTGTGAGCCAAAGAGGTATTTGTGGCTATCATTTGAAGGTCTGTATGAAAGTGAACATAAACTAAAGGTCATTATAGCACCCAGTTTCTTGGGAGCAGTTTTGCTGTTGCAGATTAGCAGATTTTACTTGACAATAGTCAAGTCAGTACTCTGCAGAAAATAACCCAAAACACAACTAGACCAAGAATTATATTCAAGATCTAGTTTGTTGTTACTCAGCAATTCAGTTCTAGAATTAATAGCTAATTTATGTCCTAATCTTTGAGGAACCAGAATTGTTCCAAGCTCTGGAACGTGTTTCATTTGAGTCTGTAGGTGTGAACTGAGATTGGTCACCTTTCATTTTCTGTAAAATGAAGTGAAGAAATCCCACCAGCTTTGCATTGCATGTGTTGATTCGGTCTGACTTCCTAAATTAATTACTGTACAGGCTGCACAGCTGAAACCTGGCATCTGCTGTTTGAGTGCTGTTGAGATAGGATTTTGGAAGCAGAGATGGAACCTAATCCTTTACTAATCTTCTATGCTTTACTGGATCTATTTTATATCAACAGCCTATGCTTCTGTTGAGATCTGTGTAAATCAGAAACTGAGATTATAACATCGATTATTATGACACCTAACATCATCCCATCTGCAGGAATAGAGGAGTTAAATTAAAATTGCTTTCTTGGAGAGAAGGAATGGAAAACCTTGATTCATTTGCCTTGCAAAAATGCTATGTATATATAACTAATTCAGTAATTTGTGAATTGTACCCACAAATAAAATTAGGGGAAGGAGGAAGGTTGCAGGCAGTGAAGTGAAATAAACTTTCCTAAGACACTTGTTCTTTTTCCGGGGCTTCAGTATGCAAGCGTAGTCTTTGATAAAAATACAGTTCTGTGTCCTGCACAGTATAAGGAGGTGAAACCAGGAATGCCACTGCTCAAACATTAATGAAAACATGATGATGTATTTCTGCCACAGGACTCCACTGGGGAGCAGATCATGCTTTCAGTGTCATTTCTGTTCCACCAAAAATAGCCTCTGTAGCGCTGTAAACTTTTGCCTGTTTTGCTGGTAAATCAAGCCCTTCATCTAAGGGGAAGTAATGCACTGTTGATGGCAACGTTTGGAACAACTGCATGCTAAATAACTGGGTGTCATATTTTCAAAATAATGACACAGTTTGTGTGTGTGTATTTGTATATCCGTGTACGGACACTGGGGCTTTGGGTGATGAAATAAGGTTCTTTGTTAAGGACTTCGAGAGAAACTCTGTCACCTGGAGTGATCGTCAAAGACAATATGTAATTTTTATGGTATGAACCTCAAGCCTCTTTGAATTCTGCTATTCTGCTGCTTTTGGGTGGATTTACTGTCTTGCTTTGGTTTTAGTCACACCTTCAGTATGAGTTCCTTGTTGCCGGTCACAGTCCTCTGTGCTGCTCCTGGTTTCTCTCTGTGCCATCTTGCTCCTTTATGTTTGCTGTATGTGACATGGGTTATTCTCAGGATTTCACTGCCCATATAACATTGGAAAGATGATGAGAAAATTTTATCAGACATCAATCTCTTTTCTGAAACCCCACAAAATCCACAGGCCAGGCGGGGGATTGAGAGGAGTCTGAAACCCCTCCTCTTTTCCATCCCTGTCATGACCAATGGTTGATACCCTTTGCAGTAGCAGAATCATCCTTGCTGCTGTGCTCAGCTTCTATTTCTCACCAAGTTGCTCCCCACTCACCATACAAGCTAAAGGGGAAAACATCCCCATGTCTGTCCTTGTCACCGATATCCTGCTTGTTCGGATAGTGCTTTCTCACCATGGTGACTATGTGGAGAAGTCTGCAGTTACTCACTGTGTTTCAGGGAGTCTTCCAGCCCTCCTCTTGGTTCACCATCAATCTCTGTGTACATGTCATGGATACTTAGACCAGAAATGTAGGTAGATATTCTAGTTTGATTTCCTCTATGGCACAGATCTAAGTTCAGGATAACATGATGGACTTTTGTTTCCAGAAAGTCTTGGTATGAGGAAAGTATTGGACTTGACTTCTAGCAGTTGATCCTTAGAAGACTTTTCTTGCAAGACGTGGAAGCCCTTGCATCAGCAGAGAAAAAACAAAGGAAATACTAGGGCGTGTAACTGAAACACACTGTAGACTTGTGGTAAAGCTTGCTTCAATTCCCTCACTTTGCATTTTTTTCCTAGCATCAAGAATTGTGAAAAATTTTCTGTTGTATCACTCTGCCTTTTCAACCTCATCTTTAAAACAGGAGCCCCAGTATTCAGCACTGCAGCATCCCATTGCCATGGTGGGCAGGTGTGTTTAAACAATAAACCCAAGAGCTCACTGCTGCTCAAACACCTGGGAATTGCAATTGGCCTTTATACTGAACACTGACAGTCTTTTCCAGAGTTTTTTCATTACATAGTCCCCATGTTATGGGAAGGAGGGAGTTGGTGTTGCGCTGGCATGACTTGTTTGCTTTTTAGCTAGATTTAAATGTGTTTTCTCTGAATAAATCAAGCTCAGCAAGCACTCACTACATCTGACCTTTCTCCATTAGTTTTTCAGTTCTGTTTTTCTACTGAGTCACTAAACTACTAAAGTTAGCTCTGAAATTTATCTCCACTGAACGCATGTGGGAACGCTCATTTACTGCAGATTTTCTATTGACAAACAGCTCTTTGAGATGTATCAGATTCAGCCTTGCATCCCCTTGCCATGCACTTTACTGATGTTTTGTGTTACTAATTTTAATGATGTGAGGCTTTCAGTAGAAGTGTGTGGGTTAGCTACACAGTTCCCTCCTTCACTGTACATTTTCAAGTTCTTCTGCTGAATTTGAGGGATTTCCTTGGAATAGATACGCTTCAGGCTGTATTTCATGTTTGTGCACTCCCCTCTCAGCCGTTGCCTTGCTGGGTAAATACTGAAGCCTAATCTCCTGCATGGGAAGTGTTCATCTGTTGTGTCCAAGGAACACATGGGAAGGTGGTGGGGGGCATCTGTGCTCTCTTTCCTTGTCTCCTCTCAATTGCTTTAGATGGGATTGGGTGGTGATTTAACTGTCTGAGTTAATTCAATGTAATGGAAATGAACTGCCATATGTAGCACGCAATTCAAAAGCTTTGCACAATATATTTTCCTCTGTCATTAGTCGAGGTTTTTGGTGGCTTTTTTAAAGGGCCAGGCTTGTGCAGACAGATGGAAAAATGCTGATAAAAATTGACATGTAAAAAGCCAGAGAGCTGTCTGACCTTCTGTAGTTCTCTGCTTTTCCTCACCCACCCTGCACATCGCCTTAACCTCCACGGTGCTAACCAGATTGGGTCTCTGCAGAAGCTGCCAAGCCTGGGATTTCCTGGGCTTGTCTCTAACCAAGGGACTGCACAACCTTTCTGGGGCTGGGGGGAAAGGAGCTGGAAATACACCAGCATGTTACGCATCACCGTTGTTTGGGATGGGTTTGGTGGAAAAGACATATGTTTATGTAAATTATGTGGTTTTGAAAATCATAATTTTAGCTGGTTTTTAACAGCTTTTGGCAAAACTTGACAGAAACAGTGTTCTGACTGTGCTTGTCAGCAGGATCTGATGTACCCTTGCCAGCAGAGCTTGACTTGTGATTTCTGTATTTGTTTTGTGAGGTTGCAGATCACCTCTGGCCATCTGTGACACTGACAGAGTTGTAGCCTGACACCACACCTGTTCCCTGTATCTGTAGCGCTGGCTCCTTTCTGCCTCTGTCATCCTTGAAAATAACATTGAACGTGCCGGGTGGTGTGGCAGGTTGGGGGACAGAGGCTGGAACAGGACTAATAGCAGACCAGAGCCCTAGTCTCTCTTCCCGCTCCTGGAATTTATTTTCTTACCTCTTATACTGGTTCCCTTTTCTAGGAATGAGAAGCTAGGCACTCCATTTAACATGATTTGTCCAGTTAAAAAAGTCAGCACACCACTGGCTTAACACTTCGTAACCTCTGATTTTTAATGTATTTAAATACTGCTCCTTTCAGTTTTCTCTAGGCTGCACATCTGGAGATAAAAAAAATCTCATGTGCTGATACACAGAGAGAGAAAACTATAAACCTGCACCCTCTGTTAGTTGTGCTCTGATACTGTGTATTTATGCTCATTCGATGCAACCTTTGAATAGGCAGATTGGTTAGAAAGTTGGTATGCTTTTGAGGCAGAAAGAAAAATTAATCCTGATCCTTTTGACTCTTATCCACATGATTGGAATCTTTTGTCTGCTTTTCCAAAGTAACAGGTGTGCCTGTGTGATCATCACTAGATTCTGTTCTGGCTCCCCAGATTTAACTTTTATTCTTCTCTTTTGATTTCAGGTATCTTGGAATTTTTTCACCATCAGTTGAAGGACATTGTTGAATATGCCGAACTGAAGACCGTCTGCTTCCAGAATTTGCGGGAAGTGGGAAATGCCGTCCTGTTTTGTCTCCTCATTGAACAGAGCCTGGTAGGTGCCTGCTGTGCTAGTTTGAAAACCCATCTGTCTCTCAAAATGTACTCTCAAATTTTTGTTACTAACGTCATAAATAACAAGGCTGAAATCTGCAAGTTTGCTATTGCTAGTGGGCAGATGGATAGAAACAGTTCCCTGCTCCGATCTCTTACGGTCTTGGAGGGGCTGCGAGGTGCCAGGGATGCCTGACTTTGCTGGGTGAGAGACCTTGCCTCATGTATGGTACCTGAGGATCAAATATTGTGACCTTTATCATAAATTACGATCACATATAGTACTCCTGCAGTCAGTCACGGGGTGGTTACTTTCTTATGTCAATGAGTTGTGCATCTGGTACTGTTGTTTTCCTTTCCTGCTTGTCATTCCTGTTGTCATCTGAAATATCGCAGAGTTAATGTGAACAGCCTTGGACATCCTTCTTGCCGCTTGGATGGCTACCAGCAGTGCCCGCTCTGCCAGAAATTCATCTGTCCTAGTTTGAGTGAAGCTGTGAAACATGTCCAGTCTTTCAGCTGCTTCCTATAAGCCTAGCCTCTACCTTACAGCATGCAAAGCTGCCCGCTGCTGAGGGCATGGTGCTCTTTATCCCTACCTCTCTTTTTCTTTTCCCACTCTTCTTCCGCGTTATTACTATCTGCTGTTTAAGCAAAATGGCCAGACGTGTCATTTCTTTGTCTTCATGCTTTTGGGTGCTTACAGAGGGAAAGGTGGGCATTGCTTATGGACCAGCAAAGCAACAGGTGTGCTGTCTTCCCTTCCTCTACCTGCGTTATGCCTTTGGGACTTGGGTGTGGAGTCTCCTCCCTGCCTGTGCACACAGGGCGATCTGCCCACGCTGTGCAAGCACATGCTGCTGCTGAGGCTGGGCTGCCCATCACCTTGAGATCTCTTCTGACTGCAAACCAGCTATGGCATTTCCTCAGCAAGCTGGCTGGGGGCCTGCCTCTGCACCAAAATAAATTCTCATGTAAGACTCCTTCTCTAGGGTGTGTTAAAGCTGTTGATGTTAGATAAGGTAATGAAGACACGCTGTTCCTCAGAGTGCTGCTCATGGTGTTAGAGGATCCCTCCCTCGTGGTGGAGAGTAATTGGAGGGCCAGGTGACAAGCAGCAAACCCATAGTCAGTAATGGGATAACTGAAACAAAATGAGGAACTGGATTACTTTGGATTCAGGTTAGGAGGATGTGTAAGGAAGGGCCAGGCAGGTGAGGGCCCTCACTACCTTCTGGGAGGATTGCCTGAGGGTGTACCAAAGTGACACCAGCACTTGGAGGTACCTTCTTTGGGACGCCACCTTGGTGACACTTTCTAGTCATACACCTCTGCTTGCTTCCCATCTTATTTTTGCCCTTGGTGTTGCCCCAATGTCCTATCACGTATTTCAGTATTTTTCCACTGTGGTCATCCATCATAACTAAACTAGACTTTACCCCGGTGCAAAATGTAGGTCTGTAGTGCATCTCTGCTAGTGGGTGGGTCTTGTAATCTTGACTTCCTAGCACGTGTATTTTCATGGTGTTGGCATCAAGGAATTAGACCTGGGAAAGGCACACAAGCCCTGGTACTCCAGCCTTGCCAAGGGTGTGGCTGATGAACACCTATTCCAACACTAGTGGTGAGAGATTACAAATGAGCAGGGCCCTCACTCCAAAAATGAGGAGAGGGGCTTACCATGTCACGTGTTGTCTTTTGGTCATCTCTGCATTTTCTCTGCACATACCTACAGCAGCCAAGAACCAGGAGACATGCGTCTTCCTTCACCCTGTCCCTAAAGATGTAAAGTACTTCCTGAGAGGTGGTTCACTGCTGCTGTCCTGCGTCTCAGCCCGCCTGGCAGGGAGATGCCCCCACCACGATACTGGGTTGTGGGTATAGGGCTGGTAAAAATAACCAAGCAGTGAGTCATCATCTTCACCGCTCTGTTTGTCTGTGCAGGGGCCGTCTGCTGCTTTCACTCCGCAATTACTCACTCTGCATTAGTTTTTTTAATAAATACCCTGTCCTTTACGAACTGCCATCTGAAGGTGAGAGGAGAGCTGCTGGAGTTTATTTGGGAATCCAGGGTAACCTGGTGAAATCAATCCGTCTTTGGGAGCGATCCCTTGAGGAGAGCGAGGCTGGGAGCGGCCGTGCGGTGGCGATGGAGGCTGGCTGCCCTCTGGTGTTTCTGCGATGGTGTGCTTTTGGGAGCCCGTTTTGGGGATCTGGTGTGGTTTGGGGATTCTTCCATCCTAAATGCCTCTCATTTCCTTTTTGTTCCAGTCCCTAGAGGAAGTGTGTGACCTGTTGCACGCGGCGCCGTTCCAAAATATCCTGCCCAGAGTTCACGTCAAAGGTATTGACTAAGTGAAAACACCTTCCTGGGGTAATGGTTTCCAGTTTTCTTGCCTGTTGCTGCGGTTTCTGTGACTGTCCCCAGCCATCCTTTACAACACCGCTGTTAATGACAGGACAGAGGTAACGGATTCAGGCCTGATTGCCTGGCTGAAAAATATGTGCTGCTTAGTGAGGCTCAGTGCAAATTACAAGAGGAGGAGGAGGAATGCTCTGACAGGAGAACATGGGATGGATACCCAGGATAGTATTACCCCTCTATGTGGGTGTGGTGAGAGACTTTTCCAAAGGTGCTGTTTAGCTTATGTGATTGTCAGTTACATGGGGTGGGCTTGATCATACAGAGTATAGGAAGTCTGTCAGCAGAGTAAGTAAATACAAGTGGTCCCTGGTCCCAGGAGACTTTTCACGTGCCTTTTTACTAAACTGGGCATGCAGTGGTGAATCTTTGCAGGATTGCTTCCTTTGGTATCTGCTTTCCTCATCCTTCATCATCAGATGATGAGCTTTTTCCCCCCTAACGCTTCTTTCTGCATTGCTCCTCTTGTCTCCTTTCCTCTCCGTTTCTCGCTGCCAGAGCAGCTGATTTGTTCTGCTCAGAGAAATCCTCTCAGCTAAAAATCTTTGCGAATATGTCCAGGCTCATCATTAGCTACTTGCATCTCTGCATAAAACTAACCAGACCATTGTAAACAGTATTTTCCCATTTGCCAGAGAACATTTCTTACTTGCCAGTGATGAGGGGGTGCCAGCTGCTTTTTTAAGCCTTGCTACACATAAGATTCCACCCTCATTATACCCCACCTCCTAGAGTCAAGCATTTTATGGATGATAAGGACAATTTTCTTGGCTTAGTACAAGTGGGAGTCAAATATGTTCGCAGCAGCAGCATAATAGAGCCTTATATTCTTTCTTGAATTAATTAATTAAATGTATTCTACTACAAATCCTTTCTGTTTGCACATGTAATGCAACATTTTAGAATATAAATATATTTGAAGATTAACCAGCTATTTAGAAGTAAAATTACCTATAAAAGTAATACACCCAGTTTTCTTCTGCACTGAATAAAGATTGTGTGAAAATAAGAATTTTCTTGGTTAATTGCAATTTATCAGTGCTCTGTTTTGGTTTTTTCCTTTCAGAGGGTGAAAGACTTGATGCTAAAATGAAGAGACTGGAATCAAAATATGCTCCACTACATTTGGTTCCTCTCATTGAAAGACTGGGCACACCCCAGGTAATCTCTCTCATTTGTGTCAGAAGCAATTCCAAGAAATTTCTGAGTGCTAGAAAGCCTGTCCTTTCACATGTGCTGTGTCAGAACCTTCACATCCAGCTTGTTCACGCAACAGGATTTTATTTTTTTTTTTTAGATCTATGGATCTGGTAAAGCTGTTAAAGCTCAGAAGTTTAAAACATTTGAGAGTGGCGTGGAGGTGACACGTTTTGGGGAAAATGCTAATTTGTATGTCTGTTGCTATGTGATACCTTCTCAGTGTAAGGGCCAGCCTAGGAGGTCTTAGTGCAAATTCCACCAAAAGCCATCAGTTTTCTTGTGCATGTGTATATATTTTTTTTAAAACAATTTATTCCTCTTTCAGCCAGATGATTAGAAACTCTTGGAAAATCAGCTGTCATTTGAGCTGAGCTCTCCTGGAAACAGTGACGAAAAAGAACGTTCTTGAACTGCCTTTGCAGCTTCAGCACTATTTTCCTTTCTCTCAGTGTGAGGGGTGCATTCATTCCCTGCTAACCTTAGCAGTTTACAAGCGATTGAGATGTGAATAGTAGAAGCTAAGAGCAGAGTGCTCTGAAGCAGACTTCAGACTGCTTTTGTCAGCATAGGTGCTGCATTTTGGCAGGTGTTGCTGCAGCAGGAGAGAGCTCTCAGTGTGACGGCACGAGCTGGGACAAGCCCTAACCGGCTTTGCCTCCTATGGGTTTTGTCTGAGCCTGTTTGTGCTGCCTGTGGAGCTTTCCCGTCTCTAACAGCAGCAGGCGTGGGAGACGTGCAGCAGAGCGCAGGCAGGAGCTGCTGCCCGTACTAGCAGCACAGCACTGAACTCTTTGGTTTTGCTCTCTGCCTCCATTCAGGCAAAGAGTTCTTTAATGGTCCCTGGGACGAGTCCCAGATTAGCATTACTGCAGTTAATGTTACCTTCCAGCCTGTCTGCTTGAAAGGGCTTTTACAGTTTTCTCCGAATGTTTTTTTCACTGAACTGAACTCCAGGTGAGCGGCCTCTGACCTCACTTAAAGTCAGAAAAAATTGCTGCTAGAATAAACCAAGTGAAAGTGAAAAACGTGTTTGTTGTTTTTTTCTAAAGAAAGTCTTGTGGTCACGTGGCTTTTAGCAGGATTTTTCACTTTGTTTCTGTCCCCCTTAGCAAATAGCAATCGCAAGGGAAGGGGACTTGCTGACCAAAGAACGCCTCTGCTGCGGCCTGTCCATGTTTGAGGTTATCCTGACGAGGATCCGCTCCTTCCTGGACGATCCCATCTGGCGTGGGCCCCTGCCCAGCAATGGGGTGATGCACGTGGACGAGTGCGTGGAATTCCATCGACTCTGGAGCGCGATGCAGTTTGTCTACTGCATCCCCGTGGGAACGCACGAGTTCACCGTGGAGTACGTACTGCCCAGCTGCCAGCGGTCCGCCTGCGGGCAACAGCCCTCTGCTTGTCACTGGCCGGGGGGCCTAGAATGGAGGCGTTTGTTTGCCCGTCTGCAAGAGCTCAGTGTGAAAACAAGGGAGAGGGTTGCAGTCGCTGGGAGGGGCTCATAATTCATGAACACAGATATTATTGTATCTTTATTGAAAATAACCCTCTATTTTAAAGTACTGCCAGTGTATAATGAATGAGCCCACAACAAACAGGCCCTAGCAGGCGTCTTTCAATAGTAGTCAGACCCCTACGGACGCTGAACTTAAATAAAATAGCTGAACATTCGTGCATGTATTTCTAACAAGTATTTCTTCTCTGAATTAAGAGCAAGAACGAGCACTTGGAAGTTAACATGATTAACACGAGTTAACCAGGAACTGTAGTTCTTGGTTTTGTTAATTTTGATAATACCCTTATTTTGAAAAACCGTTGAGCTGTAACGTGCTTTCACTGAGCAATTATGGAGGCAACAGCATAGGACGTTTGCTTCCTTTCATGCCTGCAGCCCAAAGGAGCAGAGTGGTGTTCCCACTTTTGTTTCCTTTGCAAGTGGTGTTTCCTTTGCAAATGAAATGTAATGCTGCTGGAGTCTCATGGGGAGTAAATGTTTTTGGAGTAATTGCTTTGTGTAAAACTAGGGGGGGAACTTTTTTTTTGGTTAAGCATCCATTTGCATCGCTTGTGGTATCTGGAAAGAGAATTTACTAGAGATTTTGCAGTATTTTCTGGATTAATGTCTAACATATTCATTATTTAGTATAATGGCCGATTAGTGAGCATTTCCTGTGGATACGTTTCTGAAGATTTAGGTGAAACGTGCTTTACGTGGTGTGTTTCCTGTCTCAGGCAGTGCTTTGGAGACGGCTTGCACTGGGCTGGCTGTATGATCATCGTGCTTCTGGGACAGCAGCGTCGCTTTGATGTGCTGGATTTCTGCTACCACCTGTTGAAAGTCCAAAAGCATGATGGCAAAGACGAGGTTATAAAGAATGTGGTGAGTTGGAAACATCTGTTCTGTATTCGCTGCAGTAAAAAAGACAACACTAGATCAGAACTGTTTGTACTTGGATGCAGTGTAGATGTAGCAATCGCTTTTTAGAGTGAAATGCTGAAAATGAGGGCACCGGGGGCTTTAGGAGCAAAAGATTAAGGCATTAGTACTGGAGTTTGACGACTGGTTAGTGAGAATTCCGATTTCCTCAATATGTGGGATTTTCTTAATGCTTTCCATCTCATATAAATGCATTCAGATTATGACAAGGCTGCTGTAAATAGCCCTTCTTTGTACAAAAAGCAGGACTGTCAAAAACCAAAATGCACCTTGGATTTTCACTGGTTTAGCAGTGGAAGGGAAACATTCGTAACATTGCTGGGAGAGGTGAGGTAACAGCATTTGCTGCTTTTGTGTCTAAGACTTTTTATCTCCAAAGCTAATTCCTCTGTGTCTGTTTTTTTGATGTTGCAGCCTTTGAAGAAAATGGTTGAGAGAATTCGCAAGTTCCAGATTCTGAATGATGAAATAATTGCTATTTTGGACAAGTATTTGAAGTCTGGCGATGGAGAGAGCACACCCGTGGAACACGTGCGCTGCTTCCAGCCACCTATTCATCAGTCCCTTGCCAGCAACTAGACTTCCCACCTAACAATACATTTTGCACCTATTTAGGCTGAAAGTATGAGGAAAAAACAACAAACAAAACCCACACCAACAGTTCCAAGGAATATTCTCATCAGCATTTTTCAGTATGCCTGTGCCATTTGAGTGGTGCACTGTCCTCTTCAGTCTCCAAGCACAGTAACTGTATACAATCCATACTTATTTTTCTAGACTAAAATTTTATACACTGATTAAAAACTTGCGACTCTAAAAGATTTTTGAAATCTCTTTGCATTCCTGTACTGAGGTGGCCATTTTCGACTGGACTGGTGTAATTTTCCCCTGAAGCTGTCAAAATAATAGCTGTGGAGGATAAGAAACTGGGTTCTGTAGGAAAAAAAATTTAGAAATCAATTCCTAATTGTTTGTATTAGAGCATTAATTGCTTAATTAGCCTTTATTAAAAAACAACCAACAAACTCTGCTGGTGCTTTGTGAATAATTTTTCTAGTCAGTTGATTATTTTTTCTCTTTGTAAAACTATTCTCTGAGATCAGTAATTACGGAAATGAAGGCTAATTAAGGTGATTGTTTCAAAGTTATTTAACATGGAGGTGACTGATAGTATTCTGATCTTTTTAAAAGGCAGTAGTTTGATTGGAATGGGGACTGTTTACTTTTTACTAATGAGAGCTTCTAACACAATTTATATTTTTGATTGGCGAGACATACCTGTGTACCAAAATACATGTTTACAAGTGATAAGGAATTCTTGTTTACAGGAATCTTGACTACAGTGATCAGGTGTAATCTATCCCAGTACATAAGCTCTAACGATGTTAATCATGATTTACTTATGGAAAGTATTTGTTTAATTACACTTACTGTATCATGCAAACACTGCATCAGTAAAATTGTTTGTAAAACTTTGCAACTGTAAAAGCTGAATTTTAAAGCAACCTCTTCAGCCAAAAGTACTAACTCCTGCTTGCTTACTGCAGGATCCTAGCAGCGCTTTTTGGTTGGCCATCAGCATCAACCCAAAAAGAAATGTGAGTTAAGATGGCTGGAACACACAGATGGATAATTACCCATTTTACCCAGGATATGGATTTCTGGAGATGGTATTTGGTTAATGTTTCTAACCTACAGTGTGAAACCAAGAACACCTCCCTTTGAGAACGCCTTTTTCTCCCTTCCTTCTTACTAGTTCAAGGTTAGTTTACAGCACATCTCTTGTCCTGCTTAGCTCTTTTCAGCTGTTTCACCGCAATGGAATTGAGTCCAGTAATGGGTAGAAATGAGCACAAGAGATGAGGAACGTGTAGGTACCGGGGTGGCAGGGAACTGGATTTGTAAGGAAAGAAATAAAGAGAGGATAGAGATTTGCCAGGCACCCTATAAGCAAGTTTCTACTACCACCATTTTTCCCAAGACATTTGTGCTCAAGAGCTGCTGTTGTCGTGGGAGCACACAGGAGGCTGCCCGGTGCGTGGGAGATACAAGTAGGAAACATTGTGCTTCGCTACACCAGCTTGTTGCAGGATTTCTTTCACAAGGTGCTTAACAGACAGTTTTCTTTAAGTAACATTTCTTTTTAGTTCTCAGACGACTTCTAGTCAACCAAATACTTCCCTATGCTTCAGGCTTCAATTAAGGAAATGAACAAGTTCCTTAATTTGTTCAGATAATCATTGGTTTTCAGATAAGTCTCACACACCTGAGGCTTTGGCTTGGCACTGTGGTTAATTAATAAAGCCTGTTTTTTTGTTCAAGAACAATTTAAAGTAACTAACGCTGTGAGTAAAGTAAGTTCTAATTCCTACCAGTTAACTTTTAGAAGAAAGAGAATTGGTCTCTAAATACTAGCATTATATGATCACTTTTTTCCATTTAGTATGAGTTTAAGAGAATTCAAACATTAGTCCTATGAGATGTTTGTTTCCTGTTGTTCAAAGGTAGGTTGCTTTTTTTTTTCTAACAGGATTATTAGACTTGACGGGAGCTAAAACCTCTTCACCTGGTGTAACTGCTTCTCCTACCTAAAAGGAAAAATGCAGCAAGGTGCACAAAAGCCTTAACTTTTTCATTTTTTCATTACTTCTCATCAAAAACTGGGTCTCGAGGCCAAAGTGCCTATTGCAACATAAAGTAACAGACTCCACCACCTGAAGTCGTAACCTGCTGTTTGGATAAGCTGCTGCTCTGGTACTGGAGGTGGCAGCCTGGAATTTGGTGACTCCGGGGCTGTTTGGCTGCTCCCTGGTCCTGTGCTCTTTGCTGCCTCAGCATTCAAGGGCCGTGTTTCCATAACTGAGCACTGCTGGAGTCATGTCTCTTAAAATTAGGTAGAAGTTCAAGTCCCATTCTTCAATCAGAATTTAAAGCAGCTTTTTCTTGCTTGACACATATGACATGTACCAAAGGAAGGCAGCAGTTAGTTTCACAGGTGGGAACTGTTTTTTGACCTAGTAATAATCTTAAATTCTACTCTTAAACAGTAAAACCCTAAAACTGACACCTTACAGCAGTAACTGGTTGTGTCTGTCCCAAATAATTTCTAACCTTCGCATCTATAGCAGAAATGTGCTTATAAGAACTGTATCACTATTTTCTGCCTTTGCAAACTTAAATTACCACCTACCTGTCTCACCCCTTTTCTAAGCAATGACATTATGTTCCAATTTTTGGCCCTTTTTTAAAAACTTACTGGCTGTGACACTAACTGTTACTGCAAACAAAACTGCAGTTCTGGGAGTTGAAGCTGTAACATCAAAAACACAGCGCAGCTCTACTGCACCCCGGCAGCGCAGCAGACAGACAGAACCTGACCTCTTTTACAGAAGAGGGAGTAGCTTTTTTTGGTTACTATTAACGACTCCAATCCTTCCTCCTGCATAACCTGGCATGGCAGGAGCTACCACCTCACCTATCCAAGCAGAGCAGAAGCTCCTGCCTTGTTGGTGCCAGCCAGTTATGCTGTTTGGTAAGGTTGGGGGTTTTTTTGCTGCAACTCTTGCAAGTTTAGCATACAGCTGCAGTTAAGCAGTATTTTCAAAGGATGTCTTGCTTGGTGGTAGCTCTCCTTTTCCTCTTTTACGAACTGGGACAGGAATAGTTACTGCAGCTCCTCTCTGAGTATGTTTACGGTCCCTCAGTGTTCAGTCAGGGCTCAAGTACAAAGGATCCAGGGTCACTTCAATCTTTTCACCACCAATGCAGAAATAAAGCAATTTATTTTTGATAAAATTGTCATTAGTGCAATACATCTTAAAACAGAAGAATGAAATGAAAGTATTTACACATAACTTAAGCAACATAACCAACTGTGGTCTGAGGTCATTTTAGTATTTTTTAAAGTAAAAATAAGGCAAATAAAAACTCCTTCAGTGTTCTTTATCCAAACTAATCAAACTTAAAAATTAACGATTGTCTACACAGACTGTTAAAAAGTACATGGTTTTCCAGACAAGCTCAGACATTTCACAGCAGAAAAAAAATTCCAGAGTTACAGAATTGCTCTTTTCTTAAGTAACACATAGATATTTTCAGAAGGCTGACAGACTTCCATTTCTCCTGGCTGAGAGACTCTCCGTGGATTGTATTTCACCTAGACAGGCAGAACTTTCTTCCTCGTGATTAAAGCAGTCATATGTGCTCAGCAAAGTACCATTTGCCTCTCTGTCATCCTTCCGCAAAGAGACAGGCAGATTTGCTAGGGTGAAATTAACATCTTTGAAGGCATGCAATAAAAAGATCCCCACAATGATAGTCAGGAAGCCACTGAAGGTGCCAATAATGTCATCAGCCGCCATGTGTTGCCATTCCTTGAAAAGGATGGCAGAACAAGTTAAAACAGATGTTGTAAAGATCACATAATAGATTGGAGTCACTATCGAAGTGTTGAATATATCCAGAGCCCTGTTTAAATAGTTGATCTGTGTGCTCACACAAACAATAAGGCTTAGCAGCAGAATCCAAGACAAGGGATGTTTCAGCACTGGTTTTCCTGCAAGAAGTTCCTTTATAGCGATGCCCAAACCTTTTACACAGGAGACTGATAATGCTCCAATTACAGAGCAAATTGTTATGTACACGAGAATGTTGGTCTGTCCATGGCGAGGTCCCACCACAAATATTAGAATTAAAGACACAATGACAACAAGAGTTGCGAAGACCACAAAACCTGTGGTTGGCAGGGGGAAAAAAAAAAATCTTGTTACTTATGTATACTTATGTGTATCAAAAGCATCCCTGAGGTACCAAGAAAACATTAACAATGTGATCGGCTCAGCTTAAACAGAAGAGTTCAGGATGTTTCTCATTTGATGTTTCTCCAACATCAAAGTTAAAATGGTTTTAGAGTGAATTAGCTAAATCAAAGAATGAAACTCTGACATATCATATTACCTTTACCAGTCCATCAGCAAGATGACTACAGGATGAGATTCCTATATTGCCTGCCACACAGACCTGCTGAGGTGTAGATGTCACTGGATCCAGGCTTGTGTCTGAATGCTCTTTAGGGAGGTACAGTTTGGCAGGCTGCTACATTCAGTGGCAGATTTCCAATAATAGGGTCATTCCTTAAAATCAGCTTTTAATCTCTGTGCTGGCTATTTCCTTGAGTTTAAAATGGGATTTGTCTTTGCATATATAGTATTATGCAGATGTATTTGTGAGTGCCTCATCTAGAAGAGCTTGTCTCCAGGATTACACTTCTCAGCAGACACTTATCACATCATCTCCTTTTTCATTTTAAGGATAGCTCAAAGGGGGGGGCTTAGAGACTGACACACTTCAATGAAAACTGTTATTATAGAAGGTGCTGCTGCATTTGTTTAAACTGTCATCTCAGTGGTTCACATCAAGACATCTGTTCAAGGCCAGACAAGTTCACTGGCAGCATGCAAAGCTCCCTATGGAACTATGTCACAGAACTCGAATCTCTACTTTGTTTTGGCACCATGAAGCAGGCATGGGCTATCTTCCTGGAACTTGAAAGAAGCGGTAATGAAACTATAATAAAGAAATTATGGGCTGCCTACAGATCAAGCCAGCATTTTTCTTACCTGGATCACCTAGTTTGTGGGACATTTCGCTCAAAGTTTCTACTTCCTCCTCTTGTGGAGCATGAATTACCATCACAGTTGATCCCAGTATACTTAGCAAACACCCTATTTTTCCATGTAGATTAAGTTTTTCATTTAAAAAGAAGGATGACAGAATGGCACTAAGAAGAAAAAAATGCACCAGCAAACATGGAATTAGTAATATCTTATTCATTTGCTCATCAACTTCCCGGTTGCTTTGACTGTACAGGTCACTAGCATACACAGTGTGCAGCTTTTGGTGAGCAAGAACACATATTAAAGGTCCATAAATCCGTTATGATGAATCTACTAATTAAGCATTTACTTAGAATAGCTACATAGTTGATTTTCTATCTCAAGATACTTGCCATGGACAGAACTACCTGTTAATATTTGGCATCTTTCTCCAAAACCCCTTCTTTATGCTGCCTCCCCCAAAACTCTGTATCTAAGCACTTGTAAAAATAATTTTTAAAAGACAAAAATCTTATCTCGAATTAGGAATTAAAATACTACTCTGTTGAAATGCAGCAGATGACAACTTTTCACAGATCAAGGTGTAGATGCATTGCTAGAACGCTGTTAGAGCATAGTCGCTTCACATCTGGAGAAACTTAAAGGTACTCCTGAGGTTTATAAGCAGACTTTATGTATAGTTAAGAACAAACCACATCTGTTACAGCATAATTCAGCGACACATTTCTAAAGAAATATTTTACTTCTCTCTCTGACATCACATTGCTGTTTGTTAATTTTTCTTACCTTACAAGAACACTGAGAGCCCCTAAAGGAGTCACTAGCGTAGCTGGTGCAAAAGCATAGGCAGCAAAGTTAGCTACTTCGCCAGCTCCCACTGCAGAGTAATAAATAGTAATAAAAAAGGAGTTATACTGTCTTGCGTAACAAACCTGTGAATCAGTGCAAGTGTTCTTGTAGACACAAACATGCAGTAAGGAAACAATGGAAAATTCTAATTATAGCGTTCAGCTAACAGTACTAGACCACCACAAACCCCCCATTACTATATCTTAAAAACAGGCCAGGGGACCAAAACAGGTATTAACATTAATTCAGCCAAATTAGAAGGTGTTTTATTTTGATGTCTATGTCGTAGCTCCCCAACCTGCCAACTTCAGTCATGAACTTCTGCACGGAGAAATCTGCAATAGCAGGATACAGAGCAATGCATACATTAAGCCATAGTTACCTGAACACAGCCAGTAAGTCCAGAGTTTAAGCAATGAAAAAAAAAAAAAGTTTAGAAAATAGACATCATCCCAAAATATGCTTCCCTCTAAACAATCTTGTGTATCTAAGCAGGTCTCTGCTAAGACAAAAACCAGAATGCATATGCTAGTGAAGAGAACCAGGAAGTCTGAAGTCTACCTTGTTCCACTGCCCAAAGAGGAAAATTAAGTTAATGAAAGAACTTCTGGTGTGAGAGATGTTATATTAAATCATTAGAGTTGCACCCATCAAATCACCAGACAGCAAGCATTACCATACATCACAGAATCCCCATCTTGCTCATTTTTTTGTAACCATTGTGCCACCTGTGGCACAGTCATTTAATGAAATTATATAAAGCAGATTATATTTATGATACTTACTTGAAAGAAGTCCAGCCCACCACAGCCACTCCTTAAGGTACGCATGACCACCTTGACCTAAAATTGAAAGAATGTTTGCTACTCCATTAAAAACATACATCGACAAAGAGTCGATGACATCACCCTGTCACTGATGACATCACCAAAATAATTTTTGCAGCTCATGCCCTTAAAAACATGGGCAACCTTTTGATACTTAGGCTTTATAGTTAGAGGGGCTGAAATAAAATCTTCACATTTCTGATGTGTATGTCTCTTACAGCCTACTCTAAAACTAGTTATTTTATTTCTTTTGTATTAGAAATGGCACTACATCTGTATTACCCTGAAAAGCAGATCTTTCAACTCATTGTAATGACATGAAAAGCCAAGTTTTATGTCTCTTATGAGAATGCTACTTTGTGGAAATCGTGTGTGGCTTATGTGGTTGATTACATGTACAAACCAGGGAGCATGAATTATTTATCTTGAGATCAACCATCTTTTAGAACCAGAGATGACAGGTACTGAATTAAAAATACTCAGATTCAACACTCTGAATCATCTGAGGATGCTGCAACTGTCCCATCTAAATCTATCTTCTTTCAGTTTAAAGTCATTGCCCCTTGTCCTGTCACTACAGGCCTTGGTAGAAAGTCTCTCTCCACTTTTGAGTCTCCTCCAAGTATTGGAAGGCCGCTATAAGGTCTCCCTGGAGCCTTCTCTTCTCCAGGCTGAACCACCCCAACTCTCTCAGCCTGTCCTCACAGGAGAGGTGCTCCATCCCACTGACCATTTTCACGGCCTCCTCTGGACCTGCTCGAGCAGGTCCATGTCCCTCTTATGTTGGGGGCCCCACAGCTGAACACAGTACTGCAGGTGGGGTCTCACGAGAGCAGAGTAGAGGGGGAGAATCACCTCCCTCAACCTGCTGGCCACACTCCTCTCTATGCAGCCCAGGATACAGTTGGCTTTCTGGGCTGCAAGTGCACATTGCTGGCTCATGTCCAGTTTTTCATCCACCAGTTACCCCCAAGTCCTTCTCTGCAGGGCTGCTCTCAATCCCTTCATCCACCAGTCTGCATGATCCTGGGGATTGCCCCAACCATGTGCAGGACCTCGCACTTGGCCTTGCTGAACTTCATGAGGTTTGCACGGGCCCGCTCCCTGAGCCTGTCCAGGTCCCTCTGGATGGCGTCTCTTCCCTCCAGTGAATCAGCTGCACCACTGAGCTTGGTGTCATCAGCAAACTTGCTGGGGGTGCACTCAGTCCCACTCTCTATGTCATTGATGAGGATATTAAATAGTACTGGTTCCAGTATGAACCACTGAAGAACTCTATTTGTTACATGTGACCATTACATGTGATTTTATTTTTTCTAAAACAATCTCCTGACACTCAAACACAGTTAACATTCTCCCAGATTCACTCATTCAGGAGAACAGATGTAGTTAGGAGTGCTGGTTCCAAGTTCAATCTGCAAGTACAATTCAGATTTAACTGACATGTGAAGGAATCAGCAAGTGTCCCTAGAGGGCATTACATGCAAATTAAATAGTATGTATCACACACAGAGTGTATGACACCAGAGAAAAAACATATCAGCTATATGTTTTAGGTTTCAAATACCTTGAACAAACAAAAAAAGTCAAAACAAGATCGTAAGTTTAGTAATCTTCTGTTAAACAGCAAACTTAACTATCAGCAAGTTTCTTAAACATGTATTTACCTGCTCTCATGGAACCTTTCCTAGCTAACCGGAGAAGGCCCTTCTTTTTCAGGATGAAACTTCCTCCAATGAAAATGCTGGAGCTCATAGCCAACACCAGACCAATACAGAAGTCATATCTCCCACGAGTTTGGCTCATCGCGTAAACTACGAAAGACTCTCACATTGATCAATGAACAGTAGAACTTCTGTTACTCAACACAAGATGATGCAACACTGAAACCTGAGCAAAATAAACACATCAGAATTAAACTGGGAGAAACACATACTGTAGGAAGGAGGAAAATCCTCAACAGCTCATCTGACTAGTTCTCCTGTGAATGTTCTCTGATATGAATGTTTAAAAAAAAAAAAAAAAGGCAATCTTTGAAGCATGTGTAAGCTTGAACCATGGAAGAGTGACTAACAAGTCTGAACACAGAAGGAAGGATTTCTGACCTGGCATATAAAAACTGAAACCCAAACAAGTAAAAGTTCTTTGAAAAAAGTTAAGGAAAACTTAAAGATGTGTGATTTATTTAATTTATTTTTGTGATTTATTACTTTTCATTAAGTACACAAATCTATGTCTGGCACACCATGTAACAGACAATACTTACATGGAAATCAGTTAGCAAGAGTTTTAGAACAGCCACAGCATTTCTTCCATATAAACTCACTAGAAAAATGAAAGACAAGGTTAGAATTGGTGTTTAATCATATAGTAATTTCCCTAAAACAAACAAACTTGTGATGCATGCACATGCACTTATCCTCTAACCAACAGGCAAATCTGGAACAAGAAATAAGGCATCTGTTTGTTGATATATTTTAGTTTCTTATACCTGTACAAAGCATCTTTTCAGCTTAGCTACAGTAATTATTACGAGTTTACAGTTTAAGAGCCTTCACCTAGACTGCCAAGACTTCAAATTTAGTTAGGCAAGACTTTCAACAACAGCTTAGCAGAAGATGATAATTTTTAGGCTAGAAATCAAGATTTTACATATTCAACCTCCAGCTTAACATGAAAATTTATCTCAGTGCATCTTTTCTCCTCTTACCAGCTGCAATGAGGATATCCTGGATTCCATCTAACACACAAGATTTTGAATTTAAGGTACCTCTACAAATAACTTTGAAGAAAAAAAGCTCGAAGTATTTTCAAGGTGATTAACCTCTCTATAGTATGAAGGGAAATTAAAACTATTTTTAGGCTTTGATTTCAAGACAACTGATAATTATGACAGTACAGAGAACTGTTCTAAAGGAAGAAAACACCCATAGATAAAACATTTTTTATTTTCTGGAAACACCAATCAGAGATGTGCCAAGAATAGCATTTAATTCCCTAAGCAATTATTTTCCAGATACTCGGAAGCATGGCATATGACGTAAGTTGCATTAACAAGCTTTGATTTAAAAGTAAAAAGGGGGAAAGAAGAGGATAAAACGTTTCCATTTCAGTGCTTACTGGAATCTGAATTCCACAGCTTTGATGTTGAGATACAGCTTCCCCAAGCAGGGGTACAACGCTGGTGTCAAGGCACTGCAATGTCCAGCACCCTCTTTCATGCTCAGGCAGAGATGGACGCACCCACTGGGAGTCCAGGACTAAATAAAATCATATTCCGATCTGCCATGGGAGTTCACAGTTCCAATTCCTGCACCTGTTTCTTCAAAACCTGTTTTCGTCCAAAACTACCCCTCCCTGTATGTTCCTGCTTCCGACTTTGATTAATTTGCTACACGCCTAGGAAAAACCTAGCAGAGAGCTACAGGTAGGTTAACATTAAAACTGAACACAGATCCTCTAACTTGCATTCAGTTACGCTGTGAACAAGTATAGGAAAACAGTCCCATTTAATAAGCACTCAACACGACACCATTCAAAATGCTGCAAGATCCACAGTGCAAAATTCTCAAATCCTCTTCCCTTAATCCTTGCAAAGTAATTTTTAGTATTTTATTTTGTAGGAAAAATTTAAGCAAATGAAGTGCAAGGGTCTGCTTTAATTTTCTAGCAACTTTTAAAAATAAGTAGATTCTTGCATGATACAAAATCACTTATCAAACAAAACCAAAAAAGACAAATCAGTGTGGGAGACAGATGGGAGACAGACCGGAACGAGGCACCTTACTAACTGTATCAAATAGTTCGCTGGTTTTGAATTCAAAGCAAGACTTTCAGTCCCCTGAAGGGTAAAGGCATTTTTTTAATGCAAGGAAAAGACATCAAGGGACTTTTGCAACCATTCACTCTATCATCTTTTCTAGCAGTTGTAAGTCACGCTGTTCAGGTAACCAAGCTAAGAGTTTTCTTCCAGCTCCAGCTGATGCTAAATGTGATGCTGGTGTAGCATCACCTGCAGGAGGGGGGCTTCTTTTGTTGAGTTTGTGTTTTCAACAGTTGCTACTATGGTCATATTACTAATGGGAATATTTTTACTAGTGCAGCTTTTTGCTAAAACAGAACTCACCGTACTGGAAAACCACTTTTTCTTCTCTCCCTGGCTTGCATAGCTTCCTCTACATTTAAACATTTCTGACAGAGGTGAAGAGCATCAGTTAGTCCCGTCCTGACACCCTTCATTTCAGAGACAAGGGAAGAAGCACAGACTGCTTTTCTTCAGAGTAGAGGAAGAATTTGATTGCAGAAGAATAGCGAAAACTTGCAATCTAACAGGCAATTTTCTGAATGTAGACTTAAAAACACCCTAAGGATGTTACACTTCAAAACTAGTAGTTCTACTCTCCCCCGTGGCCCAAATACATTAGAGGAGTTGATTCCCTGTCGACCACTTTGTTAATCTTGTAAACAACTCAAATCTTAACTGCTTCTTCACATAAATTACTCCTAGCTCTTCTTGCCAACTTTATTTGTCCTCACAGACACGGCCAGTCCCATTTCTGCTTGGGCTGGACTGCCATACTTCCATCTAAGGTTTATACAGATGTCTGCATTTGCTGACCATTTCTGCCACACAGTCATGGTGAACCCAACTTCTCTCTGAAGAGATTTGGTTCACTCTGCATACAGTGCAGATGTAATTTGTATGTGTAGAAATTACACGTACAGCTTCAAAGTCAAAGCAATAGCAGGCACAGGAAGTTCTACCCTTCAGGAAATCAGTAGTTTAACTCTAAGACTTAGTAAAATAAGAGGAACTAATACGTCTTCATAAATATCATCAAGAAAAATTATCATCTTTGGAAATAAGAAAATGCCACAAAATGAGCAGTTTCTGGAATAAATACTCCTCTCAAGTTTCAGCTTTGGGACGTGCCAAAGCTGCCCCATTCCAGCACCCAGAGCCAGTACTAAGTTATAAACAGGAGAGAAGCTAGAAAATGTAGGAGTTAAAGCTAGCAGTGGTTTTAGCTGTATTTGGTGTAGTTCTGCAAAGGTTCTTTAATCAAGTTCACAGCTGATTTTAACACAGAGAATATCTCATCCATCCAAGACTAGCAGTTTCATGGAGGAATACTAGTTTGCTGCTCTGATTTCAGAGATGTAATGAGGGGATAAGACTCTCCTATCCACAGAAGCTACAACATTTACAATGCCTTGAAGAGCCACTCATTTATGAACTTCCTGTGGATCTTCTAGTATCATGAGTCATAACTCTCAGTGTGCAACAGTACGATGACAGACAACACAGGAAACGTATATGAGTTTGAAGGTTATCAGACAGGGAGAGATGGAGAAAAAGCTTTCTGAAAAAAACAGCAGGACATAAGCAAGTCCAGATTAGTCACAAAGTTTGTTTGCTTATTTCTAAGATATAATCAAGAAGTATCACAAATGCTGATAAGACACAGTCTCTCTGGCCTAAAACACAAGGAAAGACTTCTTCGTGTCTTTGCTCAAAAGTCCTTTTTTCCCAAAAGCAACACACACACAGAGCTCAAAAGATGTTAAGTATTTATTGTAACAATAAGCTATCTAAATACTCAAAACCACTAAAAGTAGTGTCATGAGATGAAATAATATTTTATATTTAAAAGCAGATAAGCATAAGTAGGAGGGAGTTATCAGCCAAAGAAAATTAGTATCACTTCCACAAGTCGTACATTGTATGGAAGCAATAATTACAGTCAGTGAAAGTTAATACGGTGGGTTGTTCCAACTTTGCCTACTTGGCCACCAGTCCTCAAGAGTTCAGTAGACAGCCTTTTCTCCTAGAAGTAATCTAAATATATGCTAAAAGATTTAAATGTTAGAATTCATGATTTTCTTGTCTAAAACTGATCTTAACTGTGAAAAAGATGATGTCACTAAGCTAAAAAGGACTTAACAGGCCATTTACTTCAACCCTTTGCCATGTGCTGCTCCTCATTACAGACAATTCAGCCAAGCTTCTCCCAGGAAAGAGTTATGAAGGAAACTTCACAAACACTGCAGACATGCTTTGATCCTGTTCGGAACTCTTCATTATCTAATGATCTACTTCTAGATTTTCACTTTTACCACCAAATGTTTGTCCACCCTGGACCTGGAAAAGATACAACTCCCTCTACCTTTACACCCACATCTTAACATTACTCTGCAAGTTAGGTGCTTGGCTTCTCCTGCCCTGCCACCCTCTGGGTCCTTTCCCCAATAGTAGACCGTTTTTTTATGAAGTGCAACTCCCAGAGCTGCATACTGTATTTCAGCTGAGTTATTAATGCTTCCGCAACACAGTGGAAGACTATACTTCTTTTCATACAACCCAAACCGGGTGGTTTTCTTTGCCCTTCCTGAGCAATCATCTACTATTGATTCTCCAACTTCTCTCTTGGTATAACCTCTGAATTCTTTTCTACAGAACTACTGTTCTCTAAACTGTATTTGTATAGCAAATTATTCCTGCCTGGGTGTAATAACTTTCATTTACTCCTATAAAAAGCATCTCTTTTTTCCGGAAATGTTTCCTGAAAATATTCATCTGAGTTTACACACTGGTGACCCTTCCCTGCTCGATGCCCTTATTTCTTTGTCCTTTCAGCCAGATCACTAATACTAAACAGCACAAGATTCAGGCATGATTCACACGGAAGGATTTTTAAACAAAGGTCTGTTTTGACAAGACATTAGTAATATTTACTCCAGGTACAGCCATTCAGCATCTTTTGAACTGCTCTGTGGTATTTTATTTTCAATTCTGCTTATTTACAAGAGCTCCATGAGAAGTTTTATGTTTCTAACATTGAAATAGCACCTATTTGATGCCCTTCTAGCTATAAAGCTTTTAATGAAAGAAAAAGGGGTTGAATCAAGTTGCTTTTAACAAATGCATGCTGACTATTACATGTCACATTGACTATTACATGTTCCCTTCTTCCCTTCCACAGACATAAAGCCACAGGAAACAGAAACACTCCCTAACAACAAAAATGCAAATGTTCAGTGATGAGTCTTTCAAAGGCTCGTTATACATACCAATTTTGTTCCAAAATCCAGAGGCGTTCGCTTCTTAAATATTTCAGTGTTAGGTTTCTAAAATGTAAGTTAAAATTATTAATTGGCATTTTAAGAATTCAGCTAAAAAAATGATGTCCATCATTTCAAGTTAATCTCATTTTCATGCATGACACACAAAACTGCACATTGTCTCACCTGTGCTTTAAAACGGGAATTTTTGTTTTAAAAAAACACCTGAATGATGAAGCAGTGTGATTTTAAATTTGATCTTCCTTAGGTACGTCTCACCTGAAGCGTTACAGTTATTTCAGCCCTTTGCATTTCACTTCATTTATCAAAGAAACCGACTTGCGATCTAAGCTATTCTTGAGAAGGTAGCATGCTAAAGTTAAACTGAAATACTATCCAAGTCCTTTCAGTTTTGTTCTGTAAATTAGGTGCTAAGGCACTTTCATTACAAAAACTAACACAAAATTTTAATTACTGGCTTCGGTACAGTGAGTTTTTAGAAGATGTTTATATACAGAACTCCAGGGTGGCAGGCAAATAGTCTCAGTAAGATTACTAAAATCCCCAAAATACAGCTAACTTTAATCGAAGTCTTTTTCCTCAGTTATGTTCTGTCAACTCATGAGCATATCTTTTAAAACAGAGGTATAGAGAGAACACTGAAAGGGCAGATATAGTATAGCATTAAGATAAAAGAGCTGCTGGTTCGAAACTTAGTCACACATCTTTAAAAAGCCAAGATGCATGCATACTGTACCCAAAGATTCTATGTACATTTTTTAGGAAAAAATACCTTCAGTTTTGCACTGCAAGTCTATCCAAATACAGATGTAGTTTTCCAGCTTTATTGAAGTTAAACAAGTGGGCAAACTTATATTTACATTTTACACCAGCAAAGTAAAAAAAAATTTGTTTATAAAAGATAACGTTATGTATATGCATATATATAATATAATGTTAGAGGCACTAGCACAAGTACTCAGAAAGCAAAACATACGTTAACAGTTCTAAAGCTACCTATTTTAAAAGCTTTAGTTAAACTGTAGTGAAACTTATCCTTTATAGCAGATTTCTATTAATAATGCAAAAGCAACAAGCATTCCATTTTAAGAAACTGGGAAAAAAAAAGAAAAATGCCACACTAAAAATTTTTGTACATCTTATTCTTTGTATTTGCTATTTGTAGTTATTATCCTCTATAAAAACGTGACCTTCAATTAAAGCATTTTCACATAAAACTAAAAAGTATCTTCACTAAAAGAGAGTGCTATTCATTAACTAAACACAAACTACAGACAGTGCTTTACAGCTGATACTGCACTGACTGTATTTCCTAGGAGTCTATCAAAATAGACTCAAGATAAGAGCAGATTACATGACTTGCTTCATCTTTGCTGTACCTAGTACATTAGCTCCACTCTCAGCAGCATGAGTCACCAGTGCAAGTTCATGGAAGTTCTAACTTTAGTATTTAAGACAGGTAGTTTCAAATTTTAAATAATAAGTTAAAAGTTAATCTGCTATAACCCACTTTCTATTTGTCAGGATTTTATCCTGAGAATTAATAACTAATGAAAGCAGAACCAGTGAGACACTGGTTTCTAACTACAATGATTCTGATGAAGACTTACGCAATAATTTCCTATCAACAAACTTGTTACCTTTCAGGGGAAAAAACCCTTACTGTACACAGTGAGGCACATCAAAAGCAGTCAGAAATAGCCACGATAACTTATGTTTATTATGTTTTAATGGAAAAGAATGTTAAAGATATTGCTGGAAAATGGTAAAGTTGACTGGTTGAAAAAGATCAGAAAAAAACCCGGGAATTAAAAGCGTCAGACCCAGCCAGTATCTTCACAGTATGAGAACGAACACAAATCATCATTGTGAACTACAATGCAAAGCTAAAGTTACTTTTTTCCACCTCAAAATGCTGCCAGGGCTCCTAAGTTCTGCTGAATTAGATCTGGAACCAAGCTGCACAACCCTCAACCGCGGCTAAACTCAATCCTGAACCAAACCGAAGACAAACTGGTTTAGCTCCTTGACTAGCAGCACGCACGCTCCATTAAGAAGTACAACACCTCCGGTAGAACGAGCGGACCATCACTCCCCAACCTGCCCAGCTAGAGCGCCTAACAAATACCTCGATTTGTATTTTTAATCTCGGCCTGCAGAGCCCAAATCACAGCACGCTTCCCACTACGGAAAAACCGACACGGCGAAGGTCTCCCTGGGTTTCTGCAGTCAAGGTGCAACACCCGGCGCCGTGACTGCCAGGCCAGCCCCCACCCGCCCGGGGGAAGCACGGCCCGCCCCGGCCCGCGCCCTCCTCACCCGCAGCCCCAACCGCCGAAGACCCTGCGCGGTTCGGGGGCGGGGAGCCGAGGCGGGGCGAGAGGCGCCCGGGCACCGGCGCTCCCCAGGCAGCCTCAGGAAGGCGGGCGGGCGGCAGCCGGAACCACAGCGGGGGCCCCGGGCGGCGGGACCCTCGCCCCGGCCGGACACGCCTCGCGCCCGCAGGGACCGCCCTCCCCCAACGTCCCGAGCGCCCCCCTCCCCGCCCCGCCCCCCGAGGGGCCGGCCGGGCCCGCCGCCGCCCCCGCCCCTCAGCCAGCCCGCGCACGGCCGGGCCCCCTCCCCCCGGCGAGCCCGCCCGCCTCTTCCCGGTTACCTGCGGTCGCCGCCCCTCACATCCCCGCCGAGAGGGGCCCCGCGGCCGCCGCCGCGCGCGGACAAAGCGGAGGAGAGGAGGGAGGGGGAGGCCGGAGCGGGCGGTGGGAGGGGCCGGTGCCCGCGCGCTCCGCCGCCATGAGGGGAGGGTGGGGAACGGCAGCGGGGCGCGGCGGGCAACAACGACGGGAGGCGAGGGCCGGCGGTGTCCCGAGGGCGGGCGGTGTCCCGGGCCCGGCCGCCCCCTGCCCGCTGGTTCCGGCAGCGCCCGCCGGAAGGGGCGCGGCCCGGCCAGAGCGAGGCAGGGGCGGGGCGGGCCCGGGCGCCCCGCCCGCCCCGGTGACGTGACCCCTCCCCCAGCCCCGCCCCCTCCCCGCGGGGAGCGCGGGAGTCGCCGCCGCCGTTAAAGGCCGGCAGCCACTTCCCCGCAGCGCCCCCCAGCGGCCCGCCGGGGCCCCGCCACCGCCGCGGGTAGGGCGGGCCAGCGCCTCCGCTCCCCCCGGGACGGCGAGCAGCGGGCCGCGGAAGCGGCTCTACCTGATCCAGCGGCAGCGGCGGCTTTTCACCACCCCGCAGCGGGGGGCGGACGGTCTCCGGGCGACGCCGCTTCCCTGCGGCCCGGCCTAGTTCATTCGCGCGTCTTGCCCCAGGCCCTGCCGCCACAATCCACGTTACCCGGTTTTTACACTCTCACAAAAAAGAAATACTTACACTTACAAACCATATGCAAGAGGGGAAAGAGACGTTTCAGGGATGGGAAAATGGCGTGGTTTATTCTATTGAATTCAGGTCCCACGTTCTTAACTGCATGTTTTACAACCAAAAATACTTCAGTCTCGTATGAAGTAGAATTGATCTGTATGTCTAGACAAGTATTTCTCCTCAGCTTATAGTGAGACAATCGTAACAAGCTTCAGATTCAGAGGGCTGTTCAGTTTCTTCAAGACTAAATAGGCTTTACACAGCTGCCTTGTAACATTAGGTTTAGATAAACCAACCCTGCCAGAATACCTGCGATACCTCCACATGGAAGACAACTCTGCCTTTTTCAAATCGGACAAGACTGTTTTGTCATGTCCCTTAGTGACAACAGTTTCTACTTCTTTATCCTCCTTGCCTCAGGATTTCTGATGACGTTATCATGGTCTGCAGCTTCATTTTTGCTAAACTTGGAAACAAAACCAGAGAAGCAACCTTGGCTTTCCCTCATTGGATACCCATAACAAAGCTATGCCTCATCACATTACCTGCTGTGTGCTTCCTCATTAAAAATGGTCCCTCTGTCACCAAAAAAAAAATTCTACACCACTCTAAGCAAACGGATAAACTTCAGGCCTATTTCATTCTCTAAGGCAACATTCCATTCCCCAATTTAAAACTAGTCTAGTATTCATAACACAAACTTTGCACTTATGATGTAGCTTTATATATATGTGTGTATATAAAAATATATTTTTAATATATAAAACCCACTAAGCAATATGGAATTATTACCTATGTAACTACACAGTAGGAAGCTGGCTTTTCTGAGTTTTATGAGATACCAAAACTGTGAAGTCTTTGAAAAAGTTCAACAGCTAGTGAAAAGGGTTCCTCAAATGCATTAAAAAAAATAAAATTAACTGTACCACCTAAAAAGTACAGTATAAACAGGAGCATCTAAGTACCAATACATAAAACAGTACAAAGTTTAAAGGAGCTAAAGAAATTAATGTGCCTGTGATCATGCCAAATGCCAGAAACACATTGCCAAGTTAATCAGTAACAACGGCTGAAGTGAGTGAGTTTAGTTTTCTCCTTCCACTCTGCACTCCTTCTACACTCCTTCCTTCAAAACCACCTCTCAACCAACCTAAAGCAATAATGAAGGGAATAAACACCTGAAAATACTAACTGGACTCATTTAACCATTACACACTCTTTGTGGGACTTCAGTCATCTGTTAAGTCTCTTCCTCATGTTTCTTCAACTGCAGTTCTGCTTATCATACTGTCATCTGTTCACACAAAATACGAGTTTTAAGTGCTCTCAATTCACCACAAATCATTAAATCTTCAAAGCTAGGGGTTGTGCTCAGTAGCACAAATACTCAAAGCATCTCTGAATAATTTACCACAGCATGGTATTTCAGCCATGTTTGCTGAGTATCTGGAAAGAACTCCCAAGTATCAGAACAGCGGTAACCTGCCTAACCTAACCCATTCTTGTAGGGTAACTCAGCAGCGCAAGCCGTCTTTGTGCTCAATGAATTTCACAAGAGAGGTCAGCTAGCGTAGCTACTTTTCCAAGGCTATGGACAGGGTTTTTCAGGGCTTAATGTCTACTACATGTATAAACAGCTCATAAGGTTTAAAAGAACAAAGAACAAAAATACCACCCATACAACTTCAGGAAACATTACCAGGTGAGCAGGTAGTCTAGCTTGCGTTGCATACCAACGGACGGACTCTTGTGCAGTAATTTCCAACCGCGTGCGCACAGTGCAGGGGTTGTGAAGAAAGCCAGCACACGCCAGCTCCCAGAGCTGCTCTCTGATACACAGTCCCCCAGCAGAATGGTGCCAGCTGGCAGGGTTTTAACGCATCCCACCAGGGTGGTAAATCCAGTGATCTCTATACCTCGCAGAAAATTGGTTAGGGAACCAGGCAGCTGTAACAGGGTCTCTGGTGGCCACATCCCTGCTACATTTCACAAAGACAGCTGAGCAGAACAAAGAAACCATGTCTGTGAGTCTACTCATACAACAGTTGCACTGTCACATACAAGGAACCTAGGAGACTCTACTTAAGCTCTTAGAATAAACCTCAGAAAAACCAATGAGAATTTTTTTTTTTTCTTTTGGCACTATCAGATTCTGGTCTTCCAACACTTCCCATATGAACTGTGTTGTGGACACACATATGCTCAGGATTGGTTATGTCCCAGACATTCAACAATAACAGTGGTGTAAATGGCATAACTGCCCTTTCTACAATGCTGCCTTGGAGGCCTAACTCCAGAGATGCATGAGAACAGAGAGTTTAATTTTCCTGCTAAAAATGTGTTCTCAAAATACATACTTCCTTATCCTATTTACTTAAAATCAGAGAGCTGAATGTAGAAGGGAAAACCTCTCTAGTTTTCTGGCCTATCTTTGTACATTGCATTAACATCAACACCTTTAAAAATAAAAATGCAATAACGTACCCAGTAAAGAATCCATGCCAATCTTTTTCACTGCATACAATATTTTATATTGGAGAGGAGCTAATTTCCTTGTTTAAAAATAACTTTCAATTTTGACCAGCAGTAATACTGATGCATTCCCTAAAATATAAGCACAAAGACTGAAAGAGTTCTTAATCATAAATCCCACCATTTAAAACAAAACCAAACCCTCCCCATGCCTGTAAGTCATGTATTTGCCAGTACCTGATACAAGGAGATAGGAATTTACGATGAAGGATTGGATGGGCAGCCACTGTAATTTTCCAAGTGATTCTTTCTGCAGGAAGCTCTTGTGACAGTAAATTAGACTGGTGACACAGACTTCCTTACAGCTGTTGCCACTCGATGCACACTCAACTGTGGAGTAGTAGATCTTGAAATAAAAGCTCTAGCAAGTAGCTAATGTACAGCAATGAATGAACAGAGCACGTGATAACCCTTAAAACACAGTTTGAAGTGACTCGGGCCCCAACAAACATTTCTGCCAGAGAAGTGTTCATTTTACCTGTGAGCAAACTTCACTACAATGAAGACATTAAGACTACAGCTTGCTGGTAGACACCACTATATGACAACTGAGCCCTTTGTGTGGTAACTGATCTGCACCCAAAAGCAAGGCTGCTATTTTGTGAAAGTGTAATGAAAATAGTTTGGGCTTATGAATTGGGATTAGGCTGTACAGCAGCTAGAGGTGTGGGAAACTGATTGCCCCCCCCCCCCCCCCCCCCGTGATAAAGAAGAGTCACAAAACAAGCATTGAGCTAGAAATAAATCATTTATTTTAAAACAATACAGGTTAATAAATAGATTAGTTATCAGAAAACTTAATAAATAGCCTTTTATAATTTACACAAGGCAAATACAACATGCCTATAACTATTTTTTAAAAAGCAAAGAGAGTAAGCTTGACTTGTAAGCCATTAACAAATCTATATATACATTATTTGGAAGCTAATAAAATAAACCATTTTTATGTAATTTGTAGTAACTATATTGCAATAGCATTGAAGCAACCAAACCTGACACTGTATGTTTGTTGCCATCCACCTTTTCCCCATATTCCATTAGAACTATTTTTTACATTCCAGGAAAAAACCCCAAACAAGTAAAAAAACCAAAAAAAACCCAAACAAGAGAAAGTTCCACAGTTGAAAAAAGATTTAACTTAAAAATAACCCTTTTGTGTAATATTTTCCACTCTGTAGAGCAACAGTTTGAAGCTTTTTAAAAAGATTTCTTAATCCCTAATATTTCAACACTGCTGTCTGAAACACTTGGGCACTAGTAATAACAACTGTTGACATCATTGGTGCCTAACACGGTACACGCTAAAATTCTGCATCACTTAAGCCCATATTCAGTAGCACCAAAGAGTTATTACAAAGACTAATCTCTGTAAAGAAAAGGTAACAGGTAATAGATAAACATTTGATAACATCTGATTTAACAGTAAAACTTCAGCAGTTACACCATCTCAAGATGACTGAGGAAGATCTGTAGAACCCTTGATATTTTATATTTATGAAACAAGAAAGTGAGAGGGGTACAACATGCAAACAACTGCCCATTTAAAGCACCCCGTATTTATTAACCCCAAATCTTCCTTCAAATACAAACCCTCTAATTTTTTACATAAAAAGGAAAGCTAAACCTTAGTTTCTAGTGTTTTAACAAATTAATCCAGTGTTTTCATTTTTCAGTGCTAGTTACTTCAGAAAAATACATGTTCAATGTAAACCAAGATTATTATTAGGAAGCCTCACTTGTCAAACTGTGATATGACAGGTTCTTATTAATGTTAGTTGCAGCTCACTAATAAATAGGCTCTATTTACACATAGAGTGTCCTGGAAAGTCAATACAGCAGATAACTTGTTTAGATATTTTTCTTTTTTACATAAGTATTTAAGGTGTAACAAATTTTTTTTTGGTTGTATCAAAAAGGTTTCTATTCTCCTACTGAACATTTGAGGGATTTTTGTGTTTGACACCTAATAAAGATTGTGACATGTAAATCCTCCATACACTGAAGGGATGATGATCAAAGAGCTATCTTCAAGTGAGTACCAAGTAAATATGTTTAACAAGTATAATAGAAGCCAGACATACAGAGTGA
This sequence comes from Strix uralensis, assembly GCF_047716275.1. Lineage (NCBI taxonomy): Eukaryota > Metazoa > Chordata > Aves > Strigiformes > Strigidae > Strix > Strix uralensis. Next base: position 62,853,852 of record NC_133973.1, read on the forward strand.
AACGCCTTTCATACAGATTTGAATTTAATTCAAACACATCCCACCGCTGTAATGAGTCCACTTTTTGTATGTATAGCCTCTCCCACTTACTTCTACTTTGGAATCAGAACTGAAGTCATCTGGCTTGTAGCTATCAATAGACATAATGCAAAGAGAACATGAAAAGGGCAGACCCGTGAGGGACACCAAAGCTCAGGAGACAACTATGCACATTTGCTCCCTGAGATGATGGAACTTGGATATCTGTCTTATTCAAAGTGCTTACTTGTCAAAGGGGTGGGCAAAAAAAAAAAAGAGGGAACGGCTAAAATTCAGCTTCCACAGTGCCCCCTCTTAAATGGACTAAAAAAGGTAGGACACCTAGAACAAGGAGGGCGTGGCATGGAGAGGGGAAGAATCATACCAACAGTGACAACAGAAAATGCTAATACATTTCTAAAGTTAGAACTGAACCAGCTCCAGGTACAGCAGAACTCAAAAGAACACTGCCACATACTGAACAAAGTAGCAAAAATAAAGGTGTCCATTATTTAGCATTCATGATGTAAAAGGCTGCAGATGCAAATGACGTGTGCAAGGCCACGAGAATTTCTTTCACCTTATGTGCTGGCTTTTGACATCTCTGTTTTAAACAAGGTTAACTAGACATTTCTAGAAAGCTCATCACAGATGAGGAGCAGCTGGGGAGAAGAAACCTATGCAGACATTTATCAGCTGTAAGGATGGTCAGAGGACCACAGAACATGGCTGCTAACTTTATTCTTACTCTGCATAGTGAGTGCTTATCAAGTAAACTTGTGTGTGTGGTGCAGAAAATGGCAAGGTTTAGACAGGGCAGTCAAGTTCTTTTGGATCTAATAATTACTAACAATTTGCATACGCACCTAACGTACTAGGATAGGCACTTTCTAAATAAATAGGAATTAACTTTGAAACAAAACAAAACAAACGAATATGGCCAAAGGAGGACTAAGATGAGACCACAATCATTTCCATTCTGAACTCAAGATTTTCATGAAGTCTTTGGAGATTAAAGGCTAGTACAAAACCAACACCAACTCATGAACTACAAATATGAATTTTGAAAAGACAACTTGACTGCTTCAGAAAACAGTCAATACTGTTTTAAAAAGTAGGTCACTACAGGTCTCAATCTCTGTACAATTCCAGTTTCAATCAGAAAAAAGGGAAGTAATATGAAAAAACATAACTGTCTGCTGAAAACCAAGATACCATCTTCCAATCAATAATGGACAGAGGTTAGTTTTAACCAGCTTTCATAGTCCAATTCCCCTCATCTACAGTTCTCAAACTTTATAGAAACCATACACAATATTTGAAAAATCTGTAAAGATGGACTTTTCTCTTTCACCAAGATACCCAGTTTCCATGCTGGCCTATAACAACATACGTCTCTGCTAACTCAGAGTCATTCCCCCCAGTTTGGAGTTATCAAACAAGCTTCCAAATAACACAGTGGGGCTCTTACTCCCTCAGAACAGTCCCTTCAGAATACCACATCTTTAGGATTCACTGTTCGCAATTATTGCTGCCATCAGAAGGGCTTATAACATCCCTTTCAAATGAAAACTGAGGCTGAGTTTTAAGGTAACATTAATTCAGGTTAACAAAAAAACATCACAAGAGTGGACAGTATTACTCCCCATTAATCAACATCCACATTCCTGTCAGCCAGCCACAAAGCTACATTCATGATTTCTTGATAAATACTGTCTTGTAATCATGTTGGGGTTTTTTGTTTGTTTCAAGAGACTTTCTGAAATAGAGATGTTGAGTTCTACTGTACCCTTCTATTTTTGTACTTGAACGGAAACCAACCTTCATTACTTTTCAAGCTTTCCTTACAAGTTTGACTCGTGATGTTTTAAATACCAAATATAGCTAGAACGTGAAAATTAATTTTTCTTTGACATATCAATATTCTCTAAATGATTTAAACTGAACAGTTCAGAACCATTCCAATCATAGCTTAAGCTATCTACTACTTGTTAAAATATTATGGCTGAACTGTTCACACCAGTCTGTAAATTACTGGATCTCAATGTATACCCCTGTCAGTTATCTGAAACCCAGCTCTCTGAATGCCTATGCTTTTTCAGTCCTTAATCTCCTTTTCTCATGTTGACAAGAAGATCAGACCATTTTTTTTTTGAGTGATGAGAAATCTCATGCTCTTCAATTTCTTTTTTTTGGTGGTCCTTGCTTATTAGCTACTTCACAAAATGATTTCCTGTATTTAGTCACTTAACTAAAATAAAGGTATGCTGGACTGCTTTAAACAAGTCCTCCCATAGATTACCTCTTCCCATTAGGACTATGGGTCTTTCAGAAGCTGTCAAGGCATCTAAGGGTTTCAGTTCAGGTTTGTAAATGCTTCCAAAAATGTGTGGCTCCTGGATGCTTTACATGTTTAGAATTTGAATACAGTCCAATATTATAGTCAGTGAAATTGAATTATTAAACTGGTATAAGCCATCTGAAACAAATACATTCACATTTATGCAGTATTTTTGGATTACAAAGGCACTGAAATAGTTCCGAGCTGCTTACAAATAAGCCACCATATAGGCAATGAGTCTGTGCATCATTTCCATATCCTTCACAGTCTTTCTGTCTGCTCCCAATTAAAAACTCTCAGATGAATGCGGTATGTCTTAATGCACGTAAGTTACAAAGAAAAATGCATACCTGGACACTACCATCAGCTAAGTAATTAGTGAAAGATCTTTAAGGGTCCAGTGCTCTGTATAAAGAATTCAATTTAAAACTCCCCAGTGTCTTCACCGCATGGCAGACCAAGTTGCCGAGACAGTCACTAAAAAGGACAAATCTGCAGTCCATGGTTCAACCAACATTAGTCTCAGAATTCACAGCCTTGACGGTGAACACATTGCTATATTGAGATTAACAAATTGTTCCACTTTTTTTTCCCCCATATTTTAAGGTATACATCACTCATGAAAGGTGTCAGATTGAGTGCATTAGAAACTGATGTTCTCTGCCCACAGGAATGGTACCTCAGAAGCCACAATACAAGCTTTCACACACAGGTCTGTCAGAATATCCCCAAATCTTTTCTGATGGATTCCTTTTACAGTAAGGAAATACATCAGTCTCTATGCTGACTCAATCAGTGGTTCCAATTAAGGTCATTTATTGTGTTGACTGGGGTACATGGACAATTGTTCCTTTGAAACTGGATGGAGGCCCCCAATTCATTTCACATAGGCCACCAAATTGTCAGAGGGTAACTACAAACCTGAACCATATTTGAATCAGTGACCTAGAAATGAAAGGCTCTGCATCCTTCCCCGAGCCATCCAGTTTCCCCTCAAAAAATATTTTAATCTGTCTTCATGTTAGGTTTATTTAAATCTCCGATATTGAAGTTGAATTCCTTGAAGACTTGTATAAGAACAATTCCAATAGATACTGTGGTGAATCCACAAGCCATTCCCAAGAAATCTACCACTCCTACATTACTCCATTCCCTGAAAAGGATGGCTGAAGCCAGCAGGACTAGGGTGGTAAACACAACATAGTAGATGGCACCAAACACAGAGGAGTCAAAACATTCCAGTGCCTTATTGATATATCTGAACTGAATGATAATGCTACATCCTAATACTGCCAGAAGTACCAGACAGAGGTACAGAGCCCTTTGACTCGATGGGTTATTGTGAAAGATATCTTGAGCAGCCAGCCCAATGCCTTTTGTGCTGGGAACAGTGAAACTGCCCAACAGAGAGCAAATACTGATGTAAACCATGATATTAGTAGGTCCATGAGCTGGAGCTATCCAGAAGATAAGCAGGAGAAGCATTAGCAGCACTATGCAGAGATAACCCACAAAAACTGGAAAACAAAAAGAAAACAAGATAATAGCAAGGTGAAAACTCCTGGTCTTCTAAACATTCATGTCATACCAGTGAACTTCAGGTATACACCACAATTAAGATTTGCTATTGAATATAGATACAATCCAGATGTTATGGGCATTTGCAACTGATGTTGTCATGTTCTTTGGGTAAAACAAATCATCATGTAGTAAAATACACACTTGCACAAGTGAACCGGATTTAAGATGGCTCTTTTTTTTTTTTATTGTCTCTTCCATCAGGACGATACTCCTTAAAGGCTCCTGTGACAGACAGCAGTGATAACACCTCATTCATAACCAGTTCAATAAAGCATGGTGTGTGGATATAGCAAAGAGCTTAAACATAAAGCTAGATCCCATTAAGGTGAGTAGGGAGAGTTGGAAGACCTGGGAGGCCATATCATTTACATTATAGCATCAGTACACAGATTAGACTGGTGAAAAACAATTCCTGCTTTACAGTTTTAAATAAATGTATTTCCAATTCATTTTGGTCAGATTGAAATGGTAAATTTAGACCAGGGTATTTGTTTTCTTTTCTTTCTTTGCAAATTTTTTGGATAGCTGATGTTACTAGGTTTGAGTTTCTCTCATCTAAAGCAATTAAAGGAAATAACAACAGCTGGCAGTTTAGCTCTTATGCAAGAAAAATAAAAGTGGGTCTGGCCCATATTAGCACTAGTACGTGTCCCCCAGCAGCTGGTGGGGCTTCAGATTCTCTGTGAGAAAGAACAGGCATTTCAGCATATGTCACAGCAGCCTATTTCTACTATTTATTGTGCAAAGAAATCTGCTCGGAACACACCTGGTGTCTAGTATAAACTTTTAATTAAAAAAAAATGCAGAATTAAAGACAATCGGTATTTTTTGTTTTGTATACAACAGCTTAAATTGAGATCCTAGAATTATACCTTTCATCTCTTAACTAGCAAGATACACTTTTTCGTAATATTAGAAAATTACAAGTTCAAATGGCAATTGTTCTGAGCTTGCCGTGCAGAAGAATGTTTTCAAAAGTATCCATATTTTCCTTTCTGTACACATGTATCAATAAATCTGACAAGTTCCAAGTACAACAAGGCATAGTTTTCCTACACAAAAGCTGTACTGGTTTGCCTCTCATATCACGGCTTCTTCAGAAGTCAATTTTCCTACCTGGTAAAAGGGGTAAGCCTCTTCATCCTGCATGTTCTTGATCAGTCTCACAAAATCATTATGAGTTAATAAAAGAGCAAAGTACCTGGATTTGTAAGTTTCTCTTCAAGCTCAGCCTGAGTCGTTACACTCTCGGACTTCGGGGAATGGATGATGAGAACAACAGACCCAGCGCAGCTCAGCAAACATCCCAGCTTGCCAAGAATGTTCAGTTTTTCTTTCAGTAAGTAAGAAGCTAAAATGGAGCTTTCACAAAGAGGAAGGAAATAAAAAGTTTGACTACATTCTGTTAATAATACTCCAAGAGTGATGTGCCACATGAATTTCCCTCTTAAAGGAATAGTATCAAAAGTTGGTGGATCTTTGAGCAAATGTCAGTGGATTCTCAGAAATGCATTTCTGACTTATCTTAGGAAAGATTCATCCAGTCTCAGTCTTACTCAAACCTTGATGTCTCATCTCAGGGGGAAAAAAAACCCCACACCAAAAACCCAACCCCAGCACCCCAAAAACCAACACCAGATCACCCCCTCACCAGGCATCTGGCACCCAAGCCAGATAGCTACTCATTAACAATTTGGTGAGATCTCAGAGCCCCATTTTTATAGGTGCTACACAGCCATAAGATAAAAGTGACCTTTGGTTAGAAAGATCAAAGGGCTCAGCTCAGACATGTAGCTGACCAAAATACAAAAAATTATGTGACCTAGGATAAAATAATAGGTGTTAAGTAGAGCACCATCAGTGTGCTTCACAGTGTATAAAACTAAAGACAGCCGTGAAGCCCATACAAAGCAATCTACACTCTGAAGTAGATGACCAGTGCTGTCAGATACACAATGCAGCAGCCAGCAGTAGGCAACAGAAAAATCTCGAGGCAATGCACAGCTTTGTTTGTAAAGAACTGTACTTTTTCACTGCGGTAGTTTCACAACTGTAGCTTAGCTATTCACAAAACATTTAGCTGCATATTAAACTCCTTTTAGGAACACTCACTGCCTTTTTTGTTCCTCCCCCACCATGAACATAACATTGAAGAAGCTGGGGTCATGCATATGCAAGAGAGTCCCTTGCTTCAAGAAAGGGGTCAAATCCAATTAAATGAAAATCAGCATCAATAAATACATGTGGGCTGTGGATAGCAGGGGAGAGAAAGAATGTGAGATAAAAGGAAAGATCTACATAGTAAGGGAACTGTGAATAAGAGAATAAACAGAAGAGTCCAGAATAACCAGAGTGAAGGGGAAAAAAAAAATGTTTATCTGTTCCAGATCATAGTGATAGTTAAAGCAGAAGGTACTCAGGAACCCTTTCATCACCATTGCCTTCCACCCCTCCCCCTGCCACTTTCCTGGGGAAAACAGGAACAGATGACATTATAAGACACGATTAACAGACATCTTCAGAGGTGACAACTTAGTAGAGCCTGACACCTTCTCAGTGGACCTTCAGTGATCACTGAGTCTATCTGACATTTTATTAAGTAGTAACAACATTCAGATAAGAACAAGAAAAGCAAACTCTTACCCAAATGGAACGCCAAGAGCTCCCAAGGGCGTCACTAGCACAGTTGGGACTGCAGTGTAGGCCAAGAAATTCCCTATTTGACCCAGAGCCACTGCCAAGAGAATCAGAAATAAGCCTTTGTAAAAGAAGTCAAGAAAACTTACCCAATACTGTTTGGGAAAGACTGACCTAACTGGAAAACAGATGTTACATATTTGCTTAGTTCTGTTAATTTTGCACTTAAACAAAATGGCTGTAATTTTTCTATATTTTAAAATTATTTTTTAACATAGGATTTATATTTGCCACACAAGAAGATCCAAGAGGGCACAGTAAATAATCTCAATTGCAAGTTCTCTCAGTTGAATATAAATAAGATTATGAATTAGATACACTCATGGATTATACTCAAATATCTCAATATTACACTCAAATATTTATATGAGGAGGGCTAAAAGTATATATAACCCATTATTTCATTTTTAGAACGTGCATACATGTAACACGAACGCACTTGGTTATAGTTCCTAACAGCCATGTTACCTTTGGCGGGGGGGGGGGGGGGGGGGGGAGGTGCGGGGAAATAAGGACACTACTGAGGAAAGGAATCTACTAATAAAATACGAAGCACATGCATAAGGGCTCTTCAATACATAGCAGACCACATCAGATTTTTCACAACACTATATAACATCAAAAGTAATTCCTGACCACTTCAAAAAGAACAGATCCCTGGCAAGTCACAGTAACAGCCTCACAATCTTATTTTTTTCCTTTCTGCCAATAAAAGCAAATTCCAAGATGTACCACACTATTGCACATCACATCTGTGATAAACAGGTCATGCGTTCAAGTTTTCAGTTAAAAAATAAAAGCTGGATGGTTTTGCAACTGCTGGCAAGTTTGTAATAGGTCAACATGATGCTTGCAGTTACAAGGTCTGTGGTAACTGGCAAGAACGTTGAGATTGAACACAAACTAAATACAGCTCAAATTTCCAGTTGATGTTAAGAGCCATTATCAGCATTTAAAAACATTTCAAGAATCCAAGCTGTCTTTATGCTCAGGCTGGCATTGCCCTCAACTATCAAATATCGTTACCATTATCCTGTTCTTTACACCTGCAAAGCACTGTGCAAACATTAATTAATTTACCAAATTAGCTCACATTACCAGTAGAGCTGAAGACCTGTGTAACCTACAGGAAACGCGAAGACGACAAACAAACCTACAAAACTGCAAAGTGTGGCAAAATTACACTAATTCAATTCACTGGGGCTTTCTCTACATGAAGAAGTGAGCCAGAGAAGTTAATGAGCAGCATTTCTAGAGCACAAGAGTCAGTGATGGTCTCACTGGCCCTGGGAACAGACTAACTCAGCTATCTGCCTCAGGCTTGGTTTTCAGCAGACATATGTGGCAACCCTGGCATTATCTTCAAGGCATCCGAAGGCACTTGCACGGAGGATGGGGCACAGCTGGCATGCTCTGTTTCTGCAGATGACATACATTTCCAAGTGACTCTGACAAAAGGTTGCTTATTTTGATGGTCAGATGCCTTAACATTCTGTTGGAAGAACCCTAACAGACGGCAACAACAGCGATCCATAAATTAGGTCTTTGAAGCTTGAGTCAAACTGCACGTATTGTAAGACAACTGAACTTACCAGAGGTTTTCAGTATCACCATGGAGTAATAGTAACAGTCTCCTACCACCACAAATGAGAGACCAGGACTAATTAAGCCCAATTAGAAAAAGGATCTCAGTAATTGTTACCATCCACCTGATGTTGAAGACCTTTCCTGTCAACCTATCCAGTTGTCTCTGGACAGAAGTCCTCTCCTGATACATCAATGCTGTAAGTCAAGACATGGCTTCAGTTTTTGAAGGCACACCAAGCTTGCTAAAGGAGTACCAATATCCCTGAAGTTATTGGAACACAAAACTTGATGTACACTGACATGTCTACATTAGCAAGGAGACCAGGAATAGATCCATACAGCAAAAGATGTCTGCTCTACGCATGTCAGGGGTTTTATTTCAGACTAACTTCAGGCTGCTCCCACAGACTGAAAATCTATTTGCAGCTGGTGTGCGTTAGCCATGTTCCTGGAGTGCATCTTCCAGCCTACTTTCATCTTAAAGGCCAGTTCAGGAGCTCCAACACCACTCCACAATGTGAAATAAAGCCCAATTCATGGAGACAAACAGATTTGCTTCACAAATGTATTTTGCATCTGCAATAAAACACTAACATAGATGTATCCACTATAAAAAACCAGCCGCATCCATACTGCTATCAAAACCTGCACTGAAACTAATTAATTAGCCAATTAATTAGTTTAATGCTCATTGAAATACCTGTACACATGCTGCAATCACTCTTTTGACTACAGTGTAAGAAAAAAGTCCCTTAGAAGAATCTGTAGCCTTTCCTTTGAAGTCTTCAGTAATCCAGTGGATCCCAAGGCCCCAAAATGGTTAGGCAGTGTTACGCTCAGTCAGCATGTCAACACAGAAATGCTTGTTCACCATCTGAACAAATATTGTGAAAACAAGTTGATAGAGTTTATGTGGGTTTTATTAGTCATCCAAACTCCAAATTCCCTGCTTGAAAAAATTATGTGAGATAACTGGGGATACTGCTAATTTCCCAAACATCGCCTTTCTCTGCACCCCATAGGCGCCTACCTGGCTCTTGCTATTGCTGTTTGCGACTCTGTTGCAATTCTGAATCTGTAATATCCTTAAGTAATTCTTCCCTTGGTTCCTTTGTAAACTTACTGGGACTTTGTTTTGAAATACCTGCACCTGGCTACTGGACAAAAGCCAACTGATACCATTCCCTTCAGCTGTTTTGCCTTCATTCAATTCAGTCAGCTCTTTTAAGCATGAAATCATTTTCTCTGATTCACCAAGATAAACTCCTGTAATAAAACCTCTCTTATTTTAACTCCTCCTGCTTGAAGATTCAAGATGGGAACTCCGTGAGCGATGAACAACAGTGATTAATGCACAGATTTATCGCTACTTATGCAGTAGCAATAAATCCTCCTGGCAAAGGAGGAAGCTGACAAAGAACTACTTAAACTCAAGCTAAATTAGCTGAGGAGTTTCCTCTGAAGCAATGTTGGCTTCTACACTTGCTGTGAACTTAGCTCTTCAAGGAATTTATCAGTTTCTGTTCCTTTTGCATAGCTTGAAGACGACAAAAACAGAGACTTACCTTGCTGCCATGAAACAAGGGGCACAACTGGACTCACATACTTCTCAGAAACAGCATCAGATCATTTCCAAATAATTCACAAAAGGCTGGGTTAGAGTCTAGAAGTGGGGTATAATTTTAAGCTTGGGGGTACAACTAGGGCTGAACTGCAAGAGGAGAAAGCTAGCTGCTCCCCATGCTCTAGATTCACATCAGAGAGTGAACTTGGTGTGAGCAGGGTTTAAAGAGACACTAAGAATAAAATTACACTGATCTCATATCAGCACCACACAAGGCTTCACATTAATCTTGTAGATTAAAAGCAAAACTGAAACTGTATCTGTCAAACTAGAAATCAAAAAGGAGTTTTATTTTAATTGAGGCTGGCTAAGTGCTTTCTGATCTAAAAAATAACATGTGCTCAATAAGCCCTTTTGTGCAGAGCAACAATTTCTTATTCAGCTTTGACTTTTATTAAAAACTGAGCAGACCAGCACAATCCAGAGACCCAAACCATGCAGGAACCCAGAATCAGAGCAGTGCATGGCTGCCAAGGGCTGCAACTACCAAATGGTTTGGCAATGTGGAAAGATGTCTGATTCAGGTTTGTCCCAGCTCTTTGCCTTCTCAAACATCGTCAGACACAGTAGCCAGAGTGAGAGTTTACTAAAGGTGGGATATTTCTGAGGGATGGGAATTTTGTGACAAGTGAGCGTGAGATTCAAGATGAGAACCCAGATTTCCTGATGTCTCACTTCACCACCTAAGCGCAACTTGTCCTTTCAATAATAATCAAACATTTTAAGATACTTACTTGCAATAGTGCCAGACCACCATACTATATCTGTTAAGTACGAAGTACCTGAAAGAGGAAGTATAGGAAGACGTATTAGAAAAATATGACATTGCAATATTGGAACTACGAACAGCAAAATTTCAACAGTCTCAACTATTAAGGATGTTCACCTTAACCCTGTTCTTCAAGGCAATGAGTGGGAGGAAAAAAAAAAAAAAAAAGAGAGAGGGTCCTCAGATTTGGCCTAAGTGTCCAAGTTAATGCGATGCCTTAAGACGGTCTAAGTCAGAAGTTCTGATTTCCAGTTTGAAGTACCTATGCTAATGTGGTATTACATAGAAAAGCATCCAAAACATCAGCAAATGCTTCTGAGTGTGACATTAAACATACCATTAGATTAGAACCATTACTAGAATGGGAAACCTATGGAAACAAAACATGATTTGGATCAATTTGATAATATGGCTCAATGAAATTGTATCAGAGACACTGCAGCAGAGAAATTGTTTTGGCACGCAGTTTTGGCAGTACTGTAGTGTGGACCAATCCTCCAGCATTTGAGTTTTGGAAAGCGCTACAACTGAAGCCTCTCAATTCCTGATGTACTGTCCCGATTCAAAGAGAGGGATTAAAAACTCTGGATTGTCCCTTAGTGCCTCCCAAACTCAGGGATTATTATTTTCACTGTCAGATTACAGGCTCTTGCCTTGGCATGTGCCAGGGAAGCCTGTGCACCACATTTTGTAAATTGTGCTTCTGCAGAACATCAAGGCTAATGACTGCTTACTAAACTAAAGCATGGCTTCCACCAAGTGACTTTGGCATCACGTTACACTCTTACGTTCTGCTCTTTCTAGCAATTCAGCTCTGCGTTTATATGGGAAGATGCTCTCTCAAGAGCTGCTGAAGCAATAGGCAATATTGTACCAATTCTGAAATCCCAAATGAAAGAGAAACACAGTAATCTATAACTCCAGAGATATATAAAATACTAAGCACTTGGAAATCACGCTATATAATTGAAATGAGATGGAAAATGACTAATGAAAATGGCCAGCTTTAGAGTGGGTGTAATAATTTTTTAGACTTTTGTTATTGCATATAAAATAAAAACACTGTTGGGGGCACAAATTATAGAAAATATTGACTCAAGTAAGATAACTTTGCAAAATATTTGTCACCCGCTGCTGTTTCTAACTAAGCAAGGATTACTAATAGCATTGATACTATATTATTGATTCAATAGAGAAGACAGAAAAGAATTGAAAGCGCTTCCTTGTTAATTATACACCACCTACTGAAGCCAATGGAAAAAAGACATCATCTGACACTGATGATCTCGGGCTCACAGTTCCAACTGCTAGATTCAAGGCAGAACCACCCTGCTTCACAACATTAAATCGAGAGAAACTTAGGGTATTTGCCTGGATGTCTCCACACTGAGCACGGCAGTAAGAAATACTACAAATCGCTCAGCAAGACACACAAATAAACATCAGTAATACCTTCAAAATGGGATGTTTTACAGCTAGCTGCCAGGGCTGAGAAGGCAGGCACACACCCATCACCCACTGAACCCAGTGCTCCACTGAAAACTCTTCAAGAGTAATTAGACCCAACTATGCTGCAAAATGGAAACTTCCTCCAACTGCCTTGGGATGGCAAGTCAGTCCTTTCTCCCATGTTTTCTCATCATTTCCCTTACAGAAAAAAAGATTTGTATTTATGACACAAACATGATCTCTCTGTGGACAATAAAAATGGATTACAGCCACCTTGGAGGGAAAGGGACACTATGCTTGCAAAACAGTAGTTTGTCTGAGTTCCTTAACTGTAAGGTCATTGCAGAAAAAGGCAAACTAAACTTGTTAGATCAGGCTGCCAACTGGTAGTAACATCATTGCAAGCTTGCTGTGCTCCCCTGCATCTACCCTGAACACGCTCGATGCAGCAGGCACTGGAAATGGCACTGCTGCTCCAGCCCTAACCATCTCAAATACGTGCATGTGTATACATATATTTACATACACACATATATACAGAGGAAATACTCAGCATGTCCTGGTCCCTAAAAAGGATTTTTCATAAGAGAGTTCCCAGAACATCCTCATACACACACAGACACCATCACCTACAAAACAAGTGGCTATTGACCACAGAAATACAAATAAAAGGCCTCATGCAACCTCTGTTTACAACTTCCCCCTCACATAAAAGCATGATACAAAGAACAAATAAATATATTGCATTTTCCTATATTCAAAGCAGCAAGATGCAACTAGCAAATGCTATTCAGAGGCTGCATGCTTTGAGGAGCTCCAATTTCAGAATAAAATACAGAAGATCCTCATACTCTGTGAATTTATGGCTTTGTTTTGGCTAAACTGTCTAGATAAACATATTCAGGGACTGTGCTATCTCAGAAAACAACGAGGTATGGGATTTCAAAGTGAAAAATAAAAGAAAAATTATTTCATGTTTCTGGTGTGCCTGACTTCCCCGCAAGAAGAAACCACCACGCGACTGATGGAACTGGACGCGTATGTCCGCGGAAGAGCTGGAACAAACAAGTGACAGGTCGTGCTGCTGCTGTTCATGGCAAGACACTATCTGAGCCAAAGAAACGGGTAGGAAAGTCCCACGAGCACGTGAAAATGCCGCAAGAGAAACCTATGTCCACACGCACACGAGCTCAGAGTCCTTCATCACAGCCCTTACGCCGCGCTCCAGGCAGCGACCGCTGATGTCAAACACGCTTAAGGCGACAAACTAAGGCCGAGCCCCCCGGCCTCCCCGCCGGGAAGGTGTCCCCCGCTCCAGGCGACACCGCCACTCCCCCAGGCACAGGGTCCGCCACGAGCCGGAGGTGCCTGACCTCCGCGCCCGCCGGGGCTGGGCCCCGCGGGACGGGCTGGGCCCCGCGGCAGCCCCCCACAGCCGCGGCCCTTCCGCGGGGGCTGCGCGGGGCCCAAGGGAGGGAGCGGCCCCGGGGGAGGCCGGGCTGCTGCCGGGGCGAGGGGGGGTCGGGACCGGTCCCGCACGGTGCCGGGGGCGATGCTCCGGAGACCTGCGAGGTTACCGGGGTAAGGCGATGGTGCGGAGCGGTGAAAGAGGCTGGGAAAGCCCCGGGGACGGAGGGGGATGGGGTGGGGGGTGCGGTCCCGCCCGCCGCCACCACCGCAACGGCGGGCCCCTACCTCGCCCGCGGGCCCGCACGATCCCCTTCTTCTGCAGGACGAAGGTGGAGCCGTTCACCAGGCTGGAGACCACAGCCACGCTCAAGCCCAGCGACACGGCGGCGGGGCCGGGGCTCTGCGCTGGCCCCTCGCCCGCTGCCGCACCGACCGCCATCCGCATCGCCCCGCCGAGAGCTGCCGCTGCTACTGCCACGGCGGCTGCCCGGGCCCAGCGCACCCGGCCGCGGCTCTGCGCCGGGACCCGCCCTGCGCCGCGCTGCCCTGCGCCGCGCTGCGCCGCGCTGCGCTGCGCGCCCCGCCCCGCCCCGTCGGGGGCGGCTCCGGGCGGGCACCGGCGGCAGCAGCGCTGCTGGCGCTCGGCCCGCGCGGGGACGGCAGCACGATGACGTCATACCCGTGGTATTTCTCCCCCACCTCGCCGACCGCCGCTCTGACGTCACGGCTTTGTGCCGCCCTTCTCCGCGCTGGCACCGCGGGGGGCGAGGCGGCACCGGGCGGAGAGGTGCCGCGCCGGCCCCGGTGCCGCTGCTGGCGGCTTGCAGCGTTGTGGGGCGGGGGTGGGGGGTTCCTCGGCGTGGGGAAATACGTAGCAGAAGCTGCGGTCCCCGCGGGAGGGAGCTGCGACCGCTCGTGGGCAGGGGAGCGCGGGAGGACGTGCAGGGGGATGCGGGAGGACAGAGGGATGCAGCAGGACAAAGGAGTGCGGGAAGATGTGCGGGGGGATGCGGGAGCACTGGGGGATGCAGGAGGATGTGCAGGGGGGTGCAGGAGGACAGGAGGATGCAGCAGGACAAAGGGGCGCAGGAGGACAGAGGGATGCGAGATGTGCAGAGGGACGCGGTCTGCAGGAGGAGAGAGGGAGCCAGGGTTTCTGGTGTGGGAGCAGCGCTGCTTTGCAGCGCTCTCGCTTTCCCTTGGGGTTTTTAAAATTTGTGTCAGCTCCCCGGTCTGGCCGAGAACACGGTGCACTGTGGTGGCAGGGTAGGAGCAAGCAAAGGCCAGGCAGGGGCTCAAGGCCACCACTGTAGCCCCCACCCGTGGCCCAGAGCTGTGGCTCGATCCACCCCTCCACCAGCTGGGTCGATGTGCTGGGCAGAGCTGGAGAATCAGCAAGGGAGTATGTGGCTACAGACTGGGAAAGTTCAGCCGCTGCCAGGGGTCATGCACATTGCCTGAAAACTGTGGGATCCATAATCACCCTGGTTTTGTCCAGCAGTAAATCCCAGAATCTATGTTTATTTTCAGGAAAAAGTTCGCTCTCTTCTAATGGCATAGGGCAAGTTCAGCTGCTCAAAATCATGAGTCTCCCAGCCTCTCTCAGCTATCCTTCAGCAACTTCCATGTTCTGGGAGGGCAGAACATAAGTCATCCCACCATCATGGAGAAGGGCTGGAGGTTCCTCTAGTAGCAATACCTCTGGGCCATCACAGGGATCTCTTTTAAATCCGGTTGGCGGCCGGTCACGAGTGGTGTCCCCCAGGGCTCGGTTTTGGGGCCACTCCTGTTTAACATCTTTATTGATGATCTAGACGAGGGGATCAAGTGCATGCTCAGTAAGTTTGCAGATGACACCAAGTTGGGTGGGAGTGTTGATCTGCTCGAGGGTAGGGAGGCTCTGCAGAGAGATCTGGACAGGCTGGAGCGATGGGCTAAGGCCAACTGTAGGAGTTTCAATAAGGCCAAATGCCGGGTGCTGCACTTGGGCCACAACAACCCCCAGCAGCGCTACAGGCTTGGGGAGGAGTGGCTGGAGAGCTGCCAGTCAGAGAGGGACCTGGGGGTGTTGATTGACAGCCGGCTGAACATAAGCCAGCAGTGTGCCCAGGTGGCCAAGAAGGCCAATGGTATCCTGGCTTGTATCAGAAATAGCGTGGCCAGCAGGGACAGGGAAGTGATCTTACCCCTGTACTGGGTACTGGTGAGGCCGCACCTCGATTATTGTGTTCAGTTTTGGGCCCCTCACTACAAAAAGGACATTGAATTACTCGAGCGTGTCCAGAGAAGGGCAACGAAGCTGGTGAAGGGTCTGGAGCACATGTCGTACGAGGAGCAGCTGAGGGAACTGGGGGTGTTTAGTCTGGAGAAGAGGAGGCTGAGGGGAGACCTCATCGCCCTCTACAACTACCTGAAAGGAGGTTGCAGAGAGCTGGGGATGAGTCTCTTTAACCAAGTAATAAGCGATAGGACAAGAGGGAATGGCCTCAAGTTGTGCCAGGGAAGGTTTAGACTAGATATTAGGAAGCATTTCTTTACAGAACAGGTTGTTAGGCGTTGGAATGGGCTGCCCAGGGAGGTGGTGGAGTCCCCATCCCTGGAGGTGTTTAAGAGTCGGGTCGACTTAGCGCTGAGGGATATGGTGTAGTTGGGAACTGTCAGTGTTAGGTTAATGGTTGGACTGGATGATCTTCAAGGTCTTTTCCAACCGAGAAGATTCTGTGGTTCTGTGATTCAGAGAATGTAGTCTCTCAAAGCATGAAGTGCTGAGCTGAAAACAATCTTCTTTGCTAGGCAGAAATATTTCATATCATGTATTTCATTGCAGTTCTTACCATTCCCAGGTATGTGTTGAAATAAATCAATTCATAAATGGATTACTGTGGTAATATCCATCGAAGGAAATGGGATATAGTATCTTGGCTCGGTGTAAATGGAAGTGGACATTTTTGTCATTTGTAACTATTGGGCATTCTTCCTAGCATAAATTTTAGCATTCCCAGGAAATACGAGTTTAGAGAAGAGGCAAACTCCTGAAAATGTTTCTCTTGTTAGCATATTTCTCAGTTTGCCTACACTGCTTGAGGCAGCTGTCCTAGGAGGGTGCAGGAAGGCTGCAATATACTTTTGTTAAGGTTTAACAGCAAGAAGATGTAATACTTATTGCAGGATTGCCAATATTTTCACCTAGATTGCTTCATCAGGTCATTGTATAAATATTGAATGCTATGGGAGAGAGGATTTCATCCTTGTGAGGCTCACAGGACCTGCAAAATGAGAACACAGGAGGTGGAGGAACAGTTATCCATAGCAACCCTTGGAAGCAAAGATAGAGGTGAAGACAAATACAGGCTAATTATAAATATCCATTTCTGATCTATATACAGCCTAGTAACATGTACAGTAAAATTTATTGCAGGAAATAATTTATGCTTGCACAGTGGAAAAATGATACGCATTTAACAGCCTTTGCATCTAATTATCAGGCAAGTTTCTAAACAAAGCTCAAACCTGGCCAGTTTTTATACTCAAGATCTCTGTCTGGTGTGGTTGAACCAAGATGAAAACAGGTGCCAGAGATCCCAAGAAAACAGTTTATTTCTCTCTAGCCATGTCATTTTAATCTCCTAACTGTAAAATTTACATATGCCTTTCTAAATTATGTATTTGGATAGGTAATTCTAAGTACACTTAATCTGCCTTATTCAGTTAGTTACTATTATATTTGCTCTATAATAGTTGTGGTGTTCTTAAGGATTAGTCATGGACTAAAATAATAAGCACAGCTCTGATAAATATTACATTTGCAAATATCTTGAAAAACAGAGCCTGACTTCTCTAACGTCTTATAAGATCACTTGATGCAAGAAAATCTGCACTATCTCATTTACAAACATTTTGGACCAAAACATAAAGGTATCTCAAAGATAACAGCTGTTATCATTACTTGAATGGAAATTAGATGACCTTTCTTAAACCATTACATACAGTATATAAACTCCTAAGGTCCATCTAGTCTTCTGAGACTGAGTTTTATTGTGATAGCATCATTCCTCCTGCCAAAGTTGTGTCACATGTTTGTGGTATTAGAAAACAACATGCTTTGGGTTAGTTTGGATTGCACATTGCAATACTGCAGTATTGCTGATGTCACAGCGGTCTGATGTCTCATGAACACAGAAATTGCATAGGAGGAACCTCAGATTTATGTGGCATTTCCTCCAACAAACTCTGCTTCTCTCCAGTCTTATCCAGCTCCGATGTAAGCACTCATAGTACTAGTTGGCCACTTACTGCTTAATTCAAGCACTATGTGAGAGCTGGTATAAAAAGTGTACAGGTTGCTTTATCAAAGTAGCTAACTCTGCTCTGGTAGAGTATGGGTGTTCAGAATTAGTCAAAAGGTAGGAGCAGTATTTAATAGACTTATGTAGAGCTCCTACCCAGAGGAAGGGATGAGCGATTGAGGTAAGTCTCTTGGAAGTGAGTGAGCAAAGTTGGTAGAGGTTCCACCATTTTGTTGCAGGGTAATGGACCTTTTCTGGTTAAGATGGGTTCTTCCCTGATCTGAAGGGGAAGAAAAATGCTTCTGCCTGATCTAAAGGAGTGTATTGTTTTGTCTGTAATGGCTTGGATTCCTCTGTTAAGTTTGTTTTATGTATGTAAAATATTTTTTTTTCTTTTTAATGAAAGCTGGTTGGAGTATTTTATCTAGGTTAGAGGGAAACCTGATCATTCTGTATCAGACATAGAATGAGAACACTATCTGTGCCCTGAAGATAATCTGAAGCTCCTTATAGAATAGCTGGGAGAGCAGGGTGGAAGTTTACCAACAGCTGTATCAGACCCTGAAGCAACAGCAGTAATTCTCCTTGGCAGAAGCACTATAGAGATCCACTTTGCCAGCAACTGAAGCAGTAAGAACTGAGACTGCAAAGAAAACAGCAAGAAGACAGTGGCAATCGTTGCTATTTTTTCCAGCTCTTGAGAATCAAAGACCATCGTAAGGGCAGTTATATGAAAACTTGTGTAATGGTCCAATGATCCTAGGCCTGAAGATGATCTAAAAATCCTTTCTAAGGAGTCTTGGGCTGTTGCCTGGAGTATAAAAGTAGCTTTGATATAAGTGGGCCATCACTGGTATAAGTGGGTCCTGCTTTGGCAAGGAAGTGACTTAAATCTTGGTTGTAATCTAGCACTTGATTTGCTATGGGCATCCATACCAGTGGATGGGAGAATGAATGGAAACCTGCTGAAAGGTACCGCACTGCACTGATGGGTCCTGTCAGCTTTTTTCCTCTCTACTCCATTAATACTGTCAGCTTTTTTCCTCTCTACTCCATTAATAAGGACTTTGTTGAACTGAACCAGAGAAGAGAGTGTAGAGTCTTTGGGCCCAGATTTGGGCTTTTAAAGTCCGTAGTGGCCTTTGTGAAATGAAATTGTAGTGCTGAGCTCTACTGCACTGTAAACAGTGGCCATGAGACTCCTGAAAACATCCTCTGGAGCTGGAATTAAAGAAAGTCAAGCTCAGCCCTAATGTCTGAATGTCTGAAACTGCAACAAAATTCTGCCTTATATCCTATCTGCAAAATGGGTTGTCACACAAGTTTCTGTGGTCTCTCTGTCCTATAGGTTACAAGAAGAAAGGCAGCCCTTGGGGTACACCAGCTCTTTTCCAGGGCAGAACAACAGTCTACAAATCAGCACAGTCCTGAGTGGAAAAGTGAGGGCAGCTTAGGTTTCCTTTGTTAAAGGGTCCAAGGTTCATGCCATGGAGCTTGTTATCAATGTGCAGTTTCTTAAAGTCTGGTCTGAATGAGTAACAGAAGCTTGCTGTCACTTTTGTCCATGGAAAACAAATTCTTTGCTAAATGACAGTGGCCACATATAATTCTGGAGTTTTGGAGAACTTCAGCATCCTTCCTGAAGAGATGGTGCAAGACTGATGTTAGATTATTGACACAGAAAGCATGGCAGGTATACTGCAGACAGATCATACCATTTCAGCTCTCCTGGGAGGAAAACAGATCTCTTCAGAGAGAATCTGTGCTTTGTGCAGCAGGCAGAAGCTAGACAGCTAGTTCTGATGTATGTTCATGATCACGCTGCAGAGAACCCACATTAATTAACATTGTGTCTACTCACATTTGCTGTTCAGAAATCACTTCTAGACCCCCAGTGACTAGGGACACCGGAAAAACACAGATTTTCCAGTTAAGCTTGCAGCAGATGGTATAGTCCACCTACATTAGCTGCAAACTCTGACCAGGGCATACTCTTCTGTGCTGATTTCCAGCTACTGAGTACATCGTCTTAATGTAATGAATATAGCATATGTATATCCAGCTCTTTGTCTTCATATACTGAAAGGGTGGTGAAAGCCAGCACACAGTAGTATTTTAGCATGAACCTTTAGAACAAGTCTTCCAATGAAGGCATGGTCATCACAATCATCTAAAAAAAAAAGCAGGCTCTATCACAATCTTGCATGTGAAGAATTTGCATGTCTTTCCCATACCTTGGCTGTTAATTAGCCAGATTAATCTTCTGCGTGAGCTAAAGGGAGTTCTGGACCATGTTTCAGACTTACAGATGTTGTTGGTATGTTATTATAAGCTTTGACATGGTGATCTAAATCAGTTCATAAGCTGCATACCAAACTAGTGTGTAGTAATCATTGAATCACCTATGGTGGTAGTCTCTTCCCGTTAAGCTGAGTGGACACCAGTTTTAGGGTATACCTTGGAGACTTGGAGAATTCACATTCTCTCAAGTGAAGAACTTTGGAGGAACTCCTACTAATCAAGTAAACTCTCTCATAAGATTTGCTGGGTAGTTCCAACAATATATGTATGGCTTTTCTACTACATTGTTCCTCAGAAAATCATCTTTTCTATCACACACCTCAGAGAATATAGCAGCCAGCTGCCTGCTCAGAGATCAATCTTTGTAAGGTTGAGTGCATCCTGTACTCCAAAGCCTGAGTTTTATTGTAAAGTTTATTTTTACATGGGTGCTTTTGAATGGAGTTTCAAGGCAATGTTGTTGGAAGGCTGGTAGTGCATTGCAATGTATCTGAACTGGATTTTTTTGTCATCAAACTAAACAGTAGGGTACCAATTTCATCATAAGAATGGCCCATATTTAACTACTATCCTCCCGAGGCTTCACTTTCATGCATTTACAAATCGTAAGCCATTGAGCTCCTGGGACCCTGTTATTCAATTCTAGGCGTTTACAATATGCCACCATCACAGTAATATGTTTTATCTGCTAAATATGTGCCTTCTCAGCAGCAAAGCTACATCTCTGACTTCATTCACCATTGCCCCTGAGGGCACAAAGAAGCAGCCTGTCTGCTCTGGGAGAACAGTACAGAGAAGCTGGGGTTCCCAGCTAATGGGCTTAAACGGGGTCCTAGCAGGAGAAATGGTGATGGGCTGATGCAAACTGTTTCTAGGCAGAGTCTACCAGACAATGCATGGTAGAAGGAGGCTTTCCATGAAGTTCCTCTGCTCCAAATCAGAGCAACTGCAGAGCCAGCTACTTTAGTATTTAATATTTAAAACTGAGTTTAATATTTAAAACAGAGCTGATTTGAGAGTTGTAATGGAAGGCAGCTGTGGTAGTTACTTATCTAAGCTGGAAGGAAACCTAATGGCATAAGGTTGGTCTCACTGTGTTTGGCAGATGTCCAGTGTTATCCCACAATCACCACACATGCTGATCTGCACCTTTTAGTAAGACAAGGCTATATTTATATTAAGTGTAACATTAAGATCTTAGGCAATGTCAGAAAGGCATTGTCACCTTCTAGGGAAATTCATTCATTTTCTCTAAATCCTGGCAATGTCTATGCTGAAAAGTAATTTTTCATAGTAGTTAAGGTGCCTGTTATGTGATATGTCAATATTAATGCCCTGTTGTATATCATGGATCATAACACAAAGTGGGTTTTAAAGATGACTAAAAGACTTGGGCTGAATTTGGTCTAAGTTCATGCAAAGCTAACTAATTTAGGTGAAATTGGAAGTCATGTTTCTGGTCCCTAGCAGATGAGGTACTGGTGATGCAGGACAATTATTAGACTGAATTACTGAGCTGCTTCTCATTTCAGCTATTCTACTTATGCATTTGGGGTCTCTTTGGCATACATTGGTCTTAAACATTTCTTTGATAGTGCTTGTCCTCAAATACTTACTCTGAAGCGGTCAGTCTCTCTTACAGTTCTACTGCTAGTTGGCACAGCGTTATGTGTGGATATATGAAGATTGTCATTACTGGTACCCTGACAACAACTGACTTGTGCACAAAAGGTATTAGGGTTGCTACACTGTCAGAATGAGATCTGAGAACAGGAATCCCTGTGCTTAGCTGTCACTAACTTTGAAGTGACTAAAAACCTTTTCTGGCTATATGAGATGTCCAGCAAATATTGTAGGTAGCGTCAATCTTCAGGGCAAGTCTTCCTTTGTACAGACTGCAGAGAGATAAAGTGGTCTTTAATGTACATCGTACTATCTCTAGTTTTAATGATTAAGAGTATTTTCATTATGATTTTAATGATAAGCACTGCTGAAATGCGATCTTGTGGTTGAGAGTCATGGATGATTATAACAAATAATAGTGTCTCGGGTCTAATGATCTAATCTTAAACTCAGTGAAATGATGAGGTTCCTTTGTCAAATAAATGTGACTTAAAAAAAGAAACAGAACAAAACAACACTTTTTAAAAGGAACCTGCAAACAAAAGAGTATTTTAAAATCTTTTGTCTCAGGACATCTTCCCTTCGAATGAGGCTGACTGCATAATAGCACTCTGAAAGGCAGATAAGATAATTGCTACTTCAGCAATAGAACAGCGACAAGGCCTGAAGTTCCTTCCTCTTTGTTATTTAGCCAGTAGCTGAAACAGAATAATTCTCAACCTTAATGTTTCTTTTGGACTCTGTTTGGCTGACTTCAGTTTTGGCAACCCCCAAAATTGATATTTGGGAGATTTCCCTCTTCTGGCCCTTAAATAAATCATTGTGTTGTCTGTTTGTTTTGTTCTTTTTTTTTTTTTTTTTCCTTTTAACTTCTTCTGCCCCACTCTGAGCTCAGGGACAATGATAGGTGCAGCAACACCTGCCAGGTTAGAGCAGGGAAGGCTCTCAATCACTGTTGAAAATTCAGAGTTCCCTCTCCTCAAAAAGCAAAAAGCCAGCTGGATTTTGAGATGGGCATTAGTCAGATGTGTAGGGAGAAGGAAATATGCCAGCTGCAATATCAAGTAGAAAGACAGAGATCTTAGCTCTGGAATCAGAAGTATACTTCACTAATACTGCAGTGCACCCAGGACTACTGCCTGGCTTAGGAGGAAGACACATTTTGGGTAGAGGCTGGCTCTTTCTGCAAGTTCCTATACGCATGCCCATTCTTTCTGCTGTGGGAATGGCTGAGGAGCACTGTGCCTATAAGGTATCCTGCACAAGTCATGGTGGGCCATCAAGCATTAGCCCCTTCTTCCTTCCGCCTTTGAGATGAGAGGGTGCCAAGTGGTTGCTGACAATATAGCGGGATGGAAAAGTGCTATCCCCTTTGGAGCCTGGGCACCTGTATCGTAAAACACAAACTCTTATCAAATGATCAAAATAATGAGAAAAACAGTAGTAGCAGAATCAAAGCCATGGCTTGCCTTGCTGCTAGAAGGTAGGCTACAGCCATGCAGGAGCTTGAGGAAATGACCACCATGCTGAGATGCTCAGACAAAGTGGATGGAAGGTTTTTTTTCTGTCGAGTAAATCAGCCTGCTATTTGCAGTAGTGCTTAAAGCAAATACATGAAAACACTTGCTCATCTGAACTGTGAAATGAATGCATTACAGTTAGCCTCTGAGATTCAGTACTGAGCTCTTCTCAGTACGTTAGATTAAGCACATGGATCTACTAAAACCAGCATGCTGAGCAGGAAGTGTCACACCTAAATGCCACCTAAGTGTCTGGGCTGTGAGCCTTCTTTTCAACTGTTTCACTAATGTTTGGGCATCTTTTTCCATGCACAGAGGATTGCAAGCAGGAGTATACAGGTTTTTGAGTACATAGCAATTATTCATTAGTGATAGCACCCAGAAGATAGCCTGGCATGCAAGACTCAGCACCGCAGGGCGGCATGTTCTCGGTGGCCACACAGTTGTCAGTCATGTGAGAAAATACCAGTCTTTGTTGCTCCTTGGAGCAGGCTAATCCTCTGTCTTGCTGACTTGCAGTCTTCTAACTACCTTCTGGGTTTTTTCCTCAGTTTTCAAACTTTCACATTAGCAGTTTTCTCTTGAGGCCTTGAGTTAATAACTAATATGAGTCAACAATTTCACTTCTCTCTCTTTTTTTTTTTTAATGTGTTTTTCTTATCTTGCCTGGCTCTCTCACTGTCTGACAACAATTTTCTTCTGTAAAGCCACACATCTTAATTAATTAATTGGACCCTGGGCTGTGGGCTACTGTTTATGATCTTTGGAGAGGACATGGCATTTTAGCACAGCTATTCTTAAATTGATAATGGTTGCTCCATTAGAGACCTGGGGAATACATCACCTAGTGAGGAAAGGTGGCCTGTCCCAGGGGAGCTGCTGAGAGATGAGTGGGGGAGAGAGGAAAGCAAGAAGAATGCCTGGGAACAGAGCCAGGATGTGAAGAAGTGCTTAAAAGGTTCCCTCTGGGTGAGGGGACAGGCAGCACCAAGAAGCGTGGCTGAGACAATCTGTGGATTTTAAAAGCTGTTGGAAAAGCCTTCTTCTCCTGTTGTCTCTGGTCCTGGTGTTCCTGCTGAGGGGTACTGGTTTGTCTCTGTTGCTTGCAGCAGTTACAGACTTCCTTTCTCAGCCTGGCTGTCAGGAGCTCCTTCACCCCCTTCTCTCTCTGCCTGCTCCTTGCCATGTTCCCTGTTGCACTCCAGCCAGTACTTCCCCTGCACCCATCCAAACCAAAAGCAACTCTTATGTGGGAAGAGCACCCTAAATCCAGAATGTACTTATGGTGAGGGGGATGTAGAAAAGCAATCTGAGGACTGCTGGCTCAATGCATCTTCTCCCACACTGCTGAGGAGGAAGTGGCACCTCTCTGCATCTCAAAATAGCATGACAACATTTGAATGCCCAAATGGCGCAATGTGCATATATGACAGGGGTTTCTCTGTCACAGGAAATATCTCTGTAGGGGCCAAGTCATGCTAGTACCTGGCTGGCTCCCAGGGTGAGAGCTAGGGAACCTGTGGGGACAGATGCTCACTCTAAAGAAATTGCAGGTAGCATCCATCCATCTTCTGGCCCTTCTAGACAGATGTCCAGCATGTCAGCCCTGCCTAGCAGATGCTTAGGTGTAAATATTTCAGTGTGTTGTTGTTGATAAGCTCCCACTGTCCTTTGGGATGGTCTCAGAGGTGCTTCCTCCATCAAAGGGAGCCTTAGGTCTATCTCCTGTCATCATGTGACAAGAACTGCAATCTGCGTCATTCATACAAAACCTAACAGCTGGGAAAACTTTCCTTTTGGCTGCTGGTTTTTACTTGTTATTTGAGTGTTGACAGAGTCCCTCTCCTTCTCTGGAGTTTCCTCCCTGCTGTTTTCTTAGTGGGTTTTGTTATTGGATTTTTTTTTTTCAAACGTCAAACTGTTCTGTTCTACTCTTCTAAGTATTTTCTGGTTGGTTACCTATATTTCAATGACTAATGTTTCTGAAGGGGCAAAACTTTGTGCCTTCTATCTCTTTTCTAGTCAGACACTTAAAAATTACTCCAGTAGGTCTCCTACACTGAAATGAAGTGCAACAGTAATCATTAACTTTGACTCCCTACCTATATGCTAGAATTAAATGAAGAAAGTCCTTGCTGTGAAACTATTTTTCTTCAGTATAAGAAATAATTGCAAACTGAATCAGCAACTTAACTGTAGCATATGTATTTTTATAGTCAGTCATTTTTTCTCAGTCTGGCCAGTTTAGATGGCCCAAGTGAGTTAAACACAAAGTATGCTTAAAATGATGGTTCAGACAAGAAATGCCCAAATTCAGCCTTCCCATGCAATTTTAGTATGTCCCTCTAGTGAAAGTATATGCTGATATAGCAGTGAATCACTGCTGTGATTCACAGTACCTGTACAAGAAGGGTAGAAGACAGGAAGGAGGCTACTATGAGGCAGAGGTCCTCAGCTTCTTGGAATAGTTGAAAGATGTCAGATGACTTAGGGGTCCAGATGGAGGGGACTGTCATTTTCTTCAACAACTGAATACCATGTAGGACAGCTGGACTGTATTACTGTCAGGATCATGAGGGCCCTGTAGGTATGATTGCCCTGACCAGCCTCAGCTGGGACTCCCACTCCCACTCTCTGCCCACTGATGCAGGAGCTCCTCTGAAGCATGGGCCCGAGTGTAAGCTATGTCATAGTGGTGTATGCTCCCAGCCAGGTCCCTGACATGCCTGAACTGTTGTTTGCACCTCCAAGACTCAGCTCAGACCTTACTTGTCCCCTTGTCTTTGCCTGTCACCACCCTGCTCTGCTTGCCCAGCTCAGGGACTGTGCCCTGTTGGTGAAGGCACTGCCTGTGCTGTGGTGACCCTCAGCTCCTGACTTGCCATCCCTTCTAGAGTAGCTCTGCTGCTGCTGCTCCCTGGCAGTTAGCTCAGGTCTTCCAGAGCCTGGAGCTGAGTACCATGGAGCCTGTTCCCCAGACTGTGCCAGAGCCTGTCCCCAACAGCTTATCCACCCGGCTCCCAGGCTGCACATGGGGGCTTGCCACTGTGGTTCCTCCTGCTGCTCCTGGCTGACCTCCAAAGCCTGCAGGAAGCTGTGGTCAGCTTGCAGAGGCAGACAGCAGCCCATCAGATTTTTTTCACATTTCCAGCACGCAGAGCAACCTCTGTCCTCCAGCTCCTTGAACCCTTCAGCTAGAGTTAGGCAAGGTGTAGTGGTCTTGACCAGCAGACCACTGTACACTGGGGAGTTAGTGATCCACATAACAGTCAATCAGAATAGGCCCAGGTCTGTGCTTTGCTGCATATACAGGTTGGTTTTCAGGCTTGTGCTGTGCTGCACATACCCCTTGGATGCAGGAAAACCTCAGCATGCTTACTGCAACAGCTCCCACTTGGTACCAGTGATTACACCACTCGGTCCATGCCCTTATCTAGCAGTGCAGCAAGAAGTTCTCATGTGAGCATCCTTTCTGTTTGACAGTAGAAGTGATGAATAGAGTTGTTTGCTCATAAGGGAATACCATAATAACTTGAATGATCAAAATGGTGTAACCTTTTCCAAGGGTGGTGTGGGAATACAATGGAAGATTGGTGAGGAGGGTTGTAAACATGCTCAAGTGATTTGGGCTCGGGTGTCAAAAACCACATATATCATACTAATTGTTGTTTAGCTTTGTGTGCTTGACAGGTAGAATGTCTGCACTTAGATATCATAGGCCTGTGAGAGACTCAAAGGCACCTTATCAAACATCCTTGAGATTCCTGCTCTGCTGTGGGAAAGATCAAAGCACAGTGGAAAATTATGCCTGCAAAAATCCCTGATATACACAGGTGAAAGCAGCAGGTTTGAGATCTTTTTTTTCTTCTCCTTTTTCTGGCTAGCAAGGACTGAGCTCTGCAGTGCCTGCATCCTGGCTTGCATGCCTCTGTCCGAGTGCTGCTGTGTAGATCCACTGGGTCGCAAGGTAATGAGAATAAATTTACTTTTTGCATTTCATCCATGGTTTTGTGGTTGTTCCTGTGTCCTGCCTGTGCCAGCTCACACAGACAGGGTCTGCACAGTGTGCTGTGTGTGGATCAGAGGCTCATTCGATGCTGCGTGACTTGGGGTTTCCAGCATCTAAAGGGACATAAGATTATCTATACTACTCTCTCTTTCTTTATAGTGTTAGATTTAATAAATAGGATTTTATATGACACTTTACAGAGTCTGAGGGACTTTCTTACAGTATGATCATGGACAGGCATCTCCAAATGCAAAACATAAGGATACAGGAATTTACTAGTCAGATGCAGCTAATCTTTACTGCCTATCCAGGGACCCAGATACCAGCTGTCAGTCATGGCAATCACTGCACCAGAGAGGAGCATACCTGGACCCTTGGAGGAGCCCTGCCATGTCCTCCCTTACTACCCCCAGAGGAGGACCCCACAGAGGTAGGTGATCATCCCAGAGATCTTCATCCCAGAGACAGGATGCAAACAGAAAGAAAGGGTGAAGAGGGCCATTGTGCTGGTAGAAACTCTGCCACCCCATTGCCCATACTACTGCCTCATTGACACGATGGCAGGAAAGGAGGTGCACTTCAGGCACATCTATGTCTTGTTGCTCTGAATTAGCAAGGACAATCTGGCACATGGGTTCACCTATCCCCCCACCTCCCTTGCTGGGGGCCCTATGCATTTCTTATCAAGAAGAAGTATGGGGTCTCCGTCCCTCTGTAGATAGCTAGTCTATAGTATTAGACTAAATTAAATAGCTGTGAAAGTCAACTGATTTGTGGATAGTTTTAAAGCTATCATCCTTTAAGACTTTGGGAGAAAACATAACATTACATTAAATTTCTGTTTTAAGCAGCCTGACTAAAAAACCTTTCTTATACAAGCTTTTTCTTTCACTAAAGGCTCATCTTATTTGTAAGATGCTGCCTCAGTATCTGTTTTTCAGCATATAAGCACACTATGAAGTGACAAGGAGATGGGCCCAATCTCCAGTGTCAGAGTGGGAAGGAGGGAGAGGCTTACCACTCACTAAGTTTTGATGGAGTATAAACACGGAAGATTAAAGGGCAGTGAAAAAGATGATGGCTAGCTTGTCAATGGTAAGGGAAGGAAAGTACTGTGAGCGGGAAAAGGATGATTAGATTGGCCACTGCAAAAGAAGCGAGACTAAAAGGCAGCGAGAAAATTTGTAGGTCAGCAATGGCTGTGAGAGGGGGTGATTCTGAGATTAAAAATTGTGCGCCACCCAGGAGTGGCAGAACTTGTCCTCAAAAGGAAAGGTGTCACAGAGAATAGACTGACCACTGTCACTAACAGGGTGGAAGAATTTTTTTTAAATTAAAATATTTGCCAAGTACAAAATTGGCACAACAAAATGTCACACACAAAATTTCATGATATGAGCAACTTCATTTTTAAGGGTCATGGCACTCTGATTCTCATATCCTGCCCTTCAGGCAACGAATACACAGTGACTCCTTTATTACCTTTTCTTAAAAATAAGGGAGGTAAGCATGTGCCTTAGAATAAGCCAGTTTAGATTTGAATGTCTAAAATGGATGGAGAAACTAAATAGGTGTGAAATGACAGCATAGAAAATTCTAGTACATGCACTTTCTGAGTAAATCATCACCCCAGCAAAATGAAAACATTTACTAGCTTCAGATTTAGTTGCTTCTGGATGCTGAACTGTGCCTCTGATTCCAAGACGTCTAAACTTACCATCAGCTTAGCTGGGTGTGTATTTAAATAGCTGGTTGAACTGTGATGACTCTCCCTTTCCCCATTTCTGTGCTGTATCTTAGTTTCTAACAGCTTTGACATGCTTGGGAAGAGTAGCATAAACCAATGTTGTTATTGTAAGTCTATCCCCTTTGAAAAAGAGAGATTAGAGTTTTCGTCTGACACTCCCACCATGAAAAAACGATTAGTGAAATAGCAGAGCAAATTTTCTGTAATGCATTCTCTTTTCAGCATCCCTTATTTTTGTTGCTCACCGTGCACGTTCCTCCCACGATGGGGAGCTCTCTCACCAGGGAAATGGGAGGATGGGCTGGTATATCTTAAACTTGCACTGAAGAGCAGCACTATGCTAAATTCTTGGGCAGTAGGCCATCCCAGGAGAGAAGAATGGTTATTAAAGAGGAGAGCATCAGTGCTATATTTGACACCTTGTTCTAATGCCTTAAATGATTTTCTATTCACTTAGTGAAGGAAATCTAATGTTTAAGATAAGCAATCAGCTGCAAACCATTAGGTGAATACTTCCAGCTCTCAGGGTTGCTGCCCTTTGATCCCAGTGTCCCCTTCCCTTCCTTGCCTGGCACTGAACTGTATTTTTATAAATTATGGCTCACTCTAGGGCAAGATCTTGGAAAGCTCAGAAGCTCAAATACATAGGCAGCTCTTGTGAAATACACAAAAAATAGGTTCCTGAATGCATATCTGAAAGGAACACTTTATGTTTCTTTCAGAGATAACTTACTTAAAATCCTTTGGAGCTAAGGCAAGAGCTGACCCCAGACCCTGACAAATCTCATTTGTAAGCCATTTCAGAATAGCTTAGGCCAGAGACCATCTCAGTACTGCATGGTTTACTGTACCTGTATAGACTGATTACACCAGCGTGTAGGTTTCCTCCACTCCTTTATGGCAGAGGAGGGGAAAGGTGTCTGAAAGATTTTGGCTGTTGTACAAGTCTTGATATATTTTAATCTTGTGCTACATGGCTACAAAAATGGAGAATGCCAGGATGAGTATGAACTAGTATCCCCGTGACAGAATTATTTTTAACTTGCCCATGATTCAGCATGGGATTATTGCATGTTGTATACCTATGAAAAAGTTGTGTCAGTGAGCAGCAGGGAGAAAAGCTGCCTGTTTACCTTCTCCCCAGCTGCTGAACTTTGGTCATGCTGGACCTTGTGGAAGCGAGGCAGGATAGACCATGGCTCCTGTGGAAGGACCAGCAGAACTGACTCGCTGACAAAGTGAGGAGGAAGGGAGTCAGTAAGAGGGGAGCAAGTATGAAGAAGAGAGAGAAAGTCTGGTCAAAACAGACAGCCTATCTCTGGAGAAGACAGGCCCCCAACCATGCTTCAGAGGTCATGGAAAAGAGAGTTTCCATACACTCTTCTCTGCATACGCCTGCACTCGGTTAGCACAAAAACCAACTGTGAAGCGCTTTTAGACTTGGTGGACCCCACAGGTCAAGGGACATATTTTCAAGTCTTTTTAATATGGGTCATCCAGCAGATCTGAGGCTGCGTAATATTGCTCTGCTACAACACACAAGATTCACATAGAAAACCTCTGACGTATTTACTTTGGGAGAAAGGGAGGAAGGAGGGAAATCCAGCACTGCTCTTGGCTGACTCATGGTCCTCTGAGTCATGGAGAAAGCTGTGGCCCCCAGACGGACTGTGCATGGTCCCACAGCCATGACATTCAACGTTCCTAATCCTGTGAATCTCCATACCAAAACACAGTGCTACTTGTACCTACCCTTTTATTTTAAGGAGTGCCATTTATATGAAGATAGTGGAGTCTACAGCTTGTTATTTACATTGCATGCAGACTAAGGCTATTATAAGTTAGATCTTTTATGTTCAACTACCCTACTAATGCTTAAACCAGTAACATTTATTCAAAGGACTTCTCATTCACTGGAAGTTGTAACTGGTGAAACTATGCTATTGCAAACATTGTTGAAGTTCAGATGGGACTTAAAGCCTTAGATGCATCTGTGAGAAGATAAAGGCCTGGAGGAGAAAAAAGGACCTACTTGTTCCTCTACTAAAAGAGCTCCAGGGCTTTACACTGCCTGCTGCGTCCCCGGGCTTTTGCTGTTTCAAGGAGAGGCTGGGTAGGCTGTCACGCTTAACTGGTACTTTTGTGAGTAATCTTCATGAAAACAGAGCGGAGTGTTCTTAATTCTACTATCCACTATGTGTAAGTGCTCACTAATGTGCAAGATGCTTATGGTCTAGTCTGTGCTAAAAAAATAATCGACTATGCAATTTCTCATACAATTGTTAAGATGTGTGCTGGGTAAACACTTTTCACTTTCTTATAACTTTGAATGATGTTCTTCAGCTCAGACTTTTCATTATCAGTCTTAACCCAAGGGAGACCGAGTTAGAGTGTCATATTGTTTGGTACAGATTCTTGTACTGAGAATCTAACCATATGCAATATTACTGTGATGCTATTTCTGCCTTAAAGAAAACTTAACAGAAGACCTCTGTTGTTACAGAATTAAGGCTTAAAATATTAATGCGTCAGACACTGAGACAGAATCAAATATGTATGCTTCCTTATAGTATTAACCTATGTGTAAATATATGTGTAGCCTGTTATTCTTAAAGCCTAAGGGGAAAAGATTTAGGGAAAGGAAGTGTCAAAAGGGAATTCTCATTTGTCCAGGTTCCCTTCAGGCCCTTCCCTGAAGAGAAGAGCACAGGCAGCAGGAAGGAGCCTGGAGGCTAAAGGCCGGCAGGGT
Organism: Strix uralensis; assembly: GCF_047716275.1. Classification (NCBI taxonomy): domain Eukaryota; kingdom Metazoa; phylum Chordata; class Aves; order Strigiformes; family Strigidae; genus Strix; species Strix uralensis. Next base: position 62,885,563 of record NC_133973.1, read on the forward strand.
TAGATGACAATTAATTATCCCCTCGCTGCTGAAGGACTCTTTGCTGCCAGTAAATGTGGAAGCAGAATTATCTTCTGGAGCACTTGCTTGCCTGTTGAGGAGCAGGATTTGCAGGAGGTTTGCTTTTAGTAAACGAGCGGATGCTGCTGAGGAGAACGGACGTGCCTTTGAGTGCCTCAGTCTATCTATAGCAGAAGCTAAAAACAGCACTGGCAGGTGAGTTCCTGATAGCACAACGTGGGGGAACCACGCTGACTAGAAAGGCAGCCAGTGATGGCCTGTGCTGCTTCTTACTGGAAGGCAGAGTCAGCACATGTCTCTAATAGCCCTTTCCTCCCTTGGAAAAATAAAGCTTGAGGATAATCCCTGTTAACACAGGCAAGAGTCCTTTCCCTGTTCCTCACAAATAGTCTTCCCTGCCCCCCAAATCCATTTCCTGTGAAATTATTGTATGAGTAGATGACTTGGAAATAAGACCTAGCTGGCTCTGAGGCATTAAATAAAAAGGGACAAATGCTGATTCCATTTGTATAATTCCATTTTTTCCCTTTTTTCCCCTCAAATTCCAAGTACAAACAGAAGTTGATTTTTTGGTTTTTTTTGCTAGCATAATTCTATTCTTTTTTGGACTGGAAAAGGAGGTGGTCATCTCTGAGAGGATGGAAGTAAAAAATGAACTCATCCAACAATTTTAGTAAGTCTAATGCTGACAGAGGCACTGAATAATTTGTTTGCTTGTTCACAGTGGTAACCTACATATAAATCAATAGTTATATTTCTTGACTCGATCTTCTAGTGTGATGACGAAGGAGCAGTATCTGATGCTGCTGAAAATGCGCTGCATTACGGTAACAACTATAAAGTCAAGGAGCATGAACTGTGAACAAGAGGTGCCCAGAGCAGCAGCCAGGCTGGGATTAACACCGGTCACATGCTGCTCTCTGCTCTGCCCCTTCATAAAAGGCGAGGATAAAACCTGTTAGCTTCCTCAAGTCAGAGAACAAGGTACCTTCCCTTTCTGAGGCCCCTTCTGGGAAAAAAGGTTGTCCAGTCAGCTCCAGAGTGGTTTTGGGGCAAACATTTGCCACATTAGAGACATTTTACATGCCAGTCAGCCAGTGGAGCAGCAGGCAGGATCTCAAGCTTTTTTCTTTCATACCAAAAGTGGATCCAGCCATCTCCCAGTTCAGAGGCTCAAGATAATTTTGACAGTAATTAAGAATACTTTGTCTACTGTAAAATATGATTTTAGGCTGAGGCTAATAAACATTAGAACAATGTTCAACGTAAATTTTGCAATTGGCTGTTCTTTTTTGATTAACTCTTAAAGGCTGTTGCAGGAATAGCTGCAGTTATGCGATCAGGAAAAGATGAACAACAGCTAGATTTAAATTTGGAGAACACTGAGCTCTCAAAACAGTTCCAAACAAATACATATTTCTGAAAAGCATGATAGAGAAATAAAAGCAGGAGGACAAGATGTGATATGACTTAAATTCATTTCCTTAGAAAGACAGTTGATACTGGCATCGGTCCAGAAATGTAGTTTAAAGAGGCTGAAAGAAATATTAAGAAATAAATCAGTCTGAAACATAAATGTGTGGGTGTTTTGATAAAGTGGAAGGGATTCTTGGAAGGATGATGGGTGGGGGAAATAGGCTGAGCTTCTGACATTATGAAGAAAAATTTAAACCTATTTTTCATAGTGATTAAGAGTCAAATCTAAGTCATAGTGGGCAACAGGTGTGGATAACTCTATTAGCCTTGTCTCTATCCAGTAGGTAAGGTGCTTTCCTGCTATGCCATGGATGAGTGGCTAGTGCAGCAGCACCATTTCTATCTGCTCTGGCACAAAGAAGGAGAAACTCTTATGAGTTACCCCCAGATCTCTTCATCATACTACACAAGCCATTTATCCTTGTGTAATAAGTTCATAATGCATGTAGGAAAGGGGGCACAGTCTTTGGTAGTCTCCAAGCTTTTGAAGACTCTGTGCCCATGCCCTGTGGTGTCAGCCTGTCAGTGGTGCAGACACGAGGTGCATAATGATTATCTGAAGTCACTGTCTTACAGGCTTTGTATGTTCAGCGCTTTGGGGCTGAAGACTTAAACTCCAGTCTTTCAACTACGTAGAGCCCATATGAGCAGTTCCAGCCAACAGCAGTGTGTGTCCCATCGTGCTGTATGCCCTCTCCAGTGCTCCTCTGGCCTCATGACATCATTAAAATCCCTATTCTTCTCTTTCAGGAGCCAAAGGATGTGGAATTAGGCTGTCTTCACGATCACCTTTCCATGGACACTCTGGAATCAGCAGGTCTAAGTAACTTCCTACAGAGATACCTGAGATGATCTCTGCATTGCTTATGCTAATACATCTGAGAATACTGTGGAAATAAAAGAAAGATGGGGTGTTAATGTTGGTCTGGCCTTAGGACATCTACCCTTTTTGGATAATTATGTTTCTTGGATTGACATTGATCCTAGGCAAAATAAAGGGGGGAAAACTGATATAGCATTACACTACAGGAGTTAAAAGAGAAGAGATCGATGTAAGGAGATTTGGAAACCTTCCTCGTTAAGCAAAACAGATAATCTTTGCTGAATGACAAATTTTATTAAAGTAATTTTATGTATTTAATAGACATAGCTTTCTTAAGACATTAGATTGTTTTGACCAGAAGTTAGTTTTGTACAGCATTAGGCAAGTACGTATCAGATGAAATAGTTGGGGGGTAACTAAATGATACCAAGATCATGAATATACACTAGTATAGCTGTCATTGTGGAATCACTGAATAGACATGCTCCAGTGGGGCTCTGCACTATTCCCAACGTGCAGATAATGAACCTTGCAGATGACACAGGGACAGGAAGAGTGCCCCGCTCTCATCATGCAGAGAAACCTGCACTGTCACATAATCTGGGTTTTATCAAATTCGGCCTAAGAACAAGGAAGGTAAATTACCACTTGCAGAAGTGGGGTGGGAGCTGAGGAAGAAGAGGAAGGGGAAATGTATCCTCAAAAGCAGTTTGCTGTGAATAGGATTAGGCACCTCAGTGGACAAGAACCTGAACCTACAATCTTGATATATCAGAGCAAAGAGGACATATGGAAGTAGGTAATGTGACACAGAATAGAATCTCTGTATGATGTACTGTATATGGCATACTGAAATAGGTTGTGCAGCTCTGGTCACAATGTTTTAAAAGCATGTTGAAATGCTAGTAATGAAGAAAAAGCTTGTAAATTATTTGAGAGATAAAAGAAAATGTTTAAGAATGACCAACTTCAAGAACTTGGTTTACATCTCAACAAACAATCAAAGGACAATTTGATCAAAACATACAATCTCTTCCTTCATGGTGAGGGGGTGTTGATGTTCTTCAGTTCAGTGGGAAAAGCAGCAAGAATGAGTAGTTACTAGTTAGAAAGGAGTGTATTCTTTGAGTTTGTTTAGCAGTGGTGATGACCTGCTGGAGCAAACTCCCAAGGGGAATAATGGAAGATATATGGTCAGGGAGCTCCAACCATGAGCTGGCCAGTGAAGGAAGGGGAGTGAGGTGTGAGAGCAGGGCAGGTAGGGGCAGTGACCTCATTGACAAGGGGTGCAGTCCCGCAGTAGGGTGAGTATGACCAGGTTCATCCAACAGTCCAGATCACTGAAAAAGTCCAAAGTGGTGAATCAGGTCTGAGATCAAGCTTGGAAGTCAAGACAAGTAGTCAAGGTCTGGATCACTGGTACATGCCAGGCGTGGTGGAACTGCACTGTAGCTTAGGCAGAGACCAAGGGCAAGACTCTTATTTTAAAAGCATCTCTTGAGAGAAGAGGGGTGACCCACCATCAAAGCTTCTTACAGTTCTGATTCAAGGCCAGACAGTTGCACTACAGATCAACCTGGAGCCCGAGCAGCCAAACCCCCAGGAGCTGGGGGAGGATACACTTGGTCCCCTGATAGACATTTGCCTCTTGATGGCTTCACATCTAGGCTGGGTACATATTTTATGCCATCTGTATTTAATCCCCAAAGCATACATTTTTACAGCTTATGCTATACTGAAAAATGGACTGGATGATGTAATAATTCTGAAATTAAGGTCTACAATTGTATACATGAGTAAGCTATAAAAGTTATGTTCATTTAAGATGTGGAAGGTAATAATGCAACACTGTGGGAGTTGATCAGAAAGCATTTAGTGAAGAAGAACCCTTGTATTCTTGTTCACCTATGCAAACAGGTAGTAATTACAGCCACAGTTTCCTTTACTTGGTCCTTAATTGCACTGAAGTACTTTGATTCATATCATGTTAGAATCTGCAATGTTAGGCTTTTGTGGTTCTAAGGCCAGTAGTTCATTGCCATTTCTTGGTTCATGTTATTCCTTCCTGCTCCGCCGTTTTCAGTAGCTTAGTTCTCATGACTACAGCACCCAAGTTGCTCAATCCCACCTCCCAGTATTCGGGCCACTCTGAAATGCTGGCAAGTGTTTCCCTTCTGCCTCTGCTGCAGAGAAGCCTCCTGCCCCCAGAGCCTCTCCCACTGTGCGAATGAATGCTCAGCCCCTCAGAGTGTGTGTCTTTCAGACTGCTCTCAGGTGGCGTTTATTCAGCCTGTTGGCCATACTTCACACCATTGGGTCTTTGCTCTTGACAGCCTCAGCTGCATCATACAACATGGTCTCTAAGCCAGGGTTTAGGCTAGTCCAACATCCCTTAAATTAAAAAATTATATAGATTAAAAAATTAAATTAAAAATTAAATTATATTAAAAATATACTAAAAATATATTAAATTTTATAAACAGTCCTTGGACAGAGAGGCAAAAGTGGCCGTACTTGAATTCCAGGAAACTTACAGCTGTGACCCTTTCTAATAAAAATACACAAGGTGAGCACTCCAGCTGCTCTTTTTGCACAGAGAGGCACAAGACCTCTTGTACAAGAAAGAATCAAGCACTTAAATGGGGCTCTAGTCACCATACCTCTTACCCACTTGAAGCTAAGGAATGTCTTTGTGCTTATAGTAGAAATATCCTGGTTTCATCATGACGAGAGGTCTGTCAGGTATCCTAGAAACTAACAGGCATTTTGCAATGTATATTTATTTAGTGCATTCTTTTAAACAGATGCAGTGTAATTCCACCTCTAAATATAAGGGTAGAGTACTGGAAATAAGAATCTAATTATCTGTAAGGCACCCAGCCAGTGCTGCAGCTCCTACAATTTTTCTTCTGTTCAGTAATGGTAGGGCGGGCAAAAATCACCCTCCCCTGTCCTTGATCTCCACAATATTCTGGGTATGGTGAAGTGGATGAGTTCCAAAATATGCAAGTATGTACAGTTTCAAATGCAACGGTTGCATAAATCTCTGGCTCTTCTTGCAGGCATTGATCCTATACTCCAATAAGCCTATTCTAGAACAGGAGAGGGGTTTTTCAAGTTCATTGAGATCATCTGGGATTTTTCTTGTAATATTTTTACAAACTGAGATTACAGGGTTTGCTTAAGACTTTTAGCAGTCCAGATGTGATCTCAGCTTCAGCCATGTGGTTGCTGCAGCTCAGAAATTTTTAATTGATTTTTGTCAAAGTACTCAAGGTCATTCATCTGCTTATGCAGTATACTGTAAATCCTGGTGAATATTTTTAGCAATCTAAGTAATTTATGAGAGATTCTGTTCAAAATATGCAACAATAAAATTTTTCCAGACTTAGATGTGATGCAGCAGTACAGTAGGACAGAAAATGCTTGCAGAGTTTAAATTATGTGACTTGTGAAGGCAGAGTCTATAACATCTCATCCAAGTGGATAATTGTCAAACAGATGACTACCAACCTGCTTTTCCTTCAGAAGTTTTGGCCTGTGGTCTTTAGTTCTAATAATCAGTTTTCCTTTAGTGCTGTTCTGATGATCAGGGATGGCTCTTCTGTACTTTTCTTATCCTTGTTGGTGCTCTCTGGTAATACACTGTCTTTTGAATGTATTTAAAAATAGATGTTTACATTAATGTTCATAACACAAATATGAGAAGTCTGGGAATATAATTTTAGTTCAGAATTGCACCAAATTTTAAAAAATCAAACAAAAATTGGGTGATATATTATTACTGAAGTCCACAACAAATTACTATACATTATACTGATGAAAATAGTAAAGCTTGTGTGGTCTGTATGGCATTCTAATAGACTCGAGTGAACACAGATAATCAGGACTGCTCAGGATTTGTAATCTTTAATTTAGAGGATGGATTCTGTTAAGTACTTAAGATGGCTCTGCAAGATACTTTCATTATAAATGCCATTGATCTGAGAAAAAATGTATCGTTTGTTACTTTATTTAACAGTTGGGTTGTTAATGGGGACTAACTGTACACCATTTGTCACTTCTTTTCATGTCCAGGGTGGGTGTGTCAAGGAAATACATGGGATGCTGCTGAGAGCTAAATTTGAATGTAACATTTGTGTAACAGGCAAAAATGTTTTACAGTGCAAAATTATATTTACTCTGTATCACCAGCGCAGTTCTGAAACAAGACTTTGAAAAGCTAAACAGCAGAGCTGCATTAATACATGCAAAGTAATTTTCATTCGCAGAGTTACTTGTTTTGTACTTTTTCCATTATTATCATTCTTTACTTTGTTGTAGTAATATTTTAGACATACTAAAATTAGTGGCATGTTAATTTTTACTGTGGTTACATGATGGACATTTAATGCTTTAAGGGTCAAACTCTAACTTAATTTAGCCCTGTAGCAGCCCTTTCCTGCTAAACTAATATAACAAGACTGTCATGTAGATTTAATAGCAGGCACTACATGCCAGTGAAGTAAGGCAAAGCATCACTTAGAGTCTATCCAACTGGTCTGTCTTTGTGATCACTGTCAGCTAAAATACATCCAATTTACCAAAAAGGTCTAGTAATATAGAAGTAGCTGTAAAAGAACTGGCAGGAGTAAAATTATTTCCTTTTTGTATTGGAGTAGTGATATATTAAAGCTATATTGGTGCCCTCATTGCTACTAAAATGCCACTTGACCAGGCAGCAGTTAGCAAGCCTTTGTTATGTGCAGAGGAATCAGTGATGTTAGCTACTGAAATGATAGCTGTTTGTTTACATGCAAGTCAGCAAAACTTCTGCCCATATGTAGTTTTGACCACTCAAAGTATCATCTCTGAAGCCACTTATGACAGTTACGCTAGTTGGAGGTCTGTTTGTTGCTGATCTTACAAAGAGCTAAGGTGTTGGCTAATTTTGGCTCCATTGGCCTCTGTCAGGGAAGCCAACTTACAGCTAAGACAGTGTGCGACTCTTGTGCAGAACAGCAAAAGTTGCTAAAATCAGATGTAAAATATGTTTATGCAAAATGTTGAAGACAGTTAAAACTTACACTATTTCTGAGTATGTGAAAATATCTGCCAGAATACATACAGCTATGTATGTGCAGCATCTCCTACCTTACCACACTTATAGGCAGGGTATTGACATAGTGGTGAGGATGTTACCTCAGCATTCTTGCTAATACTTCGGACAATCTGTAAAAGGTGAAAAATTTGGCCATGAGTTGGTTGATGTGAAGCAACGTTTGCATGGGCAGGCCTTTTTAGCTGCTCCCTTTTGTTTCCAATTCAATTTGCCTTCACTCTATGCTAGACAAGTTTTATCGCATCTACTCTCCTCTGTAAAGTGTGTGGAGATGATCAGGGGGCTGGGGGACCTCACCTATGAGGACAGGCTGAGAGAGTCAGGGTTGTTCAGCCTGGAGAAGAGAAGGCTCTGGGGACACCTTATAGCGGCCTTCCAGTACCTAACGGGGGCCAACAGGAAAGATGGGGAGGGACTCATTATCAGGGAGTGCAGGGATAGGACAAGGGGTAACAGTTTTAAACTGAAAGACAGTAGATTTAGACTAGATATAAGGAAGAAATTTTTTATTGTGAGGGTGGTGAGACACTGGAACAGGCTGCCCAGAGAAGCTGTGGCTGCCCCCTCCCTGGAAGTGTTCCAGGCCAGGTTGGACGGGGCTTTGAGCAACCTGGTCTAGTGGAAGGTGTCCCTACCCATGGCAGGGGGGTTGGAACTAGATGATCTTTATGGTCCCTTCCAACCCAAACCATTCTATGATTCTATGATTCTTCTAGTGACATCACTGCATTAAAAGGTGGAGGAACTCCCTGAACTTTGTAAAAGGACCTAGAAAGATCTAAAGGGCTTTTTGGACTGTGGGCTGAATAACTCCTATATCTTGTACCCAGAAGGAAAGATAGAATCAAATTACTATTAATTAGCCAGTTAATGAATAATGAAAATAGACATCAGACATTTCCGTCTGCAGCCTCTTTTTGATTCCACAGACTGAATGAAGCAGGAAGACTTGAGAGAACAATCTGCTCTAATGCCCCAATCCAGCATGATTTCATGCCAGGGTTAAAGGTCAGAATGTGCTAAAGTAATCTGGAAAACGGAGGTTTCTGGAGCTTCTCAGTGCTGGAAAATCACCGTTAGAGAAAAATCTCACTGTAGAACAATCTTCAGTAAAATGTACCTCCAAGTGAAACTCGTGTCAGTTTGAAGGTCTGAGAAAACAGATGATCTGTGGTTATAGGCTTAAAGGATGTGCTTTTTTCCTAGCAAGTTCCCAAGTGGATTGAGTAACTGTTTTGTTAAATATATTGCCATCTTACATTTTAGAAATACTTTTTCTTAACTTGTTTTTTATGTACATGTGAAATACTTTATCCTAGCTTGTTATTTTACTATTAAACAATGAAAATTTAATAAGACAAGAAGCGTTGCATTTGTATTGCTATTTTTGCTGGGGTGGCTTAGGTTAATAATATTTTTTAAAAATTTGGGTGCCATAATTCTCTGCTGGAAAACTATTCTGATACTTCAGGGAGGTTGTAGTGACAATTTTGAATTATTGTTTTCTGAACAGAGAATTCAATATCAACACATAAACTGCTAACCAAATCCAGCTTGTAATTTCCTCGGAGTAAGCCAGCTCATAACATAACATAACATAACATAACATAACATAACATAACATAACATAACATAACATAACATAACATAACATAACATAACAGGACTAACATAACTGGAGTGAGTGGAGTTAACTTATTATCCGAATTGATTTTAGAAATGAGATCAAAGTCCTGTGACCTTTCTTATAAAAAAAAGTATTTCATATTTTTCTTAAAGATCATTGAAAGAGCCGAGACAAGTTTTTATGATTTGAGTAATTCATAGAAGTAAAAGGATCTTTTTACCTATGAAATGTTAATTAATAACATATTAATAAACAACTTCATTAATGTCAGCCTCAGAACTAGTTCATTATAAATGTGACTGGCAGTAAAACTAGATTTACCTTTTGGCTTTGCTTTCAAATGTAGTATGTCACCTTAAAAGCCAGCTCAGATTTTCACAGAGAAAAAAGAATAAACAAGCAACTGAAAAGAATTTAAAATGCCATCAGTAATTAAGATGACTGGTGGTATGAGCAACAAAGGCTAAGAACTTTAAAAAATGTTGCTGTCTCAAATATATTATGTTGAAAGTTAGAGTCCATCTGGCACAGAAGTAGGAGCAGGAATCAGACTCTCCAGGTGGTGGTGGAAGAAGACATGTATTTAGTCTTTTGAAATGTATGTGTATACAGAGCCAACAGTGCACACAATGACTAGGGGCCATTGTGCGAGTGGCAGGGATCCTGTAGAAGAAGGACGCTGAACTTCTTTGTGATAAAGCTGGAGTCTTACCACCACAGCATAGACATCACATTTTTCTATTATAGTGGAGCAGTCAGTCAACCTTATAGCAAAGGTTTCATAAATGTTTGTTAAAATCTTATATATTGTCTGTAAATGGAACAGTAATTTGAAAATGGTACGGAAGAGAAGATTCATAGCAGCGATTTCCCAGGCTCTAATTTCAAAGAATTATGAACAAGACAAAAAAAAAGACATTCAAGGTCTGATTTTTCAAAAATATTGATAACCGGTATGTTGAAATGACAAGGCATAGAGACAAATCGGTGATCTGGTTGAGAGGTGACACAAAACTACGGCTCTGCAAAAAGCACTAAAAGATGGGTCCAACTGCTGTACAGTATTTAGTGGTGTTAATACTCTTGTACTGAAAGCAGAAAAGATAACAGGTGCAAATGCTGTTGGTTGCAACAGTTTATTGTGCTTGCAGCGAACATACCACAAAATCAACAGAAGACTAGTACCAGAACAAGCTGAAGCACACATTGTCTTGGTAGATTGTTTTCCTTCCTGTCTGGACTAATTACTTCATTTTAGATCACTAACATTGTTGGTATCCCCTCCCTAAACTTTAAGGGTGCAATATATATTAGCGTGTCTGAAATACCACGCAATTCTCCTTTGAGGATAAAAGTTTCTGAAATTGTAGTAAGTGGGGTGGGGATTGGAAAAATCGAAGAGGTGCAAAAAACCCACTTTATAAATAGACATGTTGGAGAAACAACAGAGATTCTCCACAATTGTTTTTATACATCTGTGGAAAGGGAGCTGTGGACAGTTGCCTGATTCACAAGCCAAGCAGACTGATGCTGTTTTGGGCTGGAGTTCATTTCACATATAAAGGACAAACCTAACAATTTCTCTTGATTCCCTTCCCTCCTCCCCCCGCCCTGGCCATTATCCATGGGCTTGTGCTTTGACCAACCTGTCTTTGACCTTTCTATTCCACTCCCAATACCCTGCAGCAAGGACAAAACATGGCATAAGCCCAACTTGTTCTAACTTTTTTTCTTAAAAAAAGTAAGTTTTTTTTCCCTTATGAAGCATTTTTGTATGAAAGGATACCATATGGCTCTAGGTTAACAAATCGTTTATAGAAATACCGCTTCCTTTCCTGCTTAAATGAGTAAAGATTCCTATCAGCATTCAGAAAGTGTTTCCCTATATATTAAGCAATGTATAAAAGCTAAAGTGCTTTTGGCCACCTTCCAGGCATTAGGAGAAACTCAATACTTGGTAGCTTCTAAATGGAAAGAATTAAAATTAGCATCATGCTTCCTCCTTATATATTAGGAGATTTTTCTCATGCTCTGATTATTGGCTAAAGGATACTGTTCCCATCTCTGTCTAGTAAAGTTTCCTCCCACTGTATCCACCTACTCTAACTAAAGGGCATAAGACTTTTTTATTTCAGAGATCTAATGGATTTAATGCTTTTCTCATTTTGCCAAATCATTTCCATTTTGTTTCCAAGTGTTCTGCAATGAGCTATGCTTTGCATAATAATTTAGGGAAAAAATACAACATTCTTGTTTATGTGCTTAAACTCAAAATCAAAAATGTTCTTGTTGCTCAAAGTGCCTACTGAACATCCCTGCATCACCAAGTGATTGTGAAGCATGTTGCATTGCCCAGTGATGGGTTAATTTGTAAATGTTAACTAGGCAACTAGTCTCCTGTCAGATAGAAAGTATTTGAATACTGATAATATATTTGTATGGTATTATGATAATAGAGGATCATTCTGCTCTCAAGGTTAGTATAATAGTGAGGATATATTTCAATTTCCAGTGTAATACCATGTTGATTTTTGCTACCTTAGCCTTGCTTTGATGTTTGTGTGGATTTTTGAATTACATCTTGATCATTTTGCAAATCTAGTATTTGTAGGTGAACTGTTTTATGAATGTAGCTTAGTACTGTAATACATCTTTAGATGGTATTATTAGCAAATCTTATACAGAATATTCCTGTAATTGAAAAGGCCTTCTAAATGCAAACATTTTCTATTTGGCTTTAGGTTAATAATTGTATTTAATCTGAAAATGATAGAGAGCTTATGGAGGTTGATATTTTTTAGTATATGGAATATATATATTTTGCATCTGAATTTCTGATATATCCCTTACTGTATACCAAAGGCTTTTAATTTCAACAAGTCTGTAATGGATATCTGAATATTTATGTAGCATTTATTTCCAAAGTCTCCTGAAGATCTGTCTAGTGAGCATACTCAAGCTGGCATTTCCAAAGCTACTTTGCAAGTCAGAGACCAACATCCATCTTGAATATTTTATGAAGTGATTATTTTGGATTGATAATTTAAAGAAATAACAGGAAAAGCCACAGAGCATTCATTATTGTTGTTGAGTTCAGAGATGTAGGATGAAATCAGATCAGACTGGCTTGGGCTGTAAAGCAAGAGACTCCCTTGATAGAAACACTGGGGCTGGCCTGGGGGGAGCAAAACAACCTTTCTCCGCTGTAATGGAATAACCTGGAAAGCAAGCTTTTGGGACTGTGTTTTTGTGGGAGACTAAAAACTAGTGTGGTCAGCACTGGATGAGTAAAACAAAGAATATATGAGGCTCAATTTCCGAGCTTAATGAAGTCGATGGAAATGTTACTGCTTGCTGTAACAAGGACAGGATTCACCCTAATTTTAAAAAGAATTAATTATGCAAAGTGTAATTAACAGTGGATTCTAATTAGCTACCTGTGGAAATTGTGGCTTTATTGTGACAGTTTTTAGTTCTTCCATCCTTCTTTTTTTTTTTTTCAGTTCTCTGTAGTCTGAATTGCTTTTCTAACACCACCTCTGCAATTGAGCTGTGTCAGGATTACAATATATTGTGATTCACACAAGACTGTTTTCGCCAAGAAAAATTGTCACAGGAGAAGAACTTGCTGAAATTTTGGGTGTAAGCAATATTCATCATTCAAAATCAGGGAAAAAAAAGGCAGGGAGGGGTTAACCTAATTCTGTTTAATGGAGGAACAATACAATTTCCGAACTAGAACAGGTATGTATCACTGCCCAGTAAAGGTAGGAGTGAAATCATCTTGGAAGTGTGGATGAATGGGAAGGATATAGGTTGGAAGAGAGATATATTAGAGAAAAAGATGAGATGTAGCAGGGCTATTACCACTGAAAGTGAGAAAGGAGCAGAAAGCCATGCACAGAGACAGAAGATCTTGTTTCATTGTCCTGAGGAGGCATGAGGAAAGAGGGTTAGGACAATGATTGCAAGAGGCTTGGGTTTTTGAACATGGAAGCTGCCTTCTTTGTTTGGTTATTCTTCTCCTTATGTAAATAATATTTATTCAGTCATAAAAATGGCTAGTAGAAAGTGACATTGTGATTATTTAGAAATACTAGTGTATGTGGGAAGGAGGAGAATCCTCTCATGTCCTTACTGTCCTGTTTTCCCCCTGTAGAAAGCACTGGTGTGGCATAATAATATGTATTGACCAATTTGAACTGATGGCATTCTCTGTCTCTGAGGCCAGAAATAATGGGCCTCATCATGAGCTTTTAATTGTATAAAACTGAAATTCTGGCCAACAGTTCAGTTCAGAGAGTATTAAAATAATAAAGGCTAATTGTAGAAGTTTCTCACTTTCTTCGGGAAAGCCTTAATCAGAGACCTAAGTCAGGAAATTTTTTGAGACTTGTTTTAAGCCCAGAGTGGACTGGATTTTGCATTTTGTGGGTAATAATACACAGAGGCTTCTAAATGCAGTGGGAGAGCTCAACACAAATGGCTCTTGAAAAAAATTACAAACAAAAAAGGCATTGTCTTGCAGTGAACAGTTAGGCACTGCTCTGACAGAGATGGTTTTGTATCCCATTCACATGCATAACAATTATTGATATTCACTAATGAGAGAAAAAAACACCCCACGTTCCATCACTGTTATAACTAGAATGGATTCCCTAGAGCTCACACATTTAAAATAACTATTAATTAGTAAAGATTTCATGTTTATACCTAGAAGGACTACAGTTAGGACTAGATACTATTTTTATGTAAACATATACTTGCTTATTTTTGTTCCTTTATGATTAAAAAAAAGTTCATTCTCACCATTTGTTGGCTCTTAAGGTTTTGGATTTAGTTATTTGAGAATGCACTTGCCTCAGTTTTTGAGACTGATCTTGTCAATACTTATGATCCCATTGTCACAGATGAAATAAAAAGAAATATGGTGCTGCCCAGATTGTCCAAAGATACTTCTCTTCCTTCTGCCTGTTCTGCTTTAGATTACTGTGATAGTTTTATTTTATTCTTCTCCATCTCCTTAGGCCTGCCTGACCGTGCTACAAACTGGCACTGCAAGGAGGTGAGGGGAAGGCACCATTCATGCCACCAACCTTACACTCTTCAGCCTTTTGTGATTTACACAGATCCCACGTGCACCACCACCCTTCTCTTCCTCTACATCCTGCACCTCTACAGCGCCTCTTCTCTTGTAGAAGCTAGTATGGGTTCGCTGCCACATTTACAACAAAAGAGAGGTCTCCTGCCCAGAGCCAGACACTCTGTACTGTTTGTAGCAGTTCTAAGGGTAGACCAGAAAATGTGACCCCTTGGTTTTAGCAGCCCTTTCATTCTGATGCGTGTACTTTTTGCTTTAATCTACAACAACAGTGATTTGACCATATGTCTACAAGTGGATACATGTAAATGACTGACTGTGTCTGTCCACAGGAAATAGATTTTTCCATGTCCAGCCATTTCTCTGGAGGAAGGAAGAAGGATGTGCGAGGGATTTGGCAGGCTTGCAGTGAAAGCAGAAAGCTGGTTATTTCCACCTCCCTAGCGGTCTGCCCTGCAGCTCCTGAGGATGTCGGTGCCTCTAAGGCAAGGCGATCAGACCCACTTAATGATTTTCTTGGGTGTAAAGTAGGTTACTTTAGCAAGCTGGGGCACAAAGGATGGTGGCTGGAGAACTGATCGCAAGATCATATAACTCTGCTGTAAGATGGAAATATATGTCAGAAGAGTGGAGCACAAGACTTGGAATGGTAACACTTCAATAGTTTGGCTTGAATTTGCCTTGGGAAGTCTGTCAGAGCAGTATATCACCTTTATTACCTTGGTCAGTCTGAAGTGAAACACATGCCATTGCTACTTAAATAACATCAGAGTAACAGTTATTGATGGACTTAATACTGAAAATACTGTGTACAAACTTCAGGTTCCAGAGTCTTTGAATTTTCTGATTATTTGTAAAAATAAAATTATTTTTAATAATGTTATCAAAGCACTTATTCATGTTGTTCTACCAGACATACCTTTCTCTCTGGAAAATTTGGTGGGTACATATTTTTATAAATGAGAATGCCATTTGAGATTGCACCATGCTATTACAGTGCATTTCAAATGCAAATAAAAATTATTCATCAGAAGTGAAATCTAAATTTGGAAATACAAAATAATCTACAAATTCTTTGGAAGTATATCTAGCTTTGAATTTCCATGGTTACTGCACCCAAATATGTTTTGATTTTTGTTGAAGTGAGAGCGTACCTGCTAATTGGGTCAGTTATTCAAGTCTAACAAGTTAGCTAGCTATGCACTCTTCAAATTATTCACATCAAAAGTGCCATCAAAAGGCCTTTGCCATTTATTATTTAATAAAAGTAAGAAAATTCTGAAATAAATGCAGATTCTCTAAAGATATGCCTCTTGGAGAGCCAAACAAAAAATGGCAGTGAACGTTGTCCATGCAAAGTATCTCATTTAGATCTGACTTGCAAATGACTTAAGCAAGCAGTAGGCACAATCAGTGGGTACTGTGGTTTCAACCAAGTTTTACTAATTCCTTCTGGTTTGGGCTCCATACATTGCAAAGTGGTTTTTACTCCTACTCGGAATAAGACAGTATCATAGAATCACAGAATGGTTTGGATTAGAAGGGACCTTAAAGATCATCTAGTTCCAACCTCCCTGCCATGGGCAGGGACACTTTCCACTAGATCAGGTTGCTCAAAGCCCCGTCCAACCTGGCCTTGAACACTTCCAGGGAGGGGGCATTATGACTGTTTTCATGGAATCACGGAGTTGTGGAATGGTTTGGGTTGGAAGGGACCTTTAAAGATCATCTAATCCAACCCTCCGGCCATGGGCAGGGACATCTTTCACTAGATCAGGTTGCTCAAAGCGCCGTCCAACCTGGCCTTGAACAGTTCCCATGATGAGACATCCACAGCTTCTCTGGGCAACCTGTTCCAGTGTTACTTCATTTCCAGTCTACTAGGCAAGAAAAGACTAAAATATTTCCCGTCCTGGTGTGCTAGCTCATGCTCAGCCATGGACTAGTCAGCATAGACACAATATGATATTCATGGCAAAACTTCCAGTCCCCTCATGTTAAACTTAAAGCTTTTGACATGTAGGCATTTGGGCAGATTTTTCAAAGGAAATGACTTTTGGTTTTGAAGGTCCGTATTTTAAAGTTTCAGGAATTAATGTGAGGAAATTGGGTATTTCTATCTTTTTATATAAATTTTCAGGCATTCCAGAAATTCCATACAGTAATTTACTCAAAGTGACCAAGACTCATTTACTCAAAGTCCAAGAGGGGTCTGTGGCAAGCAACAGGCTAAGCAGTTAGGTCACGGTTGCACTTGTTACTTTGAAAATGAACCCAGGAGAATCAAATTCACTATGTTTTATTACAATGCTTCTTAAAGAATAGTAACTAAATGTTGTGTACTTTTGCCTAAATGCCAGCAAATGGGCTCAGTTCTGTTAAGAATTTCATTGACATTCAGTTCATGGCTTCACGTTGGCCAAAGCCAATCATGGTCCCGTCTGCCAAGCTTTGCTCCTACCCTCCTAATTCCTTAGCTACCAGGGAACTGGAGTCTAAGTATTGTGAGAAACTTTACTTTCAGTTAATTCGAATTTCAAACTACTGATATATTTCATCATCCCCAACAAACTTATGCTGAACCATGATTATTTGCCTCCGTGCAGTTTCTGACTTGGGTGACCACGTTTGCCCCCAGACTCCGGTCGCTGCCTGCCGTTACCAAGCTCCTCTCTCTTCTCCAGCATCCTTCTTCCCTTGCGTGTAGTGGCATCATTTTCCCGTTCCGAGCCTCGACTCTTTCAGGCAGTTTCTGCCATTTTGTTTGCCTCTGAGCTACTCATTATTGACCCTTCCGCTCCGAAATGTTTAAAAGCTTCTATTCTTGGAAATAAACTTAACAGTAGAGTTTGCAGATGGACCCTAAAGTGACTTTAAAGAAAACCCCCAAACCCTCTTTTTAAAAAATCTCTGCATCCTACCTAAAAGCAGACTTTGTTTTTCGTTATTATCGGCTTGATCCCAGCCGCATCCCTGAGGCGGGCCGATGCCTCGGCCCGCCCCCCCGGCCCGGCTCGGCCCGGCCCGGCCCCCCCGCGCCGCTCCGCTCCCCTCCCCTCCCCGCCGCTCCCCTCCCCTCCCCTCCCCGCTGCGGCCCGCGCCGGGACAGGATGTCCCGCCTCCCCCTCCTCTTCTGATTGGCCGGAAGCTTTGCTGGCGTAGTGGGGCTGAGCCGCGAATTGGCCGAGTTTCCCCCGTCTCCAGTGCCGAGGGAGGGGCGGGCGAACGAGCGGCTCTGCCGGTGGCGAGGGAGGGGGGCGGCGGGCGGGCGAGGGAAGGAGGGTCGAGGATTACCCGGGGCTGAGCGGGCGGCGGTAGAACGAGGCGAGGCGAGGGGCGAGGAGCCGCCGCCGCCGCGGCCGGCCGGTGAGTGTGAGGGAGCCTGGCGCGCGCCCCGACGCCTCCATCTGGCTGGGCGGGGGGGGGGGGGGGGGAAGACAGAGGGCGGGAGCGCCCCCCCCCCCCCCCTTCCCCCCCGCGGTGGAGCTGGCCGCAGTGGGGGGGGGGGCGTGAGCGCGCTCAGCCTCGGTCTGGCGGCGTGGGGGAAGGCCCCCCCCCTCAGCCGGGAGCCCCGCGGGAGGGGCGGGGCGGTGCAGCCCCCGCGCCGTGCGCAGCGACCCCTGACCGGGCGGGGCCGTTCCCCTTTCCCCTAGGCCCCGCCAGCCGCCCGCGGTGCCGGGGGACCCCGCTTCGCCGCCCTCTCCCCCGGGCTGGCCCGGGTGGGTGCAAGCCGCGGCGGGTGACCGTAATGGGCGGTGACAGAGGGCCGTGAGGGCCGGGGGGAATGCGCCTGGGGGAGGGGGTCGTGTGGCGAGGGGGAGCCCCCCGGCCTCGGCTGCTGCCGGCGGCGACGGCGGGGAGGAGGGGGTGCGGGTGACCCTGATAATCACGTTATGTTGGCCTGCGGCTTGCGTAATCTGCGATCAATTATTTATTTCATGCACCACTTACGGGTCTGAGGGGCAGCGTTAGGCCTCTGATGTAGCTCAGTGCAGTGGAAGGGAGGCTTCCTTCCACCAGTGTTATCGGGAAGGGAAGGGGGGTTTGGGGAGGTTCAGATAGTGTTCTTAATGCGTGTTCCTCTCCCTGGGCAATTTCAGGGGATGTGAACGAGGGAGGTCCTTATTCGTGATAAATTTTTAAAGATCAAGGGGAAACCATACTAGTCTGAACAAAAATAACCTTGCGTGGTTTATTTCATGTGCTAGATTGTTATTTTTCTCATTCTGTGGCAGGTTGGGCTGCTCAGCCAGCCTGGAGAGAAGGCTGGAGGAGGAAACATGTCTTCTGAATCTTTTTGTCTGGTTGCTCAAGCTAGATTTGACTCCAAATGGTTGAAGACAGACTTACAGGTAAGGAGTTAGTTGTATTTCCTTGTGACCTTTCAGGTGCAGATCAAGGATGCTTTCAGTTTAAATAGCTGACAGGCAGAAGACTGCAGCATTGCTCTTGAGACAGATGTATAGGGTTTTTTTTACATATGCTGATTTAATACTGATCTTGAAGAAACACTAACTTATGTTGATCTGCAAATAGATCTGTATGGTCAGTTCAGTCCTTTCTGCTTAGAAACAAACTGGACTTGTCAGACACGTTGCTGAGTATGTAACATTACTGCTAGACCTAGAAACTCTTCCTTTAGGTTGTTGCTAAGCTTCTTGTCTACATATGATGCATATGCAGCTTTAATGCATAAGAGAATTGAAGTGAAAAGTGATGGAAATCTAATCTGTTTTGAAGAATTCAGATTAAGTTCTACTGTAGTTGTTTGTATAACAGGTATAGACTTAAATTTTGTCATTTTTGAAGGGAGTTAATTTTTTGTCATAGATATGTGGTTGAAATGGAACTAGTCGGTTGAAATGTGCTGGTGTTTGGTGAAAGTTTTTTTTGTCTTAAAAGATGCTCTGTTCTGTTATCAAAGTTGTCTGATACAGGGATGAGAATACCATCATGTTTTCCCAATTCTGGTTTGAAAATTAAATGGAAAATACAGAGAAGTAGAGTGGTTTGGGTCAGTTATGTTTGTTTCAGATGAAATGGGTAACTAGAGTGAGTCCTTGTCTGTCTTCTTCATTCCCCCTGATGTTGCAAATAGATACCTTATTTTGAATAACCTTTCCAAGTTCCTGCTCAAAACACCAAAATTCCTGTTGGGATGGACCAGCCAGTGTTATTATTTTTGTTACAGATTAATAATAATTATAAAAAATTTAAGAAGTTGCATCCTGAGTGACTACCCAAAATGCTGATAGTCTGAATGATTGAGTTCAGCTGTTCTTGTGGTTAGACAAGAGTTTTTCCCCATGCAGTTGTGATTCAAAAGCAGCCCTTCTCCGATATTTTACATCAAACAAGCTAAATTGGAATCACAAGTGACAGATATAGCCTTAGAGGTTACATTATTTAGTAGGTCTTGTATGTAAATGATAAAAAATGACAGGGCTTGCTCTTGGTTTGGTTAGATTAGTTCTTTTTTAACCTTTTATTCTTACCAAAGTAAAAATTTTGATCCAAAGTTAGATGTTTTGGCTAATGTGTAAATAAATGTACTAGAAAACAATTTGAAGATAAGCATATTAACAAATGCAGAAATATTTTTTGTGTTCCCTGGAGGCGGACTTCTGGATTACAAATATGTTGCCTCAATGACTGTAGAATGGAGGAAAATTTTAGCTGAAAAAGTGGCAATCTTTGTTTGTAACAGCTGATGACTATGCATTGCCTATTTTTCTTCTGTATTATAAGGGGTGAAAAATGTGACTGTTCATGTGATTTGTCAGATTTTTTTTTTCCTCTCATTTGTAATGCCTTTTTTTTCTACACCCCTTTTTTTGTTTATGTAAACTTTTGACAAGAGAGTTTCAGCTGCCATCCAACTTCAAGGATTATTTTCAGCTGAGTGTGTAGAATGCAATGAAATACTTGTCTTTTATGAGACTGTTGTGTAATTAATGTGTTGTAATAATTCCTTTTAATAATAAAAATCTTAATTTGTAACAAATTTCTATGAATAAGCTGTCTTATTTATAAGAGTTCTTTATGAGTAATAACAAGTTAGACTCTAATTGTCAGGGTACTCCCTTTGTTTTCTTCCAGTCATACTGTAGTCAAAATAATGAGATTAATGAAATAAGGGAACAGTAATCATTTGTGATCTGCTGGACACAAACATCATTTCTCTGGAATCTGAAGACTAGCCAGGCCTCCTGGGTATAATATAATTTTCTTATTAGGTAAACTGTTTTTGGTATTACACAGGTCCTCATCACAGAACTCTATCTGGATATATGTGTTCAGTATTTTAAAAAAATAGATTAAATGGCAGATGTCTTCTGTCAAATAAAGGGGGTTTGGGGCTCTAGGGAATTTTTCTATGGCATGATTGACTGTTTTAGCTACTAGTTGACTAGCATGACCTATCTGCATGTGGAATTTCTTCATAGGTATAAATCCTGTCCCTTAATCCTTCTAGTGTTCTAGGTGTACTGAATATGCTGATTTCCTACTGGCTACGGGCTAACTATAGAAGGGGCCTTATTGATGTTCAAGAGACTGTCAGCAGGAATCAAAAAGATGAGCATAGTACCTAGAAGAGGTTTGAAGAAAGACACACTAATTTATGTGGATTAATCAAGCTGACTAAAAACTATTGTTTGGAATTATACCCTGAAAATCTGGACTCTGCAGCTAGATTTTTTTAACTTTTCACTGCCCAGCGGTCCAAGAATGGGTAGGTGAAAGTACTTGGAGAAACAGAATTACAGTGGGGAATTCTTACCCTGGGAGACATACAGAGATTCATTAGTCTTTAAAACTAGTTTTTTTGTTTTAAATGAAGTTCTTTGCTGCTGCAAAATTTGGGGAGTGTAGCTAGAATTGGAAGTGAAATGTTTCATTTGGTGGGCTAATAGTCTCCCAAGTCTGACTTGCTGGTTTTTTTTTTTCCTTTGGTCACTGTTGCCAGAGTTTGCTCTTCAGACTTGATGGCTGTGGCAGTTATTATGTATTAAGCCAGTGAAATCTCTCTGAAAATAATCAGTTTCTTTTTGCTTTGGCTCAAGACGATGTTGCATTAATAATGTAATACACGATATTATAATGCTATGTACATTAATAAGTCTATACTATAGTGGTATTAATATAATAAGAAAAGAATGACACATGGATTTTTAGCATGGATTGTGTTTAGTCGCTTGCGTGCGTCACTGTTCCAGGCATCCAGGCCAAATTTATATGTTCTTATACAGTTTTGGGATGTTACTGTTAAGAGACAAAGCCAGTGTGATGTAGAATATTATTACTGTTCTTAAGCGAATATCAAAGACACAAGTGCTTTTGTAATAGCAGTGTAATAGAAGTGGTGTGAAATGTTAATGGAACTATATCTTAACAATGTATCTTTTGCTTATGTGAATTTATCTGAAACTAATAAATCTTACTATAGGAAGCCAAAATGCTCTACAAAGACACAAGTGCATCCCATAACTATTCCATGTCTTTCTCCTAACTTTGTAATTATTGACCTATTATTGCATGATTTACAGCTGCTAGTGTAATTTTGAACTGATTAGAAACATTTGTTTTATTAAAAATTTCCTGGTTGAGCAAAATTAAGATATTCTGTGTTTTCTGAAAAAACACAAACTGTTAGATGAAAAATTAGGATAGTTCAGCTCAATATGAGGTAACATCAGTAGTACAATATGCAATATGGTCTCATATTACATATATCAGTAATGTGTATTATAATCATGAATATAATCATAATTAATAAAATCACCCTATGAAGTTATAAAACAGGTGGATTTAAGTACAGGCCACTTTTTCATGGGTCATGTTTAACATAGTTGCTAGAACGGTTAGCCTGTCACTTAGATTTCCAATTTACTTTTTTAGATTTGAATTAATAAATTTTAAAACACCTACCTGTCCATGTCTATTACTAGCAGAAGCCATCACATTTATAGCAAAATCTCTGTGTAATGGGGAGACTGTGCTTTAATGGCCTAATGGAAGGCAGGCATCTTTCTTTTTATAAAAAGGAAAGTATAAAAAATATACAGATGGAGGGGAAGACTAAAATTGTTCACTTAAACCTAGATACCCAGTTTGCTGAATCAAACTGTGCTTAAAATAATTACGATTAAGTAGATATACTGTACTACTAATTCAGAACCTTATGCAGAGAACTTTAATGAGTGATGGCTGAATAACGGAATATTAGAATTGCTGTCAGCTAATGGGATGCATGTGTGTGTTTGAATGGTGTTTAATTAGTCTGCTTATTCTGGATCCTGCAGAGAACTATTGTGCTTAATAGCAAGAGTTACAGGTCAAAAACTTTTTCATTTTCTTATAGCATGGAAAAAAAACTTCAGGCAACGGTCAAGGTGCAAGAGCTGTCTGCCAAGAGGAATATGATGCATTTTTATCAGTTTTCACTGAGTTCATGGTTGGCAGGCTATTTCTGTCATCTTCTTGTGCCAGAGATGAGAGTGAGCTTTTTAAAATGAAACAGCCACCTGTAAGAGTTGCATTGGTCTGAAACCTTTTTACTTTCCTTTCAAAGTTACATTTGGCATTTTGATTTTTATGAAGATCCAACTCTTCTAGCATCTAGATCATTGCCTTTGCTTGTAGGAAAATAATGTAAATAAATGATGTCTGGACTGTTAAAAGCAAGTTAGTGAAAGTTGCTTTCTCTATTTTGTTGATTTTTCTGTTAATTTTCTTTTTATCTTTGGTTTTCTGATCAAAAAATGAAGGGCTTATGTGGAAGTTCTTATAGCAAACTGCAAATGAGAACTCCTACATTTTTAAAGGAAGTGAAGTTTGCAATATGATTTTTTTTATTTATTTAAAAAGTGAAGCAATGCTGTCACTCCAAGATAAGTGATTTCCAGAGGATGGGTTGAGGACCATATGTGGAGTGATAGGTCAGAGAAATGAAATTTAATGTTTTTGCAAATATTTGGGCTCAAACAGAACTACTGTTCTGCAAATGGAGGAAGTTAGAGAATGTCTCTTCTAAGTTTGAGGGAATTGCATAGTTTTTCTTTGCATATGATCAGTAACTGTTAATAAACTCTTGCAACAAATGGAAGACTAGTAGCCTGTTATTATGGGGACATTTCTAGTTTAACCCCCAAATCTGTTGAAGTAATGTGGGGCTGCTGAACTTTTCTGTCTTTGCTATCAGAACTTTAGAGCTGTATGTTTAGATCTAATGATGTTTCATTGTGCTTTGCATAGGTGTGATAAGCAGCTGTGGTTTCAGGGAACTATGGAAAGGTTTCAGCAGCTGTGGCTTCAGCAGGGAAGGAAGGAAGCCAGGACAAAATACTGAAGGAGACAACAATGAAAAAGCAAACACAAATTGAATGGATTCAAAAAAGCGTAAACAACAGAGAGACTTGGGAAAGGACTTACTGTTCTGTGATTTTCTTTACCATTATTGGGCTGAAAAAGTTTGTTTGTTTTTAATCTATTTCTAAAGAAAAAGGATTTTTTTAATGTAGTCTTTAAAATACAGTCAACGGCTAATGCAGAAGTAATTGAATGGAAGAACAGATTCTCTCCCCCCACCCCCCCCCCAGCAATTCTGAGGCGAAGATTATTTAAGTAGCTTATATTTTAAATCCCTATTGACACTTTGTGATTATGAATTCACTTTCTTGAATTTCCAGTGCAGTTATATAATCAGAAATCCTACCTGAATCAATCCTTGTTCTTTTGTGTCATTTTCTTTTCCTGGCTTCATTCTTCTTGAGCTCAAGTTAACTTTTGTGGAGGCTTCTATGCCTTCTGCAGGAAAGTTTATGAAACCACGTCAAGAACATGATCTGCTGTACCACATGGAGTAAGCTTTGTCTGATTTAAACAGTTGAGTTTAGAACAAAATCACAGCTGCTGATTATTCTTAAAATAACTTACTAGAAGCAAAATTGTAGTGGTGCGTTGAGAATTCTCAGAAGCTTATCCAGCTAGGTTGCAAGAGTTAATTTTCTTGAAATATAAGGAAATGTTAATGCCAATGCCTTATTCTCTAGAGTTGATGGGGATGGACAGGAATTTCACTGCCAGCCCTGTTGGAGGATGGCAGCAGCGTATGCCAGCAACCAAACTAGATATCCCTTTGACTTAATTAAGTGTTCTACCAGACAGAATAAATTACAGTTTAACTGCAGAGATAAGATTAGCAAAAGATTAGAGTGGGGGCTGCCCAGTTTACAGTACAGTAGAAGTTCACTTTGAAGTCTGCTCAGGCCCTTGCTTTTTTCGGCTTGGGATAAGTGAGCAGGGCTGAGACTTAGGTCTGTGTGGGAAGTATGAATTTGGTGAGATACATGTCTTACAAGTGCAGAGATCAAGACATGGTCTGGGGATGAGAATGTGTGACGTGGTGGCAGTGGCCTGGGGTTTGCGAAGGTGAGGTGCATAGAAGATAAGGCTATGTGGCTGAGGTCTTATCTGAGAGGAGGTCAGGAGATGCCATGGGAAGAACAAGGGAGATTTTGGGCATGGGGAATGGCACTTGATCCGGTGGAATGAGTAGAACAAGTAAGAGAACAGGCCAAGGTTGTAAGGCAGTGGATAGTGGTGATGGAGCATGGAGCTGCTGTTGCTTTGGTCTTGGGAAGGCAGCGTGTAGGTGGTAGTGCAAGCAGGGACTTGGGGTCCTTGTGGGGTTTTCATAGAGTGTACAGCTCTGGCACTGTTGCCAGTTGCAAAAGTTCAGTGAAAACAATTATTCTTAATTTGTTAATTTACTGAGTTTGTCAAGTTCATACCTTTAAACATTCACAAATTAAGTTACTAAGTTATTAGAGGGAAAGATGTCCACATAAGCAGTGTAGTGAGAGCGTTAGGCTTAACAAAACGCAGGTAGGTACTGTTGTACTTGCAACCCCAGTATGTCAGAAACAATGAAGACACCGAATGTGTTTTTCTTCTCTTATGCTGCACCATCGATTGCCTTGTGAACTTTCTTTAAAGAATTGGTGGAAGAAGAGCCATATTTTTGAAGAGTCATATTTTTTTGAAAATAGAAACCAAAGAGTTGTTTTCCAAATTTGTTTTGAACAAAGTTCTAGTTCTCGTTTCAGCACTTGGATGTGTTGATGGACTCCTTGCAGATGACTGAATGCAAGAAGTATTGGTGGGAGCAAAAGAAGAAAGTAATATGTGCTTCTTCTGGCTAAGAAAGCCTTAAAACACTGTAGAAAGAAAAGCAGGGTTGTGTAGTCAAAGCAGATATTTGACTTTTCTACCATATGGTTGACTTACTGTTATCTTCAGCTGCTAGTTTCACAGAATCACAAATTGTTGAGGTTGGAAAGGACCTCTGGAGGTCATCTGGTCCAACGCCCCTGCTCAAGCAGAGCCACTTAGAGCCAGCTGCCCAGGACCATGTCTGAATGGCTTTTGAATATCTCCAAGGCTGAAGACTCCACAATCTACCTGGACAGCCTGTGCAAGTGTCCAGTCACCTTCACAGTGAAAAAGTGTTGCCTGATGTTTGGAGGGAAGCTCCTGTGTTTCAGTTTGTGCCCACTGCCTCTGGTCCTGCCACTGGGCACCACTGAGCAAAGTCTGGCTCCATCCTTTCTGCACTCTCCCTTCAGGTGTGCAAAAATATACATTAAGGAGATGCCCTCCAAGCTTTCTCTTCTCCAGGTGAAACAGTCCCAGCTCTCTCAGTCTTTCCTCTTAGGAGAGATGTTCCGGTCCCTTAATCATCTTGGTGGCCTTCGCTGGACTCTCTCCAGCACGTCCATGTCTCTCATACTGGGGAGCCCAGCACTGGACCAGCACTCCAGCTGTGGCCTCATCAGTGCTGGCATCAGCATCATCACCTTCCTCGACCTCCTGGCAACACTCCTCCTCATGCAGCCCAGGACACCCATTAACCTTCTTCATGGCAAGGGTACATTGGTGGCTCATGTTCAACTTGTGCCCACCAGGACTCCCAGCTACTTTTCTGCCAAGCTGCTTTCCAGCTGGGCAGCCCCCAGCACATAACTGGTGCCTGGGGTTGTTCCTCCCCAGGTGCAGGATTTTGCACTTCTACTTGGTTCCTGTCAGCCCATTTCTTGAGCCTGTTGTGGTCCCTCTGGAAAACAGCATGACCCCCTGGTGTATCAACTACCCCTCCCTGTTTCTGTTGGTTAAGTGAAATAGTTCTCTTACAGGAGTTGTGAAACTTCTATTATGGTTCCAGAATTTTGGGATCATGAAAATAAAATTGCTTGAATAATTTATCACTTAAAACCTCAGACTTTTCCTTCACTTTTGGCTACTGTAGTGTCAATTCACTGTTTAATATGTCTGCTGAACATCGAGTAAATTAATAATGAACTTATTAAGTTGGCATTGAGTTGCCCTCAGTTATGACAGATGAATTGGTTGTAAATACTGTTTCTTAATTGTCCTTTCAGTTGGTTGTTTTGATTACAGCTACCAAAGAAGTCCAGTGTTCCTTTACTTTCAAACATGTCTCCTTCTTCCCCTCTCCCAACACATATACCACTGTCAAAATGTTAACTACTGCCTGAATAAAAGCAAAATTGTTTATCTGAAGGTTGCTTATGGTGTAAGCTTCCACATGAGGTATTTGGAGAAGGAGGGGAAGCTCTCTCTGAACTGTAATCTTGGTGGTTGCTCTATCTTCATGCAACATACGAAGAAAATGACTTTGATAAGAATTTGAACACCAAACCCAAGGCAAAAGAAATTTTGTTTACTTTTTCAGGTTTTAGTTGCTTGAAAGACTTGGGTAAATTTTGGGCCATGTGAAAGGATTAGAGATTAAAATGGAGAAAACAATTCTTGATTCTACTTTACAGCAGTGTATACGAAAGTTTTCTGAAATAAAGTTTTCTGAAATAAAACAATGCTGTGTTACGAAGAACCCTGAATTCAAAGCCTGTAGGCATTTAGATTGTAAGCTTAAGGACTGTGAGAATCATTTTCCATACCAAGGTGATCTGAGAATGTAAAATAAAATGTATGAAAAGACAGTTTATCAGACAAATCTTAACTTTGTGAAAACCATAATTATGCAACCCATCTGGAGGGTTGCCTCACTATTTTTTAAGCTTGTATTTTAGCATAGGTTAGCATAGCTTAACATTTGACAGGTGAATGTGTTTAAAAAAAAAAATCTATCACATATGAGCTAAAAATGGTGTTTAGCTATTTTTGCAAGAAAAAAGTTGTGAAAAATAAATTCCTTAAGTGCCCCACTAAAGTATATGACCACATCTGATGAAGGAGAAAGTGAATGACATTTGTTTTTAAAATATTTATAGACTGAGAATGAGGCAAGAAATTGAATCAGTGGTGAATGGTTGAAATTTTTTTTTTGCATTGTTGCAGTGCAGCTTTACTTCACACTATTCCAATTTTGAAAAATTTAAGCCAAATGTAAAGCTTTTAGCAAAAGACAGACTCTTTGCAGAAGCTTTATGTGCTGTGTAGCTCTGAAGAACAGGGACTACTTTTCAGTAAAGCATGGTCACAGTGTAATTCTGGTGCTGCACAACAGATAAATTGCAGATAAGTTGAATAATGTCTAGCTCACACTGTGTGATTGTTTTCCCTCTTATCCCCTTGAGATCAGGAAATAGCAAGTGACGAATATGTACAGCATGTCAGCTCATATTTTATGCTGAAAGAAAAGTGACTGAAATCATTAATATGTGCAATATGAAGTCAAGAAACTGCTATGGTAATTTAATGTGTTGCAGTGGTGTCAAAACAGGCACTGTGTCTTTAATTCTTCATATTAACTCAGATTAGCTAGATCAGAGAATGGCTTCCCTGATGGTGGTTGTAACTCTTAAAACCTGTAATCCTTAATCATTAAAATATCTTTAGGAAATAGATCAAAATAAAGTGTAAGTGGACTTCTGTGTATAATGGTAAATATTTTACAGCAGTTGTGTAAGTAACATTTTTGTATTGCACCTCAGTTAAAACACTTTGGAATTGAATAATAGTTACATAACACAAAGATGCTTCCAAATAAGCCTTCAGCAGGTTTGCGGGTTTTTTAAAATGTCTCCACTACATCACTTTGGTATGCTAAAGGTATTCTGTTTTTTCAATTTCATGTACTCCCCTCCTCCCTTATGCTGTATTGTGGCAAATTATAGCCTGGTTGTTACAGAATTTGCTTGGGATGTTGGCACCTGTTTTGCAGCATTTTATAAAGCAGAGAACAACATTGGTAGAAGGCAAGTTATCCTGGTCATTAGGATTCTTCAAGGTAGATCCAAATTCATAAATCATTAGGAGACTCGTGTTACAGCTGTTGCTTTCATGAGTGCTTCCAGCTAGCAGAGTCCTGCCATTTGTTCTATCACAAGTATTTGTCCTATTGCGCATGCAGCTTGTTGGGAACTGACCTGGACTGAGGCGGCCCCTCGCTCTTCCCCCAGGCGCAGCTGGTTCTAGTCTTGATCGGTTTCATAATCTGGTTCTGCATGTGAGAGGAGGTGGTGTAGCAGCTGGAAGGAAGAGGGAGGGCTGTGAGAGATGCTTTGCACAGCAGGACCAGTTTGAACTGGTTAAATACGTTTATGAATCTGTGCCTTGATGTCATGTGTTCTGGTTGAGTGCCCAGCTCTTCAGTTGATGATTTGGAGAGGGGGCTGTGTTGACTTTCCTCATGCTTCCCCATTTTGTGTCTTTATGCAGCTTGACTTTGTTTGGATAGCTTTTCTGATGGGAAAAAGGACACCCCGCCCCTGATTATTGCATAACGTCACCTTGAATATGTGGATAGTTCTGAGGTGACCAAATCCGTGCTTTTGATGAGAGTTTTTTAGCGAAAGTTCATCTTGCTGTGTTTGAGCCTATCTAAAAGTTACTGTTTTGCACTTTTAGTCTGAAAATAGCATAGCTAGAGAATCAGAGATCCTGAAGATTATTTAAATCCCTATCATACACACACACACTGAATATACTAGTGAGGTGATACATGTGTTTTCTTCATCTGGGACAAAATATAAAGTCTGATGTATTTTAATGTATGTTAGCTTGAGTTGGCTTGAGGGAAAATTGTTGTGTAACTATATATAATGTATTATTTTTAACAGCTCGCTTTTACACGAGATGGACTATGTGGCTTGTGGAATGAAATGGTAAAAGATGGGGAGATTGTATATCCTGGAACAGAGTTAACACAAAGTAGTGAACTACCTCCAAGAAAAGGTATGGATTTTTTAAATTATTTTTTTCTTTGTTCATTTTTTCTTTCATGGCAGTAATGAAAATGGAATTCAAATTTCATACTGTCACAGAGATTTTGTTTATCATCACCTGTCTATACAATTTGCAGGTGTTCATGTTTTGAATTAAATACAGTTGAAACTGATTTCTTAGAAGTGTACAGAAAGGTAATGTCTAAGCCTTCAAATGAAGGCTTAAATCTGTTCTAGCCTTTTGAAATTAAACTTCATAACTAGGCATGTTATTATGAGAGAGGCTTGGCAGTGTCCTTTTGTTTGGTATATGCTTGGTGAAAAAAAGAAAGCTGAAGCCTTTGTTCGAAGGAAGTGGATTGAGGAATGGGGTAAAGCTGATACTGCTGTTTCTAATTTTGTTTACAATCTTCATAAAGTATGTAAAAGGTCAGCTAAATAACTGTTCACAATCTGACTGAGAATGTAGTGCTTTTTTTTTTTTTTGTCTTCTAGTGTACTTGAGGGCAGTTTAAACACTGTGGATTCTGCAAGTGGCAGAGCAGTGCATCTGTTTAGAGAGATTAATTCGGTGGAGGTGGATTTTGTTTCATGATGGGCTATGCCAAAATGGAGCGATTCTGCTCTTGCCTTTTTTCCTTCTGATTGTGGTGCTCTTTTGACTCCTTATTGAACAGAAAATTAAACTGGTCAAAAAAGGAAAAGGTTTATGCTTCCTAACCTGGCTGAACTGGGCTCACCAAACAGTCAGATAAGTTTTGCCAGTAATTTATGTGACTCCTAAATAAATGAGCTCTGTCTAGGAGAGGGATGGAAATACTGCCTTTGGTAGTGGTGAACTATTATTTCATCTTCTTTGACTTCCTGAACTGTACTGTTGGATAGACATGGTATTTTAAACCAGTAATGCTCAATTACTTATGGAGAGAAATTTTTTTGTACTTATGAATTGCCTTCTTTAAAAAATGGGGGGGAGGGGGAAGTCTTTTTGACTAGAGGAAGTTATTTCTACAGGAAAGAAGCTGTAATAAATAGTTTATGAGAGGAGAGTGAATTATATGTTATTTCTATCAAAAGCTTTGTAGGTTGTGAGTGGCTGTGTGCTGTAGTAAGGACTAGAATTATGCTCCTAACTGTTTCAGAGTTAGAAAACTTTTTTTGTCCTCATTCTGCTTCTGCCCCTTTTGAATATTATTGTTAACACTAGAGGAAAATACAGCTGTTCTTATCAGAAAGGCTGCTATAACAGCTGCTCCTGAAATGAGTGGAGGTAGTGTAATATTTTTTTCTTACGACTGGTTTAGGAAAGGCATCATAAACTTGATGTAGTGAAGGGAAGGGTAGTCCCTTAAATGAACAGTGGGAATCTCCCCTCTGCTGAGGGGACACCTCATCACTCTCTACACTTACCTGAAAGGACACTGTAGAGAGGTTGGTGCTGGTCTCTTCTCACAGGTGATTAGTGACAGAACAAGAGGGAATGGCTTTAAACTCCAACAGGGGAGGTTCAGACTGGACATTAGGAAAAAATTTTTCACAGAAAGAGTGGTCAGACAGTGGAATAGGCTGCCCAGGGAGGTGGTGGAGTCACCATCCCTGGATGTGTTTAAGGGTCGTTTAGATGAGATGCTGGGGGATATGGTGTAGGGGAGAACTTTGTAGAGTAGGGCTGATGGTTGGACTCAATGATCCCAAGGGTCTTTTCCAACCTGAATGATTCTGTGATTCTATGAAGTGCTTTCCCATTCATTCACTGACAGCTCCTGATAGAGGTGTTGTCATGGTTGTGGTATAACGATTCAACACACTCTACTCTCATGTGGCAAAAAGATAACAAACATCTATAATAAGACAATGTATTAAAGTAAATACCTACTTTACAAATGAAATTGATGCAGTAGCCTCTTTTTGTGCCAGATACACATGATTTTTAGAGTTGTACTTGTGCTGGTCTTTGACAGAAAACTATTCTTCCAGTATCTTTATAGCTAAGTAGCCACAGAGAATTGGGATTTTTGTTAGTTATGGTGCTGTGGTGCGTTCAGTGATTCTAAGAAAACTTATAGAAAGATACAGTATAATTGGGTTTTGTTTTCAGGGGAATCATTGAAATACCAACTAGGAAAATGCAAGCTGTCAGTTCTGATCCAACATGTAGAGAGCAGTATAAAGTAAAAAACCAGAAGTGCTAAGCAAGTCAATCATCCACGACTGCGTGTTCATCCATACTTGGGATACCTACTCTGAATAACGGTGTGACGTTGTTTTTAAAATGCTGTATGTATGCATGTACATATGACTTTAAAGGATCAAAAAGGTGTAAAGTGTTAAAGGCTGTAGGATACCGTTATTTACAAATACAGAAATTCTGACTGTTTACTGTAGAAATAAGGCATTTATTTTACCTTAAAATGTCAGTGGTCCAAGCCGTGATGAGGCTTTCAAAAGTTTTCTGGTATCTGTGGTGTGTTTTGTTGGTGGTGTGTGGTTGTTTTTTATTTTGTTGTTGTTGAAGCACAACTGCCACTTCTTGTTTCAGGTACTGTATTGTGGTGGGCTGACCTTAGCCAGTTGCCCACCCAGCTTCTTGCTTGATGCCCCTCCTCAATAGGACAGAGGGAGAAAATAAAACAGAAAAGCTCGTGGGTCAAGATAAAGTCAGGGAGATCACTTACCAGTTACTGTCATAGGCAAAACAGACTTGACTTGGGGAAAATTAGTTTAATTTAATATATTGCCATTTCAGATAGAGTTGGAGAGTAAGTAACAAAGATAAAAATTAAAACAGCACCTTCCCCTCACCCTTCCTTCTGGGAAGGTTAAGTGTAGGTGTTATATAGCACAGATTGTGTCTCTTCCTTTCCACAATTAGAGTGCCTATGCTCTTCTACATAGGTACTTCTAAAACATCTATTTCTTGAAAAGCTGCAGTAGTTTAGAAATTTAAATATAGCTTTTTCAGGCTCTTAACTCTTAGAATTAATGTATGAATTCTCTTTCAGTGAAGTTAACCTCGATAAATGCCATTGTGCTGGCCTACAGGATTGGTAAAATACAACCATTTTGCTTACTAGACTTGAGTTTTGAGAAGAAAAAGCTAATCAAGGCTATTTTTGGTCAGTGTTGATCAGATTGCATGTTTGATTCTGTTAGGCAGTGGAACCAGAGAAATTGGCGGTCAGTTTGCACTTCTGAATTTGCAGCTTGAATTGACTTTCATGAAGTTAAAATCTAGAGTACTTTAGTCTGTTTAGTTGGTAGTTAACTTTTTTTTGCATAAACGATCTACAAATGTAATTCAAGAGGAAAAGGAAAAGTGCATACAAGTAATGAGGTTTGTATAAAACCCAGTGCTTTTATATTAAAAGCAATATATCTTAATCTCAGTATTCAGATTTTGCTGCTAAATTGACTAATTTGGAGATAAATAAGAGAGGTTGCTGTAAGCAGTCCTTTTTGTTCAGTCTGTTTGTTTTAAGAAGTTTTGATTTATGCCCATCCATTGTAACTCCTTTTCTTCAGTAGTGCTGTAGCTCTCTGTCGATGCTGACGGGGCTGCTTAGAGGAGGAGGCACTTCATTCTTTCAGTGGATATCAGCAGTGATAATAGGCTGGAAGAACATGCTATTGATAGCAAAAAGCATTCCTCTTCTCTCTGGGAAGAATATGCAAGTAGTGTATTTTTTTTTTCCCTTGTTAGCAAGAACATTTGGTTAGGAATAACCTCTTCTTTTTTTTTCTTCAAGGCACTTTCAGAAAAACATGTTTGATAAATGCGTTCAGCAGAATGTGTTTGCATGTTTCCAAGTATCATCTGAGGACACAGCTGTGACAGTAGTGATGTCCAAATACAGGTGCACTTGCAGTATGCCATGTACTTAAAAGATAATCAGGCTGCCCTCAGGAAATTTGGATCAGATTAATATCTTGTATACTGGAAGTGTACCGAAAATAATAAAAACTATTAAATAATGTTATTCTTACTAATTTTTAAGTGAGAGAACCATTTATGTAAATTTTTAAGACATATCAGACTATGCAGGCATCTCTCTTGCAGGTTTTTTTTTTTTTTTAATATTTTTGATTCCTCAAACCTCTGTATATGTGGGAATTTCTGTTTCAATTAGCTATTTCAAGTTTCAGGGCAAAAATATAAAATTGTCAGCTTCATGCCTCTGTCCTACCTTTGGTAAATACTGTGGGCTTCCTCTTATCTTCTGTTCCCCCTTTCCTGAAAGTTGGACCTTTGTCAGCCTAGTGCTGTTGAATCCACAAACCTCATTCAGTGTTGCACCTGCAACTAGATAGTAAAGTCCAAACACCACAAGTGCTTCCAGAGAGGCTGGCAGAAACCAAATCTTTATGATAAGAATAACACGGTATGTGGGAATTGGTTATACCGTTCAGACCATGTATGTATCAAACTGTAGTAGCGAGCAGGCACACAGGCTGGCTCCTGCTTTGAGCCTACTTTCCTTGTGTAAGAAAGAACTTGTTAAGAGTGAGAAGTGTCTCTTCTTCTCTCTCTCTTTTCTGCTTCTCCCAACCCAGCTATATTGGCTGTACCAGCTGGCTCAAGTGTTCAGTACTCAGCTGTACTCTCTTTGCAGGACAGAGTCTGTAGTCACCCTGTTGGACAGTTTGACTTCCTAAGTGTAAAACGCTTTATTGCACATTCAACAGATAATTTAAAGAATGCATTTTAAAAAATAGTCTACCAAGGAAGAAAAAAACCCAACTTTATTTCTGATGAGGGCGATGAGATCAGAATCTTCTGTCATCTGGACTTCTACGTGTGGAAGGCTGTGTAAACATGGTTTGCAAATCATTAGGCATGCATCGTTCCTTCATAAATAACTATCAACTGAAGTTTTTATATATATATGTATATATAAAAGAAAAGCTCTTTGACAGAAAACAAATTACTATTTTGTATTTCAGATGAAAAACTTCCTGGATCTGGCACTACCAAATACTATTTTAGAGTGATTGTAAAATACAGCCCTTGCCTAAAGCACACCGGGTAACTTTTTGCCTTGTAAATGACAACATCTGTTGGGAAACTGTTGTAGGCTTTTTCTTTCTACTGAGGGATTCCTAATTATATCAGTTCATTTGGCATTTAAGAGCTGCACAAGATGATACTGTAACAGGTGCTGGAGGTGACTATGCAGAGTCTGTTATTTTCTTCATTGAATATGAAATATAAATTCCACCTTTAGTTGCTTCCTTTTTATCCTCTGTTTATACTGGATTAGGCTATTGCTGTGCAAGATAGAGCACACACATGGTGAGCTACTGCACTTGGGTTTGGGAACTAACTTCTAACTGATGATGGTTACTTCACTTGTTCAGTTTTGACTGGCTAAGTATAGCTACCTCAGCTTGGAGGCTTAAGGTTGTAAACCAAAACACAGTTAAGAGAAAGTTCTTTCAGGGAAATGTTACATGGTAGCTTTCCCCCACCACAATATTCATGCTTCAGTCTGAGGAAGATGAAGTTAAAACAAGTTGTCACACTGCAGCATGTTTTTTCATGCTTTGTTTTGAAAACTGTCTTATTACTTGTTATTTTGGCCTGTGCCGGCTTCACTCAAATTTCTTTCTCCCTGCCCCTCTTTCTGAGAAATCTTTGGGGCTCCCTTTTTAAAAATCCTTCTCATCAAGCATAACTGAGCTTTGACAATTGTGATGTTTGTGTTGCTGCTTTCAATCATAACTGATGCCAACTTTGTCCTTTATGGGACAAGTGGTTTTTTGCAAGTATAGTGAAAAGTCTTTGTGGAACAATTTGACATGGGATTTTAATGTGATTTTTAGCTGAGCTCCTTCCCACTTATTCTCTCATTGCTCCCCTTTTCTGTTCATAGAGACAATGAAAAAAAAAATCCTTCATGTGGATTTGCATGTCAGGGTTGTTTTTACACAATACAAAGCTTAAGTTCCCACCTGGATCGGGACCTTCTCCCTTTGCAGTGAGGAGTTGGGCAGAATGATTTAAGGTCGTAGCCCTTTGTCATCCTTTGCCAAGGATCTGTTAAAAAACGTAACAAGTTCTCTTACAGCTGCCTGCGAAATGTAGTGTCTTGGCACAGCACCCTTCTACCAACTAACTAAAATCCCAGACCCTGCAGAGTGTGTCTTTAGATGTGTGGGTGAGTGGAGAAACAGTGAGATTATGGTGTTACTGTGGGAATATTCTGAACTACTGGGGCTAAACAGGGTCCTTAGTCACTGGTTTAACTCTCGAAGGGAATCTATGCCTTTAATATTTTTTACTTGTGCCTTGAAGTAGAAACAGCTAGATTCAGTCACATTCTGGACATGTGTTATCATGCTGTACTGTTGGCTGTTCCTTGGTGTTTGAGAAACGGTTATACCCTCTATGGTTGCCACTTACAAGTGGGATATCCAAACTGTTTTTTCCTGTTCTCAAGTGACTTTGCTAGCTCTTCCTTAGCCCACAATCTCAGCTGCAGCATGTATGCTCTTCTCTTCTTTTTTTCCTGTTCTCCTTCAGTCTTCATCTGCCATCTCCTGAGCAGTAGTGTGGGTTATAGGTTAAGAAACACTGGCTTTAATTTAAAGCTTGTATAATTAAGGCACCTTAAAAAGGTTTAATTTGGGAGGTGCTATTGTCTAGTCTAACATTTTTTTAACAAAGAGGCAATCACAGATCCAGTTACAACCAGATTAGGCATTCATTTTTTTTTTTCAGGCCAGATGGCAAGAATAGTTGAATGTTTTGTACATTGTGATAAGTGTATTTTGTATGTTCTGAGGTAATGAGAGCCTTTGATCTCCAAGTGGGGTCATGATGAGTCTGAGGCAGGCTGCAGTCAGATGTGCTGTGTCTGGCTACAGCTGTAAACCTCTTGCCTATTATTGTCTTCTGAAATATGCTGGTATACGTGTATATGTTTTGGGTGGCACGGGTGAGGTAGAGAAAAATACAAAATTCTAGTGCTTGTCTGGCTTCTTTTGGCCATGACATTTTGGGGGAGAGTCTCTTGTAGACGAGATTGGCAGATAGGAATGGAGGATCAGTCATTTTCAAGAGCCTGGTGAAAATGGCAGGACCTAAACTTTTCATGGGTAAGTTGCAAATGGAACTTGAGAAATTTTGGGTGACATTCTTAGAAAAGAAGGTCGGGATGAGGAAAGCAGTTGCTAATGTGGCCCTTAATTGCAAGGTGATCTTGTACATTGAACTGACTGCAGGTATAGATATGGAAATCTATATCCCCAATATGAATAAGGAGAGACTTTCAGCTGTCTAGTTCTACTGTATTTAGAAAATTGGGACTTTCATGCAGCCTTTGACTACAGAGATAAGTGACTAATGTCTGTTCTATCTTTATGAAAGTAATCTCAAAAGGATTGCAAATGCTGTTTTGTTGCTTGGACAGAAAGTGGTGGTATTATTTTCATTACTTGCTGGTAATTACTAAGATGCTAGATACATTACAGATGTTGAAATACTGCTGCATAAAATTAGTGTAAATGTCAATATATAGCTCTCCTTGATTTTGAAATTTAGGCAGTTGCTATCTTTTTTTTTTTTTCTGTGTTGGAATATGAAAACAAGTAAATACTGCAGAAATGCAGATGGGAGCAAAAATCTGACTGAAAGTGCATTCTTTGTGATACTGTGTGTTGTGAATCCTTTACAAGTGTTTCATGATGCTATTGATCTTAAATGTTCATCCTCCCTAGGAGGTTACAGGAGTGATTTCTAAGGTCACTGTCATACAAAATGTAACACAAGACCTAGCACCTGTGGCAGTTAACATGGTAAAATACTACTTCTCCCCACCCTGTACTCTTAATGATAGACAGTACTGCTGTAGACTTGTGGGCTGGGCATTTCACCTTTACATTTCTAATCCAGAACTGAGTTCAAGGGGGGAAGTAGCTTAAATGGTCTTTTAATTTCTACACCCCCCCCCCCCTTTTTCTTTTTCTTCAGATGATAGCACTGAATGCCAAACTGCATCAAAGAAAGAAGAGCAAAACGATAAAGAAAAGAAAGATGAAGAGGAGGCTCCACTGCCCACTTACAGAGCCAAATCGATTGTTGAGAGTTGGGTGTGGGGCAAACAACCAGGTATTACAGCTGTTTTGGTCATTCTTAGTGAAACATGATGTATTCTATATTGATCATTACTTTTGTAGCATCAGGAAGTAATCGGATCAAATGTACTTGGTGACAGATGCATCTGTTAGGTTAGTGAAAAAGTTGGATAAGTGGTTAACTGTGACTGAACTTAAACATTTGCTATAATTACTTCCAGATTTAGACGCATGACTTGAAGAGGCAATTTGCATCTTTCATGCTACTTGAAGGAATGATAAACTGACTTGGAACAAATGCAGTAATACAGTGAATTGTTATGATGTCTTCAGAACACTTTTCAGTTGCAGACGCTAAAAAGACATTGCCTAGTTCTTGAAGCCTGAATTTTCTGCAGGCATTACAGGTTTAATAGGTGATTTTTCTTTTTGATTTTATGGTCTGGTAGGTAAGTTTGAGTGAATCATGGGAGGAAGGTTGAAATGGTTAATTCAGTTAGCTGTCTGTCCCGACCTTTGCTGACAGTAATCTCACCTGTGATGGCTGTGGAAAAATGGTTTGTGTGTTCACATCTTCACGTATGGCTCTTTAAAATACTGATTTTGATATTGAAGACAGTTGAAGTTCATGGCTGTGTATTACTGCAGAGCAGCAATTCATTGTGTACGTTTAAAAATAGCAGAACAGAAGAAGCTTCACTTCAGTGTGGCTTTTTTTGCAGTTCTGGTGCATGATATTGCCTGACATGGTGGCATGTGACTTTGGAGACAACTGTTGTGTCCCTTTTCCTTTCCCCTCACCCAGCAGCACTTGAAAATCCCTGGGAAAAGTATTGTCTCTTCAGCGCCAGAATCCTCATCTGTGTAGTGCTGTTTGCTAGGGAAGCTGTTTGTTTCTGTTGAGCCACAGGTCAGCTGCCAGTCTGCTGTCCTCTGCTCTGTGCCAGCCAGCTTGCTCCCTTTTCTTAAGGACAGGAGGACAGATGGACTTGCTGTCACTCTAGTAATGGGACAGAATTTGTAGGAGGAATGAAAAGAATTGCCATTACAGTGGAAGGGGGAGTGAGAATTGAATGTGTTGATGAGATGCAAGGTCACATTATTTTTGTTTTGTATTTTTATTTAGTGTTTGTTGCTGAAGAGTAAAATAAAACTATTTTACAAAATGGTAATCTAAATGCCAAGTATCTTACCAAATTTCTCCCAACTGACCAAGGTGTTTGGGACAAGACCTAGCCTTTAAGCTCCCTCCAATTATTTCTTAAAAAATTGAAAAAACAGTTGTTTAGGAAAAAAGGCATGTATGTATGTTTGGAGTTTTCAGAAAGAAATAACTTACTCTCTTGTACTTACTTTTAGTGCTTATGTATAGTATGGTTTATTGGCACACATATAGATACTTACTGTAGAAATAACTTACGAAGACTTTGTCTAATAAATTTGTGTTCCTTGGTCTCTGTTACCATTTGTGCTTGAAGTTTGCATCACCTAGCTGTGACATACGAATTCTTAAACAATACTACAAATATACTTGCAGTTTATTTATAAAAGTGTTACAGGTGGCTTTTGTTCATGATTGTATGTAACTTTTTGGTTGGTATTTGTCAGAAACATAGCTAACAGATGCCTTTTGAGCCATTCTAGTTTTTGTGTCTTGGTAATTAATTTTGAAAAAAATACAGAGAATGACTTCAATTTTCATAAAATGAAAATTGTGTTTCATAAAATGAGGAAAACTGTTTTAAGCTTTTCTTCTGTCATCCTTCATAAAAATGAAATTAACCTTTGAACATTTGCCTGTCAAAAGCATGAAGGAACTTCTGAAAAGAAGAATTGTTTCTTAAGTATATTGTTGCTGATCAGGTAAGAATTAAAGACTTACTGTGTTTTCATTAATGCTTTATATTCCTTTATAAGTAAGGTATAATTTGGAGCTGTGAGCTTGGAGTTAGTTTACAAAAAGAACTGAAGAGGCATTTAGTCTGTGTTTCAGGTCAATACCCTGAGCTATTTCTACTGAGTTTAAACAGTCTTACATTATGAAATTAGTATCTAAACGTTAGACAGTATATATCTATGTTTTAGAAGTGCTGTAATACACTTTTTTTTTTGCCAAGAATTGTGGAGGATCATGCTATTGAACTTCAACAGGCCAGTGGGCCTTGTGACATCCCTCCCCCATGAGGGCTGAGAGATTTTGAGAGCACACAAAAACCATGTTCACAAAATGTGTTGAGAAGCAGTACTTTTTGTCCCCCCCCAGTCCTGGGCTTGTTTTGTAATCCTGGCACAAGTTCAGAGAAGCAAAATGCTTTCCC
This sequence comes from Strix uralensis, assembly GCF_047716275.1. Lineage (NCBI taxonomy): Eukaryota > Metazoa > Chordata > Aves > Strigiformes > Strigidae > Strix > Strix uralensis. Next base: position 62,925,312 of record NC_133973.1, read on the forward strand.
TAGTTCTAATTTTGCTGAGATCACTACTCTGCCAGAACAGGACAAACAGGTCATAGCTTTTTTTTGGAATGGTCTTCTTATGACAAGTACTGTAAAAATGTGTAAGATAGTAATAAATAAATTGGTAAGTCATTATTTAACTTTAAGGTGTTTTTCCTTCTTTCTTGCATCTTGGTGTTCATCCATTCAATATTCAGCTCTCAACTGATGTCAGTGTTTTAACTATTCAGGCCTCATTTCTGACATGAGTGCTTCTTTAAAACATCTTTCCCCTATCCTATTCCTACCAGGTTATGTGTTCATTAACCAGTTCTTGTGATTCTTTCTAAAAATCATGTTTTACTACTTGCATGAGTTGTCTTTTGAGAAAATATTTGGTTTTTAGCATCTTACATGATTTGGAGAGAAGTCCAGGTTTTCAGCCCTGGATATGGGGAGAAAGAGGAAACCCTTTGAAGCGGTTGTTTAAAATGTACAGAAAATAGAGCAGTATTTCATTTTCTTGGGCTTCTTTTTCTTAGTCATGATATGCTTAAGGTTGGCTATATTGAGTCAAACCAAAGGACAGTCTAGTCCAGTGTCCTGACAGCAACAGCATAAACAGCAGTAGCCAAGTGAATAATTAGGTCCCATGTTTATGATACATTATCTGTAGCCTATAGACTATGAGCCAGAGGTGGTGCTATGGGGAAGTGTGAATGTGTGTTTGGATTCCCCATCCCTCTTTTATTTTGCTGGAGCATATGTGTGCATGGCATAACTTAATAGGCTTTAATATTTTTGATGTTGATTTTCCCATTAATTTGTCTAGTCCCTTTTGAACATTTTTAACTTTTAGCATCCACATCTGAATGTAGCAAGGAGCTTTGTAATTGAACTGTTTGTCGCGTGAATCAAGTCCTTGACTTGATTTTGGCATCTGTTTGTTTTACCTAATGCTCTGTTCTTCTGCTGGAAGAGGCAGTGAGTGGTTGTTCCTTACTTCTCTTCCCCAGCGCTGCTGTGGTGGGTTTTTTGTCTTTTAAGAATTCTGTCATAATTGTCCCCCTCACTGAAGATATTATTTCATGCAACTTCTTTGCATATAGAAGCTATTCTAAACACTTAGTTCTTCCCTTCATTTTTTTTTTTCCTACATTTTTATGCCAGGGAAGGTGAGTTGGGAACTGTATATACTACTTCAGCTGTGGGTATCTCGTGGGTTTCATGAAGTGGCATAATGATCTCTGGTTTTCGTTCTGTCTTGATACTCTCTTTTTTCCAGCTGTTGTACAGTGGACCAGTTTCTTCTTGGATCTACCATGCCATAGTCCCAAGATCTCATTCCTGAGTGGAAGGTTGTTTGGAGCCCCTTTAACAGGGAAAACTGGAATTTTGTTTTCCCTTGCTCATCAGTGTCCATCTACTGTTTTATTGCTAGCTTAATTGCCTGCATATTTTTGCAGTTGGCTGTCATCTTTACTAATGTAGTACCAACAGACTTAATGACCTAAATATTTGTCTCCATGTCCACACAACTGATGCATGTATGGAACAGCGGAGGAATTTACATGGGTTTCTGTGTGACTTGCTGTTGATGCTCCTGAGCGGATATTGGCTATTTATTCATATTCCTTGATGCATTTTGTATGCTTCTCTGTCAGTGGGTTAAGGTTAAATATTAAGGGTTCTAACCCTTAACTATCACTACTGGGTGTTTAGAAATGTCTTTGTAGATACAAAATCTGAGAGGTTTGGGTATTTTTGACTTCCATGTAAAAATGCTGTTTTCCCTTAAGATGAATCCTGTTTATTTTTTGTTGTTATGTTGTGAGGGGTTTTTTGTTTTGGTTGTTTGGTGGGTTTTTTTTTTTGGTCTTTGGAGAAAAAGCACTGGATATATTTTTCTCAAAGCTTTAAATCGTAGAGCCAGCTCAGACTGTGGGTATAATTGAGTATTTATTTCATACTACTTGAGGTCAGGTAATTTTTTTTTTTTTCTTGGAAAAAAAAGGATAGAAACAGCTCACCTGGTGCAACAACTGTGTGTGTAAAAACTTAACTTTAAAAACTGTTAAATAGATTATGATTCAAGTTCACTGTAATCTGATCTTATTTCCTATGTTTAAGATACTAAATATTGCATAATTACAGACAAAGTTAGTTTAAATTCACATTAATTGGTGTCTAACTGGAAAATGCTACTTTCTGCTTGGAAGTTTCAGTAAGAATGCTATTGTTCTGTTTCCTCTGTAGGACAAAAACAGTAAATGAGGAAATAATCTTAATGCAAGCATCCCTAAATGAATGAGCAATGTACAGTTGAAGTGGGAATATGGCTTTCTTGTGTAGTCAGATCTGGTTTCTATTAGCTGTGAATTAAACTATTATGCTGGTAAATCAGTGTTGTGATGTAGCACTTCTGGGGTTTACTCATGTAAGAGTGAGAGCTTGTTTACAGACAGTGCTGCATCTTGTTTTTCCAGTATTGTTAGTACAGCCGATTGCACTAAGAAATGCTTTAGAGGCAGTACCTAAGAGGGCAGGTTAAAATTACCCATGTGAATACAGTGAGATATTGTTGAGATACATGTCACTACCAACAGCAGTTGAATCTTTCTATGTTTGCTTTGTGAGAACAAAGGAGAGAGACATGCAGAACTTTCATCCTGTAAGGGCTGCTAGTTACACAAATCTAAATTTGTACTGTGTACAAAAGTAATTAAAAGCAGTCATGGCATTGAAAAAACTGTTTTTAACCGCCTTTATAGTGACATTTTCTACTTTAATAAAATTTCTTGATCAGTACTTTAGATTTAGAAATGCTGGTAAAAGAATGGTTCAGCCAAAGGATGAAATTTGGCCTCCTCTGTTTACCTTTCTCTTCTAGGAACTTTTTTCATCCCTGTTTTTTTTTTTTTTTTTACTTTCTTAACACTTGGAACAGATTTTAACTCCCCTCCTTCCCCCCTCCCTGCCACTTGAAAGCTGTTGCCCAGCTCCAAGTATCTGTTTGGTTGTTTATGCTCTTAAGGGGTGTGTGCCTATGTGTGTATACTTTTACACACACACACACGGCTCAGTTCTTACTGTTTTGTTCTGTGTGTGAGTATTTGAGCATCAATTTAAACAAGTTCTGCTCCTGATATAAAACTTTGAAAATTAAGCACCCGGCCACATAATGAGATGCATTCTGAATGTGCATTCAGCTACTCATTATTTCTCCTGCTGAATACTAATAAGGTGAGGTCTGCTGGTGGTCATCTTTTGAATAGAGGAGCAGACAGAAGGAAGCTAAAAGCTGAACACCTTTTAGGAATTATAGGCTTTGTTTCTTAAGGAAATTATGTGTATGTGATTGCATTTTTGTCTTTCCCTCTAAATTTTGAATCTGCTCATTCTGTGGTGATGGCTTGCAGAGTCATTAGATGCCTGTTAACCCAAGCCAACTGCATCCTCTGTTTGCTCTTTGTCCAGTGGAAATACCATGTAGTGGGGAGAGAGGAGACAAAATATAAAAATCTCTAGGAAATTGCAGCACATTAGTTCTGCTGCTGACAGGAATGTGTGCTCATTATAACAGTAGATTCTTGCCAAATTCTGTTCGAAATGTGTTTTGAGTTTTTAGGTCTGAAATCTCTCCAAACTGTAAAATTTGTAATTGCCTTTAGTAAACCTTGTGTCTCAACCAAAGTCCTTGAAACTTTTCGTTTGATGTCGGCATTTTTAAGGTCCTTAATTTACCAGTTAGAAGCCTGTGGTGTTCCCTACAGGAGCTAAAGAAATAAGTGTTAAGAAACCATTTATTATGATGTTTGGTTTTTTGTTTTTGTTTTTTAGCTGCTAAAACAGGAGCAAATATGCCTTTGGACAGGCCACCTGTCTTAGACTCATGTCACGTTAGTGTTCTGGCTGTGGCTGACGTGGTTTAAGAAGCTACTGTCTTCAGCTGCTTGTTTTGCCCCCGTAGTTTTGCTGGCATACCTAAATAACGTGTCACTTCTTAACTCTGTTCTGTCAGATGATCTGGGTTAAACACTATCAGTATTTTTCCTTCTAATGCAGAGAACTTCTGGCAGGAGGAATTAAGAAGTGAAGACATGTAGTTATGTTAGTTGCTGAGGGGAGGGAGAAGAATAAATTTTAACGGAAGATGGTAAAAAACCTTTATGTATCTCTACTGCAGCCAGAAATGTATCTGACTGTATTTGTCAGTTAACAAGTATTCTGCTAATGATAGTTTGAGAATTTAAACTTGTATGGTATGACTTCAACTCTTATATTGTAGGTGTGGATTAGGCAAGTAGTGTGTCTTCACCCTTCATAAAATAACTGACACAGCAAAGCATTGCAAGGGATGATTAGCATCCAGGGCTGGTGTAGTGGCATAGGAACAGTTTTGTTTAAAGAGTTCCCTGTAACCTTCTCAGATGAAATTTGAATCGTTACTATTAATATGCTATTTTCTCATTAGTCTATTTAGTTCATCGGTAAAAGTGTTGTTCAGACTTTAGGGTTTATTGAAACCAATTTCACTGGCTGATTCCCAGATACATTTAAAGCTTTCTAAAGATGATCTGAATTTTTGTAGAGATAAGTTTACTTGTGGAATAAGAGAAGATTTAAAGTGAGGAGGTGCATAGATATCTCTCACTTAAAAATAGTGTTACTCTTAATAAAACAGGACAGTCCTTGGTTCAGTTTTGAGATGTCTGAGATACAGGACTACTATAATCTGTTCCATCTTTTACACACTTTGCACATGAACTTTCTTTTGCATTCTTGAAATGCTGAAGAAGTATGTAGAAAATATTTATTAAATTATGGTAGAATTATTAAATTTTGGTAGAAGGCCTTCCTAAAATTGTAGCTATTTCAGATTGTGGAGGCAAGGTGAGAAGGGGGAAAGAAAGTAATTTTATTACAACTAAATTCAGTAAACTTAAGTTTATGCTTCATGCAGGTTATTTTTATATGGCTTGAATCTTGGTGAGGCTAAATCATATTTTCCATTATAAAAAATTTTTTTTGCATGCATTGTTTAAGTTTTTGAAAATAGTGTATTGTAACTGAATGTGTCTTCATATTGCTAGCTTCCAAATATAAATATTTTGTGATTTTTAGGGCTAATTGCTTGAAAATTGAATTATTTCCAGCCTCTTTTCTTCATAACAAGACAGAATTTTAGTTGATTCCTATTCTAGTTTTTTAATTGTCTTAATTTGACTACTTTGATGTTGACTTTGTTGTCAGGAAAGCAAAATACTTGCTTTTAACATCCCTTACTTTAGAAAGAGCAATTGTGAGGTTTTGTTTTGTGAAACATTGCACAGTCTGTGGAACTATGGACTATTTTTGTATTAAAATGGAATTGAACGTTTGAGGTGTTCAAAACCTACAGTAATGTTAATTTTTTTTGTCAGATGAGCCGGTTGTCTTGAGTCATTGAGTAGGATGTTGAGTGTCTACCCTCACTATGTGTTGCTGAACCATTAGGAATTAATTTCCTAGGTGCTACTATAAAACTAGTTTTTTTTTTTTTCTGCAGAGACACAATATTGTGTGTGTATACAATGGCCAGCTTTAAAACTGGTACTGCTTCATGTTCGTACATTGTATATGCTTCTGCAGGATTCTCTTTTCTGTGCATTCAGAGTTCATACAGTAGTTTGTGTCACCTGTTGCATCAGAATGGCTGGGATGCTGATAGCAGCAGTACTGTGGTTGAAAGTGATTTGAAAGGTATGCAGTTGTAGACTTTTAGGGAAAGTTCCTTGTAATTACTGGAGGATTGTAGGTGTTCTCTGCTTGTCCTAAGGGTTTCTTTCCAGTAGTACCCATGACAAGTGTTTAATAAGCATGTTATTTTGAAATGAAGGACTTTTTCATCTACCACTTCTTCAACTTTCAGGAATAATTTTAGAGGGTGTCTGCATTTACATGATTTGCCATCGAGGAAGGAATGATGAATGCCATAGCTCTGCTCATAGACTCTGCTGAGTCTGGCACCTAGTGCTTGATTTCTGTATCATCAAACATAGACTCTCTTTCCCAAGCATGAGTGAAGTGCCTTGTTTTTTCTTCATTGACTATTTCCTTATTTTTCTTATAGATACAGGAGACCATAATGTGGGGAATGAATCTGAAGAATTAAATCAGTTGCCAAAAAAGAACAATGTTAAGAAAAGCCTATTTGTGAAGTGTAGAGTGTGGTTATTTCTTACTTCATTGTTGTATCCTGGTGGTATTTGATGGGGCTTTAGTGTTCAGGAAGGGAAGAAGAAAAAACTTGATTTTTATTGCTTCTGATGGTTTGTTTAGAGGGATCATGAAACTGGCATGTCAGTATTGATTATGTTCTGTTATGATACTCTGAAGTGCAGAAACCATGTGCTGCAAGTGATTTTTTTGTATTTTTGCTTACAAAATAAAGGTTAAGGCACACCTAAGGTAGCAGCAGCAGCCTCAGAACATGTAGTTTATATTTTGTAGAAGCTTTTACTTTGGTGTTCTGAGTAATGCTAACACTTCACAATTGAGATTTTTCCCTCAAAATTGTGGTATTTAATGAAAGAAAATTTTAGTTGGATCAGCCTGGAGCTTCAGGCTGGGTACTGATACAGTCATCCAGTCATACAAACCTTCTGAGTAAACTTCTATATGGCCATAAAGTTAAGAGACATTATAAAAGTCAAACCAAACAAATCAAACATACCTTCACACTTCTATTTGTTACTTTACATTGTGATCTGAAGTAGCTGTATGTATGTAGCTTGTTGGTACTTGACTGTGCTATGAAGTTCTTTGGGGAATTTTGTAGGGCTGATATTAAGGACAGCATGGCTTTTTTGTCGTATATATGTTTGAGTCAAGGTATGAATGTGTATTAGCTGCTATTGCTTTTGTCTAACTTTTTTTTAAGGTCTAGACTGCAAGGAACACTTTTTAATCTATTCTTGTTGAAAAACAAGTTGTTCCTCATAGTCATGTGAAAAGATGTAAATTGCCTTAGGGAATGGAATCTAACACATTATGAAATGGTGAAATGTGAGTAGTGATGTTGAAAACAGGCTGGGGTGATGGCTGACAACAAACCATAAGTGACTGTGCAACACGATCCTGTGGCAGAGAAGGCCACTTGAATTCTCTGCTGGGTCCGCCCGCAAAGATGCGTTGCAGAGAGGAAAAAACTTTGAAGTACTTTATATAGTTACAGTTGCAAAAAAAGTTATACCTCATTAGATACAGTTTTCAACTCTAGAGTATAAGTGTGTCTAAAATTCTATAGCTTGGAGGTAGCTGTTCCAAAAAATGTGTTGGTTTCGTGGTGGTTATTTTTTTAAGGTTGTGCCCGTCTTCTTATAAACGCTGTTACCTACATGCAGACATATGTTTGGTTTTTTTAATACCCCTTAGTCAAGTGTCAGTTAAAACAAAGGTACTTCTGTGTAGAGCCAGGCAACAAATGTGGTTGGCGAGTACAGTGATTCTGTGCAAAGCAGAGTGGGGTGACCCAGTGATCAGACTGTTAATAAAGGGACAGAAAAAAGAACCCTTCTAAAAATGTGCTTCATTGATGTTTGTCCTAGGAATTAAAGCTCCAGAGAATGTAAAAAACACGATGTCCAAATTTTTATTTTAAAGTGGTGTGTGTGTTTTCTGTTTTTTTTTTTTTTGTTTGTTTTGTTTGTTTGATAGTGTGCTTGTTACTATCTGTTATTAGATTACTAGGACTTTGGGCTGTGGACTGCTTTTTCTGGTTAGTGAAGAGTTAATTTTCTAGTGTTGGTACATAAGTCAGATATTTTATTTGCTAATAGTACTTGCAAGCATCTTAAATTTCTGACATTATTTGTTTCAGAAGCTTAGCAGCTCTTGGCAGTGATCCTAGAGCTTCTGAGAGTAGTTTTATTACTTCTGAGAAACTTAAGATAATGTGTACCAGTGTAAAATGAAAGTGTATCCTTGTGGGGACTTGCAAGGTGGTTGCCTGCAAGCCTGACTCTGAGGTTGGATGATGATAAGAATTTGCTGTCTAACTTGGTTTTTTTAAATGCATAAACATTTCATATGATGTTTTAATTTCAGACATGAAATATGAAGGTTCAGATGTGTTCACACAACCAGTTTGGGTGATAACCTTTATCTAAACACCTAAGTATGATGATGGTTATGTAATACTGGATTAGGAATGTGTACGTTAAGTATGGAAACGGAGTTTCACTGGGTTTTGAGGTTCACACTTCTGATTGGTTCACAGTTTTCACTTTGTCTTGATTTTTCTTGATACTGTATATAGGATGAACACCCATAAAATGATATCTTTCTCTGATTCTCAGACGTGAATGAGTTGAAGGAGTGCCTTTATGTACTAGTGAAGGAACAGCAAACTCTGGCCACACAAACTGCTACAACAGCTCTTTCAGCTATGAGGCTAAAACAGAGGCTAGTTATCCTGGAACGGTATTTCATTGCACTGAACAGAACAGTTCTTCAGGAGAATGTCAAAGTTAAGTGGAAAAGCAGTAGTATTCCTCTGCCTGCTGTGGATAAGAAAAGGTAACGACACACGCATGAGCAAGTTAATGCATTAAGAAACTTATAGAAAGGTTATCAACCTGTGTGTAAGAGCTTAATGTGATTTCTTCCTCCTCATGAAACATTAGCAGTAAAGAAACTATTCTTATTTCTTAAGATGGTTTTATGTGGTGTTACCTGCCACACAGTTTTCCTCCTTGGCTGATGTTTGCTTATAGTGTCTCTGTTCATACTGATGGGTTTTTATTGTAATACATTGCTGTAGATATTATTCTTTGAGTTATAAGTGTACTTCTATTGAGGTATTCTTTTTGTTTTACTCAGCTAGCAAGTATGGATAAGCCTATTTCGGAAGTTATGCGGATGGATGTTACATGGTTCTAATAACAATATATTTTTTTGTCAATATTTGCTCAGTTAAGGCACATAACAAATTTAAAAATAAGAATACATAAAAGTTTAACATAGTTTTTCCTTTGCTTGGGTAAGAAATGCTGTAATAGTACATTTTATATGAAACTGTTTCCAGAGAACTAACTGAATAAGAAATAGTCTGATTACTTTCCATGTCTAGATAGCTTATTGACCTAAAAATAGGAAAATTGATCAGATGAGGCATTAAAGAATGTATTCAGTAGCTGAACAAGGTTGCTGTCTGACAGAATAAGCAGTTCAGCCAGGGAAATTTTTGTTAGATTGTCTCTAGCTTCAAAAATGAAAGGAAACAGTAAGTAGCTATCATGACTAGTTATTATGGGATTGGAGTTCTGACAGTGATATCTTTCACTGAATAGTCTGTTCTCTGAAATTGTTTTTTTTTTTCAGTTCTGATTAAAAAGAGCACTGGTATACTTAAGTTACCAGATTGCTAAAAATGCCAGTTTAAATTTTTTTTCTCTCTCGAAAAAGTCCTAAACAGTTCAGTTTCTTTTGATGTGAGATTAAAAAGAAAACAGAATTGTTGGTGTCTTTCTGAGAGAATGTAGTAGGGAATCTCCTGCTGTTAAGAACAAAGGGAAGCTTACTTAATGTGATTGCTTGCCTAAAAAGAAAAGTTAGAAACATATGTGAGTCCAGTGGGTATTAACAGAAGTTCAAGTTATCTCTCTTCCTTACACACACACCCATACAGAAGCTGCAAAGAGATTCGTAACATTGACACTTAAATGGAAAGATAAGAAATTACAGAATTGATGGAATTAATTACCAGTAATTGAAGATTCATTAAAAAGAAATGCCTATAAGCATAGTTTATGCAGTCCAAATTAACTAGAAGTATAAACTTCCTGAGTAAATGAGTACATGAAGTACCTTGTGTCTGTGTACTTTGAATACACCATCATATTTTCACTCTGGGTAACTATAGGCATCTTTCTGATGGCAATCAGTTATGCCAGTCTAGTTTATTTTTGCTCTGTGAAGCTTTTTTGATGTTGGGGGTTGAATTGGTTGTTCTTTGAAGCAGCTGAAGCTGAATTTTTGTTGTTGATGTTTTGATGTTGATCACCTTCATTCTTAAGGGACAATTACAATTCTTTAAAAATTGTGTAAATATATATGCATGCATATAGCTAAATTATAAAATTGTCAAAGATGCAAGTTATACAAATAACTACTAATATTATTATAATATAAATTATATCAAGACAATGCATATATAATTTTATTTAGCTCAAGACCTATAGGCAAAGGTGTAGAAGGACTTGCACGAGTCGGATCCCGAGCAGCACTTTCATTTGCGTTTGCATTCCTTCGTAGAGCTTGGAGGTCAGGTAGGTCTACTCTGTAGCATGTTGCAGATATATTTTTATTATAAGACAGATGATTCATTGAAGCATGTGTGTGTGTTAAATATTTGCATAGAACTATATGTTTATTAAATGTTAGATTTGCATAATTGTGTTTTATGTTTATGTGGTATTATGCCCAACAATACTATTGCTGATCCGAAGCCAGCCATCCAAGCCAGCACCAAGGCTGTGTTGTGCTGGGATACTTTTATGCTTAGGAAGGAAAATGGGGATTTCATGAAAAGAATGTATTTTTAATGCCAGGTTTCAGGAAAGTTAGTTTTATTCTTCAGACAGGGTCAATCCAATATATTACTACATGATAGTAGCAGCTTAGAAGAGGAGTTTTGAGGAGTAATGTGAAACTTCCATTTAGTTTCTGTACTTGTCAGCAATTGTCAAATTGCAGAGGTTGGCAGAGTTGTCATCTGTGCCACTTCAACCTACCTGTTTGTCTCAGTCTGCACTGTTTGTTCAGATGGCAGCTGTTTGGCTCACTCTTTGTCCAGCCAGCCCTAGTTCTTCTGATATCCTCAGTGATGCGTAGTGGGAAGAGCTCATTTAAGAGTTTTCACCTTTCTGAATGTATTTTTTGTGAAGCAGAGAAGTTCTTCAGAAGTCTTGCAGTCAAAATGTTCATGTGAAGATTGAGAGTATAACTAGCATTACTGTGTTCCTTAGGTGAAGATGCAGACCTGTGCAGTGAATTGTTACAGGAATCACTTGATGCGCTACGAGCTCTACCAGAGGCATCCCTTTTTGATGAAGGGACTGTATCTTCCGTATGGCTGGAAGTGGTGGAAAGAGCTACTAAATTCCTAAGGTCTGTTGTGACTGGGTAAGTTTCTTTTTTTGAGCATTACTGAAGTAACTGTTACGTGGCAAACTTGCATCTCTTAGCAGCTGAGGCTATAATAGTTTATGGAACATTGAAAAGATTGCTTTCCTTTTCTAATGTTGTTGTACCAGCAAGCAAAAAATACATGAACTGTTGAAATGATGCTCTTTAAATATGATTTCGTTTCTTTCAGATTTTTCTTAAACAGTTAATTTGAGTGTTCTGTATCACTGCATGTAGACTTACCTGAAAAATAGTGTTTCACTAATGTAAACTATCCACATGAAGAGTGCTTTGGTAATAGAATATATGTGTACACTTAATTGTGTCTTTCTAGTATAGTAAAATAATGCAGACTTCTGTGCATATGAAGGAATATACACTCATATTGGACTTAAATCACCACCCCTACACTTTTCCTTGTTATTTAAGGAGGCTTAAAGTTATCATTTTACAGTAGTTACCAGAAATTAATTGTCTTTTGAATACTGGAACTACATCCTTATAGTGATTATCATAAATGTTTAAATTTCAGCTGTGAAAAATGTTTTTCATGTTCTTGGCATATTTAATAGAGTTATAGAGTAGATAGTGAAGCTTGGGGCAGTTTTAGAGCCTAGCTGCCCCTCTAAAAATTGATCTTGTGTGGAATGTGTCAGCTTTTCTCACCTGCTTTCATTACCAATTTTACATTTTTCTGTAAGTTTAGTGATTCTTGGTGTGCTGTAGGTGCTTTTGGTAAGCAAATACGTATTGTTTCCGTTTACTTTTCTGTTAATGTGTATTGTTTGACTTTTAAATAGAGATGTGCATGGAGCTCCCAGTACCAAAGGGCCAGGAAACATTCCGTTACAAGACCAGCACTTGGCACTTGCCATATTGCTAGAACTGGCAGTGCAGAGGGGTACACTAAGGTGAGAAGCATAAGCACTGTGATTTTTAACCATCATTGTCTGTTGGAATGGCCTGAATAGTGCCTGTCTTCAGTTTTCCTGGGTTTGGGTTTAGTGTAATAATTGTTTCAAAGCATGTGAACATTTTCTGTAATTCAGTGGCGGTCAAGATCTTATGTTAGCTAGCTTGCAAAATCTATTTTTGATTATTTTGATAATCTGTTTAAAGTGGAAAGCTGTGACATCTGATATTGCTAAACTTAAAAATGTAGAAAATGAATTGTATGGATAACCTAAAATAATGGTTTTCGGAATGCTTATTAATAGAAGATGTAAACATTCTCTTTCAGCCAAATGTTGTCTGCAGTTATGTTGTTGCTTCAGCTTTGGGATAATGGGACGAGGGAAACAGATAATGAGCGATCTGCACAGGGAACGAGTGCACCCCTTCTACCTTTGCTACAAAGATTTCAGAGTATAATATGTAATAAAGATGTGCCCAATACTGAGGAAGAGATTCAGGTACTTACCAATGGATTATTTGAAAGGGGCGTTATGTTGGTATCCAGTTTCATTTGTCTGGCTAAAATAATTATAAAATTATCCAAACAAAATTGTTAGTAGTGTTTTCCACGTAAGATGTATATACACCACTGTTGTTTGGTTTTCATGTGTACGTTTGAGTATCTTGAGGTGGAAGAGCAATGTTGTAGTAGGTTAGAGGTAAGCATTGTGTGTCAGAGTTAATTCTTTTGTGATAATTAATTTAGAGATGTGACCAGTTAACTTTTCTGCATATTTGGATTGTTTTTATTTAGTTGTGTCTGAAGTTAATTGAACTATGACTCTTGGAGATTATTACTGAGGTTGACAAAACAGTGGATCAGTTGTATTATGCTTCTAACTTTCTATTATATTCACAATCTGACTGTATTTTCTCAACATGTGTGTTTGGAATTTTCCTCTACTAAGAAAAAGGATGTGCAGAGTTAATTCGGTTTTTCTTAAACTTGTGCAGACAGAGTCATAGAATGGTTTGGGTTGGAAGGGACCTTAAAGATCATCTAGTTCCAACCCCCTGCCAGGGGCAGGGACACCTTCCACTAGACCAGGTTGCTCAAAGACCCGTTCAATGTGGCCTGGAACACTTCCAGGGAGGGAGCATCCACAACCTCTCTGGGCAACCTGTTCCAGTGTTTCACCACCCTCACAGTGAAGAATTTCTTCCTTATATGTAACCTAAATCTACCGTCTTTCAGTTTAAAACTGTTACCCCTTGTCCTATCCCTACACTCCCTGATAATGAGTCCCTTCTCATTTTTCCTTTAGGACCCCCTTTAAGTACTGGAAGGCCACTATAAGGTGTCCCTGGAGCTTTCCTTTCTCCAGGCTGAACAACCACAACTCTCTCAGCCTGTTCTCACAGGGAAGGTGTTCCAGCCCCCTGATCATCTTTGTGGCCTCTTCTGGCCCCTTTCCAACAGGTCCATGTCCTTATGTTGGGAGCCCCAGAGCTGGACACAGTACTTCAGGTGGGGTCTCACCTGAGCAGAGTAGAGGGGGAGAATCACCTCCCTTGACCTGCTGGCCACACTTCTTTTGATGCAGCCCAGGATGCAGTTGGCTTTCTGGGCTGTGAGCTTATATTGCTGGTTTATAGTCAGTTTTCCAACCAAGTCCTTCTCTCCAGGGCTGCTCTCAATCCACTCTTCACCCAGCCTGTATTTTTGCTTGGGATTGCCCTGACCCAGGTGTAGGACCTTGCACTTGGTTGACAAGTCTAAAATAAGTTGTGTATCTGTATGTGTAGTGGCATAGTAATACCTTGAATACTCTTCTGACTGCTTGTTTCTTTTCTAGCTCCTGACTTACCCTCTGAGTCCAAATGAAAGTTTTTTAAGGTATCTGACTTTACCGCAGGACAATGAGCTAGCGATTGATCTGAGACAAACAGCTGTAGTGATCATGGCCCATTTAGATCGTCTAGCCACCCCATGTATGCCTCCACAGTGTAGCTCTCCTACATCTCATAAGGTAACTGTTTGCAACATCAAATTTAGTAAGATATTTTTTCTAAAAGAGTAACTGATTGTCAGTTTGGAAGGAAAGATGACCCCTAAGATTCTTCAAATTTCCTTTTGATTTTCACAAGGTAACCTTGAGTTGCCTGAATTTGTCTTACTTGGGTATCTTTTTATTGCATCAGCGCTCTCTCAGTCAACCTTGGAGTAAATGCTATGGTTTGTGAACCATTCTTTCTTATCACAACGCTATGGCTAATTCTGCCATATTTTGAGCTGTTCCCTGTGTTTATAATGCTCAAGACTGGACTTCACAAATGTTTGGGATCTGATATATTAAAAAAAAAAGAAAAAAGTGAATGTTAAACTTCCCAACTTGAAAGATTTCTGAACACTTACTGTAGATATTTATACCTTGTTCAGTACCAGACTAAACTGAATATGATGCATGCAAGTCTTTATTTTTGATATCTTCTAATAGGTAAGCTTTATTGGCTGCTGGCAGTAATGACTATCACAGATTTGAGTATATTTGGCATGTAAAGGTTTAAAAAATGATCTGCTCTATGCATTTTATTAAATAGGTATTTCAAAATCAGTACTTACAGAATTTCTTATTTTCTAGGGATCTCTGCAAGAGGTCATTGCTTGGGGTTTAATAGGTTGGAAATATTATGCTAATGTGAGTGGTCCAATTCAATGTGAAGGACTTGCCAATCTTGGCGTTGTGCAGATTGCATGTGCAGAGAAACGTTTTCTAATATTATCTAGGAACGGACGAGTTTATACACAAGCGTACAACAGTGATACTCTGGTGAGAGCTTTTTTTACATGTTTTTAAAAATGTGTTCTCTTCTGTATTACTTCATAGGATAAGTCTGCTCCTTTATTTACATTATCTTGGAAGAGTAGATGGAGACATGCTGATTTTTATGGGCTTCTATGTTGTTTTTGACCTTTCAGAAATACTGATTTTGATCTCTTGTATTGATTTGATGAAATACATCTGGCTTCTGTAATTTCTGTCAGGCTAGAGGTTATGAATGCAATGATAATTGTTTTCATTGGTACTCTGGCCTTGGTGACAACTTCAGAAATTGGCAGATAAAAATAGATTTTACTAAAGTGATGTAACACAGTGCCCACACTGCGTAGTTTCTCAAACAAAACTGTACTGTAACAGGAACACTTGTCACTAACATTTCCTGTAAGATTAAGGTAAATACCATTTTTTAAGTACGGAAGACCTTACAGAGATGGGAACAAAATAACTTCAAGGCATTGTTTTTGTCAGACTCAAATAGTCGATTTGATCTTTTTTTTTATACCTTCACCTCATTAATTTGAGCTCACAGTTTTGATAAAGCGTTAGGAAAACTGTACCTAGTTATTCTGTATATAGGCAAATGATGGAAAATTTAAGCAGTTTTTGTAAGTGTATTACTTTTGTTTGGTTCACAGGGACCACAGCTGGTACAGAGTCTAGTTTCCAGAAATATTGTGAAGATAGCGGCACATTCAGATGGGCATCACTATCTTGCTTTGTCAGCAAATGGTGAAGTTTTCTCTTGGGGTTGTGGAGATGGTGGAAGACTAGGCCATGGGGATACAGTGTATGTAATAAAAATAATCATAACATTTATTTGCCAGTGTTCTGAATTCATAGAAAAAACTACTTTGTTGTGTATATAAGCACATACAGCATTTGCCATTCGTCTCTGTTATTGAACAAAAGCTGCATTCTCCCTGCATATTTTCTCTGCTTGTAATATTCCCAGTTCTGTATTAATGCTACTTTCTGAATACTTGTAGATAGAGGCTGTAGTAGTGGTTGCATGGTTTTATGAATCCACAACACAAAACATTGAATCAGCTGTTGGAGTGAGGTCATCATTTCCTGTGCAGTCATGTTGCATATATCATTCCTTTTTTCCCTTGTGTTCAACAATAACATTACTGTCCTGCTTTTGTGTAGGAGCACTCTTCTACAGGGGTATTCTATAGGGGGTGTACATCAATATATTTTGAAGGTTTTAAGTGTCTTCCCCCAGAATTCCCTATAAAGCAAGGGAGTTACTATACAAGGGTTAGCAGTGTCATGAAATTAATTGTTCAGATATAGTAATTAAAGATAATCTGTGTTTATAATGGACAAATAATTTTTTAAAAATACTGCATTAATTTAATTGGAAATAGAAGTCATAGTTCAGACACTCTTTCAGTGTTTTTTATGTTGTTGAACAATCTGAATGTAATTTTTAGCTTATAGCTCTATTTATATCTTGATACTTCAGACTAGTAATAAGGTTTGCAGGTAGAATTGCAGCAATTGTCTTTTGACAAGTATGTCACAGATTTTATTATCTGCTTATGAAATCACCTTTTGTGAAATATGTCACCTTCTCTTTAAATAGTCCTCTGGAGGAACCGAAGATGATATCTGCTTTATCTGGAAAGCAAGCTGGGAAACATGTTGTTCATATTGCATGTGGAAGCACCTATAGTGCAGCCATTACTGCTGAAGGAGAGCTATATACATGGGGGCGAGGAAACTATGGCAGGCTTGGTCATGGTATGTTACTTGACACCTTAAAGTTCTTTGTCAAAGAATTGTTTAGTGCCTGTCTCAAATTATCTTTTATTTGACTTACCTAAAGCTGATTTGAGAACCATATGTGGTTTCACATGAATTGAAATAATTACAGGAGGGATCATCTCAAAACCACTAAATTTCTATGAGTTGTGTGAAAATAAGCAATTGAATGGAGAAGAAAAATCTGCACTGTTCTCTGTTACCTTCCTTGTGAAGCAAAGACTATCTCATGGGTTAAGTCCATATTAGTTACCTAAGAAGCCATATGAGAGCTTAGTCATGATGCTCAAATCTGAAAACAAAACCAAACCAACTTCCCCCCCACCCCCACACAACAAAACACCCAAAAGCAAGCAAAAAAAGCCAAACAAAAGAACCTACCAGGCTTTCTTGATTTTGCTTCTCACAAAACTACTTTGTTTTGAAGGTTCCAGTGAAGATCAGACCATCCCAATGCTGGTCACAGGGCTGAAAGGACTCAAAGTCATTGATGTGTCCTGTGGGAGTGGAGATGCTCAGACTCTTGCAGTTACTGAAAATGGTTAGTAGCAAAATATAACTTCGCACTTTAAGTAAGCTTACCTTTTCTTCCTTTCATTCTGAAGATATTTATACTGCAAATATACTTATTTCTAGTGGCTTGACTTCTGTAAGAGTTGGAAGGTGAAATTCCTTTTGCGGAAATAATGTACGTGCATTCATGCGTTGTGCATATAATGTATGCAGATATAGTTCCACGCATGGATATGCAATATATTTGTTATGAATATGCAAATATATATTTTAGTTTATTGTATATATATTTAAAATTCTCATGTAAATGTATAATATACACACAAAATACTATGTATATGTACATATATGTCTAAATTTAATTATCATATAAGTGCAAATAACTCATGTTGTCACAACAGCCAGAATTTTGAGTAGGAGAGTTGTCTGTGTTAACCTATGTGAAGTGCCAAAGAGAGGCTTTATTGAAATTCTGCTTCCTGCATCCTTGAGTGAGGTTGCCAGGGTGAGACAGATTCAAAACCTGAATTTCACTGTGTGAGGTTAAGCCCCAGAGTTATCCCTTAGAAAGCAGATAGTTCTTGTAAGCTAGTTGTTCTTTTAAAATATAGCTGGTTATGGTGATGTGCAGTATTTTAAAAGCTGAAAGATTTGCTCATCCAGGAAATGGAAACACAGATTTTAATTTTCCTTTTTTTTCCTCTTGGTCTCCTTCTTGCGTGCTTCCATTGCTTATCAGAGTGCCTTAGAGACTAGCTTATGCAAGTAGGGAACATAAATGCATCGGAATGTAAAACAAGACTTTCTTTTTGGACATGCATGGTTTTACCATTCTTGAACCATATTTTTATTTAATGCACATACAGAATGACTTGACAATTTCTAAGTTCCTACATCAGGGCTTAGATTTAGTAGTGTATTTCAAAAGAACATGGTAGACAATGGCACTTTTAATTTCATTTTGTGAAATGGTTGAATGACAAGAACTGAAAGTTAAGAAAACGGGTTTTGCAGACAATTTGGCCATTTAACGTGGAAAAAGATTTTTGCAAGTTCTTATAATTAACACCTTGTAATAAAAGAAGGCCGTTTTTAACTAAAGATCATACTACAGGCTTGATTCACAGTAAATCCTATACTTCATATGTTTCTAAGAGGGACTTTCTGTACACTGATGAATTTTCAGAGCATGTTGTGTTATACTTTTTATGTTTTATGAACATGAAAACTTTTCAAATCTTTTTCTTCCTTATTTTCACGAACAATTAGAAATTCATAACTCTTCTTAAATTACAGTTTGAAAATTGTGCTTGTTATAGAATCTCAGATTTTTAGGAACTTGCTTATCAAAACAGGTAACTTCATTACATGAAAAAGCAATGCAATATATTTTGTTATTTTTCTCTTGATTTAAAGGCCAAGTGTGGTCTTGGGGTGATGGAGATTATGGAAAACTGGGAAGAGGAGGCAGTGATGGTTGCAAGACTCCTAAGTTGATAGAAAAACTTCAAGATCTGGACATTGTGAAAGTACGCTGTGGGAGTCAGTTTTCTATTGCTTTAACCAAAGATGGCCAGGTCTACACCTGGGGAAAAGGTGACAATCAGAGACTTGGGCATGGAACGGAAGAGCATGTTCGATATCCCAAACTGCTGGAAGGCTTGAAAGGTAATTATCAGAGCTGGAAATACTTCAGATTTCTTTTTGCTGTTGTTGGAATCTTTTTACCAGACACTAATGATCTCAACTTTAAGAATGATGGTAGTATGTACTCTGTCCATATTTTATGCTGGTTGCATTGAAAAAGGTAGTAGTGAACATCTCTCATCACTCTGCATTTATACCTTTAAAACTGTAGCAGACTTAGAGACACTGTTATGACTACTTTAAATGCTGCTTGTCTTGTGCTCTCTTTATTCTTACTGCTTTGCTTTTATTAGGTTCACAGAAACACTTATTTAAAGCATGTATTTTTGCATTGTCCTGCAAATAAATACATATATTTTTTATATATATATGTGCTTAGATTAAGGCATGTGAATGGAATAAATGAAAATCACAGGCAACAAGTAATGTTATTAAAGTTGTGTTTGTGCCAATACTTTTGACTAGTTTGTAACAGAGTGAAGATTATTTTTTGCATTTGTGAGAAACCTGAGATTCTGTAGGGGAGGATGAGGAAGAGAAACCTCTTCTATTGCTCTTTCCTAAAATTGTTATTCATATATGATGAATGATTTAATTGAAAGTAACTTCTGAACTGTGACTAAAATATAACCTTAGGGTCTCTGTTCATAGGTGAGGAGGGCTTTTAATAAACCTTATGTGAAAAAGTATCTAAGTAGAAGGGATACAAAATAGAAGATTTTTTTAAACTTGTAAACTTTTGTACTTAACCTGTCTCTTAAAAATCTTTAAATATTTCCTTGGTTTTTCTTTTTTGCTGTACTCTTCCAATCCACTACTAAGGCAAAGGTGAGACTCTTGACATCCATGGTGTGTTCATAGTTAAATATGGTTGTAATGAGCAGAGTTTTCCTTAACTCTGATAATTTTTTTGTTAATGACTGTAATCTTTAAGTTATATTTTCAATATTTGACTTTCGTATCAGGGAAAAAAGTGATAGACGTGGCAGCTGGATCCACCCATTGTTTAGCACTGACTGAAGATAGTGAAGTGCATAGCTGGGGAAGCAATGATCAGTGTCAACATTTTGATACTTTGCGGATCACCAAACCAGAGCCTGCAGCTCTCCCAGGATTAGACACAAAGCATATTGTTGGAATTGCTTGTGGGCCTGCTCAGGTAAGTTTTGTTTTTGAATTGTTAATTACTATTTGTCTTTGTCTCTCACTGAGTCTAGTTCAGTGCACCAATCCCAGTCCCTCTTTTTCTTCTTGCATGACGTTTTCTTCTTTCTTATTCTGAATAAATGAAGGCTTGGAAAAAACAAATCTTGTGCAGTTTATCTGCCAAAAAGGTATGACTAGCTTTCCCTCTGCTGGGTATTCTGAGAAGTAGCTATTTGCCTTTCTTGGTTTTTTGTCTGGTACAGCAATAAAAGAGTTATCAAGCCCGGTGTTTCCTGCAGCAAAGTAATAGTGTTGTATCTGGACTGGCATGACAGAGCTTTGCAAAATGTGATGAGAGTGTTCTTTTCTGGGATTGGTGGGGTTTTCTATATGTTTGCAAGGATGCAAGTAGAGGGTTCTCTTCAACAGATGGGCTGATATTATTTCTGCATCTTCTGCTAATGTTT
This sequence comes from Strix uralensis, assembly GCF_047716275.1. Classification (NCBI taxonomy): domain Eukaryota; kingdom Metazoa; phylum Chordata; class Aves; order Strigiformes; family Strigidae; genus Strix; species Strix uralensis. Next base: position 62,945,737 of record NC_133973.1, read on the forward strand.
GAAGGCAGATGTTAGCTTTACACTCCTATCTCTAATCAGTGTCATGTTATGTTTTGGAAATTACTGTTGAACTTTTGTTTCTGTTTATAGAGTTTTGCTTGGTCGTCATGTTCAGAATGGTCAATAGGGTTGCGGGTGCCTTTTGTGGTGGATGTTTGCCCCATGACATTTGAGCAGCTAGATCTGTTACTGAGACAAGTGACAGAGGGAATGGATGGCTCCTCTGACTGGCCCCCTCCTCAGGAAAAGGAGTGTATGGCAGTGGCAACATTAAACCTTCTAAGGCTTCAGGTACCTTCAGTTTCTTACACATTGAGCAGTTGTTGAGCTAAACGTTTCAGTAAATTGTTTGGATGAAAACAGTGGACTTAATGTGCTTTAAAATATTTTTATTGATTTAAAAAGTGAAATAAGTACAATATAATTTTCTACTCTTTGAAATTTGGCAGCTAGTGGTTGTTTTTTGTCGTCTTGAGAGCTTTTGGATCTCATTAAAAATGAACCATAGAAATAAAATGTAAATGGATGAAGCTCACTCAGTAAATGGATATATACTCACTCAGTAAGCCCATACGCTCAGAGATTTTGAGCGTTTTTAAGAATTTTAAATAGCATTTTTTAGAGTGAATATTCCGTTTAGAAAATGTCTGACAGTCACTGAAGATGTGCTACTTTTCCTAGCATACGGTAACAAATTTCCTAGCATACTATAACAAACTAGAAACAGTTTAGGTTATTCTTTAGGTTATTCTAGTTCAGAGTTTTAGGGGATGTAGTTAAATATAGTTAATCATCTTTGTGTATTAGTTTAAATTCAGTATGTGCAAGCCACATTTCCCTTTAATTTTACAAATTTACAGATGAAAGTTTGTATCTTTGTCAGTGGATTTACTAGATTGCTGCAGGATTGATTCCCATCCCCCCAATCTCTTTTTAATTAAAATTTGCCTTTCTCATGCCTTTCTTTTTTTCAGCTTCATGCTGCCATCAGTCATCAGGTGGATCCAGAATGCCTCGGTTTAGGTTTGGGCAGCATCCTGCTCAATAGCCTGAAACAGACAGTGGTAACATTAGCAAGCAATGCTGGTGTTCTTAATACTGTGCAATCGGCCGCTCAAGCAGTGCTGCAGAGTGGATGGTCTGTGCTGCTGCCAACAGCAGAAGAGCGGGCTAGGGCACTCTCAGCACTCTTACCCAGTGCAGGTTGGTCCTAAGATTTAAACCTGTTTGTTCTGTGCTTGCTTTTGTAGTTCATTAATAGCTTCTTCCGTTCTTAGTTTCAGGAAACGAAATGAATGTAAGTCCAGGCCGTAGATTTATGATTGACCTCTTGGTGGGCAGCTTGATGGCTGATGGAGGCTTAGAGTCTGCACTAAATGCTGCTATTACTGCAGAAATTCAGGTATGTTTTGGCAACTTTGCTGTTCCGTATAAACAGAATAAGAAGATGTATCGAGTGTTTTCTGAAGTTTGTGGATTGATGTTATCCTCTTTTGACCTGAAACTTGAGCCAGTGTTTGTATGGAAGCATGAATCATATTCTCCTTTTCAGTAGGGTATTTCTTTTTGTTGCCTAGAGTGACGATTTTAACAACAGTAACAAACTTTTTCATAAAGCTCTGTAATAGGCTTATAACTTTACAAAGCACTTCGTACCTGTCTGTGGGATTCTTGAGTTCTTCACTTTCTTGATTTCACCCATATCTTTCAAGCAGAAATTTCAGCCTTATTGCTTATGAATTCAAGATGAATGAATTCTTCGTAGCATCCCAAATTTCCATAAGTTCCATTTCAGACTGGTTCTAATGTCTACAGATGCTGACTAGTTACACAACTGATGACAAACATTCTATATGTACTGTCTTCTCCATTAGCCTCTCAGAGATGGGACATCCTCTGCACAGACTACTTTAAATTGCCATATTTATGTATGGCTGTGAAAACAAAAATGTGCGTTTCCCTTGCCTCTTCATTAGTTTTTTTTTTTCCAAGTATATTTTCTCCTTCATTTCTCTCTACTGTTGGTAAATGGGGAGGTTTATGATGCAGAGGAAATGCATGTATTAAGTTTTGCTTTAATGCACAGTCTAGCATTAGTATTTTCTGTTGTATTTAAAGGCATTCAGGAACTCTTGATTTTTAACCAAGTCTCCTAGGGCACATTTACGTTATAGCATAAGTCAGAGGTGCCAGAGCCAACTTCAGATACATGTTGAAAGTGATCTAGGTGGCAGCTTACAGTACTGTACAGGTTAATTTACTTGTCTAAAACCTGAGTGAATTTGTTTCCATAGAGTTCTCTATGACTGTAGCTCAATAGCAAATCTAACCCAAGTTCTTCTGCAGTGGACTGGATTTATTACTTTTATAAATACAGAGTAAACATCTCTTCAGTTGTGAACTGTGCAGCAGTTACTGGCATGTTTAAACATACATAGAAGAGAAGTGAACTTAGTTTGGTGGAAATTGAATTTGTACTTTTTCAACTCTTGTTTACCTTCCCCCCCCTTTCTTTTTATATTATAATTGTGTAAAAAAAAGAAAAAAAGTGTGGCCACGTGGTTGTTGTAGAGTATGCAATACACATTTGTCTGATAGGAATTGTTTCGTTTCTGGCATAGGGAAAAGTAATGTTGATCTTATCGTGAATACTCGAAGGTAAAATGTATCATAATCACAGTGGCAGTTTGAACGTGTTCTTTAACTTGATTTACTTTTTTAGGATATTGAAGCAAAAAAAGAAGCACAGAAAGAAAAAGAAATTGATGAACAAGAAGCAAATGCATCAACGCTTCATAGGAGCAGGACTCCACTGGACAAAGACCTTATTAATACTGGAATCTATGAATCTGCAGGAAAACAAAGTTTACCATTAGTTCAGTTAATTCAGCAGTTACTAAGGTAATTACTTCAAATTTGACTTTTATTTTTGTACAGAAGATCTGTTTAGATATTTTATGAACTAGTCAATTAAAGGAGAACTGATTTTGGTTAGCAGATAAATAGTTTCCTGCTAGCATTTTAGCTTGTCAGAATTCAAAATATTGGACATTCTTCTAGCTTGTCTATAGTTTTGCTATTTTATGTTTGTTAAGGAGCAAAGTTCTATACCTAATTACCTGATTTTAGAAAGTCTTACTGCCTTGCTTTTGTGGAGTTTGATACTTCTTCCTGTACTCTGAAAGTCTGTGTAACAAATACAGAACAGACATTCAAAAGCCTGTCCTTACAAAGTATGAGAATCAGCACAAATTTACTTAGAACTGAATATATTGCCCTGTTTATTTAGAACTGAATATTCTGCCTCGAGGAGACTCTAGCTGGGGCTAGAAGTGGGGAAGAAACCTGAATTTTAATTTCTTGACACAGAAAGAATTGTGAAGACATGACCAATACGGTGCTGAGAATAAAGCTTCTTTGTCAGCTACAGCAGTGTTTAATATGTAGTAGGAAGCAATTACGAGATTACTAAGAAATTCATTGTGCTCTTTCACTTAATTGTGATGGTAACCATGTCATTTAGTTGGTACGGAGACTCTTGAGCTACATAGTGCCATAACTTTCATTGCATCCTTTCAGTGAAAATTGTCAGATTATGTTTTTGTAGTGAATGATGACAAAAAATACAAACTTGATGTATTTTATGTATCCTGTTAAACAAAATGCCTCCACAAAAACCATTGACTTTTTGGGTATTATGTTGCAAACAAGGGAACATCCCACGAAGACACTTTGCATAGGTTTCTTAAATATTTATGTGAAATTCTAGCAAAAGCTTAACCTGTGTTTCTGTGGACTGTCTTCGCTATCAGCTTCCTTTAAGTACTTTACAATACTTTTATACCAATTAGGAACATTGCTTCACAGACGATAGCCAAACTAAAAGATGTTGCTCGTCGCATTTCTTCCTGCATGGACCATGAACATTATAGCAAAGAGAGATCCGCTTCTCTGGACCTGTTGCTCCGTTTTCAGCGTCTACTTGTTAGTAAACTTCACCCAGGAGATTGTATTGGGCATGTCCCTAATACATACAGTAAGTTATTGTAAAAAGATAAGTCCCGCTCTCTCCCCCCAAGTATTTCTGTAATACTTCTTTTACAGGATAGGAGTTTCTTATTTTAATTTATCTTCTTGTCTCATTTATCAGCCTAGTTGCTGAGTCTGTCTGAAAAGTGTTTGAAAGTAGGTTCTTTAAATTGTTTTCTGTAAAGGAAAGTTTCTCTTTGGAAGGTTACAAGATCTAGATAATAAACTTTTAAAAAATTTAAAAAAGATGTAATTTCTTAATTCAGTGCTGAGTGGCTGCATTCCAGAAGAGTTTGACAGCTTTTGAAATCTGGTTCTTAAATATGACTGATGATAGTTTTTTTGTGCTCTTCCTCCTTTTTATACAGGTCCTGACCTCTTAGGTGTTGGCTCTTTACTGAAGAAATACACTGCTCTTCTGTGCACGCACATTGGTGATATACTTCCTGTGGCAACCAGCATTGCTTCTACTAGTCATAGGCATTTTGCAGAAGTATCTCGTGTTGTGGATGGAGATTTAACAGGTAGGTTTTTCTTTGCTGTCCGTCCTTCCTCCCCTTCCACGAAATTACAAGGTTATATTGTAGATGTTCTTGAAAGGTCTAAATGACTAAAAAAAGTCAGTTTAATCTTTTGATTGATGGGAGAGGAGGGAAAATTTGATGAGGAAGGCAAGAGCTTTGTGCTGAAGTGATAATAGAAGGCAGAATGTATTGATTGGTGATTTACTTCCGTGATGCTGTAAACATAGGTCTTGAATTAAATCTGAATATCTTGCCTGTTTTCTGTGTTTTAGGCATTCTTCTTCCAGAATTGGTGGTTTCTATAGTGCTACTCCTCAGTAAAAATGCTGGATTAATGCAGGAAGCTGGTGCTATCCCTCTGTTGGCTGGCCTGCTAGAACACCTGGACAGATTTAACCATTTAGCCCCTGGAAAGGAAAGGGATGACAATGAGGATTTAGCATGGCCAGGAATAATGGGTATGTACTAGTAGCATCTGGATTGTTTATTTATGTTTTCATACAGTAACTATATAAAAAAGGTGACCGTTCATGAACTGCTCTCAGGAGGGAATCCTACTTTACAGTACAAATTTTTATTAACCAATTCATATGGTAGTCATAGGGCAGTATTTATTTCTGTCAGTAAATTCTTAAGGAAGTTACGTATAGATGTAGCATTAAGAAGAATACAAATGCCGCTTTTTAAAGAAGTAGTTCACATCATTTTGCATTTTGAGTGTGAAAAGTTGCAGTGAAAACGTGAATAGTACATCTGTGCATTTTGTTACGAAATTCTATCCATAATATAAAGGGAGAGTAACGTGAAAGCTTTGAAATAAGGAAGTTTTCTTTTTCCAGGAGACTTTATAATATGAGCTGTGTCTGGGGTGAAAACAGAAGCAGAAAATGTGCATTTCTGACTGTGAGCATTTTATTGGTGGAGGGAGGAATGAAACATGGTTGTCATAACCCAAGAGAGCTAAAGGTCACACTGCTAGACAGTAGTGTGTTGGGGAGAGCAAAAACTACGTGGAAATTCACTTACTGGTCTAATAGAGCAAACTGAGATGAAGGTGAACAGCCATATAGTTGGGCAATGCTAGGTCTTTGACAGTGTGACACTGGAGATTAGTGCATAAAAGAATACAGCTTAGAGACAATTTAATTGCATAATAGGTAGACAGGAACATATTAATATCCATTTTGACTTTTGAGAATATCAAAAGACAAAGCAGCCTTTGAACAGAAGTGAAGAATTTGGTAAGGCAATTGTTAAAAGACTGTTTAGAAAAAACTTTACTTTCTGTTTTTCTGTTGATAAAATCTCTTTTTTGTTTTATATCTGTAGGTTCATTTTTTACTGGCCAGAGTTGCAGAAATAACGAGGAGGTGACACTTATACGTAAAGCTGATCTAGAGAACCACAACAAAGATGGAGGATTTTGGACAGTGATTGATGGCAAAGTGTATGATATAAAGGACTTCCAAACCCAGTCTTTAACTGGCAGTAGCATACTTGGTGAGAATCAGTATCTGAATTAAAGACACAGATTACTTCTGTTTCATAACTGGATGGCATAAACAAGTTTTTAGATATCATACTGACTACCTCATGCTTTCTTTAGCTCAGTTTGCAGGTGAGGACCCAGTTGTTGCTTTGGAAGCTGCTTTGCAATTTGAGGACACACGGGAGTCAATGCATGCTTTCTGTGTTGGCCAGTATATGGAGGTAAAAATGTTGTATGTTAATAAATACACGCTTTCTAAAGTAAAGTGTTGCTTTGCTTTCAGAATTCCTGTTGGAGCTCAGTTCTAGCTTTGAACTCCTATTTCTTTTAATTAGCCTGACCAGGAAGTGATTACAACACCAGATCTCAGTACTTTGTCATCACCTCTAATAGACACAGAAAGGAATTTGGGTCTTCTCCTTGGACTGCACGCTTCCTACTTGGCAATGAGCACACCACTTTCTCCTCTGGAAATTGAATGTGCCAGTAAGCAGAACTTAATTTTGAGTTTAAATAAGTGATAAATACTTGTCAAAGCATGCAAGAAAAAGACACACGCCAAATAAATTAACTAGCGTCTCTTTAGTCTTGCTGTCTTCTGAAGTTCTTTATTCTCAACATTAATTACCACACTCATCAAGGTCCAATAATTTAGCAAGATTTAAATGGGGATTAGATAATTTTGAACGGTTAAATACATAGAATTTTGTAACATGCAAAGTAGAATATTGGAAGAGAAAGGCGACTCTGTATAGCACAGTTATCTCACTAATTTGTGTTCAAATAAGAGTGCCTGAAGCATCTGGTGTTGGATTCTATCTTGTTGGGTATCTTAGTTTGGTGAATAGAGGGTATAATTCAATATTAATCACAGAAAAATAGTTAAGGCCCTATTATCTCTAAACAGGTGATGGGTGCTTTTTTACTTAATTGTTTCTTAGTTGCAGAACCTTTTTTTTCTGTGAATAAGTTTCAGCAAATGGAAGAGCTGCTAAACCTTGTTCGAGGCTGTGTATGCATTTTGAGGGAATTGTTGGATCTTTATAGCTTAATCTTTCATCAGAACACACATTTCTGTTTTATTTCTTTTAGAATGGTTGAAGTCATCTATCTTTTCTGGAGGCTTGCAAACTAGTCAGATTCATTACAGTTACAATGAGGAAAAAGATGAAGACCATTGCAGTTCACCTGGTAACACTACCCCAAATAAATCAAAACTATATACACATCGATTAACTTTGAGTGACCATTCACAACCTTTTCTCCAAGCTATTGCAGATAATAATATTCAGGATCACACTGTGAAGGTAAGCCCTCAGTTGTGTTCAGAAAAAATGTTGCTGTAGGGGGACAGTGGTGGCCTGAAACAGTTTGTTGGTGAAAATTCTCCAAAAGTTAGAGCAAAACAATTGAAAAAGTGATATCAGAATTACTTTTTGTGAAAGGAGTGTTTAAGTACTACTAATGGATAAAATTTGTTCATTTCACTTTATCATAACACAACATTTTTTTCTTTCAAATTACTGAGTGGGAGAATGAAAAAACCTAAGAGTATTCTTACCAAAAAAATTAGTAATGCGTTACTTCCCATGTCAAGTTTTAGTAGTATTGACAGACCCTGCTCACCTTCAGTTCATCTACGATGGAGTTTTCTTTGTCAAAGTGCAAATGTATTTTGTGTGTCAGGTGCATGTATGCCTTTGTCTTAAAGTCCCTTTGTGCCTTGGGGTTCAGGTTTCACCTAGTTGGAATCATGGATGTTATGAAAACCCCTAAGACTTACATTGATCACTGTCTTCTGTAATACCTTCAGATTTTCTAATACTTTGAGTTCAGCTCCTTTATCAAAAAAACCCCCAGATGAGTCCTTGGGAGGATAGGACAGCAATAATGATGAGTCAGGAAAAGACAATTAAAAATTGTGTTAGGTGACCTGGCTATCTCAGGAAGAGATAAAAGCAATAGCAGCTTTGTTCATTCAGCCATGTTGCTCTTCATACAAGAACAATGATACAGGATATTCTTTGTAGTATTGGGTTGTAATTGCTGTGTATTAAATAGTGCGTACAGCGTGTTGTATCTCAGTTCTGAATGTTAGTTCAGATTGTGGAGGTTATTCAGTGTTAAATGCTGGCTGCAGTATTTTGGGTCCTTTTGTTGTATTTAAAAACAAAGTTAAATAGAGGCTGTTGTGTGTTTTTGTAGGATTTCTTGTGTCAAATAGAGAGATACTGTAAACAGTGTCACTTAACAACACCAATCACATTCCCTCCTGAGCATCCTGTGGAAGAAGTAGGACGTTTGTTATTATGTTGTCTTCTGAAGCATGAAGATTTGGGTAGGTAGGCTTGTGGTATAGCTGTCCCAGAATACATTTTTGACCAGTTTAAACTCTGCTATGGATGATTTTGGAAATGCATATTCAGAGATTGTCTTTTCCCATTAAGGTCATGTAGCACTGTCTCTTGTTCATCCTGGTACCCTTGGAGTTGACCAGGTAAAGCACAAAACCTTACCAAAATCTGTAGTGGACGTGTGTCGTGTTGTCTACCAAGCAAAATGCTCACTGATTAAGGTAGGCCTCTTACCTCCTGAAGTTTAGACTATTTTTCATTTGAAGTGTTTTATTAAAAAGTTATATATTGTTCATTTTATTGTATATTAAATAGTAACCTAACTTTTCAATGCCTTTTTTAGACCCATCAAGAACAAGGACGTTCTTACAAGGAAGTTTGTGCTCCTGTCATTGAGCGTTTGAGATTCTTGTTCAATGAACTACGTCCTGCAGTTTGCAATGATCTCTCTATAATGTCTAAATTTAAACTTCTGAGTTCCTTGCCCCGATGGCGGAGGGTAGCTCAGAAAATAATTAGAGAAAAAAGGAAAAAAAGAGGTAAGGCAGCATTAATGTTGGTTTTTCTTTGAAACAGTGAAGATCAATCTCATTCCAAGGTTTAATGCTTTATATTTGAGACTCTTGTTAGCTAAAGCATCATGGCCATTTGGTTTCTGCGGCATTTTCATGAAGTTTTCTAAATCAATGGTTACATGTCAGTTCCTACAGCAAGAACAGTCAGACAAGAGTGTCAAGTTTAGGCGAGGCATGCTTCTTGTGTTCCAGCATATTAAGAATGGTCCATCAATATCAGTCCCTCTGAATTTGTTTTAGTAAAGTTTAACTAGAAGTGGCGTCTTATTAAAAGTCATGTTTTATTAAAGCAGTGTAGTCAAAGAACTGTTTAACTGGAAATAAATGAATGTGGTATACAAACACCAGAGTGCTTTTGAAGTTGGCCTTTAAAGATAAAAGCATATTGCAGATATTACCAGAGTTAATTTGATAATAGTTGAACACAGAGTTCACCAGGAGTATATTTACAGTTCATTACAGGCAGATCTTGAGCATTCTCTGTGCTTAGCTATCATGCAAACCTAAAAATGTGACACTGTAAATGTTACTAGATTACATGAAAGAATAATTTTTTTATTTCAGTGCCAAAAAAATCTGAATCTGCTGATGTGGAGGAATCCAAAATTGGAAACGAAGAGAGTGATTTGGAAGAATCCTGTGTGGTACCTCACAGTCCTGTACCTATAGATAAAAGGCCCATACCAATCAAATCACCCAAGGTAGGATATCAGATTTAATCAACCTTGTGAATAAAAATAACAAAAGGAGAAAATACGAGCTAAAGCATGATTGCTACAGCTTGACATTTAATATTCTGATAATGGAGTTTGGGATATATAATTAAGTATGGGGCATTGTTTTAGTGAAACCTGTAATAATTCTTAAAAATAAGCCTGCGTACTGCATATTTAGAATACGTAAAGAAACTTCTAATTTTTAGATTATTGATAATCTCAAAGTGTTCAGATAAAGCTTCATTTAAAAATAAAAGGTTGTGATGGGTTGCTTCCTCTTTTTTTGAATATTAATGCATTTGAAATTTTATGTAGCAATTGTATACAAGATAATGAGTTACAAATAATGCTAAGATCTTTCCTGGCTTTGAAGATGTTTCCTTCCTCATCCCCCTCAAATATTTTAAATTTGGACACGGTTTTACATGAAAACTTATATTTTCAGTAATTTCAAATTAAATAGTTTAAAATATTTTAACGTGCTACCTTCCTGTTTTGCAGGATAAGTGGCAGCCACTTCTGAGTACAGTTACAGGTGTCCACAAATATAAATGGCTGAAGCAAAATGTCCAAGGCTTGTATCCACAGTCTGCCCTCCTTAACACCATTGTTGAATTTGCACTTAAAGAAGAGCCAGTGGATGTAGAAAAAATGAGAAAATGTTTATTAAAACAGGTAAAATGGATGAAAATGGGCTTGCATGTATTAGCTGTTTATGTAAGTGTGACAATTTTTTTTTTCCTCTTTTGCAGTTGGAAAGAGCAGAAGTTCGTCTGGAGGGAATAGATACTATTCTGAAATTGGCAGCAAAAAATTTTTTGCTCCCATCTGTGCAGTATGCTATGTTCTGTGGATGGCAGAGGCTAATTCCAGAAGGAGCCAATATAGGGTAAAACTTTTTGTTGCTTTTGCTTTCACAATTCTTCTGTAAGAAAAAAAACACTTACTTTTGTTGTTTTTCTGTGAAGGGAACCTCTTACTGACTGCTTGAAGGATGTTGATCTGATCCCACCGTTTAACAGAATGCTGCTAGAAGTAACTTTTGGAAAGTTGTATGCGTGGGCTATTCAGAACGTCCGGAACATCTTGCTAGATGCTAATGCAAAATTTAAAGAACTAGGTGAATCTCATTTTGTCACTGTTGGCTGGGGACAAAGCTATTTTAAATACATGTTGGTGCATTTTTTTAAAAGTTCCCAATTATTGGGACCTTAACATCAGTTCCCTTGGTTTGTGCTGAAAACTACTTTGACTTTCTGTCTGTCAACGTGTCATTACAACCCACCCCCTGCCCTGACCCCCTCTTAACTCACTTTTCAGTGTTTAAGAGAGTGCTCCCAAATGTCAACTGACTCTGTTATTTATATTACTTTTGAATTAGGTGTGCAGCCTGTTCCTCTACAAACAATTACTAATGAGAATCCAGCAGGACCAAGTCTTGGAACTATTCCACAAGCACGTTTTCTGCTGGTCATGCTTAACATGTTGACGCTGCAGCACGGTGCTAATACCTTGAGCCTCCTCCTTAATTCTGGCATGCTAGCATTGACACAAACAACACTGCGACTGATAGGTATGAGATCTAATTGTTTCTTGTTTGGAAGAAAGCACATGTTTTATGAATCTCCTGTATTTTTAACTTGTTGGTGTACCCAAGCTACAGAATGACTTTGCTGCTTAAAGGTAGTACTTAGTGCTATTTATCTTTACCCCTGATACAAACCCCACATCTGTAAGCATGATTGAGAAGGAAGTTAGTTTGATTATAGTCTTTATTCAGTCATGATTTTTCTCCTAAGTTTTTGCTTTGGCATCCTTTGCTAGAATTTAGGAGTGATAGTGTAGTTTTGGTGGAAACATTACAAATAATTGAAAATTTCAAATGAAAACATTAAAAACTGCCTACTCCCTACTCATTCAGTTTCATTTGTTCTACCTATTAAAACCGTTCCCAGTCTGCATATTTAAGCTGGAAGCTTCCTTTGTTCTAAGAAGTTCTGTGGTGTTTTTTGCTATGATTCAAGTTGTCCTGCTTTTTCTTTCTTGTTTTTCTTAGATAATAGCAGATATTTGTTCTTGTAATTGGTACTTAACTGTAGTGCTCAAGAGAAGTTTTTTAAAAAAAATTCTGTTAGCAGAACCGTTCAGCCCCTGGACTCGTCATTGCCTCTATTATTTATCACTTGCTTCTGATCAAAATTAAGTATTTAAAGTCCTCTGAGTTCAAAACCATTATATCCTAGTTTCCTAAAAACTCATCTGACTGTATCACCTGTTAAGTCATCTTTCCTGTTTGTTACTGCTTTTATATTGCAAACCTAATGTTTAAGTGTGACAAAGGTATGTATACAAACTTGTAGCTGGCTTCAATTTTTTTTGTTTTTTTCCTCTTTAGGTCCTAGTTCTGACAACACTGAAGAAGATATGATTGCCTCTTCTCATGGCGCTTCTGCCACAGTCCTGGAAGAGTCAAGAAAGGAAACTACACCCGTTCAGCTCCCTGTTTCTGGACCAGAGCTGGCAGCCATGATGAAAATTGGTACCAGAGTGGTGAGAGGGGTAGACTGGAAATGGGGTGATCAGGTACAACTTCTTTCATACAGGTTTGGGTGTGTTAAAATCTAAAGTCTCTGTTCAGTGGTCTGTCTGTGAATTTTATGTTCAAGTTTTAAAGGTCATTATACATTTCAAAGACTTGGAGAATTAACATAAAATAATTATTTATTTAACTTTATTTTTGGAGATGAAAATTCTTTTTTAGTGAGACTGTTCTGATTCGTGATTTAACAGGAAATTGGATCAGTTGTTTACTACAGTGTTATACACTTCCAACTAGGTGTGTATGGCACTTATGTAGGTCATAGTAAACTAGATCTAAACATGAGTGTTGCTGCACTTTACTGGGGCGATTTTGTTTTGAAGGTTGTGAAATGCTTTCCAACTTTATGCTGGATTTTGAAACATTGAATGTTTACTACCTGACCATTAGGTTAGCAGCAAAAAAGAGCAAGTGCTTTATTATTTTACAAACTTTGGATGTGAATTAGTGGTGTTGGTGTAATTTGAGCCTCTCTCTTCTGCCAGGATGGACCCGCCCCAGGTTTGGGTCGTGTGATTGGAGAATTGGGAGAAGATGGCTGGATTAGAGTGCAGTGGGACACTGGAAGTACAAATTCTTACAGGATGGGGAAAGAGGGAAAATATGATCTCAAACTAGCTGAGCCACCACCAGCAACACAGCCCACAACAGAGGATTCAGACACTGAGGATGATTCTGGTAAAAAAACAATTTTTTTTTATAGAAGTGGAGGCAGGGTTTTAGTTGAATTCCAAAATTGATAATATGAGAAAGCTTCTTTCATAGGAGAAAATGCTTCATCAAAGAAGGTTAATTTAATAGGTGTACATTTCTGACCAGAATCTTTCTTAAGATAGCTTTACTGTGAGAAAGAAGGATAGAAAGGATGGTATCACATTTGTTGCGTATTCATGGGGCCAAAGAAAACGGTATTATCCAACTGAAGCAGTTTCAGTTACAGTTACCAGGAGGTATGCATTTTAACATATGTTAATGCCATTCTAAAGTGCATTTTTTAAATGGCCTAATTATACATCTAGTCACACTGCTTTCCTATTCTTGGCATTCCATTTAGAATTTCTTTTAAGTCATATACTGCTAGAATAACTTGAAAATATCTGCACAAACTATCTGGTTTATATTTTCCTCTTGCAGTTGGAAATAGGGAATCTTATTTATGACAATCTTAGAGAAAATATTTACAACAAATTTCTCACATCGTGTTTGTTTCGGTGCTCTGTGTGAAATAGATTAACTTGATATTAATGCATTTCTTTGCTTTTTATGTCTCCCTTCAGAAGGAGAACAAGTTGAAAGGAATCTCCACCCTACTTCCATGATGCTGACAAGTACTGTGAACCTGTTGCAGACACTGTGTCTCTCTGCTGGTGTCCATGCTGAAGTCATGCAAAGTGATGCTACTAGGACTTTGTGTGGTCTACTCCGGATGCTTGTGGAGAGTGGAACAATAGATAAATCAGGTATATTATATAGAAACAGTTTGACTCAGCTGTGTGCTTCTGTTTTGTGCTTTGTTGTCTTGTAACTTTGTAAATCTTTTCTTACTAGTTTTTAATCCTTTAAGGCCAAAGGCTAAAAAATTTTCAGAACTTTAAAAATCTTAATTGTTAGCAAAGGCAACATTAAATGATCTTGAGCATTCTTAGAACATAAACAGTAAAAGCAGGAGAAAAACATGAGATGTGGAGCATCAGGATGTGTGTGGTTGGCTTAGAAAATGACTTTCTTAGCAGTCTTTTTCTGTTTGGGGATAATAATATGACTGTGTATGTCATATTCATTTCCATAGCTGCTTTGTAATTTCAGAAGTAATGTTGTTAACTGCTTTGAAATGAGGAAACAGTATAAGGATGAAAATTGTTTTAAAGGCATGCTTAATAAAATTATTTACAGGCTCTAAAACGGAAGTTAATAGTTCATGTAAAGGCAGTGGAGTAGCTTGGTGTTATGATTTGTCCAAAAAAGCCCCATGTAGTATATAGAGAATTATGTAGCTGGCGGAAAAGTCAACTGTTATATGTATATATCTTTTTGTTTTTAGCTTCCTTGCCAAATAAATTAGTTTATAAAGAACAGCATAGGAGTTGGTGCACGTTGGGATTCATTCGAAGTATAGCACTCATGCCTCAGATGTGCAGCACTCTTAGTACATCTCAGTGGATAACTTTGCTAATGAAAATTGTTGAGGGGCATGAATCTTTCACTGCTGCTTCACTACAGAGACAGGTAATGTGTGTATTTCCAAATTACTTTGATAGGCAATAAATTTAGTAGACTTTAGTTGTCTTTAAAAAAAAAAAAAGTGTATTTTAAAAACCAGATGAGAAACATGCTTAAATCAGTTTTTAATTAACTGGAAAAAAGATAACATGTCTTCTTATTTTTAGGATTCATTGTTTTAAACATACATCTGTAAGTCTTTGAGCCTTCAGGGTACTACAGACTCCATTGAAAGCATGAAAGCTTGTATAGATGAGAGGCCAAAACAGTGTTCCAAAAACGTATTCCAGAAACTCCCATATAACATTTCCTAGAAGTTGAATAAAGAATAGCAAAAAGATGGTTAGGAAAAATGTGCAATTTCATTTTAAATTTATCAAATTGTATATTATCTGCTCTCTCTCCTTCCATAGCAAACTGTTACTTACTGTTTTAATTACAGTCTGTCTTAATAAGCTGCATCTTTGCATCTTACTTTGGTATTGTATTTCCCCTTTTCTCTTTTCTTCTTTTTTTTTTTTTTTTCTTTTTTTTTCTTTTTCCTTTCCTTAGCATCTTGTAGTGCCTTTTTCATGAGATTGAAAAGCAATCTTACTATGGAATAACTTTTCCAAGCTTTAAGGCTCAGGGATCAAAAGGTTTTCTTAATCTTTTCCTTGATAAGGCATCAGCATTTTTTAAGTAAGGTCTGTGCATTTTTGTGTGATTTTTGCAGCAAATTTTTGCCAGTATTTTTAATATGATGTCATCATCCAGGACTTAGTGAATTAGATCATCTGTGCTGTTCAGGGAATATTCCAGAGAAACGAGCACTCCTTCTGTACCAGCGTCTAACTTATTATTAAGAAAAAGACAAGATCTTGAAGTTTTAGAAAGACGTATTATTGACAAAGGTTTACAAGAAGAGAGATCTCTTCACTGTTATTGGTCACTTGTATTGGTCTTCTGGGTAGAAGATGAGGAAGCTCAAAACCTGAGATACTCCTGTTCAAAATGTGCAACCTCATCTGCCCGTTGATACTGCAGCGCTACACCTTCCTGTGTTCCTCATCAGTCCTGCACTGAGTGTCTAGGTTTAGAGATGCCAGCCTGTTCCTTCTATACTGTGGCGGAGGCCCTAGTTTCACAGTAACTACTTTTGGGTGTCACTGGTTGCTTTTTGCCTTCTTGTATCATTCAGCTTTATATCTCATGATTTTTAATTATCATCCCTTTATTGCAGAACACTTGGAAACTTTCATTCTGAAATATATCTTAGTACCAAGTTCTGAGCCTGGAATCTGAACAAACCTTCCCGTTCTGTATTTCTATTTTTCGTTTGTGTGTTAGTCATTTACATTGTTTCTCAGTGTGTGTTTGTCCCATGTCCTGAGTATTGAAGAGGCTGGATTCACTAATATAACGTGCCAGTAAAATTGTTACTGACTTTGAACTGGCACAACTTCTTTTACAATATTCCTTAGCAAACTGAACAGAAGATCAGTAGCTCTGTAATTTCCACAGCTGGAAAGAAATGAGCATTATAGAAAAAACTACAAAGGAAAGCTAACGTTTAAAATGTCTTTCTTCTGTACTTAATATGTTTGAAAATTTCTTTACTATTTGGTGACTTAGGATGGAATAACACTAATTTTGTTCTCTTCTTAGATCCTTGCTGTACATCTATTGAAAGCAGTACTTCCATCCTGGGATAAAAATGAAAGGTCAAGAGACATGAAATTTCTTGTGGAAAAACTGTTTGGATTTTTAGGCAGCCTGCTTAGTACTTGTTCTTCAGATATCCCACTACTCAGAGGTAGAGGAATTTTCCCTTAGTGGCTTATTTTTATGTATAGAAGATGTGTGCATTAAATTACTAACTGTTGTGCAATTACCATGTCTCTCCAGAATCTACTCTGAGAAGGAGAAAGGCCAGGCCCCAAGCATCTCTAACTGCCACTCACAGTAGTACTTTAGCAGAAGAGATAGTGGCACTGCTGAGGACGCTCCATTCGCTCAGCCAGTGGAATGGACTCATAAACAAGTACATCAACTCTCAGCTAACCTCCATCACCCACATCTTTGCAGGAAAACAGTCAGAAGGGGTAGTTTCCACGTTTTAAAATAAGCTCATTTTTATAGCAATATTTATTTTGAAATTATAAATATTAAATGTTTATAAAAATATTAAGTTTAATTTTGAAACCATTTTTCTATTTATATCTATATATATTTATTTCTGTGTTGTAATTTTTAAATTGAAGTATGTGTGATTAACTTTGTATTTTAAAGCAGATAGAAGTATATGTTTTCTCCCTACAGTTAATTTTATTGTTCTTTGTTAGGCTCTGTTGGATGACTACTTTCCTGACACTGAGAATCCAGAGGTGGGAGGCCTAATGGCAGTGTTAGCGGTGATTGGTGGCATAGACAGTCGCTTGAGACTGGGTGGACAAGTAGTTCATGATGAATTTGGAGAAGGCACAGTGACACGCATCACCCCAAAAGGGAAAATCACTGTACAGTTTTATGACATGCGAACATGTAGAGTGTGCCCTCTGAATCAACTGAAACCCGTAAGTTCACTTTATGGAGGCTTTAATACAGGGAAAGGCATGGTTAAAGATTCTGATATGCTGCAAAGTAAATATTTGTTCTTCATTGGGTAAATACATGAACGTTTAACACATACAATGCTCTGATTGCAAATCTAAGATAGTACTCATGCAAACCTCTACAGGGCCTCTAAAGCCCGTCCTCATTTGTTGAGGAGGTGAAAGGAGAAGGGATTTGAGCTGAAGTCCTTTGACTTGAGGTAAAGTCCCAAGACATGAGAATGTGCTTTATAGCTCTTACATGAGAGGAGCTTATTTACTTGTATTTAATTTGATTTGCTAACTAATGTAGAAAGTCTTGGGTGTTTTAATTTAAATCTTAATCTCAAATTGGTTAATATGGCTTTAATGAAAGCACAGTCAAAGTGCCTGGTCTGCTTCAGTGACTGCAGTTCTTCCTTGCTCTGACTCTTTCTTGCTTTTTCACCAAGTAGACTTGCCATTATGTGGTACAAATACAGGCTTAGGAGCTATGTAGGGAATAGAAATCCTCTCCAGCTGTTCCTGATCAGGAGCAATAAGATGAATGCTACTTTTTCTCTTCTTCAGTTAATAATTGAAATTTTTGAATGATTATTTTAAATTTTGGAAAATGCTTACCTGTAATTTATTTGTTTTGTCTGGTTCTTCCTGCACTGTCTAGCTTCCAGTTGTGGCTTTTAATGTGAATAACTTGCCTTTCACTGAACCTATGCTATCCATTTGGGCTCAACTAGTAAATCTGGCTGGAAGTAAAATAGAAAAGCAAAGAATGAAGTCTCCCAATCAGGGTCTTTCAGGTACAGTTGTTTTATTTTTTGTTGTTGTTGTTGTTTAGTTTTTAAATAGATGGATATACTCTGGGAAAAATAACTGGTAATAGCAAGTGTACGTAAAGAAAAAGGGTTTTCTGGAACCTTAGCTTCTTTCTTAGTCAGAGTTGAATAATATGCCCTTATGAGACAGGTTTAGTTAGGAGATGAATTGCTCTGCATTGTAAGTAGAATACTGTTTTTACTTTGGTGAGAAAATGCAAATAAGGTTAGGGGCTGGCCGCCTTCTATTGAATTGTTTAAAATATTGGATCCATATAACATCTTAACTGCACTTACAGTGCTATGGGCTGTTTGGTTGTCCAGGGTGTGAAAAGTAGGAAGGTGATGTTTTTAATATCATGGGTTAGAGAATGTGTGTGGACTTTTTATCCAGGTGCTGTTCTGACTACCTCATATAATCAGTTTTTCACAAGCTTTCACAGGGTGAGTTAAGATGTAAACTCATTTTTAGACTGAGCTTGTATGAATGATAGACTTTCTTCTCTGATAAAAGAGATTCTTAGTGCTAATGGCCGCTTAATATTTCCAATAGGTCAAGTGGATTTGGATCTACTACGATGCCAGCAATTAAAGCTGTACATACTGAAAGCAGGCCGAGCTCTGCTTTCTCACCAGGATACACTAAGGCAGATCTTATCTCAACCAGCTGTTCAGGAGTGTGCATTAAATCCTGCAGGTATTCTGAAATGCAACCTCAGTGTACTGCAGTTTGTTTAGATGGTGGATAGAGTATGTGATTATAACCCTTGCTAATGGCAGTTGGAGGGTAGAAATTAGGTTTTCCCTCTGAAGGCTGAAAACTAAAAATTAAATTTCAGGAATGTTTTAACCTTATGTTAAAAGTATTTTGACTTTTTAACTTACATTTTGAAGATTAAGTGGATCAAGTGTTTGAAGCTTGAAATATTGGAGTTAGCTAAATTTGTAAGTCTTCTATAGTTAGTAAGCTTTGTAAGTAATTTTAAAAAACCTGTGGGTTTTTTGCAATGGTGTCTTTTTCTGCTTCAAAGCTTAAAGTATGAGTTCCCAATTGGCTACTCCTTTGACTTCAAACGTTTTGCAGTTTCCAGTGAACCAAGTAGCAGGATACAGTGTCTTAAGTGTAATCTTAAAAGGATTTTAAGGAATTGTAGTTTTAATAACTTGAATTTATTCTTTACATTCATTCTACATATAAAAATAAATAAATTAGATCTGTCAGCTTTCAGGATAGCTGTTGATGCCTTTATAGTTTATATTCATTCTTCAGGCTTTTGTGAAGTATGTAATGTCTTTAAATATGTTGATATACTTGGTTTATTTGTATATTTCTGTGGGTTTTTGTCAGTTGCCAAATTTTAAGCCAACAGAATCATCAATTTTCTCTCAGGAATGGAACATGGTTTTACTTCTACTGTCAGTTTTTCAGGGGGGAAAAAAAAACCCACTGAATTTTTTTTTTTTTTAAACCAGGACAGCGTAAGTACATGAGGACTATTAGCTGTTTTGTTACTTTTTCAAATATGAGAACTTCCTTTTGTTGGAGTTAAATGAAGAGTGGGAACACTTCCCTGAGATAGCCACAGTAAAGATCTAGGAAACATGAATGTTTATGCAAACAAGAATACGAAATCAAATATAAAAGTTGCAGAATCATGAGCCAGTTGATTCAGAAAAGGTATAGTCTTCTGGAAGCACAATGAATACCTAAAGGGAGCTCTTCCCAACAGGTGTGTTAGAGGGGGAAATGACTCGATCCAGAAAGTATGCACCATGGTTTTGGGGATCAGTGAGATTGTTGGTTGTCTGTATAAAGTGGTTTATCCTGGAAGGACGTCTTTAGAATAATCTTATTGTAAAAAGATGAACTCAGAAGATACTTGTGCAAGTATCAGTCCACTGAGCAGTTTCTGCTAGACATATTTTAGGTGTATTTTAGTAAAACTATTATTTATCTACAAATGTCTCATTTGCTTTTTTGTATGGAGATTGTCACACGTGATTTAATCTTAAACGCATGATTCCTGTGGAGAAAAAATATAGGAGAAATGAACAATATGTTTGATCAACCAGTAGGCCCCAGAATAAGTCTCCTGATTGATTTCTATTATGTAGTTTTGGTTAAAATAATGTTTTTATTTCAAGAGGATGGAGCAGTTGCCTCTCCCGACATAGGAGATATGTCTCCTGAAGGACCACAGCCTCCCATGATTCTTTTACAGCAACTTTTGACAGCTGCTACGCAACCATCACCTGTGAAAGCGATATTTGACAAACAAGAGCTTGAGGTAGAGTCTGTTTTCTGCTAAATAATCTAATAAATAATTCTCTGTAATTCACATTCTAATTAAAACTTGCTAAACTATAGCTTTAAAAAAAAAAAAGTGACACTGAACCCTTTTTGGCAAATAACTTTTTTGTTTCAGGCACACACACACACACACAAACCAATACTAAATATGCTTGTTTGACTTGGACTGATTTACTTGTTATCATTTAGGCTGCTGCTTTGGCAGTATGCCAGTATCTGGCTGTAGAGTCTACACATCCTTCAACTCCAGTGTTTGAAGACTGCAGCTCTAGTGAAGCTACGACACCCATCACAGTGCAACATATCCGACCCACAAAAGTCAAGAAACGCAAGCAATCTCCAATTCCACCCCTCCCCATTGTAGTTCAACTTATGGAAATGGGATTTCCTAGGAAAAACATAGAATTTGCACTAAAATCTCTGTCTGGAACCTCTGGAAGTGCTTCTGGATTACCAGGTATTTAATTTAGTTAAATTAATGATGTTAGAAGGAGAAGGAAAGTTGCGAGCGCATTAAAATGCTTCTTACAAGGGAGCAGTTGTTACTTCTCTTTTTGGATACTATATTAAGAATGTCAGAGAATCCCTTAGAGATAGACTGAGTTTATTTTCTGTATTAGGAGTGGAAGCCTTGGTTGGCTGGTTGTTGGATCACCCTGATGTTCAAATTACGGATCTCTCTGATGCTGATACTATCTCTGATGAATATTCAGATGAGGAAATAGCAGAGGAGGTGGAAGAAGCTGAAGCTGCTTGCCCTGTGGTAAATATCAACTTCCTAAAACCTATGTTATGCTAGCTGACTGCAAATCTTGTAGTTCTTTTATGAACTTGGTTAGAGTACAAGGACGTTCTGCTGTCCCAGGCTTTTAAGACTGTAACAAGGACCACGTTTGCTGTATGTTTCTAAGACATGTCATAAAAACTCAAGAATAATCTATAAATCTTTATGTATGAGTAGCATAGGGGAAGAATGGGATGCAGATGGATGTTTCAATAGCTATAAGTGTCCCTGATAGTTAGTCTCAGTTTCAACTAAGATAGTCAGTGTTACAGTGTAATATTTGTAAAGGACTTTATTTATTTATTTTAAAATTTATTCTTCCATATCCCTTCCTTTGGGCTGAAAGACAAATGTATGCTAGCTACAATGAGTGACTAAGAAATTAGTGAATAAATGGCAAAAAGATGTCAATGAATAACTTAGCTTTTTCCTTATAAAAAGTATTTTCACTTATTGGTGATAAAATGACCTTTACAATGCCTATTGAGTGTGATGGCTTTAATATAAATTTATATTAGTCTTCTTTTGACTTTGAGGAGCTGTTTCAGTAAGGATTTGCCAATAAAATGAAACGGGTTCTCTATTTCTATATATATATATATTTTTTAAGGAGTTATGTTGAGTTTTCTGGCACATGTGGGATTTTGTAATTGAAAGAACTGCATTGTATTTTGAAGGAAGTCAACTTGACGTTGGGTTGGGATATCTTTATCAGTATTGCAGTGAGAAACTGCAGTATATTGTCTTGAAAAAACATTTAATGCTCAGAACAGAGTTTTCTGAAAATTCTCATTACAGCTGATTCTCTTAAAAATTTTTAAGTTAATGAAATTTTGAAAGGAAGTTTCTGATAACTACAGTCTTTTTTTGCCAGTTTGTTTTTCTAAGGGAATACTTTAAATCCCATTTATTATATAACAAAAAAATTAGTAGTGTACTTTAGGTAGGAGATTACCATTCACCACTTTTTTGTTTTTTTCCTCTCCAAACAAATAACCTAAGAAGCCGAATGTGATGTGTATCTGCAAGGCTAAGTAGATCACTCACAAATCCTTCTTGTTGTAATTTTCTTTGACAAGCAGATTTCATAAAAACAACTTGCAGTTTGTTTCATGCATTTTGGAAATTTGCAGCTATGTTCCTTGGCAAGTCATTTTGGAAACTAAACTTTAGTTTAAAGTCAAGTAGATCATAAATGTTAGTCCTATAGTGAATTGACCTGTTAAAGATTTTTCCCATTTTGGCATGTAACTTGGATATTATATGTGTGCATTTTTTGTTGGGTTATCTTCAGTCTCTGATAACAATTTTATTTATCTGAATTGAAACCAAATTTTGTAACTGTTATGTGTTTATTTTGAATTTTTTTCAGTCAAGTGGTGCTGTCGTAACAGAGAGCCAGACCTATAAGAAACGAGCTGATTTCTTAAGTAATGATGACTATGCTGTGTATGTGAGGGAGAATATTCAGGTAAGCATGATGATCAAAAGCTACATAGAAACTACTTTCTGGTACAAAAGTCTACATAGCTATGGCATTCTGTTGTCCTTTTTCCGTAGGTGGGGATGATGGTTAGGTGCTGCAGAACCTATGAGGAGGTTTGTGAAGGAGATGTAGGAAAAGTTATTAAATTGGATCGAGATGGATTGCATGACCTGAATGTACAGTGTGATTGGCAACAAAAGGGTGGTACTTACTGGGTCAGATATATCCATGTTGAGCTTTTAGGTAAGTTCACTGTTAACTGCTTTTTAATGAAAGAAATGAATGATACACTAAGGGAGATACTTTTTTGGAGGGGAAAAACCCACTCACCATGCATTTATTCTTGCAACTGCTAGGATTCCCACCGCAGAGTTCTGCCTCTCATATCAAGATAGGTGACAAAGTGCGTGTGAAAAGCTCTGTTACCACACCCAAATACAAATGGGGATCAGTTACTCACCGAAGTGTGGGAGTTGTTAAAGGTAATGTATATTCAAAATGGGGCATGGGGAGGTAATAAAACTGGAAACCACACAGACTTTCTGCAGTGTTTAAGGAGAGAATCGTCTAGACACACTTACAAATCATGCTGTTTTGTGGAATATTACATGATGATAAGAATATAGAATGCATTTGACAGACATGTGCTTTGTGGCAGCCCATTTTGTTAATGTGTTCACCTGCTTTTTGAGCCACTCCATTCACATACAGCAAAGGCCTTTAAGAATCTATGCAGCTTCCTTTTGTAGTTCTCGTTTATACTTTGGATGAACCACAAATGGTTTTCCTTTAAGAAGTGAATCTAACTTGAAGACTGCATATGGAAGTGAGGAGCAAGTGGGGTGCACTAGTGTTAAGCTGTATGGGATGTTATAGAAGTAATCTGTGGGGTATAGATTCCTTAAAGAGATACAAATTTTGATCGTACTATGTTTATGCCTAGAAGTATTCTCTCCCTTTGGAAACTGTTAAAAAAGAAAAAATTGGAATTAAGGAATTTAAATAGAATAATATATATCTTTAAAAAATCTTTAGAACTCCCTTTCCCTCTGCCCCTTTCCAGGCTATCTAATAAGTTTAACACATAATTCCATTAAAAAATTAATTTTGAAACTAACTTTTATTATGTGTTTCTGCTCTGATGTTGCACTGGATACTTTCTGCTTCATTTTGTAGAGGTTTGCAACATATTGTATTTTCTGCATGTTTTTGTCACAGCTTTTAGTGCCAATGGAAAAGATGTCATTGTAGACTTTCCTCAGCAGTCTCATTGGACTGGCTTGTTGTCAGAAATGGAACTGGTCCCCAGCATTCATCCTGGAGTCACGTAAGTGATGATTTACATTTTTCTTAGTGTATGTGGGTTATCCTTTAGCCCTGTCTTGATCCATTATGTTAACTTGTACTATAATTAAATTGTACCATGAAAACTGCTAGAAATATATTTACTCCTTTTTCTTTTGTGAAATCAGGTGTGATGGCTGTCAGATGTTTCCTATCAATGGGCCTAGATTCAAATGCAGAAACTGTGATGATTTTGACTTTTGTGAAACCTGTTTTAAAACCAGGAAGCATAACACCCGACATACTTTTGGCAGAATAAATGAACCGGGTAAGTTTCAGGATCTAAGTGTTTCTTATATTAATTTAAAATGCACTGAATTTGTTTTTAAATAAACATTTTTAAATTTCAGCTCCTTACCATAATGAAATTAGTGTTTGGATTGACCCTCTAGACAAAACATTTTTAGCAGATCATAGC
The DNA here is from genome assembly GCF_047716275.1 of Strix uralensis. Lineage (NCBI taxonomy): Eukaryota > Metazoa > Chordata > Aves > Strigiformes > Strigidae > Strix > Strix uralensis. The sequence continues at coordinate 62,969,974 of NC_133973.1, forward strand.
ACTGCTACAATTGCACATGGTGGACTACACCAAAACATCAACCCTTAAGCTTTCTTTGTAGTGTTAAAAAAGCATAAAATACATCTATGTGACAGTAACTATGTCAGAATGGTGTTTTCATCTACACCAAGGGTAAAACATAAAATTCCTTAATCCTCCTGCCTTTTGCTATCAGCCTAAACATAGGTGAATGGAATCCTCATGACAGCAGGTGCAGCTTGAAATACCTACGATACCTTCTTATATCTCAGTTGCTCTTCAACAGTTTTGCCTATCAGTGTGTGATAGCTCTTGCCTCATTTCCTCCATGATGTGGAGATTCCAGAGAGGTGTGGTAGGAAAGGGAAGCCTTTTCAAAGACCCATAATCAGAATTTTTTGTTTCTAGGGCAAGAATAGGTGCAGCCATTTTAATTCCAAAACTTCTGGGTTTTGCATTAATTTGCAAAACTTAGCTGACGCTAGCTCTTACTACTTTTTCTCCACCTGTCTAAAAAGCAGTCTGATCCCTAGTATTTGCAAAGTGATGCTGGCTTCTGGACTAAACCTCTTCATATTTACACATAGCCAGTCAAATTGGTTTGGAAAATGAATAAAACTGATTCCCTACTAGAAATCATGACCATGCTTTGCATATGTATGATGGTTTGTCCAAAGGGCAAGAAAGACTTCCCATTAATAAATCAGTATGGTGTGAATCTGTAGTCCTTCCTGTTGCCCTGGATAGGGTAGAGGACTTACAATATTCTTTTAGTCAGGCTTTCTAGAAGCTACAAAGATCATTGAAGGAAAGTAGCAGTGGGATTTTCCAAGGAGAAAATCAGTAACTCACTAAACCACCTCATTCTTGAACAAGATTTGAAATTTTTGAGTGTTGTAACTTAGCTGTGTCTATTTTCCTGTGAGGGATTTTTATTGAAGCTTGGTTGCATCTTTTTCATATGCTATGGTGGTGTAGAAATTCATGTGCTGTGGGCCTGTATTTTGAAGTATGTATCATCGTAAATTTTGATTTGTATTTCAAAAGGAAGGACCCTTTCAAGTGGCTATTTAGTCACGTCTTTTAAGGATTCAGTCAGTTTAAAGATTACATGCCTCTGTAATGTTTTATCATTTGATTTTTAGGAATTATTCTTAGTGTCTTACGTTCTGGAAGAGAGTAATTTTCCTTAATTTTTTAATGTTCATTTTTTACTAAATTATGCTTTGTTTCTTGATAAAAATCAATCATAAGTGTAAGAGTAGAAAATGTGACTATCCCAAATGACAGGCATGAAAACTTATAGTGAGGCAAAGTGCTTGGAACTCCTTTTAAAAAAAAAAAATTAATCTTGACCATGCCCTTTAAGCGTGAGTAGTATTACCATACCTATGTGACATGCTTCTGTATTCTAGTTTTAGCCTAAGTTCCTTTCACATTGCTTATGGGGTAATAAAAGCAATTTTCTTTGAGAGGTACATGCTTAATGTTTCACTTAACCATGCAGGTCAGTCTCCTGTGTTTTGTGGGCGTTCTGGAAAGCAGCTGAAGAGACGGCATAGTAATCAGCGGGGAATGTTACTGGATGATTGGTCTAGAATAGTTAAGAATTTGAATGTCTCATCTTCTGTGAATCAGGCTTCACGTCTTATTGATGGTAGTGAGCAGTGCTGGCAATCTTCTGGCTCACAAGGAAAGGTAACTTTAAGCCATAACTGGTTTATTCTGGCATGCTTTCTTCTTAAGAGGATAGGTCTGCACCTCAGTGAAATTTATTTGTTATCTTTGTGTAAGATAGAAGAGTGGTAAAAACAGACATCTGAAGTAAGAAATTATGTTTCTTTGTAGTAAATGTGCCTATTATTTTAAAGCTGTGCTTCATCTTCCTAACTATTTCGTGTTAATTATAAGGAACTTGTGTGATCTTTGAAATACAGGGTAATTATTCTATTCTGTAGTTGGTTATATGGTTACAATTGCCTTTTCAGTATAACTGATGACAGTTGTTCTTAACAATCACATCGATTATATTTTACTTACGTGAGTTTGTTGCAATACAAAAAGCACCTATGTTCTCAGTAGCTAAAACTGCTGCTAAGTGCTCCCTCACTTGCACAGAATCATAGAATATCTCGAGTTGGAAGGGACCTGTAAGGATCATCAAATCCAACTCCCTGCTCCTTGCAGGGCTACGTAAAACTAAACCATATGACTAAGAGCATCTTCAAACCTGTTGGAGCTCAAGGAGTGTCTAGGTGCCATGACCGCTTCCCTGGAGAGCCTGTTGCAGTGACTGACCACCCTCTTAGTAAAGACCCTTTTCCTAATGTCCAGTCTGAACTTACCCTGTTGCAGCTTCATTCCATTTTCTTGTGTCCTATCACTGGTTGCCAGAGATGGGAGATCAGCACCTCCCCTTCTGCTGCCCCTCTTGATGAAGTTGTAGATGGTGATGAGGTTTCCCCTCAGCCTTTTCTAAGCTGAACAAACCGAGTGACCTCGTAAGTCTTGTCCTTGAGACATTTAACCATCTTGGTTGCCCTCATATGGCCACAGTTTGATGTCCTTCTATTGAGGTGCCCAAAACTGCACGCCATGCTCAAGGTGAGGCCACACCAGTGCAGTGTAGAGCGGGACAATCACCTCCCTCAACTGGCTGGCTGTGCTGTGCTTGATGCACCCCAGGACATGCTTGGCCCTTTTGGTGCCAGGGCACACTGCTGACTCATATTCAACTTGCCATCAATCCAAACCCCCAGATTTATTTCTGTGGGGTTGTTCTCCAGTCTCTTGTCCCCCAATTTATATGTATAAGCAGGATTACCCCATTCCAGGTGAAGAATCTGGCATTTACTTTTGTTAAATTTCATATGGTTGGTGATTGCCTAGCTCTCTAATCTACCCAGGTTTCTCCATAAGGCCTCTCTACCCTCGAGGGAGTACACAGCTCCTCCTGGTGTCATCAGCAAACTTGCTTAATGTACATTCAACTCCTGTGTGCAGATCATTTACAAAAAGTATTCTTCCGTAGTTTATGGTTGGCCAGTTTTATTGGCGTGTAGCACTGCTTTGTGGCCAGCTTAGGCACTGGGATTTTCAGCTAGGCTTCTGTCCAGTGAGTTTTGATGCTCTGTTGGTGGCTGTGCTGAGAGTATTGCCAAGTACCCTTCCTTCGGGTTGTCTACAGACTGTAACCAAACATTTACATTATGTCCCATTTCTTGACCTCCAGTGGTATTGTACTTTCTCAGTCTTCTCAGTGGTGTTGCTCTTTAGTGGAATAAATCATTTGCTGCAACTGTTTCTCTTGTATTTGAAGGTTGGACAGGCGAGAAGTTCACAGGGTCATTTTCCTTTGGCCAGTTGCCATGCACTGCAGCTGTTGTGTACCATTCACAAATGTTTTTCATGTTTTCTTCAAAAACAGCACACATTTGTTCTTGTTAACCATATGGTGGTCCTAACAATATCGGAAAATGAAATTCTGTGTTTCCCCTAGCACTGGATTCGCTTGGAGATTTTTCCAGATGTTCTTGTTCACAGACTAAAGATGATAGTGGACCCTGCGGACAGCAGTTATATGCCCTCTTTAGTTGTAGTTTCAGGTATGTGTATGTTCTCTGAGAAGTCTGAAAAACATTTTTTTTTTTTTTTTTGGTACATTCAACAGTAGGTCTATTTATCTGGTTTCAGTTAATGTAGTCATCTATTTAATATGCATAGTGCCTGTTTATGAAACACACCATATCTTAAAATGTTCTTCTTTCCATGTTTTGTTTTCTAGGGGGGAATTCCTTAAATAACCTTATAGAGCTAAAGACAATCAATATAAATCCTACAGACACCACAGTGCCTCTTCTCAGTGATTGTACAGAAGTAAGTGAAGTTTGTGGAGAATTACTCTTGTATGCAACAGAAGAATGTTTTGCTGCAAGAGATGAATGAAAAGCACTGTTGTGATTACTAAAGCATGGTATTTTCTTTTCCTTTAAATTAACACTATTTCTGGCAGTTTACTGAAGTTAATGATCCTGATGAGTTTTACCGTAATCCCAGTGTAAGTCTATTATAGCGTTAGTAGTAAAGAAATTTTAGGGGTTTTTGATGTAAATTAATGTACTTATGAACCAAGCAGACATCCCAATAAACTTAAATTTGGGGAAAATTTTAGTGGGTGATACAGCTTATTTTGGATAGTAGTTCTGATCTTTTTCAGTAACAGCAAGGAGGAATGCATAATGAATTTTTAGAAGATTGGAAGTGAAAACGTTCTCAAATTAACGAGGCCATATGTTTATCTTAAAGTATGAATTACGTAGGGCTGAAAAGCCAGATATTTAAAGTTACAGATTCATTTTGTTAAGGTGACAAAGTCAAGCAAAGTTCCAGATTTTTTTCCTATGTTTTATAAAGTTATATAGGACCCAAAAGATGGCGATTCAGTTTTTTCTTCTTAGTACCACAGATATATTGAGATTGCAATCAAGCAGTGCAGGAGCTCTGGGATTGATTGCAAAATACATGGCCTCAGCATACTGGGACGTATACGTGCAGAGGATGAAGATTTGGCTGCAGTCCCTTTCCTTGCTTCTGATAATGAGGAAGAGGAGGATGATAAAGCTAACACCGGGAGGTAGGTAACTGCAGGGGTGGGAGGAAGTGGTAAAGAACCTTAGTGTCTATATATTCCTATAATTCAGGAGATTTTTGTAAGAAGAGCAACTTAATTAGGTTGAATGGTAGTAAAGAGAAATCATTATCTTAAGTTTGTCAGAATTGTAAGTAGGTCATTTGTTGATAACTTCTTCAAGATTATCACACTGGTAAGGTGGTAGCATTTTGTACAACTCTTCTGCTTCTGCAGTATACTTGGAGTTGAAAACCTAGCTAAAAGCTTGATGTGTTTATATTTGGTATGTGGCACAAGTATATTTACTACTGCTCAACAAAACATTCTGGGTTTTTGTTTTGTTTTTATTTGTTATAGCCACCAATTAACTGTGGTGGTGTAGTTTGAGTACTGAAACTGTTCCAAACTGTAAAATCTGTAATACAGTAAAAAGGTGCCTGTGCTATAACATGCATGTTGCTAAACTGACTTTGTTTTTTTCAAAATACGTTCAGTCTTGTTAGAAAGAAGGCAGCTGGACTCGAATCAGCAGCTACAATAAGAACCAAAGTTTTTGTTTGGGGACTGAATGACAAAGACCAACTGGGAGGACTAAAAGGTTCCAAGGTATGTTTGTTGTTTTCATACTTCACTACAAAATAGAAACAGCTAAAAATAAAATGTACAAGTCTCACACAACTCAAAATTAATTCAAATTCAATCAGAATTTTACAGTTTATCAAAAGCTGCGAAGAGTAGGTTTTAATGTCTTTTTACTGTTAAGACGTGTATCTCTGTGCTTGATGGAAAATTGGAGAAAATTTGCATTTTGGTTGTAACTCTGAAATCCAGTTTGATTTTTAGTAGCTGCTGAATCATTTGTTTTAGATGATAGTGAACTAATTGTTCTAAATGTAGCGCTCTATATGTATTCTGTTCCTTTTGAGTTTGCATGCATGAAATTAAGATATTGGTGAACTTTTCTACCTTGAGCTGGTGCAATCATAGAAAAAAAAAAAGATGACTTCAAATGTTTTGATTGGTGTAACTTGATTGCAATTCAGTCTAATTCGAGAGGAATTTCAGTCCCAATTGCAGCCATTTATACATAATTTTTAATACAGTGCAAGATGGGAGATACATGGCAAATGTTTAATCTATTTAAGAGATCGTTAATCTGAAAAGTATATAAACAGAGCATTTCTTTGTGGTAAAATAAATGTATACTATTGTATCCTTAGAGTGTCTTTCAAGAAACAAAAAGTTAACCATTACTGTATTTTTTGGCTTTCTCAGGAAAACTTTACTGTAAGGAAAGTCTTTGTTTATATCACATTTAATTTTTTCTCAGGTTTTGTATTTATGATGGTTTCATTATTAAATACTTTTTCTTAGTTACTGTCTTTTGCCTGGTAGATATTAACTGTTATGTGTGAAGTGTCTGAATAACATGGGGAGTTTCATATATTTAAAAAAAAAAATGTACCTGTTAGATTAACTGGTTTCTCACTTAAGAATAGCTCTTCTTTTTAAAGCATAGAACTTTAAAATGTAATGATTTTTATTTTCTGTCTGCTCTAGATAAAGGTCCCTTCCTTTTCTGAAACCCTGTCTGCTTTGAATGTTGTACAAGTAGCTGGAGGATCCAAAAGCCTTTTTGCAGGTAATGTGAGTTTAAAATATAATTAAAGGGCAGAAACAGATTTCCAGTTGTGAAACATTAATGGTGTTTCAAACTTCTTTTCCTTCATTTTAGTGACTGTAGAGGGTAAAGTATATGCCTGTGGAGAAGCCACAAATGGAAGGCTGGGTTTAGGAATATCTAGTGGAACTGTGCCTATTCCCCGCCAGATTACAGCTCTTAGTAACTATGTCGTAAAGAAGGTGGCTGTTCACTCAGGTACTGACTATTGCTACTCTTACATACATAATCATAACATATTAAGCCTGAAAATAGTTGCTTTGCAATTTTCTTGGGTGCTGTGATGCCTCATCATATCTGATATATTTAAATTTTTTTAAAACAAATACAGGTTACTAAATTCTGTTGCATAAACTGACAGATTAGAGCTAATGGTTCTGTTATTAAAATCTATGAATTTAGACCATACATGGTTTCTTACTTGCTGGAAGTTAAATTTGGTAACTTCTGAATAGTTCTTCAGTCTGATCCAAAGAAAGTGTTTTCATTTTTGAGTATTGCTAAATGGTGGGCTTGTTTTTTTCTTTTTTTCTTGCAGCATTGAAAATAGCAAGTTGAGTGATTATTTCATTTTTTTAAATGTGCCAGGAAGCCTACTCTTAACAAAAGTTTTGTGTTCTAAATTAAATCACATAAAAGCCAAAGAAAAGAAACAATGTGTGTTGGCTTGAGAGGCTTGCACAATTACATTGTAGAAGTACAGCAGTGCCAAAGTTCTGATACTTTTGCTAGACCTGCTGTCTGCTTGAAAGCTTGAAAATTTAACTTTTTCTTTACGCTTCTAGGTGGCCGGCATGCTATGGCATTAACTGTTGACGGAAAGGTATTTTCGTGGGGTGAAGGAGATGATGGAAAACTTGGCCACTTCAGTCGAATGTAAGTATACCAAATTTGTCTGTATTTCAGTAAGACAATATGTTACAGCACAGCTGACCACCACTATTGACAATGACAGGATTTTTAATACAACTGGAATAAAAAACTGTGTTGTGAAAAGATTTTTTTTTTTCAGCAGTGTATGTCAGTTTATGGTGCAGCATTTGTAGCAGTCTTCAGTCATTTAAAAAAGAAGCATTCAGTTAATATAATACTTGGAAAATACTTAGTGGATAAAGTCTTTAATAGTATTTTTGAATGTCACTGATGAAATGGCACACTTCTGGACGTAGAGTTTTTGGTTACTCTTGTATGGTAAGGTTTACAGAGGTGCCTTGAGGTGTAAAACCATAGCGGTTTTACACTCCTGAGCTGTACCGGTTTGTAATGTAAGCCTGACAGAGTACTTTGTAACCCTTTTCTTTAGGCTTCTGTTCCCAAACTTGTTAGCCGGAAATAGGTTTCTTCCACTTTTCAGTAATACATAATTTAATTCTCCACACGACAGCTTTGAGGAAAATCTGAATTGTCTCAGGATTTTTCTTTGTATGCACCACAGTACAATGTTTTGAAAGGAAAAACAAAAAAAAAGATAAACATAGCCCATGGGGAAATCGTTGTTTGTCATTCTGGTATATTTTGAAGACCTGCTCAGAATACGTAAAAAATGACAGTGCCCGACTCAGATGGTTAGTATGTGACAACAAATAAATGTTCGTTAGGCGTATGTGTGTCAGATCAATGAAAAGGGAAGTCTAGATTAGATCAGTGTTGCTTATTGTTCGACTGTCTCATGCTTTCTGTAATTTTATTAAAAGTGAGACTTGGAACTCATGGGAGCAAATTTTGCAGAGGCCATGCATAATTTTATAAAACATTAATAGTGACTCTGATACATAGTCAAAATTAGAAAACCTTGACTTGAAACTCTTCCCTGAATTTAGAGAATATTTTAATAATATGAATAGTAAAAGTTTCCAGTACACTCATAGAAGCCTAACAGTAAATTCCAGTTCTAATTTCTCTCTTGTAAAGAGCAAAGTTGGTATGGGAGTGTCCTCTCTTAATCTTGCTATCTGACACTGTGTCCACAGCTCAACTGTGGGCAGTGACAGGATATCAGTTTTCACTTTGTATTACACACTTTTTAATTGATTCATCACTTTGGTATTTTGGCTTTGTCACCTAAGTTTTGCAGTGTATTCATAAAATATTTCTTTAAATAAACTTTGAAGTACATTAAAATAGTGTAAACTTTAGATTTATGGTGCTACTAAAGAATACGTCTTGGAATCATAATGTTGCATCTTATTTTAGATTACTGTTAGTGCACAAAACTTTTTGGATTATGAAGGTTGGAGTACATTGTGCGACTCTTTCATAGTTAACACAATGAATTCTTTACTCATTTTTTTTCTAGGAACTGTGATAAACCCAGATTGATAGAAGCATTGAAAACCAAACGCATCCGTGATATTGCTTGTGGCAGTTCCCACAGTGCTGCCATTACCTCTAGTGGTGAACTGTATACGTGGGGTCTTGGAGAATACGGAAGGCTAGGACATGGAGATAATACCACCCAGCTGAAGCCCAAGATGGTAAAATAAATGTTTCTTGTCTCTGATGAAATGTGAATGTGTGTGTGTGTTTAATAAATGATAAAATAAAGCTAAAGTAAAGCCAAAAACCATGAAAGCAGTATGAAGACGTAATTTTGGAGTGATCTAAATCAGGTTTTGGTACACATACCTCTAATAAAAGGCAAGCTATTTCAGAAAGACCAAAAAGATCCAGTCTCTTTTTCTTGGGAAATGATGTGAAATGGCTAGTGCTGTTTTGAACATTCGTGTCCTGCATCTACTTTGATATGTAGCTGGAAGCTACTACTGTCATTGAGCGATGTTGGATCCTGAGTGAGGAAGGCTTGATAATCCTTTGCTAAATGGCATGGCTCAGACTGGGCCAATGAAGAAGATCAGTCATAAGAGCTTGAAAATGTCTGTAAGGTTTTAAAACATAGTTTCTTTGAAATGCCTTGCTTGCTTTTTCTGTTTTGTAGGTTAAAGTGCTCCTTGGCCACAGAGTCATTCAGGTTGCTTGTGGAAGCAGAGATGCTCAGACTCTTGCTTTGACAGATGAAGGTAGGAATATCTTGTTTCAGAGCTTTCTAGCCCATGGAAATACTGTGATCATTGTTTGACCTGCAGTTTGGTGTTTGTTAGGTTTGGTGTTTTCTTGGGGTGATGGTGATTTTGGAAAACTGGGCCGAGGAGGAAGTGAAGGATGCAACATTCCTCAGAACATTGAGAGACTGAATGGCCAAGGCGTTTGTCAAATTGAGTGTGGTGCGCAGTTCTCATTGGCACTGACCAAGTCAGGAGTGGTATGGACATGGTATGTTACATTTGCCAGAAAGCATTAACAAAGTAATTGCTAAGTATGTGTTGTATTTATTGCTGTTTGACTGTCTTAACTCCATCTGTGCCTTGTTTGTGTGCTTCCTCTTTTAAATTGATGGCTCTTTGAGACAGCCTGTGTTCTGTTCTATTACTCTAACACCCTGTCTTGTAGCATGCTCCATTGTGTATTGTACTCTATTAGGATGCCTGGGTCTTACTGAATTAGTGGAGGAAGTGGAAGATCATTGCCTCTCTTGAGAGCAATGGAGCTTGTTGGAGTGGAGTGGGAAAAAGAGAACCTGAGAATCAGTTTGCAGTATGTGGTGCACAGCTAAAGCAGAGACTGTGAGTAAGGATATAGTAGACTAAGGAATAAGCTAAAGTTCAGAGGAGGTGGGAAGAATTTCCTTGGAAACACAGGATCTCTACAGAGCTCATTGCTGCTTGGGAGGCCACTGAGTTGTCAGTAATGGTTCCTCGAAGCAAGAACTCATATAAGCTGATCACTGAGAGTTATTCAGAAACGCTTTTGATTTTTCTGTTTGTCTGAGGCTTCTCCTTGGTTTTGAACACAAACACCTTTTTTTTAGTTTATAAACATTTCTGTAAAATTTCAGAGCATGTATGGCAGATCAGCTTCAGAGCTCTGACCAGATGGTTTTACCCCATCCTTGTGTAATAAGACTGTGACCTGTTTGATGTATGTCAAAGCTGTCTTAAAGTGATAATTTTTGTTGTATTATTTGTCAGCAATTGATGAATGATACGAAGTGCACAAAACTTATGTTTTAAGAATAGCAGAAGCTTATAAAAAGGGACAAAAGCTTTTAGCAGAGATGTCATTTCTCAGTGTGGCCACTGCAAACTATTTTTCTCTGTCGCATTCCCCTGTCTTTAAATTCTTTTTTTGTAGTGACGGAACGAGTAAGAGGAAAGGAAATTTGACAGTCTTTAAGAATGGTTTTGATTTGGAAAGCTGCATTGACAGAGGGATGTGTAAACAATATAATTGTTTTGAATTTTATGTTTATTATCTGTTGCAGGGGTAAGGGTGACTACTTCAGGCTAGGCCATGGCACAGATGTACATGTACGAAAGCCACAAGTTGTGGAAGGACTGAGGGGTAAAAAAATTGTGCATGTGGCTGTAGGTGCACTCCATTGTCTAGCGGTTACTGACACTGGACAGGTACGTTGTGTATCACCTACCTTTCCCATTTTCCCTTGATCCAGAAAGGAATAAACTAAACTGTTGAGGAAGAAGAGTGTAAAAGCATCAGTGCTGGTTAAAAAGCAAATAAGTATCATTAGAACTTTTTATTCCATTTAAAGTTCTGAATAAATATAAGCATTATCGTAATTTAAAATATATTAGCTTTCATATTATTATTAGAGTTTAAATGTTGTTGTAGTAGCTTTTGTAATATTTTTCTACTTTATGTAGTATCTCATCATCAGTTTCCTGCTTCTCACTCTTGAAATGCAAAAGCAGTTACAGTTCTGGACAGATTTTTCTGCTGTGATCCAACATTGTCATTTTATTGATTCAGACCCCCAATCTAATTACTGTGCAGCTAATTTTTCTAACTTACTGTTCACTGTGAACACTGATTAATTTATGAATCAACTGATGATTTATGAATTGGCAATAACTTATGAATCATCTGATAAAGTGCTGCTTTGATTTTTTTTTTTCCTTTTAATGTACAATAATGCCTGCATTATTTAATGGGGAAAAAGAAAGACACAGCAATAGGCTCTCTAAAGTGTCCTAGATGAATAATACAAATTGCCAAGATGCTTTTTTAGGAATTTTTAAGAAAAAAGTTAAATGAGGCAACCAGTGAAGCAAAATAATATGTGGAAATGTTTACTGGCAGGTTTATGCTTGGGGTGACAATGACCATGGGCAACAAGGCAATGGAACTACTACAGTCAATAGGAAGCCCACTCTTGTCCAGGGCTTGGAAGGCCAGAAGATCACTCGGGTTGCTTGTGGGTCTTCCCACAGTGTAGCATGGACAACAGTGGATGTAGCTACACCATCTGTTCATGAACCAGTACTTTTCCAGACAGCGAGGGACCCTTTAGGTGCTTCTTATCTTGGTTGGTATTTATTACTGTACTTTTTTTTAATGCCATTGGAGAGTTAGTTGTGTATGTGGTTTGATATGTGCTAGAAGAGTGCAAAAAGAAAAATGTCTTTCAAAAAGTCTACCACAAACCAACAAAAAACCTACACATCTCTAAAAAAGAAAACCCAACAAAACCTCTTTCTGAAGGTGGAAGTGGTAAAGGAATTTTTCAGAAGTAGCATTAGTTTGAACTTTTATTGTTCTTCAGGAAATCAAAATGCAAGATGCTTTATCAAATGTTCCAGAGACTTTGTCTTTAATATAGGATAGAGCTTTATGGACGTAATGGTAGATGGATGCTACTGTAGTATTGGTGGTCTTACATGTAACCTCTTGCTACAATTCTTGATGCTACCGTTACCTTTTGTTTCTAAGGTAGGTGACTTAAGAATTAGGGTGGCAAAACAGCAATGTTTTGTGTTGAATGTAAAAGCACCAAACATTTTGCTAATTAAGCTTTTCCATGAACAAGACAATGTATTTAAAAAAGAGCAAGAACTACATATATAATTTATTTGATTAGTATTTTTAAGAGTACTTAACGCTCTTGCCATTTGAGAAATTTCTTTGTAAATAAAACCTGATTTAGATGCTGATCACCAAATACTTATATCTGTATTACTTTAATCTTCGTGTGTAAGTAAAAGGGTGGAAGACTATTTTATAAAAGCGCTTGCTGAAAAGCCTCAGTATTGACTTCAATGTTGTAACTGTAGGCACTGCAGTTTAAGAATCTACTGTGGAGTTAGTTTTAGAGTCATCTTTCTGTTTCAACAAGAAATTAGATAAATCAGTTCCAGTTATATATTACACCATTAAAAAATGCTTGCCTTCTTTTTTTTCCTCTTGCTCCAGGTGTTCCTTCAGATGCAGATTCTTCTGCTGCCAGTAACAAAATTAGTGGGGCAAACAGTTCCAAGCCAAATCGTCCTTCCCTCGCTAAGATTCTCCTATCGCTTGATGGGAATGTTGCCAAACAACAGGCATTGTCTCATATACTGATGGCATTACAAATCATGTATGCCAGGTAGGCATGCAAACATTCTTGTCTTTTGCAGAGCAAAAGATGACATAGCTTACCATCTCTTAGGGTCTCTTGAGTCAGGTGTAAATTGTTTCACAAGTTTGAACTTCTCAGGATAGGCCTAAGCTTTGTTTAAATTTTCTTTTGATGTCGATGTTAGGTTTATGCTGTTAGTTTTCTTTACAGAAGCTTCCAGTGCCTGGGGAAAAAAACTGTTTATTTAGAAATTCTCAAGTAAATCATGTAAAAGTGTAAGTCAGTCATGATAGATGATATGGAGCAAGCAGTGGGGGACAGGGTGGAAAGAACAATAAAACTTTACAATGCCCTCCTTGTTGTTGGTAGACAACAGAGTATTTGTGCTAAAATTTATGAAGAGAAACTCACGTAAAATAGTGGCCCTGAAACACAGTATTTTAAGTGTCAGGCCCGAAGGAGAATGGAGATAAACTACTCTAAATTCCAGAGCTTGGAAAACTTTCCTTATTTTATTAAGACAAGCTAATATGACTTTTTCTAAGTTCAACAAGGGGCTGTAATTAGGTTCATGTTAATCTGTCGTAAATGATTTCAGGGATGCAGTTGTTGGAGCATTGATGCCTGCAAGTATGATTGCACCAGTAGAATGTCCTTCTTCATCGCCAGCCCCCCCATCAGATGCTACTTCTACAGGAAGCCCTGCAAATGGAGATGAATGCATGCTTGTAGGAGATATAGAAGAGAGGCTGAGCCCAAACCCTTGGCAGGATAGGAGAGGGGAGGTAAGGTGTCAGATTCATTTTTCCATCAGCATTTAACAATAAAACTGAAAAATATTGTCTCATCTAGGTTGATATAGCAGAGATTAAACAGTTCTTTCATGCTCTAATTTCAGGAGTGGGTACTCTGCATATGTTGAATTTGGAAAAACTAACATTTAGTGTGAAATCAGTTTTGAAATTTCAGAATGCACTCTGTCATTTAAATGCATTTGTGATGATTTCTAGTAGTATTTTAGAGTTAACATGAAAATATTAACCATTTGACCAGATACTAAGTCCATTTTACAGGAGTGATCTTTCAAAAAAAAAGAAAGTCAAGACTAAGGGAATATTTGATCATTATTTAATAAAATGTAATTGTAAACTTATTTCAACTAATGTAGACAGAAGGGCCTGACAGAATTCTACTGTTGATTCCCATCTGCTAACGGAAGCAGAAAAAAGAAAAGGCTTACTACTGAAGAGATCTTTTCCTTTAACAAACTATCAGTTTAACATGTATTGTTAGGGCTTTTCTACATTGTATGCTTTCCTGCAGGCACTGATGTTTTATTGTATGTTTTTGTAGCAGCTGGTATTGGGGGGGTGTTGCCTGGTTTGCTGTGCTAGGAATGTAAATAGAAGTTAAAAATACAGGGAGCAAATCTGTTGGTTTTGAATTTATGGCTGTTTTTCATTTGCTGCTGTATTTGAACATAAGCCCTTCTAGTAAATAATTAGACTCTTAAAGATCTTACAGTATCTTGTTGCAGCTTTTCTTAGTTATTTGTTTTGGCTAGGTTGTTTCTTCAGAAGATGCTGTGACACCGTCTGCAGTAACTCCCTCGGCTGCTGCTGCCTCTTCCCGTCCTTTCATTCCAGTCACAGATGATCCTGGAGCTGCCAGTATCATTGCAGAAACCATGACAAAAACCAAAGAAGTAATGTTGTCAATACCTTCCTTAAAATCTAAGTCCTTACCATGCTTTTATCAAGCAGTTTTGCTTTTTTTGTGCTTTCAAAGTTATTCTGTAAATTACTGCATTTTAAAAAATCTATCCAAAGACAGAGGGACTTTTCTTTTTTAAATTTTTTTTGTCTGACATTAAAGGAGGTTAGTTTTAGGAAACCTTTTTCAGTTGAGAAATGGATTTAACAGTAGGTTAATTTGGGGGCCTTATAATCCCAGATTTATGAATTGAGTTTTAAAATACCTTTAAACTTCTTCAGACAAGTTAACTTGTTCAGATTCAATGAATATTTTTCATCTTCACTGTCTAAATATTTCTGCAACTTTTTTTTTTTTAGGATGTAGAAAGTCAAAGTAAAGTATCTGGCCCAGAACCACAGTACTTGGATGAGTTTACTAGTCTCTTAGTACCAGATGACACGCGAGTCATGGTTGACCTGCTAAAGCTTGCTGTGTCCAATCGAGCAGGTGAAAAGGGAAGAGATGTTCTTTCGGCTGTGCTGTCTGGTATGGGCACAGCTTACCCACAGGTCAGGTTTTGTTTCTGTTGCATTTTAAATTTGTCCTTTTTATTAGAAGTGTACTAGAATTTTTTCTTGTATTTGAAGTGCAGTTCAGCATACTGGGAAACTTAATAAGCATGAAAATTTGATTTGAACTTAAATGCATGTGAACCTTTATGATTTTAAAGGTAACATAACATGAATACATGCGTGTGCTACAAATGTCAGTAATAGACTATTTTCTCGATTTGTCATGATGAAATTAGATACTAAAATAGAAGCTTAATGAACTGTATGTATGTATTGGAGAAGTGACTGTTGTTATCGGAATGAAGCTGAATTTAACCAAGCCCTGTTTCCTGGATTTGTGGAGTGTTAGTTTAGAAACTTCCACGTTGGTTTTGTTTTGCACCTGGGTTTACTTCTCAAATTGATGCAGTCATCATTGCTAGCTAAAAATGTTTTTAATATATTGTTAATGATACAGTAATTCTTCTTAATTTTTAAAATTTACATTTGATTCATTGAAGTTTCTAATTATTTACAAAGTATCCATTGGTGTGTTTTTTTCTGGGACAACTGACAGGCAGAATTAATAAATGCTGTGATATTGGATACCAGCAGCTATGTGAAAGAATGTTACAAATCATAAATTATTTATAGAATATCTGCTTACAGTAATGAACTGAAAGTTGTTTAATGTTTCTTGTAGCTTTACCCGTCAAATATTTTTTTCTAATGAGTAACAACGCATTGACTTTTAGTTTAAGGAATTTTTCTAGCTTTAACAACATGAAAAAAGTATTTTTGAATTAATGTGATGGTTTATGAATCAGAATTCAGAAAACAAGTGATGGATTCATTTATTTTAAATTTGGGAAGAATGGTAGTTGGCATAGATTTCTTGGACTAATCAAACTTTTTGTAAAGTGTATGTTTTTCTTAGGTTGCTGATATGTTGTTGGAGCTGTGTGTTACTGAACTAGAAGATGTAGCAACTGATTCACAAAGTGGTCGCCTCTCTTCGCAACCAGTTGTGGTGGAAAGCAGCCATCCATATACTGATGATACATCTTCTAGTGGCACAGTTAAAATACCAGGTATAGGATTATTAAAGTCAGATTACTAAAATTCAGTTAATTTCAAGCCTGCATGCATAAACTTTTTCCTTAGCTTGCAGAAATGTGTACTATTTTAAAAGCCATTTTATGTATCCTGTTGCTGTAATAAAGTATTTATTAAAACACTTAAATGCTGCATGAATATCTTGATCCTGTGAAATGTGCTTTTTTGGGCCCACTGGCTATGACTGCAGCTGTATGTCACTGCTGTTTTCCGTTCAGTTACGAAGCTGAGAAGGACTGAGTCTTTTTCAGGGTCAGTAACTGAACACCTACCTTCTAGTCTTGAGCATTTGGGAAATGCTTTTTTGTTTTAACTCTGTCTTTTAATTTAATACTTCCTT
Organism: Strix uralensis; assembly: GCF_047716275.1. Lineage (NCBI taxonomy): Eukaryota > Metazoa > Chordata > Aves > Strigiformes > Strigidae > Strix > Strix uralensis. The sequence goes on from NC_133973.1 coordinate 62,986,375, forward strand.
CAGTATGTTACCTGGTACTTATCAAAAGGTACAGTCAACAAAGAGCTATTTGCCTTAACTGTAAATAGACACTTTGTCTGTTGCAACTTTAGTTTGGAATGTTCTGAATATAGTCTTCTGTCTGCTAGCCCCTGCTCACATGAGCTTGCTATGATGTAAGCCTTTCAAAGAGAAGAAATTGCAGACAGATAATGTCATTAAACCAAAGGAAATTATTTTTATTAATGAGTGCTGTGGCTTCCAACCAACTGTGTTTGATTTCATGTGAATTTCTAAAATACTGCATTTGTTTGTGGTATTGATTGCTGTGTAGAAATGTGTAAACTCTTTGTTGCTGTTTAGGTGCTGAGGGACTGAGGGTAGAATTTGATCGCCAGTGTTCTACAGAGCGGCGTCATGATCCACTCACCATAATGGATGGTGTCAACAGAATTGTTTCCGTCCGATCAGGTTATGAGAACTAGTGCTTTTCAAAGATGTCTTGTGTAATTTACTGTTAAAAGTTGAATGAAATGTACCACTGTCTGTGACTGACTTATTGTGAGGGATATGCCAATAAAAAAAAGAGGAAAAACTATGTAAATTGATACTCTGTTTTAAAATAAAAAAATATATAGCATCTAGACACAGACGTGTAAGAGTGATCTGGCATCTTTGAATATAGAGAATCTCTCAGAAGAGTGTGTTGTCACGCTCTTCCTAGGAACAGAGTGTAAAAAAAAAATCAGTGTTTAGCACCCCTGCCAATATCTCTAAATTTCTGTATAATTAAAGTATATTTTAACAAATTGGAATACATTTGGAAAAGGATTCTTTTGTTAGCTTTTTTCTTTTTCAAGTCATACTTATGGAAATTTGAGTTTTCATACAGTCAAGACAAATGCTCTTCTGCTGTTGAATGCCTAAAATAATATCTAGACTCGCTCTCTTTCTGTTTCCTGCTCTGGCCTATGTATGTGACACTACATGAAATCTTCACATCTTTTATCCTGTTATCTCTGATTTAATTTTTAAGTACTATTAATTTGCAGTAGATTTTAGAGGAATATTTTCAATCTCATTAAATTTTACCGTGAAACTACCCATACATTACATCATGTGCAAGGGTCTCAGTAGTTACTGCCTGTGCTTAATAACATTTCTGAGCAGTCGTGATGTGGGCTTTTACTGTTGACCCGTTTTCCCCCAGACTGTTTCAGATGCACATATGTTTCATTATTGTGATATTTCTGATTGGATTCCTGGTTGGAAAAAGCTGTAAAGCTTTATTTAATGTATATGTTGTTATATATTTTTGTAATATAAAAAGATAATTTGAAAATAGGACAAAGGATTTTAGTAAGATCTCATAATTGTCTTTCGAATATGGTATTAAAAGTACTGGGGATATCTGTTAACAGTGCTAATTGATCTGTTTAAGACTTACTTAAGTTTCATTAATGTAACATCTTTATAGTTACGTATATGTGCTTTACATAGCTTTTTTTCTTGAATGTGTTTATGTGATGTTTATAATATATGACCATGGAGTGAAGTTGCTTTTGATGAGTGGCTTGCATATTGGCTCAGACAGTACAGATGAATATGTTCATATTACCTGCTGTAACAGGTCGTGAGTGGTCAGACTGGTCTAGTGAATTGCGAATTCCAGGGGATGAACTAAAGTGGAAATTCATCAGTGATGGCTCTGTGAATGGATGGGGATGGCGATTCACTGTTTACCCTATCATGCCAGCTGCAGGTAAGGTATCATATATGATGTTTACCAAAGGGCAAGAGAGTGATTTCCTTGTCTGTTTTTTGCAGTTGCATTTACTTCATGATATTTACATGCCAAAGTTCAATAGTTCATTTACGTTCATACTAAGAAAACATTTTCATTCATACTTCGGAAACATTTTCAACAAAGTCCTGAGAGGTGCACTTGTACATGAGGAAGAGATAAAAATATTTTGTAATCACTCTAGTTTGCCTCTTCATCAGTGAAGAAAGGATGCTTTCGAGACACAATTCATCTGAAATTTTTCTTTTATTAAATGCATCTGTTTTGGAATTGGGTCAGTTATGTAATGAACATGATTCCCTCTTTCTTCCAATCCCTTCAGAGGGAGGTGGAATGGAACAATTCAGATGCAGACTGGCACTTGACTGCTGTGTTTGGTCAGCTAAATCCTGCCTATGTTCAGTTCTTATTTCAGTCTGAGGACAAATCTTTGCCACCTTTTTTTTTGTTTGTTTTTGCTTTATGTTTCTTGCAGGTCCTAAAGACCTTCTCTCAGATCGTTGCATTCTTTCATGTCCCTCAATGGATTTGGTTACGTGTTTGTTGGATTTTCGCTTAAATTTTGCTTCCAACAGGAGTATAGTTCCTCGCTTGGCAGCTTCTCTTGCAGCTTGTGCTCAACTGAGTGCCTTAGGTAGGTATAATCTTAAATTAAGTCTGTTTGTTTGAAGTTAAAATGATTGTTTTAGATAATAAAGTTCTTTGTGTTTCCTTAGCTGCTGGCCACAGAATGTGGGCTTTGCAGAGGTTACGGAAACTGCTCACAACAGAGTTTGGCCAGTCTATTAACATCAACCGAATTTTAGGGGATAATGATGGAGAAACACGAGCTTTGGTAAGAAGGCAGTGATGCTCTCCTCATTTTTCACATTAAGATGTATGGAAAGCATTAAAATGTACAACATTTTTGTTGTTAATGGCAAAATAGGAAATGTGTAAATGAATAGCCTTCCTGCATAGGTTTGCAAGTTGGTAAAGTACTCCATTTTAGAAAAAAATGGCTCATTCCAATACTGTATAGATGTGGTTTTGGAATTGCCAGAAAGTGACAGAAATACTTTTGCATTAGGAAATGGATGGAAAGGATACTTCACATAGCTAACTGTAGTTTGGGAAGTTGTTAATGTTTTGTCATGGTCATCTAAAGAATGTACTTTTTGTAATACAGAGTAAGACTAACTTTACAGTTCTGTGGTTTCTCTAGAGTTTCACAGGGAGTGCTTTAGCTGCTTTGGTTAAAGGTCTTCCAGAAGCTTTGCAGCGACAGTTTGACTATGAAGACCCCATTGTGAGAGGTGGCAAACAGTTGCTCCACAGCCCTTTCTTTAAGGTAATAGAGTACAATCAGGAAAGAATTCATTAGTGTAATTCTGGATTTTTTGTGAGATGTGGTAAGCTCACCTAGTCCTATATCAGAAGCACTTTCTGACAAAATCAGATTACTACTCCTAAAAGGAGAATCAAATATGCAAAGAAAGAATAAGGAGTACCTAGCTAGGCAGAGGTAGGTAGGTGAGAAAAAACATATTGAAAGTACAGACTTCTTGATAAGTGATTTTTGAGTTGTCCTAATAGCAGTGTTGTATATCTTTATTTAAATACTCTGAAGATTTTATTTACATCTATATCTTAAAAGGAAGGCTATTCAGTTTTGGATCCTGTACTTCAAAGTAAAAATAGACAGGCTGAGGAAGTGTAGAGAAGAGCAACAAGAGTAAAAGGCTGTAAAAGCCTCCCATGTAGTAAAAGTTAAATTGAGAGGACTCATCTATCTTAAGGAAAAGAAATTATTAAAATATGTAAAAGTTTACACAGGGAAGAAGGAATCCATTGTTCAAAATCTTCATCAGTAACATTGAGTTGAAATTGAATCAAATTGAAAATCAATTGAAAATTGATTTAATTGTAGGAAGGAGACTTAGTTTAGAAATGGAAGGTTAAAAGTTCAGCACATGGTATTCAATATAGAAAAGTTAATTAGGAGTGTTTTTCACAGGGGATTTGTGAAAATTTCTGGATTGGAAATTAGATACATAACCATGTGAGATGGTGTGGGTACACTTGATGCTGCCCCATCAGTGAGGGTAATGAACATGGCTCTTAATGTTCCTTGTGCTTCATGTGTCTTTGAGACTGTGTTTGGGCTCTTGTGGTCTGTGAGCTGTTCAGCTACATCAAATGCATATTACTTTTTATTACACATTTTTGATACATCTCTGAAATGTTTTTGATTGTCTGCAGGTGCTTGTGGCTCTTGCTTGCGATCTGGAGTTGGACACACTCCCTTGCTGTGCAGAGACGCACAAATGGGCCTGGTTCAGGAGATACTGTATGGCATCCAGGGTTGCTGTGGCTCTTGATAAAAGGACACCGTTACCTCGCCTTTTCCTTGATGAGGTACTGCAGGATTATTTTAAATGGTCATGGAACGTACAAAAATATTTCTCTTAAAAAGATACACTGTTTCAAGTATTTTATGCCAACTGTGATAGGAATAACTGATAGTTTGAGAAATGTTGTTTAATCCAAAATATTTTACAGGTGGCAAAGAAAATCCGAGAATTAATGGCAGATAATGAAAATATGGATGTTCTTCATGAGTGCCATGATGTCTTTAAGAGAGAACAGGATGAGCAGCTTGTCCAGTGGATGAATAGGTTATTTCTTTCAACTGTCATTGGTTTGGTCTTGTGTTGCTTCATTGTTGTACAATGATAAACTGTACTTTTGGTGACTTTTAAAATCTCTTTTAAAACTTTATTTGTTTTGCATTTTCTACAGACGACCCGATGATTGGACACTTTCAGCTGGAGGCAGTGGAACTATTTATGGTTGGGGTCATAATCACAGAGGACAACTTGGTGGGATTGAAGGAGCAAAAGTCAAAGTCCCAACTCCATGTGAAGCTCTTGCCACACTTAGACCAGTGCAATTAATTGGTGGTGAACAGACTCTGTTTGCAGTGACTGCTGATGGGAAAGTAAGGATACAGTAGATGATTGTTTGTTAGACTCCCTTGAAATATTTCATCCTCAGGATGAAATATTTCATCCTCGCTAAATTCAATGTGCATAGCACAGATTTATTAGTAGTAGTAGTTTTATTTTTTTAAAGAAACTGAACTATACCAACTCTGCAAGTGCAGTCTAGGAATTCAGGGTACTGTAGGATTAAGCACATGAAATAAGACATGTATTTTAGTTCTCAATTCAAAACTGTGATCAGATTTTGGAAAACAAAGCTGAATACAAGTGATGTGCTCACAGAGTGCCGGAAAACAGGACAGATGGTAAAATGTGATGCTGATTATGTGTGTCTGACAGGAGAGAGGTATAATGGGAATCTGAGATTGTTCACAGTTGGCTAGATGCCCGTAAGTTAGATACTGCAGGATCTAATTCGCAGATGCTTAAATCCTGAGTGAAAAGGAGCACCATGCAGAAGTTTAGTGTAAGGTATAGGAGCTAAAAAAAAGGTTCACAAATTTGAAAATGTTTTTATTTTGATACAGATGGCAGTTTGTGTTAAGGATGTGATCGAGAATTTTAGCTAGAGCTTTTTGTAACAGTTATATTCATCTAGTGATGAATATTCATCTAGTTATATTCATCTAGTGAGATACTACAGTATCTGCTGATTCCTCAGCAGTCAGTATCATCCTTGTTAATGATTCACAGAAGGGTAAAAGACAGATTAATGACATTGTTTGACATCATTTTGTTGAGAGAAATTACTTTCAGATAGACAAAAAGAGAGTGAAAAACAGTACTTAAGGCTGTATTTATGGGATGGAAGGGGAAAAAGCAACTGTTTAGCTGTGTATACTCCACAGAAGAAAGAAAACTAGAATAGTGCTGCTTGGAAGAGAGCTATAGGTGATAGATGATTTTGTAATGTTATCACATAAAGCTGTGGTTTCATGATACTTTTACAATGAAATCTGTTAAGTCAGTGGCAGTTCATATTGACTGGAATGTAGCCATATTTTCACCTTTTTTTCTGAAATATTTCAAAATATTTCTTACTTTTTCAGAAAAGGGTATAGAGGCATGTAAGAAACTGTTTTTTCAGGCTTTCCTTTAACTGTATTCCAGTATACATTCATTAAGAATTCTTCTCTACAGCTCTAGTGAATGTTCTTCAAGAGGCAAACAAAATTAAATTTTATTCTTCACTTTAAAGCTGTATGCCACTGGATATGGAGCAGGTGGTAGGCTTGGAATTGGAGGAACAGAGTCAGTTTCTACTCCAACTTTACTGGAATCCATTCAACATGTGTTTATAAAGAAGGTTGCAGTGAACTCAGGAGGAAAGCACTGTTTGGCATTGTCTTCTGAGGGAGAAGTTTATTCTTGGGGTGAAGCAGAAGATGGTAAACTTGGTCATGGAAACCGAAGGTAAGTAACACTTTTTGAAATGTTATTTTTAAAAACTATTAATGGATACTTATTGTAGTTGCTATGTATTTGAACTGTTGTATGAGTACTGTCTGTATGCAGAAGTTGTTTTTTAGTGATGTGGAAATGTACATTTTTAAATTGAGGAACTGCAAAATATTTTTCAGCTAGACAGTTACTCTGATTTCTGTAATTAGATACTGTGTTCTAACATATCTGTGGATGCTAAAGTCCAGTGGCCTTCCTTTGGAATCTGTCTTGTAGGTATGTGGAATTTCAAGGCACTTTAGGGAGCAAAACTGCCATTCTGCTTCTGATCTCCACATGCATTGTTGTGTACATTAAAGGAGAAGTTCTGTTGTGTTACGAGATAACAGTGTTCTGATCAAAAAAAAAAGAGGAATGCTGAAGTCCATGGGAGGCAACAGTACATTTTGTGCTAGAAATTTTGATAATGTATCTTAAATTGGACTGATTTTCCAGGGTAAATGCTTAGCTTTGACTAGATTTTAATGGAAGTGGTTTTGTAGTTTCAGCTTACCTGTAATACTGTAGTATAGCATACAGTAAAATACCTCTAGCTTTTATAGGCCTCTAAAAATATTTCTGAATGACTAATTAAACAAATCTTTAGGATATTAAACCGGAGCAAAAGCAAATACTCAGTTATTTTGGGTGTCCTTGTACTCATTGAAAAAACCTCTTTCCATACACTGGTGAACTTAAATAGTCTATTCTAAAAGTTTTGTGAAGACAAATATTTTCATTTCAGCCCTTGTGATCGTCCTCGTGTAATTGAATCTCTGAGAGGTATAGAAGTGGTTGACATTGCTGCTGGGGGAGCACACAGCGCATGTATTACAGCTGCAGGAGACCTTTTTACATGGGGAAAGGGAAGATACGGACGCCTTGGGCATGGAGATAGTGAAGACCAACTAAAACCTAAACTGGTAAGAAACCTTTGGAGTTCTATACAGTCTTAGTCCAGTTCTTACCTTCTGATGCGTAACTTTTTGCATTTCTGCATATAAAGAACCAAAGAGCAAAATGGTGGCATGTATTTGTCAGAAATGAACAGTTGCTTTAGAAAACAGGAATGGATTGGAAGAATAAAATGAAAATGGAGCTGCAAAACTTTTCTAGATGTCACTAAATAGCTGTAAGGAATTTGTTTTAGAGAAGACTTAAAGAAAACCCCAAATCAAACATCCCACCCTCCAGTAAGTAAATTCCATCCCTTCACAGAAGTAGTTTGCACTGAAAATAACAAATGAGCTCCTTATCTACTGAGTCCCCTCATTCTTTACTTCCTGGAAAATATACCAGTGATTACAGTGATAGCCACTTAGTCGCTTGCAAACTGCTTTTTTTCTGCCATAATAATTATACTATTAATTCTCATGACTGAATACTGAGATATTACTAAAGTATATACTAAGTTATTAAGAATTTAACCGAAGTAATTATGAAGTATTTAATTGCTATTTGCTAAAGAAATTTGCATTAAGCAATTATTGATGGAGAAGGTAGCTGTTTCCATTTGATTCTTCAGTGGTAAATCTAAGAACTTGGATGGTATGGAATGTAGGGAGAATGAGTATACTGATTAGCTGATGAGTTTTAATTCAGACTATCGAACTCCTGTGAACTAGACTGTAAGAGCTTTAAGTTAGAATAGCAACATTAAGAGAACTGCCTTGCCTTTGAAATGAGAGTTCATTTTGCTACTTGTGTTTTCTTGCTGAGAATACAGCAAAGGATAAGATTACATTAGTTGAAACAAACTGAATGTTTGTTATTTTTATTCATAGCTCTGTGCAAATATTTCTATTCACAACAAGCGTTAACTTTTTTTCAGTTCTTGCATTTGTGGGACGAGGTATCATACATTCCTAGTCTACTTTGGGACCTTATCACCTGTACCCAGATATTCTCGTTCCCCTGCCCCCAAAAAACCAAGGTCTACCCACCTCTCCTATATATCTTTTTATATATATATATCTATCTTTCCCCCCTCCATGTTCTTGGTTAGTATGAGAATAGATAATCTGTAGATGAGTTGAAGTATGTGAAGTTCCATGCTGTTTCGGATGATGGATTGTGTGACCTATAATCTATTTCAAGTAGGGATGAGAATGGGAAGGATGCAATCTATGTGGGTCACCATCCTTTTACTTCGGGAATCCGAATGCCATACTTCATCACTAGATGGCAGCATTTCAAAAGATGTTGATTAAGATTGTGATGCAAGTGCTAGAAAATTGTAAACTAGTAAAAGAGTATTTGAAAATAAGACTCTTTTTTTTCTTACTGTGTACAATGCTCACCCAGAGAGCCTGAAATTATTTCAACTTAAGGTCTTCAATAACCTTAAGTTTTTTTACCTAAAGTCAGGGAAAACAATTCATAGAAAACACATAACTAGTTCACAAATTAAAAAGAATAATCCAGTATTTAAAATACATAGTTAGTTTTAATTTTGCTGGTTTTAAAAGAGTGAAGCCCTTTCAGTTGCCTTTATTTGCTTGTTCCTGTGGTGTTTCAGACTTGTAGTTCCAGTGAAATACCTCTTCAAGTTGGGTTTGTCATCTTTTCTGAACCTGAATGACTGAGTCTTCTATTGTGAACAAAAATGGGCAATTTCTTTACAGGTGGAAGCTCTCCAAGGCTACCGTGTGATTGACATAGCCTGTGGCAGCGGAGATGCACAGACATTGTGCCTGACTGATGATGATACAGTCTGGTCCTGGGGTGATGGAGATTATGGAAAACTTGGGAGAGGAGGCAGTGATGGCTGTAAAGTACCAATGAAGGTATTTGAATGTAATTTTTTTATTGTTTTAGAAACATAAGGTTGATGATGAATGCTGAAGACAGATTTGCCAATATGTGCAGACTTCACCCATCCTGGGACATCAGGATTCTTCTGATGGTTAAGAATGAACTTTGTAGGCTGCAATGATGAGTATTTCAATTTTGTGCTGACTGTTAAAGTTGCACTTGAAGGTTTTTTTTCTTTGGAGAACATTGCTGGTTCCAGCAGTATTTCTCATTTTCATTTTGGTTCCTGTCAAAACATTATGTTTGCCAAGAAATCTTCATGTTTTCATGTCTTAATAAATTTCCATACTACTACTGAAGTCATAACTTCATTCCAGAAAGGGGTATCAATTAATTAAAAAGTAATCTTATTTTATATTAAACCTTTCATATGAATGCATGGTTGACTTGGAATATGTTACAAATGAAATCCATGTAGACATCTAATTTGAATTCCAGCACTTGTTATGAAGATGAACATTGTTTGTGTTTGAGAAATATATGTGAGTGTCACTGTGTATATCTAATGCACAGTGGATTTTAGATCCTTAGTCCAGAATCACACTTTATTACCTGGATACACGTGTCCCCATTCTGTTTCCAAATGGACAAAGTCTACCAGGCTGTCTGAAATAACTTTTTTTTTATTGCATGATGTAACACAATATGAAAATAGCTTGTTCATGTTTCATCAATCATTAATCTCGTAGAATTGGTGGTAAAGTGACATAAGGACCTACACAGAATAAACAGGAATGGAAGTTAGAGTGTTTTTACTGTGTAGGCAGAATCACATCCATGTCATATGAGCTAGAGATCATTAATGTTGAGTATTTGGAGACAAGAGTCTTACCGTTTCTACTGTGGGACAATTGCTGAGTAACTATTGACAAAACATAGAGATGATCTTCAACGGTTTGCCAAATCTGAGTTTCTTTTTAATGTTTCAGTAGTAAATGGTAGAAAGATGAAAGGAGTAGAATTCTGCTAAATGATCTATGTACACGTTTTAATTTATAAATATACATATAGACCTAGCACACTTGCACATTATATTTTACTTAAGACAGTGTAGTCTATGAAACTATAGCCTCCTTAATTAACTTGAATTTCATTTGATATTATTTTCCTAGATTGATTCCCTCACAGGCCTTGGAGTGGTTAAAGTAGAATGTGGATCACAGTTTTCTGTGGCTCTTACGAAATCTGGAGCAGTGTATACGTGGTAAGTAATTTGTATTAGTTAATTTGACAGTGTTAGATGTTACCTTGTCTGCAACAGGTATTAGTGTTGCATTGCCTTTGCTGTTTTGATTTCCCCTGCCCCCCCCATGAAAAACTTTTTTGAGTTCCTCTGTCTTAATTAGTAATAAAATCTGCCACTTTGGGGAACATTTTATAGTGCTATTTGAATGAAAATCAAAGTATTTTGTCTTGGAGACCTAAGTACAGGGTTGTCATTCCAGGCATTGACCACTGCAAGATGTGGAAGTTCCAAGGATGTCAGTGGAAGTATAAACCCGAAGTGTCATGTGGGGTGGAAGATGATAGCATAAATAACGTTCTCCTGTATTATCAAAATTGTGGCTAGCTTGTGTGGCTGTAGTCTGAGAACTTGATTTTAGTTCATAGTTTTAATATTCCTATGCCATTCCAAATTTTGTAGTTTACTAGACTTAAGTGTTTAAAAAGACTAAGCAAAATATGTTCCAAACATCCTTCTGCTCCCTTGTTTGCATGGCATTAGAGATATCCTTAAACTGTACAAAGTTACAGTCTCTGAGGTTGGTAGACATACTGTTTTTGCAGATGAATGCTTCTAACATTTGATCCTTTTAAGAGGGGAAAAAACCCCAAACAACCCCCTGCAAAAGTGGCTAAAGGACCCATGCAGAATAAGTAGGAACAGCATATTAGAGGTTTAAGAATTTTTACTATATCAGCAGAATTACATCCATGTCATATGAACTAGGGTGATTACTGTTGAATATTTGGAGAGAATATTTTGGTATTGGACTGTTTATAAATATATCTACAGATCAAATATCAGACACAATTTGTTGTTTCCTTTTTTCCACAATTAAACACAATTTTGAAATGTTTTACCTCCTTTGTGCAGGGGCAAAGGAGATTATCATCGGTTAGGCCATGGATCTGATGACCATGTTAGAAGACCACGACAAGTACAGGGTCTGCAAGGAAAGAAAGTCATTGCAATTGCTACTGGGTCTTTGCACTGTGTTTGCTGCACTGAAGATGGTATAAAAATCAAATAATTTACTTAGTTCTCCGTACTGAATTTGAAACAAATGAAACTTCTGTTGTAGGTTGTCCTTGCTAAAAATGCTGGTCCTCTATGTGCATGGACATATGTTGTGTTTGCAGATGTTGCGTATTTTTTGAGCAGCAAGCATGTAATTGATTTAAAAGATAACGTAAAACCAACTGAAAGTTTTTAATTAATAAAAAATAAAGAGTTTAAGTTTCATAAATGCTGATGGCCAAAGAAAAATATAGGGCTCTAAAAGTAATTGCAGATTGGTCAAGCAGTAGAATGAATGGACTTGGGTTTTTTTTATAGGGCTTTCTGAGCCTGCTGAGGTGTTTAACTTGCTACATGAAGCACTGCACAAACAATATTGCTTGTTACAGAGCAGGTTGAGATACCAAATAATCTTTGTAGCAGACTCACTCCCACACGTAATTAACAAGTCTGCACAGCATCTGAGTGTTCTATAGGTGCTAGTGAAATAGGATATAGCTGCAGAACATGAACGCTCAGAATCAAGGTTGCTATTTTAAAAGTATTTTCCAATTATCTTGCAACAATAAGCACCCATTTTAATGTCCTGTCTAATAATACAACCTATTATAGGATCTTTTCTTCTGTCTCATGCAAAATGTTAAGCCTTTTCTAAATATCAGCTTTTTTTTTTGCTATGAAACTATCAAATACAGGCTGTTTCTGGTATATCTGTTGTTATTCTTCTGCTCCACCATTTCCTTCTTCTACAGAACAACTTAAAAGTTATACAAACTATGAGGAAATAAATGCATCTTACACTAGCTGCTCTATATAGACCATGGGCCTAACCATGCCATTCAAGATTTATCTGCGCTAGATAGTGGATCTCAAAATGGACATCAGTCCCAGAAATCTTGATTACAGTCCAAGGCCTCATTTGGTTAAATGATTTATAAACGCTGATTTTAAAAAAAAAAAAAAGGCAAAAAGCTTCTATTTTAGCTTCAGAACAATTAATTATTTTTACTGGTTTAGGGGAAGTGTATACATGGGGAGATAATGATGAGGGGCAGCTTGGAGATGGAACAACTAATGCCATCCAAAGACCACGCTTGGTTGCAGCACTTCAGGGTAAAAAGATCAACAGAGTAGCCTGTGGATCCGCACATACTTTAGCTTGGTCAACCAGTAAACCTGCTAATGCTGGCAAGCTCCCTACACAGGTAATATTTTTGTCTTATTGAATTCAGATTTTAAACATACTTAGTATGCTTATCACTGATCTTCCAGTAGACTTAGTTCTTTTCTAAATCCCTGCATAAGCTCAGTGTGCTTTGATTTGTCTTTGAGTTTCAGCCAGTTACTTTGTTTTACTTCCATATTTCCAAAGAAAGATTCCAGTTTTCTGAGGCGAGAAAAGCCTCTTCATTCAGTTGTTAATCCAATGCAGAACAGTAACGCAGTTTGCAAATGGGCAGGCATTTTAATTCTGTATTCCAGCTATGAATAATATGCCTTCCAAGGGAGTTCTTCATTTCTTGCTTTACGTTGAGAAGATTGTTTTTGGAATGTTCTGTCTTTCAGCTATAATGCCTGGGTGCAGTGAAGACAGGAATGTAAAATGTTTATGGATAAAGAGACTATTCCTGCCATTCCATATTGTCAAATATGGAATAGCAAGAATAGTCAGTCATGTTCCTAATACTTGTTTCGGTTTAGATGGATACTGTTAACATCTTTTATAAACAACTGAACTCCGTATATTAAGTTTTGACAGTGTGAATAAGCAAATATCTGAATTTCTAATACAAACTTACCTGTAAATTTTATAAATTGTTCTTCTGTTTAATAAAATAAAGGATATGATAATTCTAAACTACATTCGGATATCACTGCCTTATCATAGGTTCCTATGGAGTACAATCATCTGCAGGAAATTCCCATCATTTCACTGAGAAACAGGCTTCTGCTGTTGCATCACATTTCTGAACTCTTCTGTCCTTGCATTCCAATGTTTGATCTTGAAGGAAGACTTGATGAAACTGGCCAAGGACCCTCAGTTGGGTTTGACACATTACGGGGCATACTAATATCACAGGGAAAGGTATTTATCAGAATGTTTTTAAGGGAGTGATTTGTCACTGTAAGTGAAATGTACTGTTTAAACTGTTTCTGAAGAAATAGAACTATATATCTCAATTTGTTCTGTAAGTTGTATATCAACTAGTTGCATTCTGATTATGCAAACCTCTTTCTTTGTGAATGTGTTCTTTTTATTACATTCTCCTCAGTTCTTCATAACAGTGCTTTTGTGTGTTGATCTTTACACTGTAAATCTTCAGGTGTAGTATAGCCAAAGTCTTCTAGAGTATTCAGTAGATGCTATCCTGGGAAAAAATGTAAGGTAGGTATGAAATGGTCATTGTCTGCTTTTTCTATTTCAGTTGTCATGATCAGGTGATACACTAGTTGATCCAAAGCTCTGTGCAGGTACAAACTTGTTTTAGACTGAGCTAAAAGTGAAGACAGAATACGTAGGAGTTCAATCTCAAATCAGTAAAGAAAGTGGATTTTTATAGTTGTAAGTAAAGTCAAGTCATGAGAAAAGTTAAATAATCATAATGCTTCAAGTTTACAACACTTACTCAAAACTTCAGATATGGAAAGCCTTTGAAAACATGACTTGCCTTCAGTATGATCATCAGTTTTGGATCTGAATTTTCTCACTGTCATAGTAACTTGTCTAACAAAATATGATAACGTTATATAAACAGACAAAATCTGCTGGGAGATATATTAGAGAAGCAGTTAAGTTTCCCTCTGCAGTGCAGTTCCATGTCCTTAAACAAGACACATGGCCTGTAACTAGACTGGTAGCATGTATTGTCTCACGGTTTCTTTCTCTAGACTCCAATAAAATTGTGTAGTAGAGCAATCCAGCAGAATACGTGCTTCACAGACCAAGAGAATACCTCACATTTTTCATCAAAACCTAAATTGGAAAAAAGGAAAGGGAAATCCTGCCTATTCTGTTCGTGACACTTTTATATGTTAGTGCTATTAATAGGGAGTCTTTAGGTGTATGATGTTACGTATAGGAATGGATATGCAGGAGGCACATTCAACATAATTTACTTTGAGTCTGCAGAACAGTTACAGAAAGGCTTCAGATATAAATGTGATATCAGGCATGTTATGTCAGAAGCATTGAACCAGAGACACCAGAAGTTGTGATGCCATATTTATATCTAGGCTTTTAAGTCAAGCTTACCTTCAGAGATTCTAAAGACTTAAAAATCTCTTTAAAGCTTGGTTGAAACTTGACAGTGTAAAATTAGATCCAAATATTCAGTGAGAGAACCTCAGGTACTTGAATCTGCAAGAAAATTTTATTTTTTAAATTTTTATTTGTTGTTTGTTTATTGCCTTCCATAGCATGATGATCTAATCTTTGGTGCTTTTGATTGTTTTTCTCTGACATTCATTATTCTCCATATACCTATGTTATTTTGGTATAAACTAATTTATAACTGCACTCAGCGGCATGCTGGTTGCTTAGTAATAACTGAATCTGGGTGCAATACAACCTTTCAAGCCATGGTTTTGAGTGATACAGGAGAGACTTTTTTCTTTACTTTTTTAGTATCCTGACTGTTTCAGACTTGAATTGTATTAGCACAAATAACATGATCCTTAACTAACATCTCACAGCTTTATCTATAAACAGCTTTTGTTTATTTTTAGCATTTCAAAAGTATTTGATGCTTGTTTCCATTTCTTCTAAAGAAGGACTCAGAGGTGTTACACTTTTACTAGTGTTTGTGGTGTACTCAAAGGAAATTGCTGAAGGATAGTATTGCAGGATCAGTTTCTCTATTCTGCTGAAGAGTCTTTATTTTTTCCTGAGTTGAACTAAGTATGTGTTCATCTGAAATATGTGCAGCTTTCTTATTTGACTGCAGTTTTGCCACTATTTTAACTTTCTGTATTTTCTTTTTTTTTTAGGAGGCAGCTTTCAGAAAAGTTGTGCAGGCAACTATGGTGAGAGATCGTCAGCATGGGCCAGTCGTAGAGCTCAACAGAATACAGGTATCTTAAGCTGAAGTTTTGTTTTTAGTATCTGTATATTTAGCCCACAGTGCTGTACCTTTGTCAAGTCCCTTTGTTTCAGCTGTTTGGTATCTGAGTACTGAAGAGTTGAATTTGTATCAGAGAATCAAACAATGAAGTGAATGCAGCAAGGACTGCTCATTTTCTTTTCAGTATGTTTTCATCTGCACTGTAGTTTGGGGGAGGGGGGCACTTGTTGAAATACTGAGTGAACAATTTAGGCTTTAATGAGGAAGTATGTCCTGCTTGACAAAGAACCACTTTTCAAAACTCACTGCGTTAAACAATTTAAGAGT
Source organism: Strix uralensis (assembly GCF_047716275.1). Taxonomy (NCBI): domain Eukaryota; kingdom Metazoa; phylum Chordata; class Aves; order Strigiformes; family Strigidae; genus Strix; species Strix uralensis. The sequence goes on from NC_133973.1 coordinate 63,002,026, forward strand.
AGTGATTCTGATGCATTTCTTCCCTTTCCAAATGGTCAGATGAATTATTCAGCTGTTGCTTTCATAACAGGGAACATGAAGGAAAAAAAAAAGGCAAGGAAAAAAAAAAGTCCTTGAATATAATTAAAAATTAGGCTGATAAATTCTTGTCCTTTGCTGGTCATCACATGTGGTCATATTGATTGCAGAACTCTTTGATACAAAAGGGCTTTTTTCTTTATCATTGACGTTAGAAAATGTAATGTTGTGCCTTAGGCCAGATATGTCTTTTTTTATAGATATTTCTGCAACATAGAATAATAAAACACTTTTTGTTTAAATGGACTGAAGCCTGGTCTTACAGAGTCCTCATGCATTTATTTCCTTTAGTGGTGGTTTTCTCTTTTTTTGTATATTGTGAAAAGTAAGAAAACCTACTCTATGTAAGGTTAGAATGGAGAAATTGTGAAAATTTTGACTAATTAGTTTTTTCTTAGTGAACAGAAGTACATCCTATTGTGGCTGGACCCTGTTTCTGCTTCTTTGCTGTTTTCTATGGGCACTTAAAATTTCTTGTGATAATGTTACATGCTTAAAATGTGTTATTTTAGTTTATTATTTGGGAAGTTGAAGCTGAAGAGAGTGCAAGAGATTTTCTCATTACTTTGTGTCTGTGAATTCAGAAAGTCCAATAAAGCAGTGCGAGTATTTAGCTTCAAGCAGGAAACCAGTGTGAGTAGGTTTTGGGCCCATTTCCTAGTGTCCTCCTCCTCCTGTTGAGTTAATTCCAGTTCATTACTTGAATCTGTCTTGAACTCCGGAAAAGAACTGGTAGCTGCAGGGCTTCCCTTGTCATAGCTTTTGGGGGAAGTGAAATATTGCTGCAACACAAGTCTGTCCTAGGTTGAGCCAAGTGAAGGCTAAAAAAGACCATGTTCATAATCTGGCCTGATTACACAGCAGGAAGTATGGGTCACAATTTCTTGAGTTAGCTTTTGCAGAGAATGAAAATGTGGATCATAAACTGTTTGATCCTTTATAATATTTAGTTGAAGATTCAAAGCTGCTTTACATAGTCTCCAACAGCTAATTGTCAGTGTTAAGAATTTTCATCTTATTTGAAGTTGTGAGTTTAACTGCAGCTAGGCTTTTAAGATCCTTTTGCTTTCAGAATACTCTTCTTACGATTTATATACGCAGTCAATTCACTTCATCTTCCTTCGTATCAAGTAAACAGATGAGTTTTTAATTTAAAGTTGTCTTCCAGATACTGACTTTTTAAAAATATTTCCTCAGCTTACTTTGTTGTTCAGTGGTTTCTTTGGAAGTATCAGAACTGGACATAACAGCTGTCTTAACTTGCGGTATAAAAGCAAGCCAAACACCATTCCCTTGCCCTGAAGTCAAGTTTTACATGGATCAGATTCCTTTAGAGTAGATCGCATTCACCTTACTACTTGGCCTGGCATCTTTTCTATTGGGAGCCTTGTGATAGTAGGACACAGTAGTTTTATGTAGTTCTCTTGTTCATGGTGTATGAAATACAACATGATGTTTGTACTGCAACTCACCCAAGTGCCAGCCTGGTATTTCTACAGCATAGAATTGAGGAGTAGATGTTTTATGCTTTGAGATGTAGCATGAGGGAAAGCCTGAATGCACAGAAACAGTTTGGGACACTGTTGGAGAACTGAATTCATGGCCATTGGACTGGAGGGTGGCAAATGTGATACCCATCTACAAGAGAGGCAGAAAGGAGGATCCAGGAAACTATAGACCTGTCAGTCTGACCTCGGTGCCAGGGAAGGTCATGGAGCAGATCATCTTGAGTGCCATCACAAGTCATATAATGGACAACCAGGGGATCAAGCCTGGTCAGCATGGATTCATGAAAGGCAGGTCCTGCCTGACAAACCTGATCTCCTTCTATGACAAGATGACCCGACTATTGGACGAGGGAAAAGCTGTGGATATTGTCTACCTGGACTTTCGAAAAGCATTTGACACAGTTCCCCATAGGATTCTTATAGAAAAACTGGCTGCCCATGGCCTGGATGAGCGAAGGGTCTGCTGGGTCAAGCACTGGCTGGATGGACGGTCCCAGAGAGTGGTGGTCAATGGAGCTAAATCCAGCTGGTGGCCAGTCACAGGTGGTGTTCCTCAGGGCTCAGTGTTGGGACCATTTCTGTTTAACATCTTTATTGATGATCTTAATAAGGACATAGAGTGTATTAGCAGTAAATTCACAGATGACACCAAGTTAAGCGGGAGTGTTGATCTACATGAAGATAGGGAGGCTCTACAGAGAGACTTGGATAGATTGGATCAGTGGGCCAATGTTAACGGGATGAGCTTCAACAAGGCCAAGTGCCAGGTGCTGCACTTGGGCCACAACAACCCCATGCATCGCTACAGGCTTGGGGAGGTGTGGCTGGAGAGCTGTCTGGAAGAGAAGGATCTGGGGGTTCTAATTGACAAGCAGCTGAACATGAGCTGGCAGTGTGCCCAGGTGGCCAAGAAAGCCAACGGCATCCTGGCTTGTATTAGGAATAGTGTGACCAGCAGAAGTAGGGAGGTGATAGTCCCCCTGTACTCTGCACTGGTGAGACCACACCTGGAGTATTGTGTCCAGTTTTGGGCACCTCAATACGAGAGAGATATCGAGGTGCTGGAGCGAGCGCAGAGGAGGGCAGCAAAGCTGGTGAAGGGCCTGGAGAACAGATCCTATGAGGAGTGATTGAAGGAGCTGGGACTGTTTAGTTTGAGGAAGAGAAGACTGAGGGGAGACCTCATCACTCTCTACAACTACCTGAAAGGACATTGTAGAGAGGTTGGTGCTGGTCTCTTCTCACAGGTAATTAGCAATAGAACAAGAGGGAATGGCTTTAAATTGCAACAGTAGAGATTCAGACTGGACATTAGGAAAAAATTTTTCAGAGAACGAGTGGTTCGACAGTGGAATAGGCTGCCCAGGGAGGTGGTGGAGTCACCATCCCTGGATGTGTTTAAGGGTCATTTGAATGTGATGTTGGGGGATATGGTGTAGGGGAGAACTTTGTAGAATAGGGCTGATGGTTGGACTCGATGATCCCAAGGGTCTTTTCCAACCTGAATGATTCTATGGTTCTATGGCTGTGTAGGGCAGAAGAAACCAAGCTTGATGCAGTTTTATCTGTATTACTTCTTGGGAGTGGTCATTAAGCGAGATGTTCCAAAATAGCACCTGGGCCTTGTTCTGGAAAGGTGTAATAGTAGTAATTGAAGACTGAGCCAGAAAGTGAACTAGAAGTTGCAGACAGGGCTCCAGTGCTCGAGTTTACTTACCGACCCTCTTAACTAGCAGATCAGATTTACCTAGTATTTAAGCTCATGTGGTGTCAAATGGACAGTGTATTATGACCTATAGGCAGACATATTCATAATGCTGTTAAATCATATCTTTGCCTTTAGATGAAAGAGATTATCACAGCAGTTGAAAGGAATTTCTTCCTTTTAAAAGGGAAACAAATTTCAGTTGTTAAGGAGAATGTCTACTTTCACGAATGTAATGCTGCAAATGATCTCCTGGTTCAATGTTCTCTACTGTTATGGGAGAAATGTCACATGTATGGATATATGCAATCCCACTTTAAGAATAGTTTCTTCCTCTTCACTAGACTTCTTATTAAATGTAGGTTACAGAAATCTCAGTAGCATGATGATTAAAAATAATCTGATCTTAAAGTAGGCACAGCATATCAATGAATTATTTGTTCTTTTGTGAGTGTTATATTTCAGTTTAAATAACAACATTCCTCCTTTCTGGTTATTGTTTTCTCCTTTATCAAATGTGTTTTTAAAGAACAGTCATTTCATGACAGACTTCATTTTTCCTGTATTCATTAGGCTAAGCTTTTTTGTCTGCTTGTGTAGAATAGTCTTTCTCTACTCCTCTTTTTATACTGTATTTTTTCTGTAGCATTTCAGTTCGAGCATAGATAACTGAAACCTCAAGGTATAGGTGAGACACTGTCTTTACTCTTGTATTATAACACTGATACTTCTCTACCTCTTCTGGAGATTGGTTTCATTACATATCTTTGAATTGTGTTTGTTTTCTTCATATATATCTATCTTGTATGTTAACAGTACATTTTTCTTAGCTGATTCCAACTAATAAGCTGCTATCTTTTTGTGGACTTTTTTGTGAGTCTCTGAGTGCATGGCTTCATGTACTACATTTCTTCCAAGTCCTGGTGGGTTGGAGAGTCCCACAGGATGGCCAGTATTTCAGTGGGTACTCTCAGGCTGCTTGAGACAAAAAGATTGTTTCTTTAGATTCAGAGAAAGAACTTAAATTTTGATCTTTGTCACTTCAAAATGCTTTAACCAGATTACAGATTGACTTGAGTACATCTACCCCTTTGCATGGTTCTGCTCACAATAAGTGATTATTCACTGTGGCAAGTTCTTGACCTTGATTCTTCCACACTTCACTGTATGCTGCTTTTGAGCTGCTGCATTTCTCTCTGGTCCAAGAAATGTTGGTTTTCCACAAGCTGATATCTTCTGATGGCAGACTGTTTTATGATAATGCTTCTTGGGCTCTGATCAACATATTAACTTGTTTTATGCTAAAAAGTTACCTCATCACCAAGAAGGCTGGAACTGTATTTTAAAAATCTGAGATGCTGCATAATCTGTGTTTAATAAGGCATGTATTCAATGAGGGTCATATCTGACCCTATTCAGTAAAACAGATTTCACAGGGGGTGATTTGGAAACATGAGCAAAATGCTGTGCTCCAGACCTCTACAATAAAAAGCTAAAACACCCGTGGTGGATTGTGGCCTAAACATATTTGTATGAATTTTTGCCATTTTTCAGTGAAGTGTTTTACTCTTTGCTAATAACCTAATAAATTTTAATATGGGCATCTGTCTTTGTCAGCAAGTAATATGTTAAGGTGCTGGTAGAAATACCAATAATCCTTCACTGTGTTCTTACATTGCTTTGTTAAAAGTCAAATTGCAACCATTCTTGCATCTAAATGATCAGATTAAATGAAAATTCTGTGTTGCTAGTAAATAAATACTAAATAAAATGTATAATAGTAAATGTGCATGCCATCCTGTTCAGTTCAGGCAAGATTGCTTGCCTTTTTATTGTCACTTGATTATTTGTATTTTAGGTCTGAGGTTTGAAAAAAACAGTGAATTAACTACTGCTTTTATAGACCTTCTGCTCATACGTTCCTCTCTTTAAGAGAAGACTCAGTGATTTCTCAACTTAAAAACTTCTTGGGCATCCAAATTCCTTAGAAATCCATTGAATTAAAACCCACTTGTGTTCATACAGAACATCTTATACAGAAGGAGAACTTGAGTGTGTCAGCCATTTCATTCAATAAAACCTGAAAGAAATCTGGTGGATATTTTATCCAAAGCATTAGAAGTATGCAGCATCGGACCAACTGGATTTTGAGATGCACCGTAGCTTGAAGTGGAACCAAATACAGATTAGTGGGATGAGTCAGGGTTATTTCTGAATGAACAGTCTCATGGATAATGGTGAACTATGTGCACTGTAGGAATCCCTTTGCAGTCAGAGCAGGTTGAGAATAATAAATTGCAGAACACCAGACAGAAAAAAAATATCTTGGGTTTCTCCAGCCTTCTGTTTACTTTCCATTTCTTTCTTCTCTATACTGGTGAAATGCTTTTTGTATTCTTACCTACTTTTGTGCATCTCTTGCAGCAAAATACATGGGATTTTCCATGCATGTCATTCCTTATGGATCTTCATCAAATCTTAAAATAAACTTCTGTAGGTGCCTAAGAAACACATTACTCTGTGTATATATATATGTATTTTGGTAGTGCTTACTTATTTTTTAGAGGCTATTGTAGATGCGTATTTAAATATTATCAATTAATGAATGTAAGAATAGCATGTATTTAGTTTTCTGGCCAACAACAAAGCCTCTGTGTATGAAAAATTACCCAAATTTAACAATTGAATGTATGAGTAGAGATAGGATGCATTAACTAAGTTGATTGCAATCCAGAAAAATTGAATTTACCCAGGCAATTGTGGCTGCTTCAGAAATAGGGGAAGAAAACTTTATTAACAAATTTTATCATTGATCCCCCTCTGTTTTTCTGTTTTCCTTTAAAGATGAACAGATATAATGCTGAACAGAGACAGATGAACAATGAACTGTTTGAAATTAAAGATAAAGTAAGGTATTGGTGGTTGAGAGAACGTAAAATGCCTTATCTAGGGAAGAAAACCCACAGGGTTGTCAACTGATATCATTCTGTCCAGCTGCAGTGAACACACCTATTGTTTTTGCATGTTTCCAGCTCTAACAGTAAAATTACTAAGGCCTAATCAACCTCGAAATTTTTAGTTTCATTTCGAAAAAAAAGTCACCATCATTGTGGTTAGCTGTGTTTGAACTAAGATTGTCTCACATAGTTATAATGATGTCAGGTCATAGAAATTACCCAGAATAATCAGTCATTCAGCATTGTCAGGTCAGTTCAGGACATGTAGTGGAAGTATCTAGATAACCAGATACTGTTTTTCATGTTTGTGCAAATCCAAGCATTAGTTGAAAAATTTCTTCTATTACAGAGGTGCTGGCATTTGCAGTGCTTATAAATGGTGATAACTGTAGTAACCACTGACAGTTAAACAGCTATGTCACAGAGATAGGACCTACTGCAGAAGTTGCAGTGCAGCCTATCCTGGAATCAGTAATTCTTTCTCCTTAATGTTTAGGTATGTCCTATTTTTATATCAGAAACAAGCTGACCAACATACGGGCTGGATGAGCAGACAGTGAGCTGGGTTCAAAAATGGCTAAACAGCCGGGTCCAGAGGATGGTGATCAGTGGCGTGAAGTCTAATTGGAGGCCAGTAACTAGCAGTGTACCCTGGGGGTCAATACTGGCTCCAGTTCTGTTCAACATCTTTGAACATTAATGAATGATCTAGATGATGGGGCAGAATGTACCCTTGGCAAGTTTGCTGATGATACAAAACAGGGAGGGGTGGTTGATACACCAGAGGGTCATGCTGCTTTCCAGAGGGACCACAACAGGCTCAAGAAATGGGCTGACAGGAACCTCATGAAGTTCAACAAGTGGAAGTGCAAAGTCCTGCACCTGGGGAGGAACAACCCCAGGCACCAGTTATGTGCTGGGGGCTGCCCAGCTGGAAAGCAGCTTGGCAGAAAAAGTAGCTGGGAGTCCTGGTGGGCACCAATTTGAACATGAGCCACCAATGTACCCTTGCCATGAAGAAGGTTAATGGGTGTCCTGGGCTGCATGAGGAGTGTTGCCAGCAAGTCATGGGAGGTGGTCGTTCCCCTCAGCACTGATGAGGCTGAAGTGCTGGGTCCAGTGCTGGGCACCCCAGTATGAGACATGGGCATACTGGAGAGAGTCCAGTGAAGGGCTGCAAAGATGATTAAGGGACTGGAACATCTCTCCTAAGAGGAAAGACTGAGAGAGCTGGCACTGTTCTGCCTGGAGAAGAGAAAGCTCGGGGGGCATCTCCTTAATGTATATTTTTGCACACCTGAAGGGAGAGTGCAGAGAGGATGGAGCCAGACTTTGCTCAGTGGTGCCCAGTGGCAGGACCAGAGGCAGTGGGCACAAACTGAAACACAGGAGCTTCCCTCCAAACATCAGGAAACACTTTTTCACTGTGACTGAGCACTGGCACAGGTTGATCGAGCTTGACAGGTTCCTTCGGTGACTGAGCACCGGCACAGGTTGCCCAGGGAGGCTAGGGAGTGGAGTCTCTGTTTGTGAAGATATTTGAAAGCCATCTTGACATGGTCCTGGGCAGTTGTCTCTAGGTGGCCGTGCTTGAGCAGGGGGGTTTGGACCAGATGACCTCCAGAGGTCCATTCCAACCTCAACCATCATGTGATTCTGAAATACTTCTGGGCTTCTAATAGTTTGAGGTTTTAAGTGCTTTCATCCTCCTGGAGAGGATCGTGTTAAGTAATAGGAGTCTGTGATATCCATATCTAGGGATGGATATTAAATGGTACTGAAAAATACTGTAGTGCTGTAATTTGAAATTTGTTTCCTCTTCTGTATATGTCACATATATAAAATACACTCTGGACCTCTGCAAATGTTTCACTGAACATGTTAGTATTTTATAAACCTTAATCTTATGGTCTGATCTGCACAGCGATGCCAGCTGAAATATGTTCTTACACTGACTTCTATAATGTGCTTACTCAATAGGTAAAACGTTCTAGGAGTAAAGGAGGACTGGCTGGGCCTGATGGTACAAAGTCAGTGTTTGGACAGATGTGTGCTAAAATGAGTTCCTTTAGCCCTGATAGCCTTCTGCTTCCTCATCGTGTTTGGAAAGTCAAGTTTGTTGGTAAGAGGATTCTCCACCTCCCCGGCTATTTTGCACTTAACTTTACAATTTTCTTCAGATTTTTTTTTTTTTTGAGTACCTGAAGGAAGAGATACAGGAAAGCTGTGTGTGTAGGCAGAGGAAGGTGCTTAAAATGTTAGGAAGTAAAAAAGTCTTCTTAAGTGATTTTATAAAAAACCTGAAGATGGTGGAAATGTGTCTGTAATTCTCAAATTCTGGGGGCAACTCTTCTGCTGACAACAAATGTTCTGCAAAACCTAAACCTGTTTTTCAGCTGTCTGAATTGGTAAATAATCCTGGCTAGCTGATTTTACTGGTAGGGTTGTTTTTACAATTAACATACCACTTCAGGCTTTTTGATGGAAAAATATTTGAGATTGATGAACCTTTCTATCAACTGTATATAAGATATATAAATCTACTTTAAAATGTCACTTAGGAGTCATGTTGCTTTGAGTTTCTCTAATTAGTGTATAACACAAAAATGTTAGTTACACTCTGGCAAAATAGTATTTTTGACACTGTGATGTGTTGTATAATCTTCTAAATAATATGATTTACAATGAACTGGAAATATCCAAATATAACGCAAAACATAAAAGGTTTCCATATGAACAGATATGACAGCGTAGCTTTTAGTAAACTTCCGTTTACTCAGTCATCCCTGTGGAAAGAAATACAGTTTATTGCAATACTTTGTTTTTGAAAGAACATTTAATTTTGAGCCTTTTCTCTTCTCCAAGGTGAATCTGTGGATGATTGCGGCGGAGGTTACAGTGAATCAATAGCAGAAATGTGCGAGGAGCTTCAGAATGGGCTGACCCCTCTGTTAATTGTGACACCAAATGGAAGAGATGAATCTGGAGCAAACAGAGATTGTTTCCTATTAAATCCTGCTGCCAAGTCACTCTTGCATATGAACATGTTTCGTTTTCTTGGTAATTTTTTAGCAACATTGTGACATTCTATTTGCATTACATTATCAGAATATTGGGAATCTAACAGAAATTGAAAACACTGTGTTTGAAATTACAGGTGTACTTTTGGGCATTGCTATCCGTACTGGCAGCCCTCTGAGCCTCAACCTGGCTGAGCCAGTGTGGAAACAGCTTGCAGGAATGAACCTAACAATTGCTGATCTCAGTGAGGTAAGTGTGAAGTTCATGAATAAGACGTAACTTACAGAAGACAAGCAGACTCTAGCATAAATTTTTCTCCAGTGATTGGTTTTCCTGGTTTCTATATACTTGTATTTTGTCTGCCTTTTTATGTTTTGAGCCAGTATATAAGGATGACTTTGTACTCACTGTTAAAACTGTAAATTTAAGTTGTTCAGTAGTAGTTAAATAAGCTTATTTGAATTCTAGAGCATTCTCAAATCTTCTCATGGGTTTGTGGTCGAACTCCTACTTTCCAGTAGACCTTTCTGTAGCTGTTACTGTCTGTTGTGCCAAGATGCAGTAACTGATTGGGTGTACACACCTACACTGTTTTGAAGTGAAAGAAAATGAGTTCAAACTACTACTGAAAATAGTTTGTGCCCACATACTGAACATCACAAACTTTCAATTTCTGTTTACTGAGCTCAGTAAACATGGAGTAAGGGTTAGGTCTTCACTGTGAAGAGAACTGCAATGTAGAAATGTACTTACTGTAGAAGCAGAGTCATTTACTTGTCAGTAAGGGGATTCCTTTTGTACCAAAACCAGCCTGTAGACTCTGTAGAGAAGATTATGTTTTTAAGCTTTAAATCCATTTGCTTGTTTAATAGAGTTTCTTGGCAAATGCTCCCCAAAAGGATTGAAATCTGGAATCCATGCACCCTCCTACATCCCAGGATAATGAAATTTTATGTAAAATACTAAGCCATTTTATGGCTTTGAAATTAATTTAGATGGGTTGTGGTCAGATGTTTGATAATGCTTTTGGTAGATGACACGTGATGCAAACGATGCTGTTGTATAGTGCTAGTTAACTGACTTTAACTCGGGATTATTTTCAAAAGGTTGATAAAGATTTTATTCCTGGACTTATGTACATTCGAGACAATGAAGCTACTTCAGAAGAGTTTGAAGCTATGAGCCTCCCATTCACTGTGCCCAACGCAAGTGGTCAGGATATTCAGTTGAGTTCAAAATACACCCATATTACCCTGGATAACAGAGCTGAGTATGTGAGGCTGGCAATAAACTACAGGTTTGTTGAATAAGTTATTCAAATTATTGACGCGAATAAGCATTTTCTTTTAAAAAACATGCAAAAGCTTTTAAACAACATACTACTTAAACATCTTGTATTCAAGTGTTTTAATATTTTCATGTGATTACAGTGTTGATTTTCTGACTTCTTTTAATCTATCCAAGGAGAAAAGATTAAACTTGATTTTTAGGAAGCAAAATAAACTATCAGGTATGGCTCTAGCTTTGAATAGCTGTCCTGACAGAGCAGTTTTGGCAGACAGTTTTACAGGTGGAGAAATGCCCCATCCATCTAGTTCTTCCGATGTGATAAAGTAATACCCTTGATCAATAGCAGTGAAGAGCTGCCCCAGCTGAATTCTTACTCTATTCTTATCTAAGTTGGAATACACAAAACAAAATGTTCATTCCTTGGACACCATAAAATGTCTGACACGTATGTGCAGACAAGTAAATTCGCCCAGAGATGCCAAAACCTGAACATTTCACTGAAATCACTGGGAAATAATTGTTCGCTATTTGAGAAGACAGGCCTTTGGTTACTTAAATACCTAGGTAGCTCATCTAGACAAGTACATCTAAGAAGCCACCATAGGCATCTTGTTAAGTGAAGCAGCGGGCCTAGTGCCAATTGAAATACGGAAATTTAGATAGTTTGGATGAGAAACTGATTATTAGTTGTTTTATTCTCTCTTCCATAGTTAACAGTTTTAGAGAGTGCATAAGTAAGACTTGCTTATTAGCTTGTAGTTATAGTGTCTGCCAACAACTACTGAATTACAGTCTTTGTTTTTATTTTTTTTTTCTATAAATGGTTATGAACTAATATTTAAATCTCTTTTTGACAGTAGGGAGAAGTTTCATTTGGAATAGATAAATGATATGTCAATATAAAATATTACAATTCTTTGAAGAAACAGTTTTGTTCTCTTGCCAGTTCTGGCTGTCCTCAAAGGACACAAGCAATTCAAAAGGATTTTACAGTTAAAGGCCTTTGGGATAAACATTTAAATGTTTAGATTAAGTATCAAGTTTTTTAATTATATGTAACCCTTGAGAGGTAAAACTAGCACCTGAATAGAATCCATGTGAAAAAGTGGATGCAAAAGACCAAGTTTGTCCTGACATCATTGTTCCTGAGGACAGGACTTGTCAATGATGTGAATCTTTGCTCTGGAGAGCTCTGTAAAACATCTCAGAAATTATTTGACAGGGAAAAAAAAAAGCAAAACACAAATAATGGGTGGCAGTAGAAGCAGCAAAATGTTAGACTTATCTGTGCCTGTCTTGAAATAAAACAGCTCTCGTCCCCTCAGACATCATGTTTTAGTTCAGACCTGTTTTTCTGTTACCATAATGTCTGTCTAGTGTTGGGAATGTTTGAGGGTAGAGTTTCAAAGCACAGCCCTTCTCTTCCCAAGAGCGTGTCGTTTCCAAATGGGGTGTTGGTTTGTTCTTGTCAGGCACATGATATGAATAATACTGGAAATAAAGTATCCTAAACACTGGGAGATATCTCTCCATACTGAGCTTGCTCTGCAATATGAATTGATTTAGAAACTGTTATAAGTCAAGTATCTTGTGTGATAAATGTTTATTAATGTTCCTTGGTGTATAGCTGAGGAGAATGGTTAAGGTCTCCTTGATAATTCTAGTAATTGCTAGAAATAATTGCTAGAAATGGCATTCACAGAAACTCTGAAAATGTGTCTCTGCAGACTTCATGAATTTGACGAACAAGTTGCAGCAGTTCGTGAGGGGATGGCCCGTGTTGTTCCAGTTCCTTTGCTTTCACTCTTCACAGGATATGAACTGGAAACTATGGTATCAATTTCTGCTTCGCTACCTCTGTCACACTAACTTGGAGTTAGATTCTTCACTTATCTTACTAATCCAAACCCCATATTAAATACTGTTTACAATGATCGCTCTGTGATTGCAAACATTTTGTCCAAGGGAAGACTAGAAAATGTTTAATTGCCCTCTTTGTGTTAATAAGGTTATTTTGATAGAGCTGAGCAGTGGTGTAATGAATTGTCTCTGGAAGAAACAAGAAAAAACAAACAAAGTCACAAAACAGGGACCTAGGAGGTGAATTGGAGGTATTAATCCCAAATGTTTAGTTCTTTATGTGATAAAGAAATAGGAAAGAAGGTTCATTATTGCCCGCTGATGGGAAGATGTATATTTAGTAGTATTTTAATAGGAGACCATGCACAGCACTCAAAATATTTGAATGTTCATTTTGTGAGTTGTAAAGGAATGTAAATATTGTAAAGGAATGGGGGGAACAAATCACCTGTAATTGATTGGATCAGACTTTTGTAGCCTATCACTATATTTTATTTTTCAGGTATGCGGAAGTCCAGATATTCCACTTCACCTTCTGAAATCTGTAGCAACTTATAAAGGCATTGAACCAACTGCTTCCTTGATACAGTGGTTCTGGGAAGTGATGGAGTCCTTCTCCAATACAGAGCGATCTCTCTTCCTGCGTTTTGTGTGGGGTAGAACAAGGCTGCCCAGGACTATTGCAGACTTTAGAGGGAGGGACTTTGTTATTCAGGTAAGGTGCATGGGATAGCGTGCGGGGTTTTTATTTAAAAAAGCTGGTACTGGAGAGTAGTATGACATAACAGGAGAACAGGCTGATTTCATTAAACTGTTTATGCAGCTTTGCACTGTTGAATCCACAATGTAACAGAGACCTGTAATGTGCATAAATATTTTTCTCTCTTGGCTTGGCAAAGTGGACATTCGTTTCTTTCCCAGCCATTTGCTTCTCTGGATTTTGATAGTTTTCTGCTGTCAATCATCAACTGTGTGTGCAGGCATTTATTTAGCATTTCATTCAGCTCAGTTAATCATTGCAGCTAGGCTAAAACCCCACAATCTTCAAATCGTATTTTAGTATTTGCTGAAGTAATATAATCTTTTTTTATATTGTTCCCAACCACATATTCATAATAAAAGAAGCTCATATATGTTTGGTTTTATTTATTTACTTAGTGTAGTGAAGATGGATGTTTTTCTTAATTTTTTTTTTTAAAGAAACTTCAGCATCAGAATTGCAAATCTAAGACACTGTTAAAAAAATTCTCAAGAATTATCTTGATATTTATTTGTGCTTTGGACAGTGAATCAAAAATATTATGCTTTTTGTTTTCAACAGGTATTGGATAAATACAATCCTCCAGACCACTTCCTTCCCGAGTCATACACTTGCTTCTTTCTCCTGAAGCTGCCCAGGTATTCCTGTAAGCAAGTACTAGAGGAAAAACTGAAGTATGCCATCCACTTCTGCAAGTCTATAGACACTGATGACTATGCCCGGATAGCACTGACAGGAGAGCCAGCAGCTGATGACAGTAGTGATGATTCTGATAATGAAGATGCAGATTCTTTTGCTTCAGATTCTACGCAGGACTACTTAACAGGACATTAAAAAAATAATATAAGGGATAGTTGTCACAAGCACTGAGGCAAAATGCCAAAATGGCAGTGAAGCCAAGGACAGTTTAGGTCTTGGAATATAGACTGTGTAGTCAGAGGGATGGTAATCTTCTGAACGTGGGGAAAGTGTGTGTTTGCTACTCACAGTAGGAATTAAAGGTTACAGCTTAAACCATCAGCTTAGAATAAATGGCACAGTATATGGGCATTTAACATTTATTTTAAGAGCTGAAAGTGGCCCCCCATAATGCTGCACTACATTTAGAACCTTTGTGTTTACTGAAGTGTTGTAAATGTTTGTATAAATATGGTAGTGCAGCATCCAAAAGGCAGTGAAACCTTTAAATTGTGGGTGCAATAGGTTTTTTCTTATTAAGTGTTGTGTTCTGTGCATCTTCTTGACTGTATATTGGAAATACTGTGCAACAACTGAATAGTATTATAAATATTTCAATTAACTTTACTAGAAGTTTGTTAAAAATTTTTGAACATTGAATTAACATTATTCCTTGAAATTCTTCTATAGATAATAAAAATTGCCAATAGTTTCACCTCCACCCCTGGTTTGTATATTTTAGCTTATGCATTATTTATCTCAAATTTGATACCTTTCTGTGAACAGCATCATAATTCTTATCATGGAAAGTGTAATGTATATAATTTGTGCCATGTAAATGCAAAAGTTATAATTTCCCTCCAAATAAAAGTTCTGCCACAGAAAAAAATAGGATGTGTTTTTTAGTAGTGATGCAGCAGTTACATGAGACGAACATTGCAATAGCTCTGCTAAGAAATGTTTCTGTTTACACTATGTTTATAGTTGTGGACTAAACATTGCTGGTGCTGCTCCACCAATAGTAGGTGCATTGCCATAGACACAACATGAGCTATAGTAAACTCAGAGCAAGTCTACACAACATGTTAATGGTAGTGATTAGGGACACTTCGCTTAGGCAGTTGTTTCTACTGATACTGTGGTCAGTAATGGTAAATTTGTTCTTGGACACCTGGGAAAAATTGATTTTGAGGAAGTGTAAGGGACAGATGTCTTCAAGTACCTGAATGCGAGTGGAAGAGTATGATGGCACTTGTATGACACACGAGAAACATATGAGAAAATTAGATCATTTTACAAGGCTTGATCACAAAACATTGTGCATCCAGTGGCCTGCTTGAATAACTCACTGAATAACTCAAGTGGCATTCAGGCAGGTATTATGTGTTCACCACACAGTGTATGCACTAGTTTTTCAAAGTAGGCAAATAAGATTTAGTTGTGCCAAGGCACTAATATTTTCCTTTAAAATCCAGTAGAAGGTGATGTCGTAGCATTTCTTCACTAATTATTAGGTATATGTGAATAACATTTTACAATTGAGAGTGGGTTCATTTTTTTTAGTGTGTGCATTTGACTTCTATTCCAACTTCTGTAAAATTAACTGTGGTCATGAAATCAGTTTTCCTGAGACATACTTGATATTTCAAAATACCAGTGAAACTATCTCTTTGTTCTTAAGATGTCAGAGTTTTGAACTTCATTAGCTTTAGAGGCCTCTATTTAGTGCTGAAGATCACTTGCAATAAATTCTGCTGTTCTGATCCTCTGTCTCTTTGGAGATTCCAGAAGTCAGGCCTGTGCCCTGTCCTAGAGATTTTCTCTGTCTGCTGTTGAAAAACACTGAGTCTTTTTTGGGTTTTAAAAGAAGATGCAAAACCCCAAAGCCTTGAGCAACCTCTTTTGTCTTTGCTGTGGAATTGAATTTCTCCCGAGGGTAAAGAGTGGAGAATCTGGTACAGAAGTGCTCATGTGGTTGTCTGCTGTCCTTCGCTGTGGAATTGTCATGGTAATACTGGAGCCCTGCCCTGTAGCCATCCACCTTGATCAAAGGGAATTTGTACTCAACTTTTCAGGAGATGTGATGGATGAGTCATGCCTAAATGCCACAAGTCCAAGGACTGAGTTGGAGTTCTGTTGCCATTCTTGAGTTTCAAACCCTGTTTCAGGAGCATATGAACTACTATAACATGGAGAAGTTTTATAATTTGCTTAGGAAAGAAAAAGAATGTCGGAGTTTTTCTTTAAAGAAAAGCAAAAAGGAAGTGTCTTTTATGTAAGGAAGCAGTTTACGTTGTTAGTTAGTGAACTGCATAAAAAGTTTTTTTTAAGCCTCCTTTGTTTTCCAATCCTAACAATAGTCTCAGATGCCATTTTACAGTGTGAAATGCTTGTTGCCTACGGCCTGACTTACAGCATTTCTAAGTAGCCAGCAGCTGTTCTTGAAAAATCACTGTTTCAAGTGGTCATAAAATGGGACTTTGCTCTTAATTGGCTTTGTTGCCTGGGTAAATTCCTGAATGTCTAAAACCACCTAATGGCTGGTAAACAACCTGTGAATAAGGAGAGAATGTCATTGAGTCCCATCAGGGAGTTTAGGGAACATGTACCACTTACGATATTTGTTCCTTAAATCATGTTAGTCAAATCTTTAGGCCAGCATATATAGGTACTTGCATCTGCTGCAAGCATATTTATCAGCAGACAAAGCTAAACCATGCAGTACTCCTCCAGAAAAAAGGGAGGCAGTGGCTTCCAAACATCTTACTGATAAAATATTTTCACTTTTTAGTTTAAAGGAAACGTACAGATGTGGTTTCCTGTAGATGTTGCCTTTGAAGCTTAATCTCACAGTGAATTTTACAGTTAAAAATTATGGTGTTAACTAAAACATGCCAACACAGTTTTTTTTACTCAGCTGGGCTTCAAGGGTGTGGGACTGGTGGAAAAGTTACTCTGTTGTGGAGTCACGTCCTTACCTTAAGTGAAAACTGCAGCAAAGCAACACAACTGTGAATATGACACGCAAACTATTTGTGAATTGATGCTCCTAATACTTGGAAAAGATTCTGCTGATTAGCGTGTTCATCTCCAATGTTAATGTTGATGTTGTATGTGCAAGGCACCGTTCTTCAGCTTTGCATCATCTGATGCCCAGTGAATAAGATTGTGCAAAGATCTCAGAAAAAAAACAGTAAAATGGTCGCAGTTGTTTCCTGACTGTGGTCATCCTTGATCAGCTCTCTCCGGGGAGTTTGAGTGTGGTGCACTGGCATCATGACCTGAAAAAGGTTTCAGCAGAAGATTTTGAGAAGTTTGTTTGGAGGAGGTGGAGTCATGAACATGATAAAATATAAAATCCTCTAGGATTCTCTTTTGTAAATGGGTCAGTGTTAAGTGAAAAGAAACTTAATTCTCATTCGGCACTTGCATATACTTACTGCTGATGATAAGCCTTGATAGAGATGGGGTGCAGCACCTCTAGAAAATAAAGTCTGAGATAGGAGTACAACTCCTTGTTTCACTGTGACAATTTTATCTGGGGGAGAGGTGGCAAAAAATGCCTATGTGGTTTGGTCTCAGCCGTCAGCTGAGCTTTGTTACCCTGATTAGCAGCAACTCCTAGGAAAAGAGAATGCAAGAAAGTATAAAGTCAAAATACATGAAATTAGGATGCTTGAAGCCATAGGAGGCTGCTTGCCCTTCTCACTCCTTACGAAAAGTTTGACCTGTGGCCAAGACATGCCAGTTTATGCTTCTTTCCAAACCAGCATGCCATTTCAAAGGTCTAAAAGGGGAGAAATTAAAGAATGACGAAGTAGATGAAGCTGTGATTTGTTTTCCTAGAAGACAAACTCAATTTTGAATTAATACTTCTGTGTAAAGTATTTCACCACTATTTTGAAGAAAAGATGCTCTTTAGCTTCAGAAAGTGATCGGTTTTGAGCAAGTTCTTTTCATAATTTCCAAGTGATAATTTTCCTAACATTTGTTCTGATCTGCTTGACATTTGTGGCATGAACATGTGATTTATCAACCACAAATTATGAAACTGTTCTAATGCTTTGATCTAGTAGTTAACAGATAAGGCAGGTTTGCTTTATTATGGCTTTTGATACACTCCCTTCCTTGGTAATGTTCTTTTATAAGTAAACTAAGAAGGCTTCTTAAATGAGGTGGAGGTAAAGCTGCAGGCAAAGTGTGAACTTCCCTCCTAAACTGGAAAAAGTTTTTGAGTAAGTCTCCTGCCCATGTTCTTCCTGGTTCTGCTGCTTCTCAAGTTCTTCATCGGTTTCATCACAACATCTTAGAAGCACTCCTAAAAATAATCTAGAGAACAGGGTCCATGTCCAAAATGAAGCTGATAGGAGAAGGGCTGTCTGACCTGAGCAATGCTGAAGTCAGTGGGTTATGAAGTGTTGTGCATAGAAGGAGGCAGAAATCAAATGCATGAAATACCTGTGTGGAGAGGCCAGGTGGGATTTGGGCTGGCCTGAGTTGCTCTTCCTCCATGCTCCTGCAGAGAACGGGGAATTCCTGGCGGAGAACTGGATGGACAAAAACAGGAAGGAAATGGACTTTCTGTAGTGCAAAGCAGGCCCTTTCCTTCCTGTGATCCTGGGGGCTGTTGCTTCCTGACAGAAACACTGACCAGGCTCTAGTATGTGGCACTCGTGACCAGAGTTACCCACATGGGGTAGAGCTCAGCAGCCTTTGGAATTTTTCATTTTGGAACAAAGGAAGCCATTTTAGTTGCAGATGTGGACCTACTGTACAATAAGTCACTGATAGCGGTAGGAGAGATTGGGGATTTAGGATGGTGGAACCCAGGGAACAGTCATGATGTCTCTGTCACTGCAAGTGACTTAAATTAATAGCACAGATCTGTTGTATGATGGACCATACTACATGTACTAGAGAAAGAAAATACACTATAAAATGACCAGTGTGGTCTAGAAGCCAGCTACCTGGGAGGATGTTGGTCCCCTTGGGTGCATGGGACCTTTGCAGAGTGACAGGAACGTGGTGGGATATTTTCTGTCTGTTACAGTATTGTTAAGGGATGTTAAGAATGTGGCTACCTCTTCCAGCCACTCTGGTCCAGGACCCTCCTGTCCAGCCCTGGGACCCAGGGGCAGTGATGTGGCTGCCTCTTTCCCCTTTGCAGTGGCGAAGCTGTGCATATATCCCAGAGACACACACATGGACATGGACACCCACAGGACACTGACATGGCCAGTCCCACACCAGTGGTTAGGGGTTAGAGACACCCACCTGCTCCAGTAGCTGATGCTGAGACCGCTGGCAGCAATTTTCACTTAGACCCACACAAATCTCACTGGTAGCAGGCACTTAGTCCTTGCAGCACACATACACATGGGATAGAGAGTGTAATCATGCAGAGAGATAGTTAATAAAAGATTTTCTAAGAAGACATAAGAATACAGGACAGACTGTGATGATCAGGCGCAGAGCTCAGCCAGAGAAGTGGGCTGACTGGTCCCATTTTACCCATGACCAGGCCCCTGTATACCCTTTTGTGTTTGCCCCCTTTGTCCCTCCCTTCTCCCCTTCCCCTGTGCATCCCTCATCAGTGGGCACAATTCCACCCAACCCTTCTGGCACCATGGACTCTCAGGTTTGCATCCCCATCAGTTGCAAAGTCCCAGTTTGCCTGCAGGTTCTTGCTAGCCCATCAGTTACTGTGACTGACCAGCTTAATTTCTGGTTATTGTGTTCATTAATGCTAATTTCTCAGGTTTCAGGGCTCTGTGTGTTTGTATCCCTCCTTTTCCTTATTCTCCTGAGTGATAAAATAAGCATTCCCATGCTCCACACGTCCTTACCAATTAGTACGACTGACCAGGTTTGTCCTCATCCCGATCTCCCCCATCGTGTATCTGTCAGGTTTGTCTTTGTTCTTGTTTATGGCTTCTTTGACCAGATACCCTCAAAGGAGCAGACACTCTCCTTCCACATACCCTTGCAAGTATGGTCAGACATGATTTATTAGTTGGCTGTGCGGCTGAGGAATTAGCTGTACGGTGCACTATCTGGAGATGATCACTGAGGCGTGGAGAAATGGACATCCAAATGTCAGTGTTGATGGCAAGCATGAAAAGAAGCAGATTTATACCCAGCAGGGTGAAATGTTCTCTGCAAGAGCCATTTCACAGTGCTGGTGTGTGTCTGACAAGGACTGGGTAGACAGCTGAAAGGTACGTAGAGAGGCACAGAGGCAGCCAGCAGACTGCATGTGTGTTTGGGGAGGGTATGGCCTGCAGGCAGTAGGCTAATGAGAAGGCTCCCATGTAATAAGACCAAACTCCTTCCTGCAGAGGTGAAAGCTGTGAGGACAGTCTGCAGGACTTCCAACATAGCTGAGGGTAGGCCCACACTAACAGGATTTGTGGGAGGTCTGGCACACTGAGCTTTTTTCCAAAGGTTTCCACCTGCAGGTGTAGTGGACAAAATTTTCTGTATTAGGAGTGAGCTGTACTGGGAATACGCACCCGGATACTGGATACTGGCTTTTCTAGATACCATGATGTATGTAAATGAAGCTGTGGCCTGCAGCTTCATGAGGAAGTCAAGAGGGTGTGCAGTCCCTTTATCTGTAGTCAGAGCCAAACAACATCACAAAAATTTCTTGATTAAGAAATGCTAGTGGACAAAAGGATGTGAGGACCACAGACCAAACAATTCAGCAGTGGTGAACAGTTACAAAAGGAGCAAATATCCTTCTAGGGGAGTTTCATTGGCATTCAGTGGCAGAAAGTCCATTTTAACCTGATAACAAAAAAAGCCTTGGCTGGAGTACTCCTGGATATTCCCTAAGACGCAAGCATGCTCCCTGGAAAAAGTACAAAGGGAAGCGAATCTCTGGCAGTGTTAGGAAACAGATGAAAGAGAGCAGGAAAAGAAAAAGAGTGGGAATGTCTGATGCAGAAATGCTGGATAAAAATGCCATAGTAAATCTTTCAATATGTAAAACATTGGGATAAAAAAGGGAATGGTCTGTTTTCCACAGTTATCCAAAGCAGGTCGAGAAGAAATAGTATCCTTACAGCAGAGATACTTGACACCCCACCCCTCCCACTTTCTAACTTTAGAGACTTTTAAGCACCAGAATGCCCAGTCTAGGCAGATCATTAATTTTGGACAATAAGAATTTTTAAAACCTTGTTAGACATCTCTTGGTGATGATCTGATGATACTTGATCTACCCTCAGTCAGGCAGCTGCCCAAACCAATTTCTCTAGTACTCTCAGTTTATTTGGTATTCCTGCAATGCAATTCAATGCCCTATTCATTACTAGCTTCTCTAGAAATGAATTTCCAGTAAGTAGCATAGACTCTGCAGTGGTACCCTGTCCACCATGTTCTAACCAAGGTTGCCTTGAGACATCCGAACTTACTGTAGACAAGACCCTTGAAATGTTTATTGGTTATTACAAGTAACAGCTGCCTGCTTTTCCACTGCCTCAACAGGATCTTTTCTTTTTCAATACCAGTTTCCTTAACCAAATGCCAACTCCTCTGCATATACAGTTCTCCCTGACCCCATCAGGGCTTGCTGATCATTTAGGATAGAGACAGGCTGCCGTTCTGAGCTGCAAGAGTCCTCTCGTGCCTTCCTGCAGCTCCATCCAGAGCTCTGGCTGGGCTGTGGTGCTACTCTCTCTCGGGACAGGGAAGACCCATACACCAGATCGATAAAGTGACTCCTTCCTCACCTCCTGCCCAAAAGCCATTGGTGACTGTTTTTCAATGGGATCATTTCCTTTCTCTGGTTTATTAGGTGGTTCCACAACCAATTGCACTGGCACAGTAAGATGGGGACGGGAGAGCAAACACTGCTAAGCCAGATTTGCTCTTGACTCCTTCTTACCGTTCATCTTTAGTAGCCCCCCAAAACTACAAATACCTGCCGAAATGCCTGCTCTCCTCCTGGATGCGGGAGCTGTGTGCTGGCCACAGCTGTTTCTTTTAAGGCTGCAGGGAGGGAAGCCATGCTTCTTGTTGGCAGAGAACAAGCTCATGGACAGCTGCCGCTTTGGCTGCTGGTGAAGGGGATGTGTTGAGGCTGGAGGCTGGCTGGAGGTGGGAGCATGTGGCTGCATGTGGGGAAGGGTGAGGCAGCAAGACTGCCTCCATCATCTGCAGCAGCTGGATCCTCCCGGTGTCCCCCAAGAGGCAGGGAGGCCATGGACAAGGGATGCCCCTTGAAGCTGACTCAAATTTTGTATCGTGGGTCTTGGCTACTTCAGTGAGAATGCCATCCTGCGGCCAGGTCATTTGTCCTTCTAGTTTGTTATGCACAAATCCAAATTGTTTGTTGTGAAAACTTGTGGCAACTCTTTTGAATGGCAGTATTCTGTTTAACCGTTTTTGTGCACTGTCAGAAGATAAATACTGGGAATTATATGTCAGGGGAGGAAAGGCACTGGGAGTAAAAAAAAAATGTTTGCTATAAAATTCATCATAAGAATCGGCAAGTATGACTCCAGGTGACAGTCTTGGCTCCAGGTGAAATCACTTTTGACTTCAGTCTCTGTGTTTGCCTCTCAGTCTAGGTTCAACAAATAAAACTAGCTGCATGCTGCAGAATGTCAATACCATTTTGATGTTTGCTTCCAAGATGGTCTTGCTTGGTCCCAGGCAGTTTGCAGTGTGGTTAAGATACCCGTGTATAGGCATGACCAGGGGAGGAGAAACCTGTGGAGGTTTTCAAGCTTCCTCTGTGGTTAAGGCACAGGACTGGGAGTCAGGAGATCAAAGTTTGTGTTGTACAGAAAAGCTGTTTCAACACATAGGCTGCATTGATAAAAGTGATCTTGTAGAAGTGTTACACACATTTCTTTGATGGGGCTAAGGCTTTGCTCTTGCCAGGCAGTGCACTGCAGAGAATTGGCTCACCCCACCTAGAAAAGGCTGCCATCCTGAAAGGGAGCAAGGACAAACAGCACCGATGCTCACTGGTCCAGTAAAATGTACATCGCGATGTCCGTGAAAGTATCCTCAAAGTGGTGAGCACTGAGTGGAAAGAGGAAAGAGTAGGCAAAAGGTGACTGTGCTTACTCGTGTCACACTGTGTCACAAGAGTTGGGAAGGATGTGGTCAGCATAACCACAGCCAAGAAATGCAAGTAGGATTGCCCTTACATGTTTATAAACAAATTAATGTTGAACTGGGTATTGTCTGCCAAAGATGTAAGAGTTAGAGAATGTAGAGACAACTAATGGAAAACAGTTTGAACAAATATTTGTTTACAGGAGATGGCCACAGAAATGTCTCACATGCTCAAAACGTGCTTTTGGGATATCCATTTATGCAAGGCTTTGAAGGGAGAAGTGGGGAGGACAAAATCACAGAATCACAGAATCACAGAATTGTCTAGGTTGGAAAAGACCTTGAAGATCATCCAGTCCAACCATTAACCTCACACTGACAGTTCCCAACTACACCATATCCCTCAGCGCTATGTCGACTCTACTGTTCAACACCTCCAGGGATGGGGACTCCACCACCTCCCTGGGCAGCCCATTCCAATGCCTAACAACCCATTCTGTAAATAAATGCTTCCTAATATCTAGTCTAAACCTTCCCTGGCACAACTTGAGGCCATTCCCTCTTGTCCTATTGCTTGTTACTTGGTTAAAGAGACTCATCCCCAGCTCTCTGCAACCTCCTTTCAGGTAGTTGTAGAGGGCAATGAGGTCTCCCCTCAGCCTCCTCTTCTCCAGACTAAACAGCCCCAGTTCCCTCAGCTGCTCCTCGTACGACATGTGCTCCAGACCCTTCACCAGCTTCGTTGCTCTTCTCTGGACACGCTCGAGTAATTCAATGTCCTTTTTGTAGTGAGGGGCCCAAAACTGAACACAGTAATCGAGGTGCGGCCTCACCAGTGCCGAGTACAGGGGTAAGATCACTTCCCTGTCCCTGCTGGCCACGCTATTTCTGATACAAGCCAGGATACCATTGGCCTTCTTGGCCACCTGGGCACACTGCTGGCTCATGTTCAGCCAGCTGTCAATCAACATCCCCAGGTCCCTCTCTGACTGGCAGCTCTCCAGCCACTCCTTCCCAAGCCTGTAGTGCTGCTGGGGGTTGTTGTGGCTGAAGTGCAGCACCTGGCACTTGGCCTTATTGAAACTCCTACAGTTGGCCTTAGCCCTGTCCCGATCCAATGTCAGGGGAGGTTTCGATATGATCCCAAGAGCGAGATTAAGACACAAACGAGGTCAAATGCCATATACCCAAAATGGGTTTTTATTATTAAAAAAGTGAAGAGGGGTAACGATAGGACAGAATGGGAGGAAAAGACAGAAATAAAGCAAGGATGCAGGATAGGGCTGCAAGAATAGTCACCACCATGGATCCAGCAGCGTCCCGTTGGTCCTCAGTCTTCAGTTCTTTGGTGGTGGGTGCACACAGATCTGGCTTCGATGGTAGATGTGACTTGCGGAAACACAACTCCACAACCTATAAGGTTATAAAATAGGTATGTTTATTCAGCGCTGAGACGCACGGGGGATCGCTCCACCACAAACGTGCGCACCTCTCGTGGCACCTGGTCTTGACTTTATGCTACAAAGCATTACATATTCATAATATGCCTATACATATGCATGACCTATCCCCGCTTCGTATTATAATGAGCCTGAAAGTCTTTTTCATATGTTCCGCCTCGGTCTCCTCGTAGTCGCGTCTGCGCAGTGTGTCCCGGTGATCGTGGGCTGGGGTCGCAGAGATGAAGTAGCTCCTCTTCCTCACTGTTGAACTTTTTACCTCCATTCATTGTGCAGTCTCTGTAGCCTCCTGGACTCAGGCCGGACCATAGAGTTGGTTTTGACCAGTTTTTAGGGCTGTCTTCCTATTCCATCAGGAAGCGTTCCCTCACAGTTTCCGTTAATCAAGGTTTCCATATTGTTCTGCTCTCTGGCCCATCGACTATGATCTATTATCCTATTCAATCTTAGTTATCTTTTAACTAATGGGCCTATAGCCCCTAGCCTGATCTCTAAGTCTTCCATCTTTATCTCTAAACTAAGTTATACCTTCATTTCTTGAGTGCCTAATTTCTATATTCTATTTTAATTTCCTAGCTCCTCATCTCAGATGCACACTGAGCAAATTTTTCTGCTGCCTTTTTAAGTTCATCGTATCTGCTGATTAGCATATCTGCCCACCTTTGTTTTTTTTTTCTCTGGTCCCACAGGTTTTGTTGCATCTGGCTTCTGGGCAGGAACGTTTGCCTCTTGCCAGTTCATTAGCAATGCATGCATGGGGTCTGGCCTACACAATAGAGCCACAAATGGCTACAGGATGGGGCCAACTCAGTGCAGTCTGCCCCTTTGAGGCTTATCTAAAGAGTCCGGACAATGCAATTGCAAAGAAGTGGGGGGGTACATCCTTCAATACACTCCCGCTTCTCTGGTAGACACTCCCCAGACCAATTCACAGGCTGCGGCAGCTTGCCTTGGAGGTTTGCACAGACACAAGCAAGCTTTGAGACAGTCATATGACATTTCAGTCTCTCACAAGCCCATGGCTCCAGCCTGTCCAGATCTCTCTGCAGAGCCTCCCTACCCTCGAGCAGATCAACACTCCCACCCAACTTGGTGTCATCTGCAAACTTACTGAGGGTGCACTCGATCCCCTCGTCTAGATCATCAATAAAGATATTAAACAGGATTGGCCCCAAAACCGAGCCCTGGGGGACACCACTCATGACTGGCCGCCAACTGGATTTAACTCCGTTCACCACAACTCTTTGGGCCCGGCCATCCAGCCAGATTTTTACCCAGCAAAGTGTGTGCCCATCCAAGCCATGAGCAGCCAGTTTCACCAGGAGAATGCTGTGGGAAATGGTGTCAAAGGCCTTACTAAAGTCAAGGTAGACAACATCCACAGCCTTTCCCACATCCAGTAAGCAGGTCGCCCTGTCATAGAAGGAGAATCCCTAACTAGAACTTGCTTACAGGCTGTTTAATTTGAAAGGTAGTTGTATGAGATGTTTTTCTCCGTTTGGGAGTGGTACAGACTGTCTTACCACCTTCTCATCTTTTACAGAGTGGTGACAATTACTGCTAAGGCCTTACAGGAGATGATAAAACAACTGCTCTGTGGCACCTCTGCGAGATTCAGGTTACTTTATGGTCTCAAAACTACTCTGAGACAGTAGTGTTTGCACTAGTCAGTGCCCCCTTGTCCTGGTTTAGCCAGGATAGGGTTAAGTTTTCCCAGCAGTGGGGGGGAAGCTCTAGCCTGGTTATTCATATACCATGCTGATGTCACCTCCTGGCACGAGCGCGGGAAGAATCGGATCGCGTGAGTTGGCTCAGCCGGTTCTCTCACTGCTGTATCGATACATATATATATACTTTGCTCTGTTCATTGTTATCACTGTTATTGTTATTGTTTGTTGTGTTGCTGTTGCACTGTTGTATTAAACCTCTCCTTATCTCAGTCTCAGGGCTTTGTATTTGACTCCCTTTGTGGGGGAAGGGCAGCAGCCGCGTGGTCTCAGACCCCGGCAGGGATTAAACCACCACAACTTTGGCGCTCCAACGTGGGGCTGGAGAAGACTGAGATAAGGACAAAAGGAGAAGGTGTGTTAGAACCATCTGTTAGGTGTAATTTTTCTGTTTTTATTTGCATTTGTTTGATAAAAAACATTTGCAATGCTGGCCAATTTGCTTGCGTGGTGGGGCTGGATCAATCCTTATATCAATTGTGCATTCCCAGTGCTGATGTTTGGTTTTGGTGGAAAATGTGTCAAGGGTCTTGTTTTGCTGTATTGGCTGCAAACCGCTTATAATATGCTTGTATCGCTGTTTGTGGGGGTGAACCGGTACCTGTTTGCTGCCTGGGCTTTTGTTAACGGTCTCACCCCCTCCATGGGTGAGCCAGGGGAAGAGATTCTCTCGGTTTTTGAGAGTTTCAGCTATCCATGGAGCACCCAGGCCAGTGTGCTTGCGGCTCTGTGCTTTCTAAATGTCTGCCAGATCTTGTTTTGGGCCATGCGGTACTTCTTCAATAATAGCACCACCCGGAAACCTGCCCCGAGGGCAGATAGTTGTAAATGGCAAGGTGTGTGGGAAAAGATGGGCAAGTGCCTGAGTCAGTGGTCACCTCCAATGCTTTGGGATCTCACTCCCGAACAAGTGCAGAGTCCTGATAAATTGGTGGAGTGTTTGGAAAAGGTGTGCTGCCAATCTGACAAACCCCGGGAGACACAAATCCTTGCGATGTGCTGGGGGCTTGCCCATGCTTACCGCATCGCCCTTAACACTGATCACTGCCCTCAAGGGGGAGAAAGGGCTGCAGGGTCTGAAAGTGAGCCTGCTGGTACAGCAGCTGGGCCAGGGGGACAGGCAGTGCCAGTACCAGTTGCCTCCACCAGCACAGCAGCTGAGCCGGAGGGACAAGCAGTACCAATATCAGTCGCCCCGATACGGAAAACCAAATATACCAAATATACCAAAAAATCCCCTCGCAATGTACAGGGTGACAATGAACCAGGCCCATCACGAGAGCAGGAGGAAGAGCCAGAGGTAATCATCCGATCTCTATCCCTCAGTGAGTTGCGAGATATGCGGAAGGATTTCGGCCGCAGTCCAGGCGAGCAAATTTGCACCTGGTTGCTGGGATAGTGGAGCTGCTGGTTTGGAATTGGAGGGGATAGAGGCCAAGCAGCTGGGACCTTTAGCCAAGCAGGCTGGTATTGACAAGGCAATAGGGAAACAGGCTCAAACCCTCAGCCTTTGGAGGCGACTCCTGCTCGCTGTGAGGGAGAGGTACCCCTACAAGGATGTTGTTCTATGTCGGTTAGGCAAGTGGACCGACATGGAGAAAGGCATTCAAAACCTCAGGGAAATGGCTGTGTTTGACATGATCTATGGTGATCTGAATGATGAGCAATCACCAATGGATCCACATCAGGCCCCTTGCACACAGTTGATGTGGCGGAAGTTCCTGCAAAGTGGAACAGAGGGACATTCCAAAGCACTAGCAGTAGCGTCCTGGTGGCGAGACACCCAGACTCAGACAGTGGACGAAGTGATTATCGAGCTCCGGCAATATGAGGGAAGTCTCCCTTCCTCCCAACATGCTTTGGTTTCAGCCGTAGAGGAACTGTCTCAGAGGCTCCAGAAAGTGGAACAGGACATGTCCTATGTTCCACCTGCACGGGCCAATGTCTCAGCTATTAGAAGCAGGCATTTCCCCACCCAAGAGAAGGGCAGTGGAAGACACACACCACGGGGCACCCTGTGGTTCCTCCTCCGCGACCATGGGGAAAACATGAGAAGGTGGCATGGACAGCCCACTTCCGTCCTAGCTGCACGAGTACAGCAACTGAAAGGGAAGACCACCATGAAAGGGGAGTCTTCCAAGAGAGATGCAGCTCCAGTGTCTAGTCGGAAATCCCCCAGACAGAATAGAATGGCCAACAGTATGCTTGACCCTCTTGAGGGGACCAGGAAGTCATTCTTGCAGGAGTCACTCTTAGATCAAGTGAGTGATGGTGAGCAGGATTAGAGGGGCCCTGCCTCCAGCCAGGTGGAGGAAAGGGATAATCGGATTTACTGGAAGGTGTGGATCCGATGGCGTGGCACATCAGAACCACAAGAATATAAGGCCTTGGTAGACACTGGCGCACAGTGCACCCTGATGCCATCAAGCCACAGTGGGGTTGAACCCATTTGCATCTCCGGAGTGACAGGGGGATCCCAACAGCTGACCCTATTGGAAGCTGAAGTAAGCTTAACTGGGAAGGACTGGCATAAGCACCCCATTGTGACTGGCCCAGATGCCCCGTGCATCCTAGGTATAGACTACCTCAGGAGAGGGTACTTTAAAGACCCAAAAGGGTACCGGTGGGCCTTTGGTATAGCTTGGAGGAGGTTGAGCAATTGTCCACCTTACCCGGCCTCTCAGAGGACCCCTCGGTGGTGGGGTCGCTTAAGGTTGAAGAGCAGCAAGTGCCAATTGCCGCCAAGACGGTGCACCGGCGGCAGTGCCGCACTAACCGAGATTCCCTGGTCCCCATCCATCAGCTGATCCGTCAACTAGAAAGCCAGAAGGTGATCAGCAAGACTCATTCACCTTTCAACAGCCCTATATGGCCAGTGAGAAAACCTAATGGCGAATGGAGACTGACTGTGGACTACCGTGGCCTGAATGAAGTTACGCCAGCGATGAGTGCTGCAGTGCCGGACATGCTAGAGCTCCAGTATGAGCTGGAGTCGAAGGCAGCCAAGTGGTACACCACGATTGACATCGCTAACGCGTTTTTCTCCATTCCAATAGCACCAGAGTGCAGGCCACAGTTTGCATTCACTTGGAGGGGTATCCAGTACACCTGGAATCGATTGCCCCAGGGGTGGAAACACAGCTCCACCATTTGCCATAGACTGGTCCATACTGCACTGGAGAAAGGTGGGGCTCCAGAACACCTGCAGTTCATTGATGATATCATTGTATGGGGGGACACAGCTGAGGAAGTCTTTGAGAAAGGAAAGAAGATAATTGAAATCCTCCTGAAGGCTGGTTTTGCCATCAAGTGACAGAAAGTTAAGGGGCCTGGAAGGGAGATTCAGTTCCTAGGAATAAAATGGCAAGATGGGCGTCGCCACATCCCAATGGAGGTGATAAACAAGATAACAGCCATGGCCCCACCAACCACTAAAAAGGAGACGCAATCCTTCCTGGGCACTGTGGGGTTCTGGAGGATGCACATCCCAAACTACAGCCTGATTGTGAGCCCTCTCTACCACGTAACCCGCAAGAAGAACGATTTTAAATGGGGCCCAGAGCAACAACAAGCCTTTGAACAAATTAAGCAGGAGATTACCCAGGCAGTGGCCCTCAGGCCAGTCCGGACAGGGCAGGAGATTAAGAATGTGCTCTACACTGCAGCCGGGGAGAATGGCCCTTCCTGGAGCCTTTGGCAGAGAGCAGATGGGGAATCCCGAGGCCGACCTCTAGGCTTTTGGAGCCAGGGATACAGAGGCTCTGAAGCTAACTATACCCTGACTGAGAAGGAGATACTGGCAGCGTACGAAGGAGTTCGAGCTGCCTCAGAAGTGGTCAGCACTGAGACACAGCTCATCCTGGTACCCCGACTGCTGGTGCTGGGATGGATGTTCAAAGGAAAGGCTCCCTCCACACATCATGCAACAGATGCCACGTGGAGTAAATGGGTTGCGTTGGTAACACAACGGGCTCGAATAGGGAACCTCGACCCCCCAGGATTAGTGGAAATGATCATGAACTGGCCAGAGAGCAAAGATGCTGGGATGTCACCAGAACAAGAGGTGAAACGTGCTGAGGAGGCCCCACCATATAACGAGCTGCCAGAGGAGGAGAAACGATATGCCCTGTTCACTGATGGGTCTTGCCGCATTGTGGGAAAACATCGATGATGGAAGGCTGCAGTGTGGCATCCCACACGAGAAACCACTGAGGCTGTTGAGGGACAAGGTGAATTGAGCCAGTTTGCAGAGGTGAAAGCCATCGAAATGGCTTTGGAGATTGCTGAGTGAGAAAAGTGGCCGAGGCTCTATCTCTACACTGACTCGTGGGTGATGGCAAGTGCCCTGTGGATGTGGTTGCAGCAATGGAAGCAGAACAACTGGCAATGCAAGGGCAGACCCATCTGGGCCGCTGAAGTATGGCAGGACATTGCAGCCCGGGTGGAGAACCTCGTTGTGAAGGTGGGCCATGTGGACGCCCATATACCCAAGAGTCGAGCCACTGATGAACATCAACATAACCAGCAGGCGGACCAAGATGCTAAGATCGAGGTGGCTCAGGTGGACTTGGACTGGTAACGTAAAGGTGAACTGTTCATAGCCCGGTGAGCCCATGAGACCTCGGGCCACCAAGGCAGAGATGCAACATATAGGTGGGCTCGAGATCGAGGGGTGGACCTCACCATTGACACCATCGCAGACATCATCCATGGATGTGAGACGTGCGCTGCAATCAAACAAGCCAAACGGGTGAAGCCCCAGCGGAATGAAGATCGATGGCTGAAATATAAGTATGGAGAGGCCTGGCAGATCGACTACATCACACTGCCACAGACCTGCCAAGGCAAGCGCCACGTGCTCACAATGGTGGAAGCAACCACTGGATGGCTCGAAACTTATCCAGTGTCCCACGCCACCGCCTGAAATACCATCCTGGGCTTGAAGAGCGAGTCCTGTGGCAACACGGCACCCCAGAGAGGATTGAGTCGGACAATGGGACTCACTTCTGAAATAACCTCATAGATGCCTGGGCTAAAGAACATGGCATCGAGTGGGTCTACCACATCCCCTATCACGCACCAGCCTCTGGGAAGATCGAGTGCTACAATGGACTGTTAAAAACTACATTGAGAGCAATGGGGAGTGGAACCTTCAAACACTGGGACACACATCTGACAAAGGCCACTTGGTTAGTCAACACAAGAGGATCTGCCAATCGAGCTGGCCTGGCTCAGTCAAAACTCCCATGTGTTGTAGACGGGGATAAAGTCCCTGTGGTGCGCATGAGGGACCTGCTGGGAAAAATGGTCTGGGTTAGTCCTCCGCTGGGCAAAGGCAAACCCATCCACGGGATTGTTTTTGCTCAAGGACCTGGGTGCACCTGGTGGGTGATGCAGAAGGATGGAGAGGTCCGATGCGTACCACAAGGGGACTTGATTGTGGGTGAAAACACACCGTGAGTTATACTGTGCTTTTGTTAATTTTTCTTTGTCAATGCTAATTGCTAAGTGGCAGCTGGATGTGACGCACATGGTATAGAATAAAGGGGTGGATTATGTCCTGGTTTAGCCAGGATAGGGTTAAGTTTCCCCAGCAGTGGGGGGGAAGCTCTAGCCTGGTTATTCATATACCATGCTGATGTCACATCTTAGCGTGAGTGCAGGAAGAATCGGATCGCGTGAGTTGGCTCAGCCGGTTCTCTCACTGCTGTATCAATATATATATATACTTTGCTCTGTTCATTGTTATCACTGTTATTCTTATTGTTATTGTTTGTTGTGTTGCTGTTGCACTGTTGTATTAAACCTCTCCTTATCTCAGTCTCAGGGCTTTGTATTTTACTCCCTTTGTGGGGGAGGGGCAGCAGCCGCGTGGTCTCAGACCCCGGCAGGGATTAATCCACCACACCCCTCTACCCATCAGAGCCCAGATCCAGCTTTCCTGCTGCTTTTAGGAAAGAGGTGAGTTGCAACTACTGAGCACTCATTTACTGATGTGGCTGGTCTTGGGGCCATTTCATGAGTTTTCAGTAACTTGCCTGTTTCCTGAAGAAGACAGTAGCTCCTAATAATAACATCATAACTGTGCTACTGCTGTGCTGGGAGGGATTGCAAGGTGTCTATTCTGGATTAAACATCAACAAATAGCCTGAAAAGCCACCTTGGGGATGACAGACTGCTCTGAGAAGGGGCTATACTATGTGGGGGTGGGATTTTGGCATGACAGAAGTCTTTCATCTGGTTG
Source organism: Strix uralensis (assembly GCF_047716275.1). NCBI lineage: Eukaryota > Metazoa > Chordata > Aves > Strigiformes > Strigidae > Strix > Strix uralensis. The sequence continues at coordinate 63,034,386 of NC_133973.1, forward strand.
GTGAGTTATGAATTGTCATGAAGTGAAATGATGATTTCTTACCACTGAGATGGGCTTTGGATTGCCAGTGTTGAGCAGTCCTCAGTACTCTGTGTGATGAGGTCCACTCTTCAGAGATGAGCATTTGCATCAGAAATGCAAAGTCGGCAACGGTCCCTGGAGGACGCCCCTCATGGTGGTGCAGAACTGCTTTCCTTTTGGTATGGCTTTTGGTCTGACGGAGTTGCATCGGTGAATAGATTTTTACTAAATTGTTAATCAGTCATTACAATCCTGCAGTTTTCTGTTATAGGATACTGGACCCTCAAAGAAGTGAAAGGCTCACGTCACCCATGATGAGTTATCACTTGAAGAGACTTGACAAGGTCTGTGGCCGGCAAAAATCCCCAATATAGCAGATAGAAAAGGAGAAGCTGAAAAAAGCCAGTGGGCATTATTGGGTCTGGACCTTTTAACAGCCCTGCTGATGTTAATGTGAGACATTTCTGCCATTCCCAAAGACACTCCTTTCCCATGGAGAGTAAAAGGTCAGAAATAAAAACTGTGAAGTGAGATGAAACAGTGTCTTGTGAAATACACCTCTCCATTCAAGTGTGATGTGGAGATGAGGATTTATGGTGAGATGTTCTTATAGGTGAGCTTATGGGAGCCAGCTGTGCTTGAAAGAGCCTGAAAAAAAAAATTATTTTCACCAGTTTGGGAAATGTTGAGTTAAACCCTGCAGAGGTGGAGATGTTTCTGCTCAACCAGACTAACATGATGGATTCTGTGAAATGAGTCTGGGACAAGTTAGGTAATGTGTAATAGTGCTATAACTTTTCTCGCAGAATTGCATATAAAGTATGTGTGTATCTTTAATTATCATTATGTATTATTAATTGTACAGATATATGGCAATAAAATGGGAGAGGAATATGTAACTTTGATGGGAGGAAAAAACCTGGTGAACCACTATTAAACTTTACTGAAAAATCATACCAGTCAAATACCTTCTTTTATGAAAAATTCAGAAAACTTCCCAGTTTAAGCAAATTAATTTCACATCTGCTAGAGACATAGAGGTATTCTCTGCTCTGCCTCTCACACAGAAATAATGGCTCCATAACCCCAAAGACTGAGGTTTGCCTCTGCATGGACACCAGTGTAACTATCCTGGAGTAATTATTTTTCTTGCTCCACTCCAGACCAGTGCAGGGTGGGGAAGTGGAGAGGGGGCATACGTGGTTACTCTGGAATAGATGTGGAGACTCGCATAGGTGAGAGATGTAGAATTTGCAACCACTCAGTATTTGTTTCTCTATGTAGATGAGAGATCCACACAGATAAAGATTTATCTTTGTAAGCCTCAGCTGAGTGATGATTAAACCTAAGGATATGGGATGACTTTTGAGCATGAAGCTCCTCTTGTGAGATGAGTACTGTCTCATGCTTGTTTTGACGTATGTGCTCATGCATAAAAGGGTGTTTGCTCTTGTAATTGCATCTTCTTATACAGAGTCACATGATGGTCCTAGTAGCCCTCCCTGTACCACCTGGATGCTGCTCTCCTGTCCTTGTGCCCCTGAAGCAAGGCACAGATGTCTGGCAGCAACCTGGTCTGTGAAGATGGGCAGCATTTGGCATACGGGGGGGGGCTGCAACTGCTGGGGGCTACAGCCAGGAGTAGGAGCAGTGTTGGGCAGGCAGTGAATGCCACCTTTCAGGGCCCAGAGCTGAAAGGGCACCACTGTTATCTGCATCCCTCCACAACCACATCCCATGACCTGGTGAGTGGAGTCTTTCACAGTGGATCCAGGCACAGACAGCAGAGCTGGGATGCATGCCCATCTCCTCACCAGCAGCGTGCTGTGAGCAAGGATTGAAAGTTCATGGGTGCTCTGCTCTTCCTTGTGGGCCCTCCCGCTGCTGGCAAGGCATACTTGGTGCTGGGCTGACAAGCGTGATGAAAACTGTAGCTTGATATGAAACACTCAGAGACCTCCAATAGTAGCCATATAGAGTGAAGGCTAGGTTTGTTTAATATCACCAGGGACTGAATGACAGGAGAGGGTTGGCTGTGAGAGATGAATTTTCTCTGTTTTTTTCTTGCTTCAGCCCTGCCCGGAGAGACTGCTTGTCCCCATGTGCTCCAGAAGGTGAATCTTTCATTGAAGTTCGTTGGTTAATTGAGTTTCATTTGTTCAGCTCTGCCATACATTGGCACAGGCTTCTCAGATGGTCAGTTCAAGATGGCAAGTCAACATTCAACTATTAACTTGCCACTAGTAGGCAGTGTTGCTGGAAAACTGTGCTGTTCCTGTTCAGTAACTGCAGAGGAAGCCAGCCAGTTGTCACACTCACTACAGCTAGATGGTTTGCAGGTATAAACTATAGAATATATTTTCTCCTCTTCCCTGTGTCTTTTACTTTTCAACTTTTCTTTCTGAAAAGAAGTTATGCTATTTCATGTTGGTGTTCAAAAAATGGATTTTTCTACCCTATGTTTTCATAAGTTCTGCTTGCTCCTACTGCTCTCACTGTCCTTCTCCCCTCCATATCTCCTCTCTATTGCAGCCAGGCCTTCACAGGGGTAGGAAACAAGAGGAAGAGTCAGAAGCATACAGAAGAGATAGATGAGGAAAGAGCCCAGCCACAGCTGGACTTGATCTTGTCTGAGCCAGGCGTGCATTTGTTCAGTGCAAATCAGGAAATCCAGGGAAACAGCAGTGCAGCTACAGTGTGGACACTTGCCTTAGGGGCATCAAATTGGTCCTAGTTAGAAAGACCTCTTGTGAAGTCATCTCCCTCTTCCCTTTCACTGTGCAGGAGATGTAGGCACCTCCCTCTGGAAGACCACTAAACTCTGTCACCTAAGGCTTCATCCCTCCTAAATCTAGGTGTCCAAGGTGAAGGTGTCCACATGTGAACTCTGTCTATTCTACCCATTTTGGGATGCAAAGGCTCAATCAACACAGTTGATACAATTTGGAGAATTTTTAATCTCATCCTGCAGTGGACAGCTGGCTGTGATCAGGGTGTCCCTTTTAGACTCTGCTGACTGCATTGACCCTTCATCTCCATGGACTACAAGTGGGAGTTTAGACCTGCAGCTTTTGTGTAGACACCCAAAATTTTCCAGTATGAACCCCTCTCTAGTTTAGGCTGGGATGATTTGTCCATTAGAGATGTCTGCATTGTTGTTTAACGTGTAGGAGAGCGGTTGGGCTAGGCACCCAGCTTTCACACATCAATGGCAGCACAGTGGGAGGGCATGAGACAGTGGGTGGAGGTCACTGGCATTGGTCTTCCTAGCTGTTCCCCTCCGTCCCCAGCCCCCAAGGTTGGGCGGGAAGTGCTCTACTGCCTGGAAAGTCCATCAGCAATGCAAAAGCCCCTCTCTGTTGGTCTGAGTTGCATAAGTTTCACACAATGGCCAACCTGTGCAGGCATATTATTCCCTACTGAGAAATAAGTCTTTCCTCCACCTCTACAGTGGGGACTTGTTTAGAATACATGGGCTATGATCTTATTTATTTATCTATTTATTTATTTATCTTAACTTCAAAACCAGATTTTTCTTCATAAAAACCTTTATAGGGGATGTTGGAAACCCCATTTTTGCTCTGAAAAGACAGATAATGAAACCAGAACCAAGCCTGGTTTGCCACCCAGCTCTGATCAGTTCTGTGGAAACGAAGAAGTTTCAAAACTCAGTATTTGAAAAAATGATCTGTTTGAGTCTGGACACCAGTTAGGTCCTGCACAGGCTTATGGATGTGAAATACTAAAGCAAACTGAGCAACATCACAGCTGTCTCTTTGCAGTCTTTTCTAGATGTGATTTCATAATTTACTAGTATTTTTTGTGCATCTTTTTGTTCCCATTGCAGATTCTTCTGCAAGTGTAAGGTCCGTTGCTCCACGTAGAACATCAGTGGCGTGTTGAATGCATTATTTTCAGAGACTTGAAGCATATGCTAAGCACCACTTTCTCTAGTGCAAATATATGATGTTACTTTGCTGTTTTTTCTTAAATTTACTAAGAATTAGGGAAGCAAAATAATTTTTACTAGCAATATAAACAAATCCAACAACATTGTGTCCCCAGATTTCACACTTCCTATGCCCAGTGTATTCCTGGAAGGAATGAGAATGTCACAAACCCACACACAAGCGTAGCAAAGGCCACAGCACTTCATGCGCCAATAACCTGCCAACTAATCTGGGGTGTTTCTGCCAACTCCATTGTCCATGTGTGTGCTGGAGTGTGGTCTTAAGTGTCTTATTCACTTCTGACAGCCTAAGCCTCCTCCAGCCTTTCAGTGTTCATCTGGATCTTTTTGCTGACACCTTGCTTTTTGCTTTCCAACGTTAATTCATAAGCCTGTCTGTCCCACATGTCCACTGGTTGTATTCTTCCCTCTGCTGCTTCTCCTCAGCCATCATTTGATTGCCTTCCTAGGAGTAGACTTTTTAAACAACTGACTGGACTCATTGTATTCAGCCTTTATACTCCAGCCTCTGCATTAATACCTGCATCTCTATAACCCATAAAGCCATTCCCATACTTTATGTTTCTGCCACAGCTTTGGCCAAGACCTGGTTGCTGGCTCTACCACTCTGGGAGACAAGCTCTGCCTGGTTTTGTACACTTTTGTTGAAGTTCCTATTGCTCTTGCTTCATGGATCTAGGAAAAGAATAATAAACCGTAGATGCATTTTCTTCCAATTTCTCATCTTGCTCAGACATCAGCCTCAGCTTCTCAGGACATAACTCAGGGTACTGAAGTGCATCTGATGTCTTCTTCTGAACCATGGAGTCTTTCAGGTCTGCTCAGCTGCTGTTCGCACAGGATCTGCAGCTAACCTAATTCTGAAACCCCTTTCTACGATAAGGTGCTTATGTGTTTCTCGGTTTTGTTTTGTCCCATGCATCATGAGTGTCTCGCGTTCACCTTTATCTGCTTTCCCTAAGGATATCTTGGCCCCTATTTTTGATGCTGGGCAACTTTCTTCTGCTGCTGAAGACTGGTGAGAATCACGTCAGTTAATGTCTTCAGTACATTCATCTGGGTAGAATTGACTCTTCCAGGCTTTTTATAACCTGGTAGCAAAACGCTGCAGCTTCTTCCAACCCGGTGGTGTATGCAACTTCAGAAAGCCTGGAAGAGCACAGTGAGTCCACGGCATCAGCAGGAGCTTGTAGTTTCTGTGTGCACAGCAGCCTACAAATTATCACAAATTTATATGCAGGTTTAGGTTAGTTCTACCTTTATGAGGAAATGCCCTGCCTTCCACGGCTAGGTCTCCAGTTAAAGTTTTATAGAAAACACGTGCAAAAGCATGACTTTAATTTCACGTTTCACTAGAGTGCATGAAGTTGCTTATTTAACATATAAACTTCACAGGAAACATTTCTTTTGACTTTTCAGGATTTCTGCCTGGCCTTCCACTGTTAGTATGGCTATCCCAGCGATGTAGCACAAATCTTAATGAAAATGTAGGTTAAATGAAGTGATGGGTGTTTGGTGAAGTCTTATAGCAAACAATACTCTGCATCCCTTTGAGGTGTGACCTCTTGAAATACTACAATTACTATGCAGATCAGCGATGTCTTACTTGTTCCTTACCATGTTTGCTGTCTTCTGTGTTTTACATCATCTCTATAGAGGGAAACTTACCTTTTTTTCTGTGTTTTACAGCTTTTCCTGCTTTAGGGTCTTCAGCCATGGCTGAAGAATCCAAGCAATAGAAACACAACATAAAGTTGGAGGTGAATAATTTATCTTAATAAAAGGATTCTTTTTTTGTATCAGAATAATCTTTGAAAGGAGAACTGGATTCACTTGTCTGCATAAAATTGGATGGGAGGACACCTGTGTGTTTATAATCTATCCGTAAATTAATATTTTCATGGAAATTACGTTTTCTGTGATTAAAAAGGCCTGTCTCACACTGGCAGGTCTATTGCCACACTAGAGCAATCTAGAGTAGCTGTCCTGTGATACTGGGGATAGGTATAAATAGATTTGCATTCACAAAGTATGATCAGACATTTCTTGAGTTACAGGGGTGTAAATAATTTCCTAGAGCCCAAGATATTGTCATCTTGGTGTTTCTAAGCAATCAGATTAAACTGGAACCTATTTTACAACAAAAAGGCATCCATTACTGTGTTCTATAGCCTAGGAAAAAAGAAAAGCTTTGAAAAACACACTTTAGGACAATTAAATACCTCCAGCAACAGCACAAATGGAACAATTTAATAGAAACTGCACAATGGTCACCTTATTGCATTTCCTCACCAGGCTTGTGTAGTAAGCGCCTCTTCCCAGCAGCAAGAGAGAAGAGACAGGCCATGGATGTACACCCATGATGTACATCAAATGAGAACACTGGAGATAACTGTGGAGATAACTGTTGATGACCTTATGGATGATCCTGAGGGAGCTGGAAGTGTTCATCACTGCCTTGAATCTTAGAAGGTCAAAAATGGTTACTCATCTTTCAAGAACAATCGCTTCTTTAGCAAGGCTCAGCTAGTAGAAGCCATCATTAGTACTTCATAACTTGCAGTTCTTCAAGGCAAAATGTCAATAGCACCATTCTCTTTGTGATGAATGAATTTTGTGTTATTTTCCTTTGTGTTATTCTGCTTGTAGCTATGATATTAATGTAGCATCTGTTTCTCCAGTTGGCATATACTGTATGGGGAGTGTAGATTATATTATTTTTTATCAGTTTTTGTCTGATACAGGCAAAAAGAGTGTGGCTGGTGTGGTGCTTAATTAACATTGCATTGAGTACTGCAGAATAATTCGTAAATCTTTGGAATTCCAGTACAAAGAATGAGAATGACTGTTTGTCAGGATAATCTTTTTAGTACTTTCTGATGGCAGAAAAAGTGAATTTTGTCCCCCCTTTCAAATGCAACTGTTTTTTCACAGCAAGAGCTGTTAAATCTGCTCTTTTACAACTTCTGTGGTGGTTTAACGATGGTACTTTTGCTCTGTTCTCCTGCTTCCTGCCCAAACTCAGGGCAGTGCCTGAAGTGTTTGCTCAGTGAAGCTAATCATGATCTGTGTACTCTTTCCCTCTTTGCCACTTGTTACAACCATCTCAGGCTGTGGAAGAGCTGTGTTTGGGCAGAGAGTAACGGGTGCCGGGAGTAAGTCAAGTGCTAGTTCCTCACTGAAATCACATGATGGCAAATCTGGGAATTCCTGCTCCATTTATGAGTGTGCACAGGATGCAATGTCACTCTCTCCCCATCCAGAGATGCTTACTACAAAGAACTGAGCTGAATTCCACAGCAACAAAGTCATTTACCCAAATGATCTCTCTATTCAGAAAACACCAGGCATCTTGCGGCTCCCTCAGCTGAACCAAGTCTTATTTTTAACATCTCTGCACCTTCTTTTTTGTTTGTTTCAGAGATTTTTATTTTCAAACAAAAGAACTGCTTCAAGAATTCTTCAAAAGAGCAGGTAAAATGCAATTTTTCTACAAGAAATGTTTTCTAGAATAGTTTAATGCACTTCTGTTATTTTGAGAGGATGAGTTTTCATGTATGCAATAAAATATTACATATTAAAAGTTAGTCAAACTTTGCAAATAGTGCAGTGTCTCTGGACAGCATTTATATGTATCTGAGCATTCAGCACTTTAAAACATCAGTGAGACACATTGAGTGTATGTTATAATATTGGATGGTTCCTTTAGTTACATTTCCTTTTACCTTTACATTGCCTCAAACATTAACCTTTCCCAGAATACTTAATATTTAAAAGATTGTTTTAACTTTCTTTAGATTGTAGATTCTTTAGGGACTCAAACTTACTGTGATTTTTAATGTATGTTTTTTTGACATTCCTATTCTATATATGTGCAAGAGGAGTAGTTCAGGCTTACTTTTTTGTCTAGATGTTCTGTAAAACATAAACTTTCATGTTGAAAAAGTATGTTTAAGTCCCTGTGTTGAGGTAACACATTGATGTGGAATGAATACATCTCTCAAGTACAATGATTTAATAAAAAATGAATGAAGCAGGTATATACTCCCATTACTTTTTTGAGGCATTCCTTTTCATGGATTTTACTCATGTTAGCTGTATTTGTAACAAGCTGTTGTGATTTTTCCAATCACATTGCTGGAGTAGTCTGCCAGCAAGAGAGCAGTCTGCAGACCAACAATGGTCTGGTCTGTTCTGCTCAGCCCTGCATTTGCTGCAGGAGGAAGAGGGTGAAACTGTCCCACTTCCCGAGAGCTGGAGATTTTGCAAATGAGCTGTGAATGTTTGGTTTTCAATGAACTTTAAGGCAAGAAGTCAGGACATTAGTCACGTAAATGTAGCTACAGAATTTTTATGGGGAATATTTATATATATATATAATAAAATCTATTACTCATATAAAACAGATGTTGAAGAGCTGTAACTTTCAAGAGATATGGTTCAGCTGATGTGTAGCAATATTTTTATATTTCTTAATACAGTTATAGATAGAAACCAGACACTTATTTGCTACCTGAACTCTCACAAAAAAAGTTGGTCTTCTCACATGCTGCCGTCAGAATTCCTGGTAGCTTCATGAAGGCAGCTCCTGAATTGCTGACAAAAGCTGCACTTTCAATGCAGACTTTGATCTATCGGTAGGAGGCTAATTTGGACCTCATCAGTTCTCTCTTGAAGTGTCCACATATTTTCTTCTGAGTTAAGCAGGTCACCATGAGTTAGTCTTAAGTATCACTGGAACAAAGAAGGGAAACCATGAATGACAGAATTGCTGAAATTTAGAGTTGAACGGATCCTGGTGAGTTAATGAGAAGAATTGTTTGGGCTATGGGCTTTTCCCACAGCTAAATCTAGGAGGAGAAATGGTTCCTCACCGGAAGACTTTGGAGATTCTGTTTTGAGTAGAAACAGAGGAAAAATTTAGGCTTGTGGTCATGTGAAAGTGATGTTGAGGGACAAAAAGGGAAGAACAGTGTTAGTCTAAGGGACTTGCCTTTGATTTTCCCTTCAGAAGATGTGTTAAATAAAGCTATAGCCTACTAGGAGAGCTGATAAATTTAAACGTTTGCCCTCTTTTTCATTGCTAGATAAATAAAGTACAAAAAGGATAAAATGTATCACATAAGAAGAGTCTTTAGTCCGAGACAATGCAGCAATTATTTCTATAATGTTTTCCAATAGTAATAGTTGCAGAAATACTGAGAAAAACCCCCACAGTCTAATGAATATTTTTTTTTTTCTTTCTGTGACTGGGTGCTTTTGCCAGATCATATTTTCCCCTGAGGATTAACTTTGAACTGCCAATTAAAAGTTATTGCTAAATCCTGTTACAGCAGAAAGCCTTCAGGTTCTTACTGTTAAGATTTGGCCATTGTATCTCTCAGAATAGATTAAACTGCTGGGGTTTTGGTAAATTACTTTTGTAGAATATCCACACAGCTGATATATTTTTTAGGGGAAGGGTACTGACTCTATTCAGTTCAGGTTATTTCATTCAACTAAAAAAGGAAAAAATCTGAAATTAAGACAAGAGCAAATATTACCACGTTGTGTTAATAGTGCAATAAAGTTTGCCTATCAATACAGTGATGACCTGGTTTCTTGAGAGCTTTATAAAACCCCATCAGCCTGTCCTACTTACAAAAGAAAATTACTGAAATCTGTGTACCAAAGGTTGGATGACCTTTCCTACAATTTTGGGCAAAGGAGCCAGAATACTGCAATAATCCCACTATTTTCCAACAGGCACACGCTGTGTGTGTCGCTGCTCCGAGCAGGGACAAATGGAGCATTTTCTCAGAAACCACTGTGTGGTAATGGCTGGCAGATGTTTGCTTTTTTAATGTGGTCACTGTAGGATCATCATCCACTCTAAAATCTGTGTGTCCAGCTAGGAACAGATCAAACAGGAAAGAGGAATAAACCCACTGATATTTTAATTTGCCTGAGAGAAGAAAGAAAAGCTTCTGTGTCCATTAGAAGAGCTGCATAGTGCTGCCAAAACCATCCACTCTAAGATGTGTTGAACATAAAAATATTTCAGCCCTAAATCAATTTGGACTTTCATGATTCTCGCATTTTCCATGCTTTAGCCATGATCCTAGACCTGTGTTCTTGTTGAAAATATTGAAATTCTTGATCTCTGCAGGAATATAACTGTATCCAGCATTTTCCTCTCAAAAAAGGCAGAAAAAGGGTGTTTTCTTAGAGGAAAAATGATAGCTTAGAATGAAATAAAAGTTGCATTCCTCTTCAGCAAATGAATAGATGAACCTGCTTTTATGCAGGGTACAGCATCTTCTGGTTGATTGATGACTTCTTCTTGCATGCATTACCTTGTTTTGAAGCCATCTTCATGACACCTATTGAGAGAAGACTTAGGCTGGCAGAAATCCTTCTGCAGCATTCAGTGGGTTTAGGTACCAGGTCTGTGGTATTTCAGGAGCCTATAAAAAAGAGTAAAAGCAGTACAGAAGAGGGGACTTTGATAACTGGTAGCATCAGCCACAGCAGGGATTTCTGGGGCTCTGGACTTCTCTCTCAGAGAAGCCAGCTTTTAAAATGGAGCCTCAGTAAGTGCAAAAGCTTTATCATCCAGGGGCTACTGAAGTCTCGTAAAAGACTCTCATTAGCTACATGGCACAGGACAAGGGTATGGACGCATCTGTCCTCCACGGGTTTTGTAGTCTGCTTGCCATTTGCCAGCCTCCCCCCACATCGACAGCAGATACTGTTATCTTCTTCCATGGCCATATGTCACTTCAGAGGCTTGCAGTGTCAGCTGGCTCAACACTGTGGTCTCATTTGATGCTCATGCCTTTTATTAGTTTGCATAAACACATGACTTCTTTTACCCTCTTGGGAGGGCTAATTATTGTTGCATTTATTTGATTGATGAAACTACCAGCACACCCTGTGGATGCTATGCTTGAGGTCTCCTCTAACCATTTCTCTTCTCTGACATGAACTGCTTGTAGCAGAGAACTTTACCTCTTTTATATGTATCATTACAACTATTAGTTTAATTTAACATAGAAAATTGGTCTGCTACATTTCTGTTTTAATTAAATAAAGCATGTTGGCATGATGAGCTTTATAACTTGTAATTTCAAAACTGATAACAGCATTGATTATACTTTTTCAATAGGCTGGACTGTGATGTCTCTGGTTGCTTCACACAAAGGGACAGCAGGAGGTTTTTGTTGGTTTTATTGGTTGTTGTTGGGGTTTTTTTTTCCCACTAGTTCCCAGCTATTGAATTCTGCTCAGCCTCAACAAAACTGCTTTCTGCTAATATTGCTGTGGTGTTGCAGCTTGCAGCTCAGCCACCCGAGGTCTGGATTTGGGGAATGAGGTAGTGCCACAGCTGGGCTGCAGTTCTCAGCAGCCTTATAGAGACTGTCTACACAGAGCTCTTCTCCAGGAGGATTAGAATTGCTGCTGTCACTTTTCCGTGACTGAAATAATGACCTCTAAGAAATATTTAGTCAAATATAATGAAGACAGCCTTGCTCATGCTGGGGTGCTCTGGGGCTGCCCCAAAGCAAGAGGCTTGCTCTGGTCTCAGACCTTGCCCTGGACTGTGTCAGTATTTTATTTTCCATTGTTCATGCGATCATTTGTTAAAAATCTAATTTTTTTACCTGTCATCAGTCCAGGAGGACTCGAAGCGTACATTTTCCTCCCAGTCCAATGGCAGAAAGCCAATATGGTTACATGACTTCTTTTGGATTTGTGGATTTGTGTTTAGCGTGGATTTGTTAATTACTGCACAGGGAAGCAGCTGTCCCACCAGGCACAAGGCACAGCTGGGATGTATTTTGTACTCTGCAACGAGCAGCAGCAGCAGGGTGAATGCAGCAAAGTGCCTCTTCCAGCTGCACGATGCAGGAGCTGCTTCAGCAGGGGTCCTGGGAAGTTTGCTGGAAGGGAGTTTGTTTGAAACTAAATCAAAACAGAAATATGTGTGACATTTGGTGCCAGTCCCTGTTCCACGAACACCCCTGAAGTGTGTTTCAGGGTGATTTTCCCCCTGAAAGAGCTTCTTTTTCAGAGAAGAAATGAAATGCAGCATTTTGTAATTGCTTGTCTTAAAAATACATTTTTGTTATGGCTTTGTAGGTTTATAAGTTTGTAATTTATTTTTGAGCAGAACAGCTGGATTGGTTAAAATGCTTTGTGAAAACTAGATATAAGTCATAACACAAGCACCACAAATCTTTAACTATGAAAACTATATATGTCATAACAAAGCACCACAAATCTTTAAGATTTTTTCCATTTTCTTGGGAACAGGGCAGTGTTCAAGGTGAAAAATGCCAAAAGAGACACTAAATACAAATTGGAGAGCTGTTGCAACTGTTCAGGATCTAGCACCACAAACTACTCTCAGACTATTACTGCTCTTAAACTACAGCCTCTCTTATATCAGACATTAATCATAACCTATAGACATATGCATAGTTGAGGCAATATCTCTTCATCTGTAGAGATATCATCCAATATTGTATGATTATGAAGGAGCCATTTCAGTGTTTGCACATCTATCCCTAGTGATTGATCTTTACAAACTCTGTCTGTTAATTTTGGTAGTTGTGGCTCTTTGCAGGGACACTTAATTTTAGTTCCTAGTAGAATTCAAGCTATAAAAGCCGCTGCAAATTTTACAACACTATGGAGATCTCATGATAGATGGGAAATTTAGAAATCAACAGCTAACCAGAGTTCTGTAGGCAGAAATATTTGTCAAAGCAGTACCATTCATCATCAGTAATGTTCATACCATAAAGAACTTTTGAATATTTGCCATTTGTATTTAGGAATGTACGCAGGAAGATTTCTGGTTAAGGGGGCTGTTTAAAGCAAGAATAGTTTCTACCTGTTTGGTAGCTCTGGAAATATGTTTTCTTTTACCTTTTCAAAGACACAATGCACCTTCATAAATCTTTGTTAATTATCTTCTAATTTCCTGATTAGGGATTAAACTTTCTTGCTCTGTCTCATCAGTGAGACGGGGAGAATTTTACCTGGCAGTCGTGAAGGGCAGCGGACAAAACCCAAAGTAAGCTTTGGGATATACATGGATGACACAGCTATGCGCCTCAAAGCTAAAGCTCCTACAAATTGGCCAGGGAGGGAGAGGCAGAGACACTTCAGCAGCACTTCTGTAGGAAATGAAGCAGCTGAACACACTCACTCAATAATAGGCACAAGAAGACTTATTGGGAGAACCTTAAATATCCTCAAACAGGGCTCAAGCTTCAGTCAAGGACCTGACTTTTTCAACAATAAACTCAGTCTGTTACAATCAGTTGAAATCAAGAGCCCCTTAGTTTTTTGTGCTGGTGTCTTATACTTGCTTTTGTAACTGCTAATATATTTTTTCAAAATTGGCAGTCTTGTGCTTGTATGCCCTTGCTTGATTTGCTTTAAAATTTCATAGTGGACTGAATGGGGCTGATTTAGTTTATAAACTGGTGTTTCACCCTGCGGATACAATTTCCTATTGAAATTATTATTCCTGGTGTGTTACACTAAGAAGCATAAAAACACAGAAGAGAAAGCACTTAACTATAGCCAGTAGTGGACAGTTATCTTTTAACTACCCAAGCCAGAGTTTGGCAAGCTTGCTGCCCATGGATGACTCTTCATGTGACAGCTCGAGGGAGGCTCTGGTAGAGCAGGGAATCAGTGTGGATTGCTATAAATGTGCAGGGAAAGGGGGGGGTCTATCCATAAAATCCTTCCTTCTTCTGCAGCAGGTTTTGAGTCCAGGTGCTCCTCAGACTGTCTGTGTCTAACCGGGAATGCCTTATTGCCATCTGACGAATTTTACATAATGGTCAGGCTGGTCAGCTGAGGGGTCAGCATCAGCCAAATGCTCTTGCTACTGTCATGTGTGCTGTGGTCTGGCCCGTGCCTGGTACGGTTTGCTACAGGCATCACCCTCTTGTCTGAACCAGACATCCTTCTGGGCAGGCTGGGGCCCAGCCTATGGTGTAGCTTCAGGTGGTGGCTGTGGGGATGGAGTGGAGGATGATAAACTTTTCAGGAGTGCCTTGATAAAATAAAGACCTATATTAGTTTTGAAAACTGACCTTATGGACTGACAGGGAGATATCCAGTTGTGCCTAAACCCTTCTGGAAACCTTCTGCCTCGTCCTCGGAAACGCTGATACTTCAGAAACATTTACTATTAGTGTTGAGATGAAATAAAGAATTCAGGAATAAGAGGCAAATGAGGACTCCCCAAAGGACATTCTGGTGGTTGTTCTGAGCTTGGCCCTGGGATACACAAACTCCACATCTGTGTCTCCCAGGAGCCATAATCTACCAGCTACTGGGAGCCCATCCCTTCTTACATTGGTTCACACACTCTGAGAGTGCCTGGCCTGAATGCTGGGCTGATTTGGGCACCCCAATTGATAGTGCCTTGGTCTGTTGTCTGCCTTAGTTAGCTCTGAAGACAGGCCTGGTTTGAGCAGGGGCTGGACTGGGCGATCTGCAGAGGTCCCTCCCACCTGGACTGTTCTTGATTCTGTGTCCTTTGCATTGGGTCTTTGGGTGGCTTCAGGTCTTCCAGGGAAGAAAGAAACTTCAAGCTGCATCTTACCCACAGGAAATGAATGCCCTGACCACAGCCTGACAAGTCTTCTTTTCCCAAGAGATACGCAGAAACTGGTATAGTTGACCAGTTTGTAGAAACTGGTATAGCTCCACAGCTTGTACTGTTAGATATTAGCAGCAGAATACCCAAAGTCAGGACAAATGCCAGGTGATGGGATATTCAGATGCAAATCTAGTTTTGGACCAGAGATTTTAATCCAGCTCCCTTGTATTCCTAATGAGCTTGGTCTTCTTGATTCTTTAGGGTCCCTCTTTCAGTCTGGTTTTAACCAGAATGTCTGCAGTTGTTCAGGAAAAACCTTCTAATAAAATATCACTTGCAGTGAAGTATAATGGGCCAGAAGCTCTTTGCAACAGGAAGCTGTGAATACTTGACATTTTTATGGGTTCAAAAGATGGCTGAGCAAGTCCGTGCTATGGAAGTCCAACAAGGGCTGTGGAGAACAAAGCTACCATCACCTGTTCAGGAGCTTCAAATCCTTGGAGACTGGGGAAGGAAGGATATGGGACTTAGGGTGAGGGAGGGTAGCTCTGAGCTACCCTGGGATGGCTGGTCTGTAAGCACGGTCTTGGCTGTCTACAAACAGATTTACTGCATTTCGGCAGCATCGCTGTGGTTCTTCCTCTACAGACCACATCCTAACGTGATCATATATCCCAGTGACAGTCTTACAAACTAACATACATGTTTTGCAGAAGAGATGTTTTTGCAAACACTTCTTCTATATCCCTGACTTAACTGAGGAAGGGAATGAAAGGAGAGTTTCTCGTGTCATTGTGTACTTACTGTTTTGTTAGGCTGCAGGCTTTTCATTGCATACGTAAGTTTGGACAGCAGCTAGTGCATCGTGCTTGTGTCTGCCTCCTCACAATTTTCCTAGCTGAGTAAAAATGAAAAACAGGAAATGAAAGGAGTTTAAAACAAGTACATGTGAAATTAAACTGAAAGAAGCAGCTTCTCTGAAAAACTAGATACAACAGTCAAACACACATAACCACTTACAATTAGAACTCTTACATGTTTTAAGAATTTGAGGCCTGTTGCTCCATGTCTGTATCCTCAGTGACCCGTGATGCATTAGCATTTCATAGAGAGAGACTGTCAGGCTGTTAGGAAGCACTCATTTCCACCTGAGCATTATACAATGCTGTAACGTTTGTCTCCTGAAGAAAGAAACAGTAATTTCAGTGAACAATATGGTCTTTGATGTCAATAAATTAATGAGGTTTTTTTAAAGTACCAGGTGATAATGAATTTTCTTCATCCTTGTTAGCTCCCAAGACACACTAAGCAGTGAACTTTTTCATGCCATCCATGACAGTTTTAACTGGATCTGCCCTGGTGGAGAGGATGCCTTGCTTCAGTCCATCCTCGAATGCAGTTTTTCAGGTGTTCTTAACCTGTGGTATGGCTATAGTTGCAAGTTTGTCTTTGTAGTTTTTCTCCTCGGGATGGGAGTGCTAATTTTTGTACACATTTTCCTTTCCTCCATTTTATATGTCTACTCTTAGATTTTGGTTCCAATCTTACTGGGTGCATTCTAATGTGGATCAGAAGTACGTCTGAACTGAATCTCCCCACCACTTCCTTGTGCTGTGCTTTGGTTTGTGTGGTGGAGCGGTTTCAGAGTGCACAAACTTTACTTTTGGCTGAAATTAAATCAAGAGATGTGCTCTCATTGCTGATGGGCACTTACTCCACAGGACCAGACCAGGGCTAATCCACACTAAAGCTTTCTGAGGTGTGTATAGTGTGGACTTTAGGCCCTCAGCACCAGTCCTTTGCCCTACAGATTCATTCCTGTTGTGCCACGCTGTTTACTAACACAGATGTAGCCACAGACAGCTTGGGGAGTACTTTTGTCTTCTTTTATTACTATTTGGGGCAATAGAGCCAGTGCAGGGTGATATATGTGATATTGTAATGTGCTTCTGTTCCTGCCTTGTCCTGGTGTTTTTCCAGCCCAGAACAAATGTTGTGCTTCTCTCTTTACTAGGTCAGTTCTCTAATATCTCTCTTTGGCCATGTTGACAGCTGCTTTTACTTCCCTTTTAGATTGGCTGTGTGTGATGCACTCAGATGTTTCAACTCCTAACGGAAAAACAAAGTATCTGAAACTCCTCACCATGCAAACTATGCTTTGCAGGGCCACTGGATGCTTTAGCTAGAGGCCAGAAATCTCTTAATAATCTAAATGGTAACTGGCCATCAAAAAACTAGAGTAACTTTACATACAATCACACCTAACTTGGTCTGGAGTTGAGCAGGGACCTGATATATCAGGAGACACTCCTCATAAACTCCTTTTTCTGTTTTCAAGGAACTTATCAGTAGGTAAGTACTAATTTATGCAATGCATCACTTGGTCACTTGTCTTTGGCTGGCATGGGACACCTTTGGTGTTGCGTACACACACTCTAGCACTCATATGTGCCAAATATATGAAGGTTATAACTTCAGAGCGTGTATCTTTATAAAGGCTGTGTGGTCATAATCCCCCAAGAATACCACTTCTGCTAACATTTTCTGTGCATCAGATTTCATTACATGGCCCTTTTCTTGTCTTGGACAAACAGGCTGTCCGAGCAGTAGAACCCAGTGTATTTGGGTAAGTCTCTGCAAGGAAGTCATCCTAGATGACATGTCCAAGATCCTGATGAAACTCCTGCATGTACTGAAGATTTTATGACTGAGGGTGTCAGCAGTGACTCTGTGTTTCCCATTCCTTCTCACTGTTCCTTATAGCACATTTTGTATCTCTTTCTTATTGCTTATGGCTTAAGTGGGCTTAAGTCTCAACTCTGTCACAACATAGATGCTTCAGCTTCACTAACTTAAATGCTCCAAATTAAATATTAGTAAACCAGCTCATTTGCATGCATGTAGGAACCACAATGAAACTAAGTCATTGTAGCCTGGCTGAAACTATGAAGCCACAGACAGCTTCATTTTGATTTCAGAAGTGTATATTTTTCTGTTTTGCCAGAGGTACAAAGTAGGAAATATTTGCCATTGACTTCAATAAGGACAAATTTTTTCTCAATTCAAGGGAACCAATGCTTCATCCAAAGCATTTTTCTAAAGCATCTTTAGGATATGAATAGCCAAGAAGTTACCGGAGGAAGAGCTACTCTGTGACACTGAACATGCCTGGTGTTTTGCAGTAGGTGCCCTTGTGGTTACCTCTCTCCAGGTCTGACACAGAGGTCTGGGTGAGGATGGTCAGAGGGGCACTGCTGGGGGCAGCGCCAGTGCACCATGACCACGCTCCCAGGTTCGCAGTGACAACGTGCCTGTACGCTCCCGTCTGAAGACTGTCATCCCACAGCTTGTGATTTCTCCTTTGATAGCTTCGGGTGCTAGCTGGTCAGGAGGCAGCCATTACCTGGTTGTTGTTGTGATGGTGGTGATTTTGTGCTCCAATTCTTTTGTGTGATTTAGGCAGAATTTTCTGGAAATGCTTCAGTTCTCATGGATAACAGCACAGGGAGTCTGATATTGCCTCCAGTAAGCCATTTTCCTGTAAGCCATTTTGATCAGCTTCAAGAAAAAGATCTGAGTCCTACAAAACCATTTGACAGCATGAAGTCATTTACCTTGCACAAGGTCCCTTGGGCTTAGAGCAGGCAGGAACGGGGCTGCTGCTGGCGTTGGCAGTCCAGTCTCTCTGCTTTATGTGCTTGGTGCAAACAGGAGTAACTGTAGTTGGGATTAATTTTTGATTTACAACAGAATATTTTATTCTTTGCCTGGATGACTGCAGACAATATTGTTGCTGATAGACTTGCAATACTGCTGTGTCTTAAGACCATTTTAATCTCAGATGACCAAAAATTTAAAATGTCTGATAAGATGAAGTTTATGGATGCAATGTTTAGATGTAGGAGATCTGAGACAGAGTTTTAAAAAAGTTTTCTTGGGGATACCCAAGATGCTTGTGTCATTGACCAGCGGTGACATGTTCTGGCTGGTAGGGCTCCATTTTAAACTCCTGCCCTTGCTTCCTCAGGCTACATGTGCCAGTCGACACTCACTTCACACACAGGTATCAGGGTATCAGGGATATGAAATGTGTGATGTGCAGACTTTGAATTTATGGTGTCTCTGCCTGTCTCTTGAGAGAGCCTGGAAAAGAGAAGACTTTGAGGAGATCTTACTGTTGTCTTCAACAATCAAAGGCAGTTATAGAGGAGAGAGAGCTAGGCTCTTCTCAGAGGTGCACAGTAAAAGGCAAGAGGTGACAGACACAAGCTACAATAAGAAAAATTCTGCTTAACTGTAAGGAATTTCTTTGTACACTGAGAGTGGATTAGTACTGCAACAGGCAGAGGGAGGCTGAGGAATCTCCAGCCTGGGAAATATTCAAAACCTGGCTGGACAAGACCTAGAGTAACATGGACCGAGTTTGGTGTTCGTCTTGCTTTGGGGAGGGTTTGGACTAGAAGACCTCTACAGTCCCTTCCAACATGAATTATTCTACAGTGCGTGTCACAGTTATGTGAGAAAGCAGCCTGCTCTGAGCTTTTTACCTGTATTCTGAGCGTTAAAAGGAAGCAAAGCCAGTCTATGTTCATTTTCCGGAATCCCTTATTATGCCATGCAGTGAATTAAAACAAAGCAGGAGTCAGTGATGTGCTCTGCAAGGCTGTTGGACAGACCCGCGCATGTGTGCATGGGTGGGTGCTGAGGGGCAGGAGCCTGCTTGGAGAAGCAAGGCTGCCTTTGCAGCAGCGCGACTGGCCAAGGCTAGTGCCTGTGAGTCCCACTGACCCCGCTGAGCTCCCCTGGAGTGCAGGGTTCCCTTTAGCAGCTTCCCAAGGAGAAGAGGCAGGGGAAGAAGTATTTCAGGTTTGGAAAAAGAGTTGGGCTGATGAGAGGAGACATAATTAAGCCCCTCTCTGGCACGGCCTATTGGAAGGCATTTCTGCAGGTTCAGCAGCTTGGGAAGGCACCCCAGCACTCATTGTCAGCAGCGTCCTCCTCTGAAGGGTGGGTGAGGGTTTTGCTCCACTGGGGCTGGAGTCACAAGGAGCAAAACCCTGGAGACATCCCATTTGGTGACAGGGGCTCAAAGGGAAAGAGCAGAGTCTCTCCTTCTCCTCTCCTGGAGGGTTCATTTTGAGAGTTTTCTGCTCATACTGCTGGAAAAGCCAATTAAAATACTAGGTCTGGCTAAACTTGGTATCTTCATTGCAAAAGCATAATGAGCTCTTTGCATTTTGTGTTTCTCTCAGCTAATGAGTTTTCCCCTTTTATACGGAAGCTCTGAAGACTGATTTTTATTATCTTTTTTATTATTATTAAGCAAGGAAAAAAAGATAGTCTGAATACAGTACCTCTCAGACATCCTGCCCATGTCAAGGGCTGCCAAAGCATGTAGAGTGTGATTACAGCTTCCTATTTCATTGCTGAAGTGGCTCTATAAATAACAGTGTTCAATGAAAATTGCTGGCAGAAGCACTGCTTTTTAAGCATGAATATGTACAAAAAAATCTCAGTAACTAGATGCTTTTTTTTGCCTAAGCCTCCTAAAGGTTTTATAGGTGCAAAAGGAACAGATTATTGTAAAGGATTTCTGAAACAACATTTTCTACTGTGATAAACATTTCTGTTTTCCCTGGTTGTTATCAAAGATCTGCAAAGCCAAGGTCTAAAAACCAAATTCCAGTTGATACTGACACTTATTTATTTCCTGAGCTGGAAAATTAACCCCAAATGATTTTGAGATCATGAACTGAAAGAAAATCTGTACAGCCAGACTTTCATAGCGTTTGGGGCTCAAGGGGGACTCTCGACGCCAACTCTCACATTTTTATTGCACATTTGCACATTTCAGTCAGTTTTCCAAGTGTTGGACTGAGCGGCATGCCTTGTCTAAGCAGATGTTCCAGTGATAACTCTAGTCGAGAAGACATTGCCAGGCTGCTGTCCTCAGTAGTTTGTTTCAGTAGTTAATCAATGTGACGACTGAAAAAAAAAGGTCGTAAAAATTGTGGTGTATTTCCTGTTTGAATTTATCTGGCTTCAGCTTCCCGCCATCAGTTTGTGTCATGCCTTGTCCACTAAGTTCAAGAGACTTTTAGTACCAGATATTTTCTCTCTGTGAAGGTGGCCTAGTAACTGAGTCAATGCTCCATCTTTTTTTTTGAAAAAAGGGACAGATCGAATACCTTTGGTCTCTCTCATGGTAGGGCATTTCTTCAGTCCTTGAATTATTTTCATGGAGTTTTTTTCTGCACTTCCTCCCTTCTTCCAAATTCCTTTCCAAAAGGGAAGCCCCAGCACTGTACCTAGCACTTGGTGGATAACAAATTCTTACATGGAGAGAAAACAACAATCCCAATTCTTATTCACTATTTGGACTTACACCTTCAAGGATTACATTTGTCCTTTTTGACACATGGTGCAGGAGATTGTAGGCTTGCTTTGTCTGTTAAATGCTGGAGCATTTTGCAGGGTCATGGCTCCTTGCTATGTAGCTTCATTTTCTGTAAGCAGACTGCATTCCTTGCTCCTAGACCTATTATTTGCATAGGTCTGTTTGCAGAGATGCTTGCTCTGAACAGGCCCAGATGACTGCCTTAAAAACAATTTATAATCATAAAAAATTCAAATGGCAATGCTGTCCATTAAGCAAAAGGTATCTCAATAAATTTGGGGCATATAACCCTAAGCTAAAGGTGTCTGTATTCTCAGAGAGAAACTTCTCACATCAGTTCCAGCAATACCTGGGCTAAGCAGCTGTTACTGTTTACCTTTACATTTTGAAAGGAACAAAGTTATGGATTCTTTTACAAATGCTTTATGTATGTTTATCAGTCATTCAGAGATTATAGACACCTTTTCTCCTCTTCATGTGAACTGGTTTTGTTTAGCCACTTACTCTCTGCTCTAGAAATCGACACAGAGGGTCCAACTTTTTGGCTTTAATGAAACAGAGGAGAAACAAATTTTTTTTTGTAAACACATTATTCTGCCTCTACCCACAGGCTGCTTAAAGGTCTCATAAATCAGAAAAAATGTTTAACATATTGATAGCAATACATTTCATGAACACTTTCAAAAATGTTGAATGGAATAAACATAACTCTTTTCGGACTTTACTAAGCAATAAATTAGTTGAGCTACAACTCTGAGCATCAGAGAGACTTGATTTACTTTCAAATAACTGGTATTTAGCTTTAAAATACAGACTACTTGGATGTCAGAGAAAGTTAATAATTTAGACTTTTTTGTTGCTCTGTTAATTCAGAACTATTTCTGCTGTGAGGTAACTTTTTCTGAACTTTGATAAATGAAAAGAAGACTATTTTATCTAATAATTATCCATAATCTAGCAATTATCTTGTATGAAGCAAAAGAAACAAATGTCTGCAGTTTGATGTGAAATTCATACATATCTTTAAATAATATGTCTCCTGAAGTACGATCCATGATTAAATTAAAGACTTTGGGATGCATGAAATTATCTAGTCATTGTCTTCCACTTTCTTATGACTGCTAGGGTGAGATTTCCAAATTATATTGGGGTAAAGAAAATTCTGTATTCCAGTGAGATTGCTGAGAAGTTTAGATAGGTTAAGTTATCTCTTTAAAGGTAATAGTCCTTATTCCCACAAACTCTAGCATGCATTTACACTGCTTTGACAGTGAAAATAAGATTTAGAGTAAGTGCAAATGTATCTTGCTCTAGATTTATGGTAGGGAGACGAGTCATCAGTGTGAGTGAAAGGCCCAACGCTTTCCCCTTATTTGTACCTGTGTCCCACAGTGGGAATAGGGTGTCATCTCCAGAATATAAGGACAGGGACCAAGAACAGAATGGATCCAATTGTCACACAACAAGGCGACAGTTTCTTCCAACCCTCTGTTGAGCTCTATGACCTGCAAATTATATTTTTCAGGGTCTACTTTTCAATAGGGATTTTTAAAGGGATAGTATGATGATGGAGGGCTAGAGCTAGAGATGACATAAACTCATTTGAGCTTTTCGAAAGCTCAGAGCTGTCTGTGCTTGTGGGTCTGCCCTGACACAAGGCGATCATGGTGCTCACACATGCTCAGGGCAACTCACTCTCAGCCAGTGTGCTGCTCTGCACGACAGCCAGAGTCACTGCGGGATGTTTTCACTTCCATCTGAGCTGTTAGAGGCTAAAAAACTTTGAATGAGAATAAAGAAAGGGAAAGGTGGGTGCACGTCTCCCTCCCCCCTCTGTTTAACTGTCACAATGTCGCATTGCTCTGTCGGTCAATGGTAAGTTTTTGATTGTGTAAGGCTGTCATGTCACGTTGGACTTTATGTCTGAAAGCCAAAAATACTTGAGGGACTGGAAGATCATGTGGCTATTCTTCCAGCCAAGTTTCCCTCAGATCTTTAAGCCGCTGCTTCAGAAATGCATTCTTGCTGCAGATCTTCTGGAGACTTGGAGGGATTCACAGAAGGGCTCACTAATGACTCTTCTGTGCAGTGAACTTTTTGCCCAGGAACGCACTGTCTTCCGTGAGTGCCAACAAACAGCATCACTCATTGGGGGCAGTTTGCTTACAATAATCTGAACAGAGAGGCCAACCTTTTTCCCCCTTTCAGGGAAACACAGTCAGGTGTACTCTCACACACGGGTCAAACATTTTGATGAGCAGAAGCTGTTACTGTTACTACTATAATGTACTTCCTCAAAATATCAAAATAATTTACAGCTTTGATGCCTGAAACCTACTGGACAAATGTTATTTAGCAGACAAGGCACACCTTAGCCCCCAAACAAGCTTCAACACATAGTAAAGCAGGGAACAGAAAATCCCATCTGTGGTCCAGTTCTGTGGCAGTTCCTAGGCTGTGGCTTCACCCCCTCCTCTTAAATGCTTAAAGCAATCCCTGGTTGCTGGAACATTTGAATTGCTTGATCACTTTGGAGATTTTCTTGCCCTTCCTTTTTATTATGGTAGGAAAGCTCTGTTTCTGTGCTATACTTGAAATATCTTCTTCCCAGGGATACTTGAGTAAAATAATCACATTACCACCAATACAAGAGTGTCTGCTGTGGGTGAGGGAGAAGGAAACACTGTGGTCTCCAGGGAGCAGTGCCAGAAAATAGAAATGCACCAGCTGCAGCATTGCTATTGATACACCTCCTTTCCTGCTGTGGATCGGGGTTGGTCTGGTGTCCTTTGCTTCCTGCATTTTCTCTGCCTGTGCTGTCAACTTGCCAACATGAAGGGTGCAATTTCTTTGTGTATTTTTGACCTTCTGGCCCTGAGATTGCATCATTCAGCCTTCCTCTTGAAGTCACGGACTTGGGCAACTTCTTTTTGTAACCAAATACCTCTCACAAGCTAAGCATTTCAAGCCTGTTTTACTATCTGTGAAGGACTTGATCCAAAGCTGAGTAAAATCAGTGGAAGGACTCTCACTAGTCTCAGTGCATTTTGGATAAAGCCCTGAGTCAAGGCTCACATTCCATGCATTTTAGCTTGGATTTGGATTTTCATAAGCTTTAACACTCCAGAAAGCTGCCAGCTTCACAAGTCTACATCCCATAGAATGAGCTTTCAGGCTCTTGGTTTTTTAACAGTGCTTTAAAGCTGAGAGAGAAGTTAATGGATTTGTCAGGACTATAACATGAACCAGCGGCATCAACATCATGGAAACACCAGTTTTCATTGAAGATACCATGTTTCCTTCTAGTGCATGATTGCTTGCATCTAAGAAATATGAATGTACATAAAAGCAGGCTCATTTGCAACATGAGACAGGTAAAAAGCTGTGTAGAGCAGTAGGGTGCTAATGGAGTGCCCAAATCAAAAAAAGGAAGTTCTAAACATGTCTGTTTTCATTTTCACCCTTGCTTACTCAGTGTAGGCTTGGTCAATTTTTAATTCATACCAGAGCAGGTTATTAGAATAGCACTGAAATTTCTAATCCAAACTGAGGCTTATTAGCTCAATCAAGTCTGACCCTGTCCCAGCTAAAATCAAAGCAAAACTTCGATAGGAACAGAACCAAATCCCTTTGGCTGTCTGGAAAGAAGAATAAGTATTAATGAGGCCTGAAATCAGTACAGTTAACGTTCATTTCCAGGGTCACTGTCTGGCTCCTGGAATGCTTTGCTGTTTGCCATGACTGTCTCAGAAGAGTATTGTTTTTGCATTAATTGCTTTGTAAAACAGGACATAGTTTTGTTCTGGGGTCATGATTGATTTCTGAATGTAGCCATGAAGCTATTTAGTACAGGAAGGAAACATTTTTTTAAATAAATAAAAATCATTTTTTAAAAGTAAAAACTCCCAACTTTTGTGAGCATTGAATATGGAAATGGATCTATACAAAATACTTAACTACCCCCCTTAATGTCCTCTCTCTGGTTTAATTATCTTGGATGTATTATGGCCAGTGTCAACAAATCATGGAGTAGTTATTTTTACCTGCAGTGAAGTAAAAACTCCAGCCATGTAGGCAGGCTATGAAAAATATACATTCATTTTGAAAAGTATAATCATGTAGTATGCTGCTTTGTTTGACAGTTGAAATAGTTGCTGCACCAAAGTGCATTTCACAAACCAAAACTCCAGTCTGATAATACTAGGACAAAGACACCAGCTAAAAACTGCAAGTCTATCTCACTGCTACCTCCATTTGCACTTGGGTCCTGTAGGAAAAAGATGTATTTCATTCTGCTTTGCTGCATGTTTGGAATAAAGGAGAAACCAGTGTTATCGTGAACTCTGCTCTTCTGCACCTGCTGGTATTATCTTTTTTCATGGTACAGCTGGCAAGGCATACGGAGGCTCTAATTCCTTTGTGCAAAGCGACTCCTTATCATCATCTTTTCTATGAAGTAAATTTAGGCTAACAGCAGACAGGAGAAATGTGACATGAACGCTTATTGCGTATCAGTATTCTAGCTGCTGCAGCAATCTCAAGCACCTGCAGTTTATCAAGTTAGACATAAGAACGATTGACACTGTGGGAATAACAATCATCTAGACATGTCATTCAGGGGGCAATAACACATTTTTTCCTGCACTTTGTTTTAGGGAGCTTGGTGTTCAGCTTGAAAGTCTGTAGAATAATTTGTTAAGAACTTGTTACATTTATTAGTAGAGTATGGTCATAAAACTAATAAAAAACCAACCCCTGATATAGGTATTCCTTTTCCACTTGGCACCCTGAATTTTCTTTTTTTCTGAAACAGAGCTGAAACTAACCAGGCTTATTTTAATGATTTCAAAATATAGTGTCAACTAATCAACCCCTTCCTACTGTCTTGCTCATTACTAAAAAAGGAAGATATAAAGACCTTTATATGCACCAAAGAACAGCACTGCTATATACCTAGTCTGACATGTCTGAAGGATAAAGAACCCAAAGTAAAAATAACATCACCACCAATCTGTAATAATGAATAAAGACCTGTTGGAAGACATTTAAGATTTCAGGATATTCTTTCCTAACAGCCTTTCCTGCCTGGGATGTTGTCACCCTGTGCTGCCTTTGCTTGCAGCAGCTGGGGTGACCCAAGACCCTTGCAGGGCCAAGCATTTCTTCCCTGTCTCTACCTCCAGACCTCAACAGTTACTTACCCATAGAAGCTCGTCAAAGTGATCTGAGAATGTGAGATCTCACTGTCTTCCCATGACCATGTAATGATGGGTTATTAAAGGCAAAAGAGAAGTATTAAGCTCTCAAAAGTCCTCTGGCAAGGCTATAGTGCTGGAGTTTTTACTCATTGGTGTGAATCATTTCACATTCTTGCACAGACGTGCCATGAAAGGCCTTGGGCATCTCAGCAGGCTATTTAGTTTTTTTTAGCCATGGCATTTATTTTTGATCTCATTTTTAGGAGAATGCTGAAACATTAACTTTATGGCATAAGGAGAGAAGGCATAGTCTAAGGAGAGAAGAAAACCCTCTCTGGGTTTACACTTGGGTCATGACAGGAAGGAGACTCTTTTTCCTTTCAAACCTGCCTGGTTTCTCATCATCTTTTATTCAGAGCAAGCCGCACACGCTGAATGGTCTCCAGGTATATTTTGCAAGTGTCTTCTAGGGTCTTTTTCTTTTTTTCTCAAAATAAGATCTAAATCCCAAAAAGTCTGTTTCAAAGTTCCACCATTTTCCTTCTGATACAGCCTACTTCTAACACAGCCCCTGAATCTCCAGGGCCATAAACTTAGATAGTATTTAGCTTCTTAGTACTCAGCTGATTTTCACTCCTGTTTGTCTAAGATGCGGGCAGCATTTTGGTGCCAGTGAGGGTGCCTCACAGGCCCTGTGCACAGATGACGCAACTATCATTCACACTTGAATGGCATTGGCTGAGTTGTTCAATGGTTTCTTGTGTTAACACTGATGTTCACCCTCCCTCCCCCTTTACTTGCTCAGCTTACCAGCAAGAAATCTACTTCAGTGTATGCACTGGTTCAGTGATGTGACAGCATTAAGTAAATCTTCAAATGACCAAGACCCAAAGTTGGTCCCTGTAACTGTTCAGCATTACTTGGTGCTACAGGTTTCCTGTTCCCAGTGACTCCAGTCCCTGATGCTAAGTTAGTGACATTTGCTGGAAAATAGCTCACTGAAGCTGAGACATCTTTACAATACACAGATCCCTCAGCCCCAGATCCCTTGGTCAAGGAGAGGTACAGGCACTTTTAAAGCATGGTGCATTGGCCCTGCCTCAGGGGTCCACTGTAGCATGAGCTGGATGAGGGCCTGGCAGTCAGTACCTGTCTCTCTCCATGGGCTCTGTGGGGATCTAGGACGTAAAGGTGGTGGTGAGGGGGAAGCTAACCTTACAATGCATTGCAACTTGGTTACTGATATCTGATTAGATGCTTTAAAATTCTGTGTATTCATTTGAATGGGCTTTGTACTCACCTCTTTGACCAAGACAATAAGAAAGGAAAAAGGGGGAAATAACTGTTTTATCTGGATTTTTTCTTGTTTGACTGTTTGACTGTCATTATGCCTGCAGTGCTTCCTGAGCCTAATGACCAAACTGATAGAGCTTCCCTTACATTCTTCCTTCAGCAAAGGCTCCTTCTAAAAGGCTCCCCAAACCAGCTCTTTAGACTAAACACTGAGCAAGAGCAGGACATTGCTACATAGACATTCAGGTACAGAGTGTTTTCTTTAACAAATATATCCTAATTTATGGGGATCTTTTGCATAGGGTAATGCTTATATGGGGAGCTGAATCTTCAAATAGGATGATGGCTTACTGCCCGGATGATGATGGGAGTCTCTCTGTAAATGCCATCTTCAGCTCAAATGGATGAGACTCCCTAAAGTGTTGTGGGGTTTTTTTTGTTTTGGTTTGGTTTTTTGTTGTTGGTTTTTTTTTTGTTTTTTTTGGTTTTTTTTGTTTTTTTTTTTTGTTTTTTTTGTTTTTTTTTTTTTTTTTTCTGGCAGATTCTTAAAATGCAGCTACCACGGTAGCCTGCGCGTGACCCACTGCTATTGATTACCTTAAGATACACACAAACCACTTCCCATCGCCACCACGCACGAAGGAGTGCCCTGTCAGACTCTTCCCGCGCACGCAGAAACAGTTTCTGCTGACTAATTACTAATTATCCACCTGCAAGGAGGCGAACGCTGCAGCGGGCGGTACCCAGACAACCCCCCGGCCACACCCCCCCCCCCCCCCCCCCCCGCCCCGTTCCGCACTGTGTGCGCGCTTGCTGCGGGCGCGGGGGCGGCCCGGCGTCGCGGACCCTCCCGTGACACCCGGCTTTAAATATGGGCTCTCCTGTAAGAGGGGTGTTTTTGGGGGGGAACCCCCGTTTCTGGGCGGCAGTCCGGCTGCCAGCAGGGGTCAGCGTGGGCCCGCCTGTGTGCCGGCGGCCGCGCCGCGGCCTGGGCCGGGGCCTGGGCCTGGGCCTGGGCCGGGGCCGGGGCCGGGGAGCCCAGCCTGCGGCCGTTTGGAGTGAATGTCGTGTCACCGTATTTCATGTTGACATACTGACATGGTGTCAACACTTCTCTCTCTGTTATGTCTGCTCTGTCACGCTGACCTGCCATGCTCACTTCTCGGCTACTTTACTTAGCGCAGCCTGAAGGTTTTGTGCTGTCTTGGGATGCAGCTAGGCAATAGTTTTTCATCCCGCAAGAAGGTCCCACCTGGGCTGTTTGCTTTTGCTCCTGTGCTATGGTTTGTTGCCCAGAGAGTTGCATTGATGCAACCATCTGTGGGGCTGCACTTTAAAAAAATGAAAATAACACGAAGGTTTTGTTTCTTTTGTCTGCTGGTCTGCAAGTGGTTTCTTCACAACATTTCTTTTGTCTTGTAGCCTGCAAATGGTCTCCCCTTCTTAAGCTGCTTGAGTACTGTCTGTACAATAAGTTTGTCCCCTGGGCAGCCCTCCCCATCATAACCATCATCATCATCATGACCAGCCCCTGGACTTTCTCCATGCACCATCACCAGCAATGCCAGACCCCTCGCATCTTCCCTCACCACTCCCCTGGTGGAGACCTCCCATTTACTCATTCTGACTCTCCATCCCAATTTGCCCATTCCTTTCCCCACCAAGGACTTTCTAGCCTAGCCACCACCTCACTGCAGCAAGGGACGTCCATCCTGTAAGGCCTCCACTCCCATATCTCCCCTGAGCTCTTCGGCTGTCTAGTGAACGACAGCCCCCAGGAGGTAAGGCCATGTCTCCAGGCGCAGCAGCTTCTGGATTGCAGCAGCATCAGCTGAATGCAGAGGAGACTGGGGACTTCACATATGCAGAGGCTAGGTTTTGACTCTGAGTGCAGCAAGGTTTTTCCAGTGTCCTGTTAAGTTCAGAGTCCTCAGGTGAGTGAAGCTGTGGTGCTGGATCATCATCAGCCCTGTTGAGCTCTGTGAGCAGTGAGGGAGACAAACAGCCCAAGCATTAACAAAGTCAAGATCTTGTGTGTGCACCAGGGGCTGCTGCCTTAACACAGCTGTAAGGTCTGAGCTGCTGGGTCTGAGCAGCAGGATCAGGGCAGCAAAGTCTGAACAGCAGGGTCTGAACAGCAAGGTGTCAGAGATCTTGCTGAGCTAGGAAGTCCGTAAGAGCTGTGCTCCACTACGGGCTGCCTCCTGGCTGCAGGAAGCCACCAAAGGGGCAGCAGAGACAGTCTTGCCTGGAGGTTTAGGGGCTTCTGGTAAATTCCTGCAAGATGCTCTAGAGGGAGCACTTCCTCACTTTCCTGGTTACATGAGTGCCCATCCCAGATTGACAACATAAAATGAGAGGCCATAGTAAGTGGCTCCATGCTGCTCCACCTTCAGCAGATCTGGCCATGTAGTACATGGATTAGTAAAGCCTATTGCTCTCAGGCAGACACCCTCCTCTTCACTAAGGAAATGCAGCAACTTGCTGGAAACTGTGAAGTTCTGCCAGTTTGTAACTGTGGTATTTTAAACACTTCACAACCTGCTGAGAGAGAATATAAGGTATCTGGGTTTAATGGTTTGTTGTGTCTGGGAACCTCCACCCGGAAACAGTTCTCACTGGATCAATTTGAAGCAATTTCTTCTTGGGCAGGCCAATGGAGACAAAGATTCTCATAGCCCATCACCCTGCTTCCACCTGCCAAATAGCCCTCCCTGCAGCCCTGGGCCAAGACTTCATAGGGAACCTAAGTAGGGAGTCTTGCTCATCTCAGGTACGAGCCTCAGGCAGTCTTATTTGTACATTTATACATTTGGTGTATAATGACAAAGGTTTATCCACATCATGCCTCTTGCCACTGATGGGTGACAAGAAAAGACAACCCCAAAACATGGAAGAGTCAGTAGTGGCAATCTGCTGTGGCCCTGCAGTCCTACTCTGCACACCATGATCTGTTGTCTTTCCACTTGGTCATGCAAGGGAGGGCTGCTCTGCACAGTGTTATTCTGTGCAATCCCTAAAACCACTTTTTGGGATGATGGGGGTCATATATGTAAGATAGGCAGGGTTTTTGTGGAAAACAGCCATACTGGAATGTACTGTGAAATCCTGGATGTCAAAGTGATTTGTTTCACCCTGTATGCCCAAACCAGTCTTATCTCCTTCCTACAGCTAGAAATACTTTATAAGAGAAAACACAACAATTAAGAAATACTGAGAACTCTTGTTTGCACATCACAGCATTAGACACTGCAGTACCCTTTCTTTACTCAAAATAAATGTAAGTGTGTTTTGGCGGTGGTAGTGTGGCAGCATGTGTGTGTGTGCGCAGTGTCTTGTTTTTAGATTGTGGCTCTAGGGATAGGTTTTCAGCTGAGTTTTCATCTACAAGTCCTGGGAATGGTTCTCCCCTGTCTCCAGTATGGCAAGGGCAGGAATATGTGTGGCAATGGCCTTGCAAGGACAAACCTGCAATGGGATGATTCCTGAGATGTAATGCTGAAGCCCTGCTCTGTTTCTCTGGGCCTGTGGCAAATAACGACTCTCCTCTCTGCTGTTGAGACCATTCTAAGGTGTCTTTGCCACAGGAGGCCAGTACAACATCACCTGACTTGTGGGGAAACTGTCAGGCGATGCATATTTGGAGGGAGATGCATAGATAGAAATGTGCCCCGGTGGCACATCTGCCTTGGCTACTCTGTCAGCATGAGGCTGCAGGAGGTTCCTCATGGCAGCTTGTACCCATGGCCTCTGTAGTGCTCCTGGCACAGGGGCACACTAAGAGAGGAGTTGGAGCAGGAGACAAGTTTATGTAGTCTCAAATGCTATAGAGAGACTTCCCAGGCAGGCAAGATTTAGCTTGAAATTTCCTTGGGAGAGAGACTCCCCAGCAGATGCAAGCTCTGGGGGCTGAGCGTGAGTGTTGCTTCAAGAGCCATGTTCTCCTTCTCCTGGGTGAAGCAGGCATGCATGCACACTCTGCTCAGCAGTACCGCACCCTCCCTCATCAGCTAGGTATTTTTTTAGAATTTGGGTTTCTGCCTGATAATGGGAAGGTGACTTAGTGCAGATGTAATTTTTTTTCCAGTCTTGGTGGGAGAAAGGTTTTGATGGATAATAAGATGTGTAAGACAGAAACCATGCTATTTCTGGGCATTACCTGAAGCAGATGTGATATTTTGTAGCCTCATGGCACCCAAGATTAAATTCTGCTTCATTTTTGATTGCAAAAATGCTATGCTGTGCTTATTGATATCCAGGAATATAATGTTTTAAATGATGATGTATTACCAGCTACATAATTTGCCTCCAGCATTTTGTTTTGCAACCAAAAAGCAGGCTACACAAAGCTTCTTAAATAAAATAACGTACCCCATTGATCTTATTAGCACCTGAAAAGTTGAAGAAAAAATTGATTCTGCACTAGTACTTTAAAAGTGGATGCTCAACTGCTTGGACTGGGATGAAAGGGATAACAAACATGAAATACTATACTAGCCCTTTTGTAGTCAAACTCCAGAGATGGGTGGTTGCTGGATCAATTTCTAGCTGTTGCTAAAGAAACCTTACTGGTGCATGTCTCCAGAGAGATGAACCCAGAATGAACTTTCCTTGGCTAAAATCTCCCCTCACCTTCACGTGATAACATCTCACCTATGTTTCACTGATGATGGAGGCATTACAAGGTAAAAAAAAAAGGAAGAAGAAATAAAAGTGAAGAAAAGTTCTGTAACTACAGAGAAATCTGATCATTTGAGAATTTCTTGAATGGTAAATGCACCTATGTCTTATAAGCTTAGATACCATGGTGATAGTTGCCTTAGCAATGTTTTAGCTACATAGGTAATCACAATCTCTTGTGGCAAAATGATGCTGTATTATTTTATTTTTTTGCAAAGCTTTTGTGAATGTGCAATAATGTGGTTTATAGTTTTGTATCTAGGCATCAGATTTTCTCTCAACTTTCTTGTCTTTGGCATTCTTTTGTTTTTTCACTGATGTTAATTCTGAAAATAAATGTCTTTCATGCTAAGGGCTTGTACATATGAAAGCCTGACTAATTTAGTCCTTACTCACCTCAAGATAAAAGATTCCCACTTTTGGGGTGAGAAAGGATCAATTTTAGAGGTTGTGTTCAGGTTCTTATCTTTTAAAAAGTAGTACAGCCTGAGTTGCTGTAGGTGTACTGCTCATGTTTCCACAGCCTGACATTCACAGCAGGCACTCAGACAAACCAAATGTTATGAAAAATGGAATAAGTGGGCAGATATCTCAATAACAATTTATGGAGTGTCTTAATAAAACCAGTATGTAAACATATAAAGTGAGATTGAAGACAAGAGCAATTATCTTTTCCATTTGGAGTTGGAAGTATCTGCATTTCAAAGTTTTTTATTAGGAAGGAAGGCAGTTTGGGATTCTAGATCAAGCAAAACTGGCTGCCTGGCAGGGCAGCAGCCTGCCAGAGGTGACAAGAAGATGTTGGTGGGGCAGTGGTGGCCCCCACATGGTGTGCATTGGCCTTCCCAACACCTCTAGCCTCAGATCCCACAGTGAGGGAATGGCAAGCATAGCCTTTCAGGACTTTTACTCAGGATTTTGTCTTGGATGACCCAAATTCAGTGCTTTCCAGGCAATGGAGAAGCCCTAGACCGGCTCAGTGACAGTGCATTTGTCACATCAGTCATGCTTGTGCTCCTTGTACCAGGTGATGAAAGGGCTTGTCCCTTTATGGAAATATCTAGGGGAGAGGTGTTGTCCATTGAAAGTTGAAGCGTCTTCAGTGTTTTTTGATGTATGCCAGCCTGTATAAAAACTGGAGCCCTGTGAAGCCAGTAGCTGCCACTTTCTTTCTTTCAGTAATTCACCGCACTCTCCCTACCTTCCCTTTCTTTTTTCTCCCTTTCAAGAAAACCAAGAAAGAACAAGTAAGCAAAGGCTTATTTATGTTGATGTTTTCCTAGCTGTTTTCCTTGCTGGCTAGCAAGCCTGCCTTTGCTTGGAACCAAGATCTGCATTTGTGGTGACTTGTATGTTCAGTCTTTTTTTTCAGGAGCCTTCATTCCTGCAAGGCCATGAGAGTTCAAAGCTGCACAAAATCATCATTAGTTTTTTGTTATTTCTGTTTCTAGTGATTTCTCCTGCTGGGACCTATTCCCTATTACTGTGCTATTTTTGCCCCACAGCCCTGCAGGTCTACCTGCTTGTCCTGTGCTGAGATCTCTGCAGGGAGAACCAGGTATATGCTCCAACAGGGCTGCTTTCCCCAGCCGCGGGGATGGCAGAGGCTGGTGGGCCTGTTTCCTGAGCTCTTGCTGTCCTCTGCGGTGGCTTTGGCACTTTACACTGAAATATTCCTGTGATTAGACTCCACAGCGTGTGTTTAAGACAGGCTGATCTTTAACTCAGTCTTTGTGTCTGATTTGTGCACTTTGTGGGATTCTGAAGTGTTTTTTATAACTTTTCACGCTGAATTTTAATGATGAGAGCATAAAAGCTTTTTGACTATTATGCACTAAGTTTTATTATAATCACCGTTAATAATCATATAATAGAACATAATTTTCATCCAGGTTTGATTCACGTTTCATAAATGCCTCTGGCAACTGCTGAAACAGCACGTTGTCTTCATAAAAGTGGAGTACCTGCTCTGCTTAATGAGGGGCCATAAGCTGCACCAGAGCTTCAGTGTGACAGGGCTTTACAAAGGAGCCTGAGATCTGGGAGGGGAGCGATGGCTTCAAGAGGACTGCTGCCACCAGAGAAAGCTGTGTTGTGGTGGTGAAGCAGTTCTGTTATAAGCCAGGAGGGTGTTGTGCACCATTGGCTCCTGTGCCCCTGATGTGGAGATGACTTCAGCTTATTCTGTGGGGTAGGCCAGTGCAAGCTGCTGGGAAATTTGTGGGAGAAAATTGTGGTAGACATGGCAGAAGTAGAAGAGCCATCTCTTTATGCATTTCAGTGCTTCTTATAATGGCTAATTTTGAAGTTGCAAAGATGTTTAAAATGTTGGAATTATTCCTGGTGGAAATAAACCAACAAAAGAAACATCCAAAGGTGCACAAAAGAATCTTCCGCTTGGCATTTTTAACATGCTTGTACTGAAGTAAACATTGAGTCAATTCAATTTAGCCCTAATATATTTGTTTTCACTTTCTTTAGGAGAACACCCCCCAGGGACAGATGTACTTGGATAACAAAGATGACAGTACAATTTCTAGACAACAAGAAATGGAGCTGAATCATACATCTTTACATCAAACCAGTTTATCTGCAAAGGTGGCAGCCAAACCGGTGACCAGAAGTTGCAATGAGCTGCAGCTATTAAAAGAGTATCATGGCATGGTAGCGAGTCTTGGAGAACCACAGACCCTGTGTGAAAAACCAGAAATCAGAGAGGATGGCTGCATTGCTCTGGGCAATTTCACTCCTGTTCCCATGCAGGGAAGGTAAGAATAAGGACAAAGAGAAAATTTTTTCTCCTAATCCAAATTAATTTTTATTTCCTTGCAGAGCAGATATGTATGTTCATTAAGTGGATGTTTCTCCCACCCACATAGAGAACAGGAAGCTTAATGGGACATTAGAGCAGTCTTAATTGCCATGGGAGGGCCATGGATCACCATATTTCTGAAATAATCTCAACTTTAATAGCAGCCATGGGCCAGTTTTGCTGTGTTTTCAACATCAGACACACTGCTTTTCTTCCCTTCTTGGTGTCACAAAACACACAGAGATAAAGCAGTTTTCATGTCCCACCCCTCATCTCTTTTGGAAAAATGCATTGAAAGGCTGTAAACTGAATCACTAGGGCTAAGACTGTGAACACTAAAATGGCACAAATAATGCAACTGTGACAGTTGACACACCACATATCAAGTGTACAAGGAGTGTGTGCTCCTTGTGCATCCCCTCCTGCACCAGGAAAAGTGCAGGTTTGGGGACGGTGGTGCTAGTCTTTCCTGTTGCAACAGATACAGCATCAGCAGTTCTATTTGTAAGTGTTTAGAAATATTTTATAGACCCCAAAATATTGCAGGGGGCTTTTTAAACTTTCTTGTTCACACATTCACTTTGTTAATCCCCTTTGGTAAGCAGGATGGACCAAGCTTTGCACCAGCAGCAACCACAGTGTGTGGAAGGCAGCCAGGGTGAACTGTTAAAATCTTTGGGTAGTTGAGAATTTGTAGAGGTATCTTGACAGAGCCTAAAGTGAGAGCAGTGCTGTACCTAATCCGAGTTCCTGCAGAGCCCAGGCCTTGAAACACTGTCTGGGGGTGTCTGCATCGAGCAAGACGGTTTACACTTCAGTGGTGAAGTAGAGTGCCAGCACAATTTCCAGAACCTGATGCTGGAGGCCATTGTTGCACAAATCAGGAAAAAAACAGGGTAGATTTGAAAGCACTTTAATGTTTAAATCAGATTTTTAAAAAATAATAAAAATATAATTTATTTAATTATGTAATTAAAGTGGATCAGAAGTGTAATGCAGATCAGAATCCTGGGTCTTGCCTGTAGTCACCTAGACTTGCCATCCAAAGAACAAAATTTTCTTTTTATTTCTCTCTCTTCTTCCCTCTCTCCTCTCCATGTGGTTCTCCACAGCTGTTCATGTCAGGTGGGATGTGCATTCCTGGGGGCTCCCCACAGTTCTGAGCATGCTGGTCACATCCCTGCATTGATGAACAGGGCTGAGGTCTGTCCCGTGCCCCTGCATCTCAGTTAGAAGAGAATCTTCTTACACTGGGAGTAAAGGAGGTTTGGGGCATTTTGTCCTTGATCTGGACAAGGGAGAGCCAGGCTAGCTGGATAAGCTTTGCTGTGCCGCTTACTTACCTACAGTGTAAGTGTGTCATATAAGTCTACAGCAAACCAAGTCAAGATTTTATGTGCATCTGAAAATATTTCTGTCAGAGTGAGAATTGGAAAGCATTATAGCTATGCTTTCCAAATATTAAAAAAATAATCAAATTGGCAGCTTAACCACAAAAGCCATATAAATCCTTTAGAAATGATTTTTGGAGTATTTGAGGATTTGTTGTGATTTGCTACAGAATTGAATCTTGTAAAAGTTCTTCAGCATGTGGCGGGTGTGAGTTAATGTCCTTTTGTAAGGGCACAGTAAATACAATGTATATGTGAGGATGGGAGGAAGACAGGGGAAGGGAAGGACTGAGTGCATCTGGAGACAAAGTTTTTCTTTTGCAAATTCACATATATGTGTTGCTACAGGTGTATTTACCAGTGCTATTTACTGTCGTGTTAACCATCCCGGTACAGGAGCAAAAAACACGATTGTGTTCTTACAGACCAGTCCTCACCCTTCTGGCTAAACTTCTTCCTGTTATTTTCCAGTGGGTGATATGAATCTGTGTACTGGCAATACACAACTTACTGTGAACCTATGAACCACAGTTTGGAAATCACGGTCACAGGTGCCAGAGATGAAAAATACTAAATCACAGGGGACCCCACCTTCCTGCAAGTTCAGGCAGTAGCTCCAGGTCTTTTGATAATACTGTTTTCCTT
Organism: Strix uralensis; assembly: GCF_047716275.1. Classification (NCBI taxonomy): domain Eukaryota; kingdom Metazoa; phylum Chordata; class Aves; order Strigiformes; family Strigidae; genus Strix; species Strix uralensis. The sequence goes on from NC_133973.1 coordinate 63,071,402, forward strand.
CTGAGTAAACTGTAGTCATTGTGCGTGATTTAGGAATAGATGTACAATTAAAGAGCCATGCCCATGCTCCCTTACAGAAAAATATGTATCTAATCTTCTATAGCAATATATTAGGGCTCATGAAAGGATCTCCTGAAATTTATCCTTGTTGGTCTTAATCTCTTTTTCTCCTCCAATATTGATTTTTTTTTTTTTTTTCATGGAGACCAATCTTATCTGGCTTAGCATGCATTTTAGCCATCGTACATTAGGTGCAGTTAAAATACTGATGTGATCTATGTGACCGCTCTGTATGAGTAATTAGCCTTAAATCATTGGGACTACTCAACAAAATGCAGAAAAAAACATGAATAAACCTTTGCAGACTCCTGAGTTGTTTGATTAGTTTCATTAGAATGAGGATTAGCTTTTAATGTAAATTGTTCTTTTGCTTGCAAAGAAAACTACTAATCATTAAAAAAAGAGGAGATCAAATCCTTTTTTTTTTTTTTTTTTTTTTTTCATAAAGAAGTTCACCAAATTGACAAGTCTGTATGGTTTGTTTTAATGCATCTACTTAACTTAAATTGCTGAATTATCTTTCAGGGATAAGATTCCCAGGTTCTCTAAATTGTTCAAATGTACACTGAGACAAGACTGTCTATTTAACAGAACAGGGGTTTATCTTGGTTGCTAAAATTACCTTTGAGAAAGTGATCTTGAGTTAAGCTGGGTCCTTTTCCCAGGGACATAGATGTCCACCATATTCTGGACTGCACATTTGTGTTTAACTGCAGCACAATCCTGCAGGTATTTTGTGGTCAGTGTGTGTATTGTCTGGCCTGCCTGTCAAAATGCCTTCTCATTTACTTTGTGTATTGAAGAACAGCACCTCCTGACTCCAGCTTTTACGGCATTGCCTTAGGCTCCCTGGGCTCTGTGTGAGGAGGTCTGGACCATCCACAGTGGTCAGTCCAATGACTTTGTCTTTCCAGAGCATCCTTCCCCCTGAAATAAGCCTTCTTGTGAGCAGCATGCTTCCTTCAGTCCTGCTGGCTGCGGGAAATGCAGGCATACCTCTCTGAAGTGGACTGTGTATGAGCTCCAGTGCAGCTCAGTGGCAGTGCACCTGGCCTAGGTGTACATTTACACTGAACTATGCTGTAGTTTAGTCTATCGGAAGTACTGCAAAATGGCAGTGAAATCTGGATTTTGATTTTGTACTTCTCTCATTCTCCTCAGCCTTTAAACAATGGATTGACCAGGCTCTTCTTCATTATGATTACATGAAAGTGGCTTTTGCAGTTGATAGACATTGGTCCAAGCCACCTTCCTGAGCCCCTTACCTTGCAGGAAGATTTCACGCTGCTCTGTGGCAGCATGGGCAATGATCTTCAGGTCAGCCCTGACAACTTCAAAAGCACAAGCTACTTCCTTTCATCATGTCTCTGCAGGTATGGGATGTGGTCACAAAAAAGGCCCCTTGGTTGCCTTGCTCTCACCATCGTCAGTGCTACTTCCATGGGAAGAACCTAACAACATGGCTTTATATCAACCAAATCTGACACCATCCATTGTGGTCCACAGGAAGGGGGTAAAGTCAGCTGTTTTTTGGCTTAGTGAGCCTTGAAGGCCATCTATAGCAGTGCAATGAATAGTAAATTCTTAATCCCATGTGACCAACTACTTTGTGTTGCTGCTATGTTACTGAAAAAAGAAGGGCATTCATTGGAACATAAAAGTGGTAGAAGATGGTGGAAGAGGGGAGTAGCAGAGTAACTAGACCCTGTGGCATTCATTTCGCTTTGCCTTTTGATCCCTTTCTTTCTTTGATGTAATTGCCAGTTATACCTCCTTTAGGTGGTCGGTTAATAACATCATCTTCTTAGGAAAAAAAAAGAGGTTGGCAGATATGCATTCATTATGTTGGGGACTTTTCATGAGAAATTAGACTGTGAAAGCAAGGTGATGAAACCAAGCTCTAGTGTTACTCCACTGAAATTATATTTGGATGAATTTGGACCTGGAATTTGCAATTTTTTTCTTTAATCTTTGTGCCTCATTAATAAAATTAATCTCTGGGATAACAAAAAATAATCTCTTTTTTTGAATCTGCTTGAATTTGTGTTTCATCGACCAAAACTGTTTCTCTCAGCATTTCTCCTGTCTCAGTTTCACTTGCGTAATGCTCACTTATGTAAGAAAAAGTAAAAACAATCAACCAAATCCAACTCTTTTGCCCTGAATCTGTAGTCCCAGGATCTGTAGGGAGATTGGTTTGCAATGAGAAGGTCAGTGAGTTAAAAATGTCTATTGAATTCTTGGTTTGCAGCAATACAACGGAAAGATTGCAATTGTATTTCCTGTTAGTGGGAGAAGCTGGGAGAGGATAAGCTATTGTATAGTGAAAAGTCAGTATGAAAGTGAAGTTATGCCTTTAGTAGTGAGGGATTATATATCTCAATTTTTATTTTTAATTATGTTGATGTATTGCTACTTTTAAAGGACATTTATGAGACTTAGAATTAGATGTCAAGAAGACATGGTTACTGTCTAAATAAGTAAAATTTATGTGACAATTTAAAAGCTTCTTCAGACAGGGGAAAAAGGCTGAGGAAAAAAAGCCCTCAAAAGCATTCAAAACACATTTTTTGTGTGTCCTAAGACTAATTTTGATCGTTGGCTATTAGAATAAAATGAGATCATCTTCTGTTCAACAGCCAAGCAGGGAAAGCGGTCATTTTCACACATAATTGCATATTTGTGTACGAACCATTCTGATTTTTCATGTCAATCACGCAAATATTATAGAAGAGTCCAGCATAGATAGATGACTTCACAGCAAACTGCCACATTCATCATTCTTGTGTGGCTTCTGGTGATCTTGCTTGCTGCCTGAATGGTCACGCTTCTGGTTTTCTTTCCATTTCTTACCTGTAGTGAATGTTTCTGAGTTTTGATTCCCCGTGAGGATCTTTAAATACTATGACACTGCAGTGAACAAATAATACTAAAGAAGTTTTGAAGTCATGACTTTACTAATTGGTTTAATTTTGTTCATTTGGTTTTGAATACTCTCTCGAGCATTTGTTGCTAACATGGAGGCATGTGGCCGCAACACAGCTTGTCATGAACAAACTGTGTAGGGGCATGAGACTGCTGAGCATCCCTTAGCTCAGATTACGGCTTCCTCCTGTTGCCCCTACTACATACCAAAATACCCTTCAAAACCCGAAAAACTCAAAAGCAATAAACAGCTCTAGCAAATCTTTAGCTTGAATGGTATAAAGTATAACAGGAAGACAACATTATGCACAATAGGCAAATAAATAAGTTATTGGAAAGTTCTGCTGCCCCCTTCTAACTCGCTATTCCCCATTTCCTGGAAGAAAGCATCTTGGAGTGGTAATGGAAGGAATACAGAAATATGGTTGTATGGTGTAACTCAAGGGGAGTGTTTGGCTTCATGTGAGTAAAAGAGGTGTGTTCATCAAAAGACTGATTTTAACTTAGCCTGGAGGGGGATCACAGGTCAGCAGGAGAGCACCTGAAGAGTAGTACAAAGGAATTCCATCCAGTAAGTCAGCTTCATCGGGGGCCCAACTTAAATGCCTCTATGCAAACACATGTAACATGGGGAATAAACAAGAGAAGCTAGAGATGTGCGCATGCCTGCAGGTCTATGATTTTAATGGCATCAAGGAGACATGGTGGGATGACCTCCATGACTGGAGAGTTGGCATGGAAGGATACAGACTCTTTGGGAAGGACAGGCAGGGGAGACGAGGAGGGGGTGTCACCTTCTATGTCAATGATCAACTGTAGTGCATGGAGCTCCATCTGGGGATGGATGAGGAGCTGACTGAGAACTTATGGGTCAGGGTTAAAGTGAGGGCAGGGACACGTGACATTATAGTGGGGGTCTGCTACAGGCCACCCAACCAGGAAGACCAAGCGGATGAAACCCTCTATAGACAGATAGAAGCAGCCTCACATTCAAAGGCCATGGTCCTCCTGGGGGACTTCAATCACCCTGATACCTGTTGGAGGGACATCACAGCAGCGCATAAGCAATCCAGGAGGTTCTTGGAAAGCATTGATGATAACTTCCTTCCCTAAGTGATAGAGGAGCCAACAAGGAGAGGTTCTGTGATGGACCTTGTTCTCACCAACAAGGAGGTGCTGGTGGGGAGTGTGAAGCTCAAGGTCAGCCTTGGCTGCAGTGATGGAGTTCAAGATCCTTGGGACAACAAGGAGGGAGCACAGCAAGCTTGCTACCCTGGATTTCAGGAGAGCATATTTGGCAGAGTAGTGTGGGATAAAGTTGTGAAGAGAAGAGGGGCCCAAGGAAGCTCATTAATATCCAAGGATCACCTCCTCCAAGCTCAGGAGTAATGTATCCCAACAAAAAGAAAGTCGGGTAAGAATGCCAGGAGGCCTGCATGGATGAACAAGGAACTTCTGGATAAGCTCAGACATAAAAAGAAAGCCTACAGAGGGTGGAAGCAAGGACAGATAGCATGGGAGGAATACAGAAAAATTGTCCAAGTAGCCAGGGATCAGGTTAGGAAGGCCAAAGCCCTGATAGAAATAGATCTGGCCAGGAACATCAAGGACAACAAGAAAAGCTTCTGTAGGTACATTGGTGAAAAAAGGAAGACTAGGGAAAATGTGGGCCCTCTCTGGAAGGAAATGGGAGACTTAATTACCTGGGGTATGGAGAAGGCTGAGGTACTCAATGACTTTTTTACCTCAGTCTTTATCGGCAAGTACTCCAACCACATCACCCAGGACACAGAAGACTGGGAGAATGAAGAACTGCCCACTGTAGGAGAAGATCATGTTCAAGCCATCTAAGGAACCTGAAGGTGCACAACTCCATAGGACCTGATGAGATACATCTGTGGGTCCTAAGGGAACTGGCAGATGAAGTGGTTATGCCACTATCCATCATATTTGAGAAGTTGTGGCAGTCCAGTGAAGTTCCCACTGTCTGGAAAAGGGGAAACATAAGCCCCATTTTTTAAAAGGGAAAAAAAGAAGACAGGGAATTAGAGGCTAGTCAGTCTCACCTCTCTGCCCAGCAAGATCATGGAGCAGATTTTCCTGGAAAATATGCTAAGACACATGGAAAAAAAGGAGGTGATTAGTGACAGCCAGCATGGTTTCACTAAGGGCAAATCATGCCTGACAAATTTGGTGACCTTCTATTGTGAGTCAAAACATCTTGCTAATATTTTTTTTTTCCTCTTTGTCTTGCTTTTTGTCTTGCTAAATATTTTTTTTGAGAATGAAGTAGGTCAATGTAGCTTCTGGAATGTGCAGCTGAAGGTTGGTGCTTTTGTGAAGAAGGGGTTTGAAGATAAGACATTAATAAATAAGACAGTTGGGGTCTCTTCTTGAAGATAACAGGAACAAGGTTGGGATAAATTAAAACAAACCAGCTCAAGATACAACACAGCTGCACAACACCTCCTAAACAGACCTTTGTGAGCATGTGTGAGCACTGAGGTCAATCAGCAGACATGGTGAGGAAGACTACCAATGACCACCAGGGACCCCTCGAGACCACCACCCAGCAAGAATAGCACATGCATAATTAGGATGCAGATATTGTAATTTGTTCCAGGAAATCTAATGCATAAGTAACTCATTTCTCAGAAGAATTATGAATATGTATAATCTCACTATATATTAGCTGCCACTTACAGATATGGGGGCGCGCTCACCTTTGCAAAACTTTGTGTGTGTGCCCAGCACTGCAATAAAGAATGCCTGCTTTCTAAGACTCCAAAATGAGTCTTAGAGAGTTCCTCTGATGGCTTTTCCGGTAACGCTATGATGAAGTTAGAGTATTGGTGCATAAGGGAAGAGCAACAAATGTCATCTACAGGGACTTGTGCAAAGCATTTGACACTGTCCTGCATGACATCCTCATCTCTAAATTGGAGAGATTTAACAGGTGGACCACTGGGTGGGTAAGGAATTGGCTGGATGGTTGCACTCAAAGAGTTGTCGTCATTGCCTCAGTGTCCAAGTGGAGAGCAGTGACGTTCCTCAGGGGTCAGTACTGGGACCAGTGTTGTTTAACATCTTTGTTGGTGACATGGACAGTGGGATTGAGTGCACCCTCAGCAAGTTTTCCAATGACACCAAGCTGTGTGGTGCCGTTGACACACTAGAGGGAAGGGATGTGTCATCCAGAGGGACCTTGACAGGCTTGAGGGGTGGGCCTGTGCAAACCTCATAAAGCTCAACAAGGCCACGTGCAAGGTCCTGCACATGGGTTGAGGCAATCCCATGCACAAATACAAGCTGGGTGATGAGTGGATTGTGAGCAGCCCTGCAGAGAAGGACTTGGGAATAGTAGTGGATGGAAAATTTACTATGAACCAGCAACGTGTGCTCTCAGCCCAGAAAGCCAATGGTATCCTGGGATGCATTTAAGAGAAGTGTGGCCAGCAGGTCAAGGGAGGGGATTCTCCCCCTCTACTCTGCTCTGGTAGCTCCCACCTGTAGCACTGTATTCAGCTCTGGGGCCCCCAGTGTAAGAATGACATGGGCCTGCCTGAGTGAGTCCAGAGGAAGATGATCAGGGGGCTGGAGCACCTTCCTTATGAGGACAGGCTGGGAGAATTGGGGTTGTTCAGCCTGGAGAAGAGAAAGCTCTGGGGAGACCTTATAATGGCCTTCCAGTACTTAAAGGGAGCCGACAGGAAAGATGGGGAGGGACTTGTTATCAGGGAGTGCAGTGATAGGATGAGGGGTAGCAGCTTTAAACTGAAAGATGGTAGACTTATATTAGATATACGGAAGAAATTCTTTACTGTGAAGGTGGTGAGACACCGGAACAGGTTGCCCAGAGAGGTTGCGGCTGCCCGCTGCCTGGAAGCGTTCCAGGCCAGGTTGGACAGGGCTTTGAGCAACCTGGTCTAGTGGAAGGTGTCGCTGCCCATGGCAGGGGGGTCGGAACTACATGATCTTTAAGGTTCCTTCCAACTCAAACCATTATATGATGATTCTATGATTAGTTTTTGCTGTTAATGAAACATCCAGAAACAGACCTCACTCCTGATAAATTTCCCTGTCTTCAGAGTTATTTAATTTCTCTGTTGTGTACTGTTCATCATCTCAGTGGTCAGTTCTTATAATTATTCACAATATCTCATATTGGTCATATATTACAGTTTCTATTCTGTCATCAGCAGACTAAAACTATAGCACTCCCATGTAGCCACTCAAATGTTTTTTGATTCTGACAGGACATTTTGGTAAACAAAAATCCACCACTATTAATTTTTGACTTTAAGTGCTCCACTGAAAGAATTAGGGGGTACTAATTAAGTGCTTCATACTTTTGCAACTGTCAGGCTAAAAACTGAACTCAACACTCAGTGAAAAATTTGCAGTGTACCAACCTCCAAAGATCAAATGTTTCGGTTAAGTCCCTGTGACATTGCACAAAACTGTTGAATTTTGCAAGCAGCTGCTCTCTTCCTAATGGTTAATAATATGGTTATGTGGGGTTTGTCTTCGTTAGACCTCTTAGGCCAATTGTGGAAAGATGCCAGTAACATACAAGCTTCAATCCTCTTTGGGGTTGGACAGCTGTTTCCTCATGTAAACCTCTGTTTAAATGGGGGTTGTCTTTTAATGTCAGCAATGACTTTTTTTACATTATAAGGTTGGAGTGTTGAGCTAACCAGATCCAGACTTTGAAAAGACATGTGTTGCACAGGGACAGTCACAGCTGAGCAGGAGGGCATGCATGGGGCTTAAATAACTGATATGAGGAGTAGCTACCCATGTAATAGATATATATGTACAATGTGCGCTCTGCTCTGAGGGATAGTAAACACACCTTGTAACTGTTGGGTAAATGTATGGGCCACCAAAGCACTTTTTTTTTTAGCTCTTTCAATTTATCACCCCTAATAAATAATGAAACATCAACAGAAACAGCAACTGTAACTCAGGTATTCTATTTTCTAAGTAAATTTCTTGATAGTTTGCATAGTTTTGTTTTGTTTATCTCCTCCTCTTGCTTCTTCTTCCAGGGACTATTATTTTGTTGAAAATATAAGGGCCTGAAGGAAGAGGAAGCATTTGCAGGCTACTGTCTTTCCTAGTAGTCAGAGTAGTCAGGTCAGGTCTTGGTAGCTTAGTTCATACTGAGTATTTGCCCCAAAATATTGCCTCAGCCTCTGCCCAAGCTACTGGAGAGCTGCTGCGAACATGGAGGGAGGAGAGAGGACTGTGAGACACAGGTGGAAAGAGAAACATCTGGAAGGAGAGATATCGATAAAATGCAGAGACAGTAGGAATAGTGAGAAGGATTAATGAAACCCCTTCCATGACGCTACAGAGGGACACTGGGTGAAGCTTAAATACAGTGACATACAGGTGAGAGCAGCGTGTGGTGAGCTATGAAGTGGATTAGATAAAAGCAAGTTAAAACTGTGGTTGTAAACAAAACTCTGATGCAATCAGTCCTCAATTGTGATAAAAAATCCTAACTCCACCCAAAGCTGCAGTTAACAAAAGAGTATGAAACCAAGAGTATGAAAGAGTCCCAAACCTTGAAGTGAGGCAGCAGAGTTAACAGAATTCCTTGCTTATGCTGAACACCTTGCACTAGTTAGTACTTACAGCTTGATCTTCCAAACAAAAATAAGACATGTTAACAAAATAAAAACATGGAAGGCCATGATCCCTCAAAAAGTAAAACTATCCCACCCTGCAAGGGGTACAGAAAGAAATCTTTCCTTTTTTTTTTTTTTTTTTTTTTTCCTTCATATCTTACTGTTAGGAGCAGATGTTTTAGAGCTTATTTCTGCTTGCTGATAGAGATGTGTTTCAGTCTGTCCAGCATTGTAAATGTCTCTTCCATTAGAATTAATTAGCATCAGAGTGGATTGTGTTAGAAGCACTGGAAATCATTCCTCAGCCACAGCAAAAATTTCCAAGATACTGGTGGTCATACATTTAAGAACTGAAGTTCATGTTAAATTGAATGTAGTTGATGGAAAAATAGATTAATGTAGATGGAAGAAATTAGCCAGTGAATGAAAAAAAATAGGGTCACAGTTTGTAGTCTGGCAAATCAAATGGCTTTTTTAAAAACCATAAGGAGCTCAAGTGATTTACTCTCTGAAATAGAGGAAAAGCTGATAAATGAGTCACCAAAATGCTTACAGACAGTGACCAAGCAAGCAATTCTCTGCTTGATAGGTACTAATGGGACTGCAGGGGCAACCTGCAATAACTGTGCTAATGGACCAGCAGAAGTCAGAGACCACTCAGAGCTCTGTCCACAGCATGTTGGAGCAAAGTCAAGGACAGCACAGTGAGCTGGAGCCAGGTCTGTCAGAACTGGTTAGGTTCAGAAGTAATGCACTTGGGTTTGGTTTTTTTTTTTTTTTTTTTTTTTTTTTTTTTTTTTGTTTTGTTTTGTTTTTTGTTTTTTTTTCCTTTTGCATATTTTTATATAATTTCTTTTGGGCAGGGTGAAATAGAAAACAGATTGGCAGTTACAGCAACTCACAGTTTTCAGAAGTGCAGCAGAAGATACTGACTCAGTACTGTGTGAATTAGCATCATTCAGAAGCAGCAGTGAAAGGCTGAAGGTTTTGCTCACACTTTCTGAGCTACTCTCTTTTCCATGCTAGTCAGTAAGGACAGTAAACAAAGTCCATCTGCCATTCACTCCCTGGTATCCTTGAGCAGAGCTTCTGTAAGGACTCCCTTGCCTGAAGTGAAGCTCTGGTAATGGTGGAGTATGAAAGCATTTCTCTCAGACAGACATGCTGGCAGTTATATTGAACTGCTGTGTCTGGTAGGGCATTGCACTTGCTGTTTGAGGAGAAAACATTATGCTATTGATGAATTTATTGTTAGAAGTCTGAATAATACACTGCTTACTTGAACAGGGTAGGTAAATATCGTGCAGTGACTTTTCCACCCATTCTTGTGGTCTTATGTAATTTATTTCCTCTGCTGCTGAGAAAATAAAAAAGTAAAAGCAGCTTCAAATATTCTTCTGTCTGTAATCTTTCTAGGAGTGATAGGAGCAACTCTACCTCCTCAGCCCCGTCAATGACATGTGAGCTGCCATCCTCTTTAGGAGTCTATTGACAGCTGGTTCACCATGTAAACCTCTTACAGTGAAAAGCATGAACCTGAATTTAGTGAATCTGTCTGATAAAAGGAAGAGTAAACCCAGAATGGAGGGTAGCAAGGAATGTACTTCTGTTTTCTCTGATGTGTCTTTAATTGTGTAAGCTAAACCAGCAGGGCTATGCCATAATATATATATACACAATTTTGTTATATCCATTGGCAACACATGGCTTCTTTGCCAAGCTTCTCTGTGTGCTGTACATTATGCCTCCCAGTGCTTTCCAGTGTGGGCCAACAAGAGCAAATGCTGTATGCAGAAGTGACACAATGGAATTTGTGCATTTTATACATTGTTTTTGGCTCGTGTCTATTTGGTGTGTTGTAGTCTGTGCCCAAAAATAAGATAAGCCAGAACTGTAGGGAATAGTGATGTTTCAGAGTAAAAATTTTGAACATGAGCATGTGGAAAACTATTGTGTTTAAACACAAAGAAAATGGCAACAAACACCCTTTACAAACCTGTTCATAGTTGTGTAACAGTATTGAAGAGGATTATAGGGCCAGAAATATTCCAACTAGCCTATTTTGACAGAAGACAGACTGTCCTGGCAGAAAAGAATGATAGATTGTCATACGGATTTGTATGTGTGGGTATCATGCTAATCACAGTTTTGAACCTATATGTCTGTCAACAAAAGTTGAAAGAGTTCCACTGATGTCATTAGACCTGTCATGCTTTCCTTCAGCTGGAAATCTGATGTTTGTGAGGCAGAACACACAAGAACTGCACATCAAAAGCAGTTAACAAATGTACCAATTCATTTACAATTTAGAGTAGGAATGATATTTAATTTTCTTGTTATATCAGTCCAACAAAAGTTTTAGGCTCAAGCAGACAGGATGGAGAAAAGAGAATTTTGACTCTTCATACTTGTTAAACACTGTACGAATCTGGGGAGATTTAGGTCATACATATAATACTTTGGGATCATCAAAACTAAGTATAGACACCAGCTTCCTTATATGTAATGGAATTTATTTACTTGTATGCAGAATTAATCATCAGGATCCTACCTGAGCTACATATGTATCTCTTCAGGGGTGAGGTCTTCATGGTATCATGGTCTATATCACATGTAGTCTTCATTAACAAGAAAGTTGCAAGTAGGAGCATACCTTGACCTATTGATGATACAGCATTTGTTCCCTGACCAAAATAAATTAATATATAAACTGGAATAAGACTGCAGAACAGAGACTCTAAGCAAACCTCTTGCAGTTAAGAACAAATGTTGATGGAGTCTGTCCTTCCTTTCTAAATCAATGGCCTTTTTAAAATTTAATATATCTATATGCTTTTGTCTTAAGTTAAAATCTGTTCTTTTATCCCTGCCATGTGTCATGATATTTTTTTCTCTGCAGCCCACGCTTTTTCGTAATGCTCCTGGAGGAGATAATTCGTGTAGCTTTAGTTCTTCCAATATTCTGATTAAGTTTCACATTGCATAACCTTAAAATAGTACGAAATTATTTTTTTCTCTGTGACAATGTGCTATGGACTTCTGCTTCTCATAAATGTTTTTTGGTTGTTTTTAAAACATTTCTTTGCAATTGTAACCTACTTCTAAGTGCCATGATTCAAATGCAATTCCATTATTTGGACTTTAAAGCTGCTATTTTTGTGTAGAGGAACAACTGTTATTCTGTGTTGATTCTTGAGGTACAGAAGAGCTATCTTTGCGTTAAATTTTAAGAACAATGTCTGGGTATGGGCATTTTAGTCTCTCTCTCTCTTTTTTTTCTCTTTTTTGTCACTTTGTTTACTGCTCTGCTTCCTAGAGTATCCACTTACCTTTTTCTTTTGCATTTCCATATTGTCAGAGTATCCTTCAGTTTTCCTGCTATGTCACACTCTATGGATAATTTTTTTTTGCGAACTGCTTGTGCAGACTATATAAAAAAGACATTTGCTAATGCAGTGGTTGTTTATCTTGGTAACAGTTTCTGGAGGTGTTTTATTCAAAAGAGATGTGAGATGCTGTTTTTGTTAGTACTATACTTTATCCTACATTCAGGCATCTGATGTGTTTTTCAGGCTTCTCTTATTTGGAGGTGCTGTTGATTCAAGAGCACTAAACCTTTTTGATCCATTTGAGTTGATAATCAAACAGCTGCATAACTGTCTGGTCCAGCACATAGAGAAGGATAAGCTTTGCTTTTTTTTAATGAAAAGCCTGTTTTTTCCATGCTTTTTAAAATGCTGACAAGTGTTTTTGATTGAAGATTAATAGATTATTCAGGCATTATATCTGCCTGAAGAAACAAAAGACTTCTAAACTTTCTTCTATCTTTAACTGTCTAAATTAGCTGTGCTCCACAGCATCTCTGCCAAGGTGGGACCAGTAACAGAGATCCTTCATCTCAATTCTTCTGCTTTTGGAGACAGACTTGACTATGTCTTACTTCTTTAATGGGGTTCATTTGTAAGGACCTGCTGATTTTTTTCATCTGTCTCTGTATAGCAGCTTGTAGCCTTCTACCTTAATAAGGGGAAGAAGACAGAAAGAAGCTGGTGACAATGGGCAGCCATGTCAGCATGGGGTTTCCCCTTTTCTGCAGATAATTTCTTGCTGAAGAATTCCTTTTTTTTAAGTCAGCAACATCGACACTTTTTCTTTTCTCTTCTCTTTTTCTTTGGGAACACAGAATGAGTTTTTATTTATGTAACCTCATGTCTGGATGGCCAGAAATTTTCATGTGTATGTGAAGTTTTATTGTCCATATGGCTACTGAGCAGAATCCTATCTTTTGTTTGGTGATCAATGTTCAGGATTTATTTAGCTTTGGGATGGTGCTGATTTTTAGAACTTGCATAGCAAATATTATGGCATTTCTCATCAAGAATGTGTTACTTCAGGAGCAAGATGGAAGGAAATCACCTCTGTAAGACTATGGAGTAACCAAAGTGTCACTCTTTATAGGGCCAAAGAGAACACAGTGTCTGAGAGGAGAGCCTGGCATCTGTGTGACGGGGAGGGAAGATGTACATCATTACTATCAAGAAATATGATGTATAGTTAAACTGTGGTGCTGGAACAAAGCCATCTGCCATGTAGGAAAAGGACTTCCCTTCCAAGAGGCATGATTTTGTTTTTTTGACTTTTCAGTGCACAGGAGTATGTTCTTACCTGGAGAAGCATTACAGTTTAAATCAGGAGGAAGGGAAGTTGAAATGGCATCATTATTCTTTGTTTTTGTGATCAGCTTCCCCACTTGAGGGGAGACTTGCCAAATGTAATTTGCATGCTACTCTGCATGAGACAAGGAAATTCTCAGAGTTTCTTTGCAATGCATTATTTATAATCCTTGTTTTGTGGGTTTTTTTTCTTCTTTTTTTTTTTTTTTTTTTTCTTTGAGAATATCATTTCAGTGTGTTTATGGACTCAGATCTTGTGATTTAATTTCATCTCCTATTGGCACTGAATCAAAAATATGTGTTTTAAAGCTGCTTGTTAACATAAATTAGATAGTTCCTTCTCTGACATTGTAGCCTTGAGGTATCTATAGATATCTGAGGCTTTTCAAGGCAGAAAAAGATGTCTGGTAGCAAAACAGAACCCAGCACTGTGGAATGAGTTTCCTGAGGCTTGTAAACATGTTAACATGTTAAACGTGTATGTTAACATCTTACAGTGATCTTAGTGAAGGGCTATTACAGGGAAGAGCACCATCTTTGTGAGATAAAACTGCATTTATTATTAAATGATTTCACTGAATATTCTCCAAATGTACGAGCAAATATTGTATTATTATCAGCTACTTTTTTAGTCTGTTTGGTTTCTTTAATTTGTTCCTCTGGGATTTTCAGTGCTTTAAAAATTTTTGTCTCTGATATAACTCAAGGTAGAACGCAATGACTAGTGATGTGGATTTACTCTGTATTGGAAGCTACTTGTTAGGAAGTTATGAAGAAATCATGTTTGGAAGGACTTGTTGATAGTTCTTTGTATTACAGAATCACAGAATCAGAGAATCGTCCAGGTTCAAAAGACCTTGAAGATGATCCAGTCCAACCATCAACCCAACATTGACAGTTCCCAACTACACCATATCCCTCAGCGCTAAGTCGACCCTACTCTTAAACACCTCCAGGGATGGGGACTCCACCACCTCCCTGGGCAGCCCATTCCAACGCCTAACAACCCGTTCTGTAAAGAAATGCTTCCTAATATCTAGTCTAAACCTTCCCTGGCACAACTTGAGGCCATTCCCTCTTGTCCTGTTGCTTATTACTTGGTTAAAGAGACTCATCCCCAGCTCTCTGCAACCTCCTTTCAGGTAGTTGTAGAGGGTGATGAGGTCTCCCCTCAGCCTCCTCTTCTCCAGACTAAACACCTCCAGTTCCCTCAGCCGGTCCTTGTAAGACCTGTGCTCCAGACCCTTCACCAGCTTCATATTCCTAATAAACATTGAATAATTTTCTTGGTAAAAAGTCTTCTGTACAAAAAAGAGATTTCATCTAAGAACAAATAAAAAGTACATGAAAAAAGTACTTTTTGGTACACTAATATAGATATTGTTTGTGTGAGGCTTATACATAACTTAGTGAAGAAGTCTTTCTGTCATCTGAAAGTTAATTCTCCACGTTCCTTGTACAGTCAACATGGGAGACAGGGAGGATGAAACTAATTTGAAGAGGTCTCTCTCTTGCCAGTGACTGTAACTATCCTAGACCAGACTTTTAGATGTTAAAAGTTATATGAATAACCTCAGTATCTTATGCTCAACCAGAACCCGAAAAGAAATTTTTAGTACCTCCATTATAATTAAAATAATGGAAAAAAAAATAATGGCAGACTTCCATTATAGTGGAAAAGTATCCATTTTATCAACTGAATAGTGTTATCTCAATATATGATAGTTATAACTCCCCCTACAAACTATTGATCTTAAAATTTTATTGCTCTGGAGCATATTTTAGCATTTTTGCTGCGTCCAGTCCATTGAGATCAGGATCTACATAAAGGCCATATAAGTTGTCCTAATTATACTGTAATACCTTATGAAACCCAACTATTACCATATATGAGGGTTCCTGAACTTGTTTCATTTTATTGTGACCAAAGGACAAAATGCAAGTCCCAGCAAGCTTACAATAGTTGGGATCCATCATATGTTTTTTTTTTAAAACAAAGCTTAGTTTGATGACAACTTGAATTTTTTAAGCTGTGTGGTGGCCTGCTTCTTGCCTTCACCTCCTCTCTCTATCACATTTCCAGGCACAGAAACCAGTCACATTTTTTCATGTTGTTAATGAGCTTTTTTTGTACATCTGTCTGGCTTTTAAAATAAACTCTAAACAATGGATACATTTTGGTTTTAGTGTTTTAGTTATATTTTTTCTCTAAAAGTTGCAGGTATGAATAGTTATTTCCAAATTCTTGGAATGAAACACATGGAACTATGATTTTTTAAATAAGTGTTTAAAAAAGAAGAAAAATAACTTCATGATTTCATCTTTAAGTATAGCTCACTAATTACTCTTTTCAATCACCAAAACTGAGGTGAGTGGCATAAGAGTATATTATAAGACTGTGCAAGGCCAGAAGCATAATTACATGGGACAGCTTGTCAGTACATCGCTTGGATTAAGGAAATTGTATCAAAATAATCCCATCTCACCATTGTGTTGGAAAGCGTTCCCTCATCTGGGAAGTGGTCAATGGTCTTGTAATAGTGCTTCCTTTTCTTGTATCATCCTTAAATTCAACTAGTCTGGAAGTGAATCTTCATACTTCATCATATATTCCCCAAACCTTTGAGACTACAACATCATATCACTGCAGTGCTTGAAAAATAACCTCTCTAGAGATGGTCACATCATCCTGTTGTTTCTCAGACCTATCTTTCTGTTTAAGTTTCCATCATCCAAGTGCCCCATATTACATCTTTAAGAGAGTCTGGTCAGATATAAAATTAAACCATTAAGTTGTGACCACTTCCTTAACTTTTGAGATTCCTGGAATTGTCTCATAGACTACAAAGAAAAAATTGTGGACTCCCCTTTATTTGTCATAAATTCAGTTATCATCAGAGCTGGTTAAGCTAAAAGCCCATCATGAATGCCAAAGAGAAATGCTGGCATTTAAAAGCCAAGCTTGCAGAATATGCTGAAGTATTACAAGTGCAGGCATGCTGAAAGCATTGCTGATAAATTGCTTCCCTATAGCAGATTCATTTTTCAGTGTGCCCCACAGCATTTGAGAATAATACCTCTTAACAGGTTATCTGTGTAATCCATAGAGACACTGGGGTTTTGGAATTTGGACCACTACCAATACCAGCTACTGCTGCCTATTTCAAATTTTCAGCTTGCTGGCAGTCGCCAACAGCTAAACTCTTTTGGCAGCACCTGCTCCAGAAATGTATTTTCTCCTTCAGACTGTGTGCAGTTTTTGCATGCTCTCCCCTGTAGCTTCCTAATTTTCTTTGCTGAAGTAGAAAACGGAGAGGAGGAAACAGCAGCTATGCCTTTTCAGTGCAACTTCTCAGTCCTTCAAAGGGTAGCTTTTCGGACCTGCCCCATCACTGTGGCCCTGCTGGATAGTCACAAAGATCTAGGCTGGTGCAGGTCCCCATTCCCATTCTGTCCCTGCTCCCTTGCTGGTTGCTGTGGGACAGGCCCTGGTTGGGGATCTCATGGCCCTGCCAGACCCGTGGACACCCTTGGCTCCTGGCTTCCTTCCACAGGGCAGCTGGACCTTGTTGTGCCCTGACATGGGAGTGGAAAATGTGTGGAGAACAGCTTAGTCCTCTTAGGTAGTCAGAGGAGCTTCAGGGTAGTTTAAGGATTAAATACTTTATTTTAGCTTCACCCACTGCAGTGAGGTCATGGTCTATTAACCACACTCTGATGTCTTCTTGATGGCAACTTCCCCTGACAGAGGCAGGCAAAGACTTGAGGAAAAGGAGCTACCAAGTCCTGCAGGTATCTGAAAATATAATTTTCCAGGGAAGTACAGTAATCCTACAAGAAATACAGGAACCACTCTATTTGCCAAGCTATTTCTGAACTTAACATTGCCCTACTTCTTAAAATAGCAGCACAAATGAAGGAGGAGAGACCATTACCACATGCTCTTGCAGGACATGTTCATTCTTCAAATCCAGCAGAAGTGAATGAAGCAAGCATATTGTGTGTGCCCTATATAAGGAACCATTTCCAGCTTGGAAAACTTGGCGCACATTTCACTACATCTTTCTTAAGCATGTTCTTTATTTGCCTGGGGTCTTGGCATGGCAGACACTTCTCAATGTAAGACCCGCCAGTTGGCTGTGCCTTTTGCAGTGTCTTGCTGTCAGGTGGTGCCAGCACTGCAGTCCTCTGGGGAATCCTGTACAGTCCTGTCTAATAGAAAATTAGGAAAGTCAAAGAGAAAATGAGTCTGTATTAAGTAATGCTTTCATTGTTAAATTTTTCTGACATCTTAATGGTGCATGCTTTTAAACGGTCTAGAGGTTATTTGCTGATTTAGTTGAAGCTACATAAAGCAGTCATCAGAAAATGTCTGGAGCCTGTTTAGAGATGTGAGCTCTGGAGTCTTTGATCTGCCCCTTGATTTTTAGTGTATCAGTTGACCATACTTCATTTGCGATGGGTAGTCATAACAGCTGCCCCATGACATGCTACCACAAAAACATGAAGAGAGGGTTGCTTCTCTGTGTGGGCACATATATATCATAATGCTGACGGGTGTATGTACACAGCTGCTTAGTACACAGTAAATGTTTAAAAGTTGAATGCTATGATGTTGGTTAGCACAGTTTGTACCGCGTAACGATTGTCCAAAAGTGGACTTTATCAGAAACTGACAAATACTAAATCTGGTGGAAGAATGTGTTTCAAGTGTGGTCAAAACCTGGTGTGGGTTTTTTTTTTTTATTATTTATTTTTTGTAAAAACCTCTCTTTTTCAATTTATTTCTGCATTGTGTTTGTTTACAGTTATGATAAGAGTAATTAGTTCAGTACATATGATTTGTATAAATGTTCTCTATTCAGGGAAGACGTATGATTTGTATAAATGTTCTCCAGGGAAGATGATGCTTCTGAAAATAGGCTTTAACCTATAAGAATGTAGAAATGATAAATTAAAGTCTTACTGTTGTTACTAGTGTCCTGCATGATTAATTCTCTCTCATATTCTTACTCTGGCCTTCTCTAGGAAACTTTTCTTAAATTTGCTCTTGGCTTGGTAGTATTCCTGGACTTTTGTTTAAGAGGAAACCTCACACTTATAATGGTTTTAGTGATTACTAAGTCAGGGAAGCATACTGACTTTTTTTTTTTTTTTTGTGAAGAGATTCTCCTTTTAATTTTTTATATAGTGAAATTTCCAATAAGTTATCTTCCAAACTGTTGATGTTCTTGCATAATACATATGTTTCCATATTCACCTCTTCAATTCTGACCAAATTCTTACCAAAGAAGTGAGAATTATTGCTTTCTGTCATCATAGAAATAGCTCTTTTACTGATAGTTGTGTGCATGATGTAGCATACGGCAGATGAAGCATTAGCTGATGTTTAAAATGTATGCTTTTTATTATAGAAAGTGGAAACTTAATGTATTGTGTGGCATGATTAATCTTTTCAATACAAGGCTAAATAATAGGTTCTAGCCAAACCTAGTGATTATTTTAAGTGTCTGCCAGCTAACTAGGATAAGTATGGTCTTTTCCTTTCTCAGTTTCTTGTAGGATGTTTACTTCTTTTGGTGTCCTCTGCTGTCGTGTATTTGAAATTGAAAGCTTACTTATTGCTGAACAACAGATCCTACCACAAAGTCTTTCTTTTGTTTAAAGTGGCATGTGTTAACACGTTAGTAAATGCCTGGAAATGTAGTCAGGGGGCAGGTATGGTCCTCAACAGCAGGAATCAAGTTCTTTCGTTGGACTTCATCCAAAATCCCCTGAAGTCTTTGGAAGTTATCACCTGCAGGTAATGGGAAACAGCGGTGTGGTGTAGGTGGAACCTGCAGCACACTTCAGTCACCAACTCTGACTAATGTCCAAGGAAGTCATCAGTCCGTCAGCTGGAGCAACTGGAGTCTCCGAGATTTTTTCCTTTCCTCTCCTGCTCTCCCTGTACCTCTCTATGTGTCCAGGAGTGCAGAGGGAGACTGCTTCTCCTTAAACTGCTCAAATAAGTGTAGGAGATTGAAGATCGTATGTCTGCTGTACAGCTGTAGACAAGTAAAAATTGCCACCAAAAGAGTGTGAACCTTGCTCATCTGTGGGAGCAGTGGCACAGCCACAGGTTGTGGGGGATTCTGCAAGCCTGTGACTTGCATTTGGACCCTCACATTTTTTAATGCGGTGGGTGAGATTCTTCTCCAGCTGCTGTCAGGCAACTGAAGCTTCATCCATGGACACCTCCATGACTTGGCAGAACCTGCTGTATCATCTGGGGTGTGGACGGCCCTTCTACAATGCTGATTCCTCTTCTGGGTTACTATGGAGACAGTCAGAAATTGTAATTACTTGAAAGATTAGTGATGGGAAAGTATGACTCTGACTGCAAGTAACCAGCTCAGAAAACACACTTGTTCGGAACAAACCTATACTCCTGCAGAGAGAGCCAAAATCTGTATATACAGCTGTCACAGCAGTAGCCAAGTGGTTAAGAACACAATCTTCTGTTTGAAAGATTTCTCTTAATTAAAAAAAACCATGCCCAGCTGTAGCAAATGTGAGAATGAATGTGGCCACAGATGCAGTTGTACAGGAGGCAGGATATGCTCTTCTCTTTCTGATGTCAGTTCTAAATGGATCTTTCTGTGTCAGTGATGCTTTGTAAGTCTTTGAAGAAGTATTTGTCAAATACTTTTTTACATAGCTTTTGGTTTTAGTTTTCTCCCTTCACTTTTGAATGAAAGGGAAATGAGAATGTTAAATTTTTGTGTGAAGATCTATGTGCATATCTACATATAAATATATACATTTGTAAATTAAATAATTTCATGTCTGTTCTCATAATTGATGTATAAAATGCTAATGATTTTTGCATCTGAACCATGAGAGAAGAACAGTGGACACAACTGGTGTCCAGCTTACCAGCTCTTCACCCGTATCTAGTATAAATCCAGAACAGTCTTCTCATCCTATGAATGGGTTTATCCCCAGTGGGCCAGTGAGCTGATCTGGTTATTAGCTCCTTGGTAATGTTGCTTAATTGCTCAGTAGAGATAGATTGCACTTCATTCTAGCATGTAAGTATAATCAAAGTTTCTAGCTCTTTTGATTGTGAAGAAACATTCAAAATGTAAACTGATCCTAGGTTTTGAAATGTGTCATACAGATTTCTTTCCCTTATTTACACAGTGTCACAATTGCCAGCCACTTGCAGGGCTGAGGAGCACCAAGAAGGAGCACTGAGGAGCACTAAGAGGGTTTTTGAGCACTGCAGACTTGCTCCTCTAATAGCAGAGGGTCTTTGGGCCTTCCTAGGTTTTGCTTGCAGACGATCTCTGTTATCTTTGCATGAAATGGATGACCAAATTGAACCAACAGTGTCTTTGCAGAAGTATGAGAGGCACAGACATGCTTGCATTAGGCTCTCTGTTCAGGGATGACTTTCTTTTTTATAATCCATGCTATTTTTTCATTAAGTTTTTTCAACTTTTCTTTCTAGAGCTTTCAGCCTTCAAGATTCTTTTATGCCCTAATTAGCTTTATTGTTTATATTACTCTCATTCTCTAATTAGAGTAATCGCATCACGGGGGAGTTGAGGCTTTTCTGCTTTTTCTCGAATTATTTTTGTTTTGTCAAGCCTGGCTGTTTCCTGCTGCTTCTTCTTGTCCATGTGTTTTTACTCTCTGCAAATTGATGTTGTCATGTATTAATTGTTTTCAGTTTATCTGAAGACCTTTTCCATTTTTACTGTATTGGCCATTCTTTGCAATCTGTGAAGCTCTACAGTTCCATTTAAAAGTGGCAAGACCTATAGCAGCAAGCGGCGATGACAAATGTGCAAAAAGAAGGTAAAGAAGATGTCTTTAACTAGCTTTCTGGATCCTTCACCTCAGGTTCTGTCATTTAAACCACCTTCTATCAAACCTTTATCCTCTCTTTCTGGTTGCCATTGCTGTGGTTGCTTTTCCCTTCAGGACTGTTTGTATACTGGTCAGTTACTTACAGTAGTGGTGAAGACCTGCTGAGGTGGGGGATTGTCAGTAGATATGCTTATGTAACACAAAGCAGTGTTGGTATCAACTTCTAACAATTAGAAGAAAATAGAAGTTTTTGTAGAAAGTTTTCTGGTTACTAATCTCAGATTTTGCACATGTCCTAGAAGGAAAAAAAGAAAAGTAAGTGTATAAAGGTTAATGGTGTGTGCAATATGAGGTTAGATCAGAGCAGGATAGAGTGTATATTATTTGGAGCCTTTTTTGTGGAACAAGTGGCATCATTTTGTGTAAAAGCAGAAACAGCTAATCGGTCTTTGCGTGAGTTAAATTTCTGAATGTACAAGTTTGTCATGGATCGGTCCTCTGGTTCGGCAGCAGTGGTCGAGGTTGTAGTGGCTGCAGTTTCCCTGGTGGACTTTGGAGTGGTTGCACTGTCTGTTACTTTGTTACCAGATCCACAGCCCTTCTCTTCCTCTTGAGGGTGCTGAACAGTGTTTAATAGCACTTAGTAAGTGTGGGCTAGGCCCCAGCATGTTGCAGTGAGCTGTGCCTCTCTGGAATTACCCGGGTGACGACATACTTTATCCACTTAGGCTCACGTTGGCCTCCAATACAGTCAACTGTTGAGACTCCCCTGTCACTCCTGAAATACAAATGGGTTCTGCTCCTTTAAAATTTGACGTCATTATGGTGCATTGAGCACCAGTGTCCACTAAAGTCTTATACTGCTGGAGGTCAGATGTGCCAGGCCATCGAATCCACATGGACCAATAAACTCAATTGTCGCTGTCCTCCACCTGGCTGGAGGCAGGGCCCCTCTAATGTTGGTCATAATACCCGTTAACGACAAATGGGTTAGTGTGGTGTGCACGGGTTTCAGTCTCATCTTGATCACTCACTTCTTGTGAATACAAGTCAGAAGTTCTTCTCATAGGATCATGAGCAAAGTCGACCTTTCTGCTCTGTTTGGGCACTTGATTACTGGAAACTGGAGCAGCATTTCTCCTAAAAGAACCCTGTTTTGTACTTGTTCCTCCTTCCAACTTGCATAACCACTCTTCTAGGAGGTAGGTAGGTAGGTTTCCAGGGGATATTTTAAAACAGTTGCTTAACCCTGAACAAAACCTGAACCACATGCAGGAACACACTAGCTCCTAGCAGTAAGACGACCATGTTAGTATCAGCATTCCAAAGGTATCTGAAATTCCTGAATTCCTCAAACACAATTGTAAATAGCCCCAAGGCCGATGACAGCACCCCATCATAGATAAACATCACATAGTACAGCAAAACCAAGATCTTAACCCAGCTCTCACAGACTGTGAGCAACAGCATGGGTCCGTGCTGCTTCAGAGGTGATTGGGACTGAAGCACAGCTCCTCCTGGCACCCCGACTGCCAGTGCTGGGCTGGATGTTCAAAGGGAGTGTCCCCTCCACACACCATGCAGCCGATGCCACGTGAAGTAAATGGGTTGCATTAATCACACAATGGGCTCAAATAGGGAGCCCCACCCATCTAGGAATACTGGAAGTGATTACGAATTGGCCAGAAGGCAAAAATTTTGGAATGGTGCCAGAGGAAGAGGTAGCACATGCTGAAGAGGCCCCAACATATAATAAACTACTGGATAACAAGAAGCGATATGCCCTGTTTACTGACGGGTCCTGTGGCATTGTGGGGAAACATCGAAGGTGGAAGACAGCTGTGTGGAGCCCCGCATGACTGGTCGCTGAAGCTGCTGAAGGAAAAGGTGAATCGAGTCAGTTCGCAGAAGTGAAAGCCTTCCAGCTGGCCTTGGATATTGCTGAGTGAGAAAAGTGGCCAGTGCTCTATACTGTCTCATGGATGGTGGCAAATGCCCTGTGGGGGTGGTTACAGCAGTGGAAACGGAGGAACTGGCAGTGCAGAGGCAAACTCATCTGGGCTGCTGAATTATGGCAGGATATTGCTGCTCGGATAGAGAATCTTGTTGTGAAAGTACACCATGTAGATGCTCACGTACCTAAGAGCCGGGCCACTGAAGAACATCAGAACAACCAACAGGTGGATCAAGCTGCTAAGATTAAGGTCGCTCAAGTAGATCTGGACTGGCAACATAAGGGTGAACAATTTATGGCTCGCTGGGCCCATGACTCCTCAGGCCATCAGGGAAGAGATGCAACATATAGATGGGCTCATGACCGAGGGGTGGACTTAACCATGAATGCTATTGCGCAGGTAATTCATAAATGTGAGACGTGTGCTACAATCAAGCAAGCCAAACAGTTAAAGCCCATTTGGTATGGAGGAAATGGTCAAAATATAAATATGGGGAGGCCTGGCAGATTGATTATATCATGCTCCCACAAACTCAGCATGGCAAACACTATGTGCTTACAATGGTGGAAGCAGCCACTGGCTGGTTGGAAACTTATGCCCCATGCCACTGCCCGGAACACCATTTTAGGCCTTGAGAAGAAAGTCTTATGGTGGCATGGCATGCCAGAAAGAATTGAGTCAGATAATGGGACACATTTCCGAAACAACCTCACAGACGCCTGGGCCAAAGAACATGGTATAGAGTGGATATATCACATTCTCTACCATGCACCAGCCTCTGGGAAAATTGAGCGATACAATGGGTTGCTGAAAATTACAGAGAGCAATGGGTGGTGGAACTTTCAAACACTGGGACGAGCATTTAGCAAAAGCCACCTGGTTAGTCAATACCAGAGGATCTGCCAAGCAAGCTGGCCCTGCTCAATCAAACCTTCTATGTACCGTGGATGGGGATAAAGCCCCCGTAGTGCGCATTAGGAATATGCTGGGGAAGGCCGTCTGGGTTACTCCTGCATCAGGTAAAGGTAAACCCATGCGTGGGATCGCTTTTGCCCAAGGACCTGGGTGCACTTGGTGGGTAATGCAGGAGGATGGAGAAGTCCGATGCGTGCCTCAAGGAGATTTGATTTTGGGTGAAACTAGCCAATGAATCGTCAAATAACCCTGTTATTGCAATTGGTGCCTCACAACATCCTCCTGCCACATCCAAAGCCTTCTGCTCCACTGACTGAGCTGACTCCACTTCATTCCTCCAGCCTTAAAGACTGCCATGACAGATGGAACCCGAAGTTATGGACTAAATGAACTCAGTAGACATTGTGGAAGGATGGCTGAGGGAATGATATCTGTGAGACCCGGGAACAGGGTGGTGATTCTTAGAATGTATTTGGAACCTGAGCATGACGTCAATGGTATGGAATAAGGGTTGGAGACTGTCCTGGTTTTGGCCAGGATAGAGTTAACTTTCCTTGGGCTGAGAGGGAGCACAGCTGGAGGGCTGGGTCCTGATCGATCATTGGAGCATTCCATCTCATGTGATGTCAAAGCTCAGCATATAGGCGGGCGCGTGCCCTCTCACCCACTGTTGTTTTGTTTTCCGTTTCCGGATTGGCTGGGCGGAGTTCTCCGGTGCGGTGGGGTCGCTGCTGTGGATGGGCTCTGTACCAGTTGCCGCCCAGTGAGCCACTACTGCATTTTACCCATTTTGGACTACTATTATTACTGTTGGTTTTGCTAGTAAATTTTTTTTATTTAACCTACAAATTTCTTCTTTTTTTGTCCCTCCCCTATTTCACCAGGGAGTGGGGGGGGGAGTAAACAACTGGCCACATGGTGGTTTGCTACTGGCTGAGTTCAAACCACAACAAAGTTCAAGGTCCACCATCAGAATTTTTATTAAAGTTGTGACCTTTGGATGCAAACTTTAAATGTGGTGGGTTGCCGGGATTAGACGGGAGCATATCAGTAATGCTTGGTGAGCACAGATTTAAAGTCCTGATAGTGTTTTTGCTATTCTTATGGATTCCATTTTGTAAAAGCTCTAGGTAATCTTTTATATCTAAGGCTACAATAAGCTTAGAATAGCACTTACTTCAAAATACTGGGTTTCTCCACTTAAATTTTTTGTGTGAATGATATTCTCCTATTTAAAAAAAGGAAGCACTTCGATAGCTTCAGAGTATGCAATCATCTCTTCACAGATGAATTGTCAGTGCAATGTAGCACCTGAATTGTAATCTGCCCGACATTTGACCCAAGGTACTGGATAATTCAGTCTCTATAACTCATTCATTCTCTTCTGTTGAGACTGCAAATTCGGTGCTTACAGCGGAGTTTGAATGAGCATTGTGACCACTCAAGGCTGAAATAATCATATCCAGTTGCTCAACACCTAACGTGGCTTCTGAATGATAACACTACCAAACAAGCAAGCTAAAACATTAACTGGAGGTTTTAGTTTTACGAAGTCTGAGTTCACACATACCTCTACAAATTGCAAGAAATTCCACTGTCTTCCATTGTGATATAAAGTTAAATAGAGATCCTTCTTTTTGATCTGGCCTTATATTTAGAAGATTGAATTACTACTCACCTTTATATATTTACTTAGTTGTCTATGATTTTATAATTTATTTCCCCTCACAGTCTAGCAGTAGCAGAAGACATTTTAGGTTTCCTCTAAGTGTCTTTGGGTGTAATGAGATCTGCATATTTACTGTATGTCTAGCAAATTTCTTCTGGACTTTCTGGTGGTGGGTGGCTGCAGTTTTGAATGGAATAAATCTGAGTGTGTTTGAATAATGGTGGTTTTGATGGGAAATTTCTCTGGAAGAGCCAGGTCTTGGAGAGTGTTCTAAAATGGCTCAATTATTTAATCTCTCCCAGAAGCCTGCCCCAAAGCCAGACCCCTGTGATTGTGCTTGATTCTCTTCAGCTATTTCTTAAACCACAGGATTTGTATTTTAGCAAAAGGCTTCTTAACAATGCTAAGCTGCAATATGGCAAGAAGTAGCTTACTCTCTGTTAATTATCTGCAGCACCAGGACCAAGACTTGACAGAAACTGTTTGGAAGGGATTGTGCTGCAGGAATGATGTATTTGTACTTCAGATAAAGCTTTCTTCCCTAATACAAAGGGTGCTGAGGTTGCCATAGAGATTAGTAGATTTCTGGTGATCCATGTCTCAAGTGACATTTATGGGACAGAAATTATCCTATTATTTTATATTTTATGAAGTATATTAATGTGAACTTATATGAATATATGTAATTATCTACCTTAAGAAATTTGCCTCACTGATACTAAAGTGAAGTTTTTCCATTGTAAATTTAAGTGACCAAAATATAAGCATGTGAGTGTGAGTTAAGTGTCTATTGCTCTTCCGTCATTCAGAGGGAATTTAATTGACTATTTTAGATGCTGCTTTTAGGATAAGATAAATTTCCCTTATTTTATGCAGTAGAGTCCCCCATGACTATAAGAAAGTAACTACCATGACTAGTTCAAATTTAATGAAAACCTTAATTTAGGTGAACACCATTCTTAAAGAATATTTAACTAATTAGATGCACTTGTAACAAAGTATTCTGTAGTACTGTAGTGAATCATTGTACTGCAGACTTACTGTTCTTTTTTTTTCCCTCCAAAGATATCACTTCAATTTTTCCAAATTATTCAGCTTAAGGTCAAAAAACACTGGCTTTACAGAGAAGACACCACTACTGAAGGTTTCCTCAGAGGAGAATGGGTGAGTTACTTTCATTTTGCTCAAAATATTTTTTTTCTAAGCTCTATTCTGTTTAATTGTGCATGGTTCTTTCTTATATCCTGACACCAAACCTGCTGGGAAATAAAGTGAATGGCAGAGGTTGTGAGCAGAGAATTACTCTGGAGGACCTTGAGTGGAAAGAAGGAGCTGTATATGGGAACAGGAAGGATGTAAGGTCTGAGGTCAGAGTGGTTAGAGAGCCCTAATAATAGGCAACTGCAGGTCATGTGCTCTTATTTCCTCCATGTGGTGTTTCATCAGGTGCACTGAAAGACACAGCAGAGCTACAGAAACCCTCCTTATAGGGGGTTTACACACCAAATCCTGAGGTACACCTGTCTGGTGCATCAGAGAGCTGGTTCTCCCAGGTACACCTAAACATCATGGGGTCTTTGCTCTTGCTCCCCAGTCTACCCAGCTGTGTCAGCAAGTGGGGCTTGGTCTGTACTGAATAAATCTCTTTCTATAAATGTTTCCATTAAAATCTCTCAAAGTGTATCTAAGGATATGCAAGGTCAGTTGCATCTACTACCTGTTGAAATAAACCACTGTTTTGTTTTATGTTTACTGCAAATGTGTGACAGGTTGCAGTGCATGGCTCTTCATAATCCAGATTTTACAACAGATGATGACGATTCATGGGACAACAGCTCTGCAGAATTCGAGCAAAGGTTTCAACTGGGAAGTGAGATGACAAGTTTGTCCAGATCTGCTTCTTCTGAGAAATATGAAATCTTGGACAACCTTCATGTCAAGTTCAGTTTATCAAAGATGAGGTCTGAATTCAAACATTCATTGATTTCCATTTTTTTAAAAAATTATTTCTGCAGGGATTGATTTTTAAGTACAGAGAACTAGAAAATAATTTATTTTATGCAAATGAATAAAATAACACTCCATATTTAGGCCATATCTTGCCATTGATAGCTTATAAATAAACTCTGGTGAAAGTGATTACAGCCTCTACCTAATGATCAATAAGCCCTTTTTCTTACAAGCATCAATCATAGCACCTATTCTAAATTTGTAATTAAATACCTTCTATATTGCTTTTAACATTTCTTTGAAACAATTTGTTAAAAGCCCTGTGGTTGATTCTACATCTTTATTCTTCAGTGCTTTTATGAAATACTTAAAATATGTATCTAACACAGTCTTTCTGTAGTAGCTTTTCACATATACAGAATGCAAAATCTAACTGAGCATTTCTCTATCTTTAAGTGTATTAATATATTTCACTCTTTACCTCAAAGTAGTCTTTTACCTCATGTAGGCATGGAGGAAATTGAATCTGTTAATACATTAAAAGATACCAATGTGATAAGAGTTTAAGTTCAAATTTTCTCACGATATTTTTTGCCTGGGATTTAACTAGCAAACCCTTTAATCTTGGATACTAATTCTGTCTGCCCATTTGGTTTGGCCTCTGCAAATAGCTCCACAGATTTGCATGGAGCCCGGCACTGCATGTCTGCTTCTCCGTGTTGATCCACAGAGCCTTTCCAACGAGGTGTCTGCATTTTTTACCAATCTGTATGTTGTCTTAGCTCATCACTTCACAATTGTTTTCCTCCTTTCATCATGCATATGGTATTGTGTGGAGTGCTGCTCTCCTGCACTGCTGCTGAACAAATGGAGCAGGAGAATTTAAATGGCTGCAATTAGTGCAGTATGAGCATCTGTGAAGATGTTTGGCAGGTGTCTTTCTTCAGGCATGTGGTAGCTTTGCCTGGTATTTGATGGAACAAAGGCATTGAGTGGGAGTGTAGAATCCATTGTTTCCAGTACAGTGTAGGTTTGTAATCTGTGGAGTAGTGCAATTCTCTGGCAGAACGTCCCGTAAAATATTGTCATTGCTACAGTGTGCGTTGTACGTATGGGGCCAACTCCTTGGCTGTTGTAAATCAGCATAACTCTGCTGAGATAATAAATGGAGCTAAACTGCCCAACACCACATGCAAATCAGACTAAAAATCATTTGGTTTAGAACAGGAGGTGAAATTCTTCATAGATTTATATTTCATGCATTCCCAACTGAAGTCAAATAGGATTGTGCCGGAGGCATATATCAGCGCAGGATTTGGCACAGGGTTTGTACTTGCATTGCTGTGCCAGTTTAGCGCTGTAGGAAGAGACAGATTGCAAACCACAGGCGAGTCAAAGGCTGATCACTTCTCAACTGTAAGCTGTTAAAAGTGCTTCCCTAATATAAAATGCCATGAAAACAAACAGACAGGAGGAAAAGAGCCTTCTAAATTGTACTTTTAATAAACTAACCATTTCCAAAAGCTTTTTTATTATATCTTGCCAATTCCTTTACATGACATTCTGTTATTTACAGACAAGTGGTTATGAATTTATAAAGGTTTAATTAATGTTTTTCAATTTCTCTTATGTCTTAAAATCAAGTTATTCCTGTTTCAGTAAGAATTTGAATTATTAGTATTATAAATGATAATTTCAAAGTGCAAACAAAATATCAAGTACATTAAAACTAAACCAATCTGGACTGGGCTTTAGTAATTCATAACATAATAAGTTCTCAAAAATACTAGAATAGAACTGTAATGTAGCGATGGGAAGAACAGACAAGCAAGGTAGAGAATGCATGACTAAGCTGGCACTAGGTATTTTCCATAATTCACACAATACCAAAAGAAGTTATCAGTTATGAGGTACTGATGATGGCTTTTGTTGTCATTCCTCTCTTTTCAAACCTTTATTATCTTCTTCCCCCTCTCTGCCACCTTGTTTTTCAGTAGAGCAGGGCTACCTGACATCTGAAAGAAGCCACCTAACTGCCTTCCTTCCCTTCTTCCTCTTCCTTCTCTAGATTTTTATGCTGTGTAAAGTTGTTACTGCTTGTATTTCACAGGATATTGTAGTCCCCTTGTACCAGTTTGTCTGTGGCAACATATATTTATTAACTGCTATTTTTTTTCTGCCTGTTTGGTGAATTCTAAAGAGGAAGGGATTTTTAGAAAACAACGTTTTTCAAAAATGTGTCTCCAGTCACTTATGTTGCTTTCTGTCAATGAACTTGATTTAGGGACTTATTTCCACTGTGATTAAAAATTATTTCTGACTCTCTTCAGACTACTCTGCTTTAATATTTTGTTCTACAGCATCTGTCATCTATTTATTGCACTGTTCCCTTCTCAACTAATTATCCTAGTAACTTGAAATGTTTTCCTTCTTGCTTGTCATCAGGTTTAAATCAAACCTTACATTTGTCATTCTGTCAGAAGAGCAATGTTTGAATGTTTACTTTTGAAAAAATGGAATAAGAATATCAATGCCTTCAATTAATGAAAAGAAGGGTGAATCACCAAAAAGAGTTCTGTGTATTAAGACATCTGGGTAGCATACTGATGGGCAGCCAGAAAATAATTAGTTGAGTTGTCTTTTATGGTAAGATTTTAAACAATGG
The DNA here is from genome assembly GCF_047716275.1 of Strix uralensis. Lineage (NCBI taxonomy): Eukaryota > Metazoa > Chordata > Aves > Strigiformes > Strigidae > Strix > Strix uralensis. The sequence continues at coordinate 63,101,707 of NC_133973.1, forward strand.
CAGTTTAAAAGCTAAATCTTAAGATTTCTTACTCAAGAGCATGCATTTTCAACATCCACATTTTAATTTATAGTTATTCTTGCTTAACTCAGTAGTAAAACTGACACTTCAGAAGATTTGATGGCATCGCATCTCCAAAACTGGGCATTCCTTCAAAGGGCACAGATGTGCTATGGAAAAAAATACTTACTTTTGCTAGTTGGTTTATCTAGAGATGCTCATGAAGTATATTTGGTTTAAAGAGACACTATTAAAACCAGGAGATTCTTAAAGCTTGCCCTCGTCTTCAAACTGTCTTTTCCCAATACTTTTCAGGATGTATATTAGACGTCCAGTTTTGAGGAAGTCATTCATGATACCACCCCTCTATGTAACAACCTGTGCTTTCTGCTCAGCCATGCCACCTCCCTGCAGTGGCAATGCTCCTTTGTCTCCTTGGGGGAGACCAGGCTGAGCTGATGAGGCTCTGGGTCTGTTGGGGGCTGGCAGTAACAGCAGGGAATGGTTCCAGGTCCCAGCACCAGCTCATGCTGCAGCTTTCATTCAGCTTTCCGAAGGGGTAAATTCTCCCTCCTGCACAATGAGACCCACCTGCCAGCAGAACAAGGGCAGGAGCCGTTATAGTCACCGAGGCTTCCCAAGCCCCTGCTGACCCTGCTGTGGTGTCTGTACTCTGATGTCGTATATTATCACCTATAAGGGCTTTCCATGATGCTTCTGAAATGTCAGAGCTATTAAGAGAACAGAAAAGATTTATTTTAAACTAGCTGTATAGTAAATACATGTTTTTTATGTTTCAGATGCTGTCTAAAATTCCTAAAAGTTTCAGGCCTTTTCATCTTTGTAGTTGTCTGCTCTGTAAGTATTGAATTTGCAATTCTCCCCTGGCCATTTCCTCAGAATTAGTTCAAAATGAGGTGTGATATTTGGTTTTAGCTAATAAAAGACTGTCTTGAGGGTGGGGACAAGATAGAAAAAAATGAAAATACTGTTCAGGGCTTCATGCCTAATCAGCCCACTGTTTGCTGCACTAGCTGTCACTCTGGACAATATGGTAGTATAAGCAGTTGAGTTTGAGGAGGCAGCTTAAACTCAAATTTGTATGTCCTTTACAATTGTTGAATTTAGGATAAGTCTTGAGATACTGGCTAACACCTGAGGAATGTTCATAGGAAAAGCTGTGCTGGGGAGGATGCACTAGCAATGGTAGTGCTCCACAGTGTGAAAGGCAGAAGGCCATGGGGAGGTACAGCTCCCTACCAGGGCTGCCAGAGTGCTGCCCTCCCCTACCAAAATCTTCAAAATCGGCAAAATCTTAGACTGCAAGACTTGAGAAACATTTACAAAGGCTGGAGTTTATCCTTTTAGCTGCTGTGAGGAACTCTTTTTTGGCTAGCAGGCTTCTGTATCAGAGACAAAATAGATGGCACTGTCTTTCCTCAGATGTGGGTGTTCCTTTCCTGATAGCTCCTTAAGATTACAACTTTGTCCTAAGAGACACTTGAATGAAATACACTGAATATGTGACTTTGGCAGTAAGTTTATGGAAGGAATATTACTTGTCCTTCTTAAGTATCCCAGCTGTGTTTGAAACATACCTGAAAATACTGAAAGCAATCTTACAATTTAATGTATAGTTTGAAAGAGTCTTGCCTGACTATTTGAAATAGGCTTAGCAGGTATTTTTCAGTTTTTGTGTTATTAATGAATGTTTGTTTTTTATCCTTCCCCTAGATTTTATTTGGCATTTATCCAGATCAAGGTGTGTCCTGGCAGATGTTGGCTGTATCGCCTCTGGAAAACTTCTGTATCCTTCCTTCATTGAAAAAAAAAAACCCCAGAATTGAAATTTCATTGATAAACTGGTTGAATGGTCTTATACCCTGAGAGGACTGGGTGTCCTCAGAGCCTGGGCTGCATAGACTTGTCCTTTGATGCAGACCACAGCTGTGTTTCCTATCCAAGTCATACTGAATGGTCTGTGTCTGGGGCGCCTTGTGGTGCCCATCCAGTCCTTGTGTCCAGCCTCTGCATGAAGCCAAGAGTGTGGAAGTGGGGTTGCAGACCCAGTGGGATCAAGGCTCAGCAAACAGCTGGGACTATGGCCTGGACAGGCACCTGGCTGCAGCAACTGCACCCCAGACCCATTGTATACTGTCATCTATAAAATATCTGTAGTGTATACTTGGACCATGATGTTACCCAGTGAAATCCTTCAAAAGCAGGAAACTAGATGATTCATGGATGTGTTTCCAGAACAGCTTAGCCCAGCCATATGTATGGATTTGTAGATCTGTAGATATTTTTCAGTGGAGGTGCAGATTCCTTTACAAATTTTCCATGCGAAATTGCTCAATAGTGAATTTAAGTCCACAGATTGCCAAGAAACTGTTCAAAAGAACAAGCAAGAGAATAATTCAAACTAAAAATGATTCATTGCAGGTGAATGCAGACCTGGATGTAAAAAGTCTTTGAGGGATGAACATTCAGTTAGTAAACAAAAACTTTTGCAAATAAATTACATTTCTTGTTTCTGCTATATTTCTAGTTTAATCAGTCTGGTTTGCAATCTGCTTGGCTCTTATTTCACTAGAGTTAAAAGATGATTCACCTATAGATATATTTCACCTGGGAGGTGTCTTGTTTTGAAAAGGTGCAGTAGGATTTAATTTTTGAAATGTTGATTTTTTTCTCTTTAACTAGGCATTTCCATGGCTTTGAGCAGGAAGAATCCATTTTTAAATAGATTTGATTATTAGCATTCTCACTGTCACCAATAATGACACAATATAATGTAATTATTAGTTGAGTAAATGAGGAAGAAAAAGTTAGTGCTTGAGGGCCATTTATAATTAAAAGTTGAGATTGTTTTTTGGAGGAAAGCAAGTGAACATTTAGTAGGACTAGTGACAACTTCAACTGTAAACTCCCATCAATATCCTGTTCACATCAGTATTTTTGTCCTCCTTGAAACTGTTGTTGAAAGCTCCTACATATGGTGGTGTTGAACAGTACCAGGGCTGTCGTGGCCCAGTCTGCCAAATGAGGGTATATTGGCAGCGAGTCTTTAAGTTCAGGTTTTAGTCAACTGTCATAGCATAGCTTGAGGATTTCCTCTCTTTCCACAGATTTTGGGTTGGAACCAGAGCTGCTGCATTGTACACATTGACTCTGCAACCAGTTATTCTTTTTTCTTTTTTTTTGTTTAGGGAAGTGCCGCTGGGACTGGGATTTGAGCGTTCCTATATCTCACATTTTATCTATCATGTCAGGATGCTTTGAGGCAAATAGCGGTCAGACAGTCAGAATATAGCATTCCTCTTTCTTACTTGACAAACCTGGAGCTGAAGCTTCTGAGTTTGTCATGTGTTTTGAAAACTGTCCCCTACCTGAGGTCACTGAGCTGGGGAAAAATATATGAGAGGCAAGCAATCCAGCAAAGCCATGCTTCATTTTCAAGGTGACCTGGTAATTCAAGCAGAAGGGTCAAGGAGAAAGGTCGCATTCTAAATGAAGTTTGGAAAAGGCACAAGCAATTCTGAATATCGTCTCACTGATGCTGTTGGTCTTAATTTGCACAGAAGTAAGCTCACGTGGTTGTCCTCCACTTTGTTGCATAATGAAGAAAGTATTTACCTTTTTGGCTAGCGTTGGATAACTTTAACCATTCACACAGCAGTGTTGAAGATGTGATTTATGCTGACTGACAGACTGTGGTATTCCCAGAGGACATTAGGTGCTACTCTCTGAATGTCTATGAGAATTTGATGGTAGACTGGCAGGTGTGCTGCAGTAGTCCTTGTCACAAAACCCCTAGAGGTTGCTATATGAGACTGCTTTGGGTGGAAAATAAGTCTCTTAGCTCATATGATGCCAAATTATGCAAATGAAAACTCTTTACCTCTTGCTTATGCCTCAAAAGCTGTTAAGAAATGTTTAATGGATACTAGCCACTATATACTTTCTTTAAAAAAATTCCTTCCTCTCATTTCTATTTCTTTCCAGAAACACCCATGCACATTGATGTGTGTGTTGTGTTATGGATGCATGCTCATGCATACAATGTGTCTGCATATGCTAGAAAAATGAAAGCAAAGTTTGAAATATTTTTAAAAAACAAATTGAGTGATCCCCTTTGGACATCATATCCTTTGTCATCCTGGTGTCACTTAGATATTTGTGGTTTTTCTGTCATGCCCATTAGGTCTGAGGCTTGCTCAGAGGCAGGACTTTCTGGCTCTGTGCTGGCAGAGACTTGCATCAGCTAGCATGGGAGTGACCTGCTTTTCATATGGCATCTCTTTAGCACTTTTCCACTTGCTCTAGTTCCCATTTGTTTATGTTTCTATACCTTAATCTCTTTGGATTTACTCTAGCTGTTTTTCTTCCCATTATCTTATTTTTTATTGGCCCACTTATATCTCCCTTTGCTTTGCCAATCCCAGTGGGTACAAACCTGGCATGTAGCACTGAAGTGTGTGGGCTGCAGTTTCTGAAAACAACATCTTGCCTCCTGTGAATTAATAGAAGCTTTTTGAGTCTGTAAGGTTTTTTAATGCTGATTTCCCTGTCAGACCACTTACAAATTCAGTGGATTTAGTATAGTTTTTCAAAATAGTGGTAATACTGTTCTTTTTTGACAACACTTGGGATTTATTGGCTTATAAATTCTAATTCAGCTCTCTAATACCAGAAGGAAGTAAGTTTATACTGAAGCCACGCTAGAGGACCCTCTTCTGCAAGAAGCAAGATTCAATACCCCTACTGATGTAAATGCGCGAAGCATTTTCAGATCCTTTGCTCAAATACTGCATGTTAAGTGGGAAGCATCAAAATTCAGTAAGATGATGTGCCTTTGGAAAGTAGATTATAAAAATAGAAGAGATACAGAGTCTGAATAAATTCCATCATTTCTGAGTTTAGTTATATGTACCTATTCTAAGACATGAACATTTTTATTTTCTGTAACAGTTTGGCCATTCAAACCTCCAGGTAACTTCTCTCTGTTAGCTGGTTGACCAAAGAGTGAATGAGAAATATTCTTGTTCTTCTCCACAATTTACTTGGGCTTTCAGACTTGAAGAATCTTCTGAAATACTAAATATACTCCATGTTCATTCCTTTGTTTCTTATAACTTCTGCCCTGATCTAAGTAAAATTTTAAATTTTTCTCCAGCAATGGGAAGCAGACAGCTGGAGCACTAACTGTGCACTAACTTTTTGAATTGAACTAGGCTTTATGAAATTAAAAAGTAATGGGGATTCATGAATGTTGTTAAGGAATTATACAATCAAACTATATGCTACCTTACTATCATTTAAAGAAGTGTCTGTCTCCCCAATACAGTGCTGCCTTTTCTTTCCATTCTACAATTATTGTTATTTCTATACTTCTCAATAGTAGAAATATTTTCTTTGCAGAAGAAAAGGTAAATCTCCTTCCACCGCATTTCTGTGCAAGGGGCCTCACACCTACCTTGCCAAGCTGTGGATTTCTGTCTTTCCTCTGCTCCTGACAAGTGTTTCAGTAACAGTCTTGTTTGTCTCCCTCTCAACCTCTGTACTTGTGCCAGTTTCTGTAACAGGTGAGGGTAAGTTAGATCAGTCTAGGTGAAGCAATTGCATTTTCCTTTTTCAGAATGTCAGAACTTCCTTCTCTGGGCCCTGAAACCTGATAAAAACTGGGGAGTGGATTGTGAATTCTTTCTGAGTCTGGCCAAGGATCTTGCATTTTTATAAATATATTTTAAAGCCTTTCAGTCCTTATCTGATTATTTGCTTTAAATGTTTCATATCTCTTTGGTAAAATTTTTGGAGCAAGGGCTCACATTTTGAAATGTATATATTTGCACAGCACCCAATGTGAAGGGTTTCTTACTCACTTGCTTTTTATGTGCAAAAAAAAAAAAAGAAAATACATCATCTCAAGTCATGGCTGAATGGGTCTCTAGTCAGTCCAAATCAGACAAAACCATAAATATCAAATTGACTAGTCAGTGGCCATTTTCACTGACACCTTCCTCCTCAGTAGCTCTGAGAGATTTCATCACATCCAGTCCAGGATTAAGATCTCAAATTCAGAAAGTAGAAGATGTATCTCAATAGCAGTAACATGTTGAAATTTACATCATACCCTAGATTTCTCATTTCATTTGGATTCAGTGGAACTAGTTAAAACATTTCCACATGTGGAAGTGGATGGGAAAGCTCTAGATAGGGCAGACATAAGATGGATAAAAGTGCTGACCTTATTATCAAATTCCTTGCTGAAGTTGCATGGGTTTGAACGATTGGTGCAACTGTGTTAATCATGGAGCAAGAAAAGGAAAACTTGTAATCATGCCGTGACCATTAGCGACACTGAAAAATCACCTTTCCCAGTCCCTAAACCAGAGGTATATATAGAAAGAAAGACTCTGAGGCAAAAAAGATAGTCACATTTTAGCAGACTTTTCAGTTTCCATGGAGGTCCTAAAAATGGGTTTTTCTTCCAAGGAGCATAAATTAACTTAATGAATGAAACAACCTCTCTAATCCCTTTCATTCTTTTTCCCCTTTCATTTTTTTTTTTACTTTTGAAACTCTAGATCTCTACTGTCAGACACTCCTCTGTTATTTTTCCTTGCAGAACACATTTAAAAATCTTTTATGTTTGTTGATGTTGTTGGAAACATACTAAGCATGTTGGCCTGCAGGCAATGTTTAAGCTGCTAAGTAGATGAATGAAGACCAGGACCATGTGCAGAGGCAGAATCTCAAGGCATCGTTGAGAAAATGCTGTAGAAAAAAGGGTTTATTAAGGACTCTCAAAACTTCTAGAACCGATGAAGCACAGAGAAAGGATGGATCCAATGTAGACAAAAATGGAACCAGATTGCTGACACGCCAAAAAGGGAAAAAAAAATTATGGAGCATTCTTCAGATGAGGAAACCAATAGGTATAGAAATTCATGTGGTTCAATTTGGTATATTGTGAAGGGATGATGTAAAAACAACTCATAAGCTACAAACAGGGATAGGACATCAAAAGAGAAAGCTGCAAAGAGTGATGCAGAAATAACCCCAGTTAAGGGCAACATGTAAAAATAGATGCTAAGTCCCAGGCAAAATGCCTTTTTTAAAATGGTAATATCCTGGAGAAACTAGCATGAGTGACCTGGTCATAAATCAGGATCAATAGTATATAAAGAAACTTGGTGAAAAATAATCAGTAGACATAGTATTCTCAACGTTCATTTTACAGTAGGCAGAGTAGGTTATACAAGCAGATGTTAAAGAAAGCATAAAGTTAGCCATCTGCATGCAAATATAACAGAAAATCTGTGTCAATCATGGCTTTTCAGCTGGCTCTGTATATGCTGAATTAATGGCATGATGGAGGATAGAGCAGGGGCTCAGTATTTAGGGAGTGACTCATCTCAGCTACACCTGAGTTAGTCATCCTAGGATCTCTTTATAATTAATAGAGGGAACTGATGCTTCTCATGAGCAATTTGTCTCACCTTTGTGTGGTGGTCTAAAATGAAGCAATGAATTCCATCTTAAAAGAGCCCTCTTTTCACTGATTTGAAGGGAGTAACCAACTCAGATGCAGTTGGCCACAAAAGCTACAATAAAGTGACATGAGGTGACTCTCACACACTCTTCAATACCTTCTAGGAGCAGCTAGTCAGAAAACCAAGCTCAGAAAAAACCGCTCTTGGTTTAGCTCTGAGCAGTGGACCCAGTCGGGTGCCAGATGTAAATACAGACAGCCCCTGTGCAGTGGTGCACAAAGCATACACAAACTCAAATCCCTTGACAAGATAATTCACAGCAGTAATATAATTTCAAGAATGGAACTACATAAAAATGAGGTATCTTAGCTGAAGTGAAATAAAAAATAACAGCTCTGGCTGTAAATCTTGTCAGGGAAATTTTTTGCTTTAAAGGCATACACTGGAGGCCACATTACAAAAAAAGTTCAGAAAAGACAAAATGTCCCAGCATGGTTAAGTTGCAGAATAAAAGGAGATATTAGAAGTTTAAAGATAGTTTTCCCAAAAGTTAGTCACATCTGAATGATTAAAATATAGAGGAAATCACACTCTGTCAATTTAAGGGAAATATAAAACCAAGTTAAGGCAGAACAAAAATATTCTGAAGAGCAGGGTGATAAAAAAATTGCAATTTGATTCATGTAAGTGTGGCTGAAGTTTCTTCCTGGTTTGTTTTGATTCCATGTTTCATAAAGGCTGTGATCTGCTCCAGTCTAACAATGAAATTATGACAGAGTCTCTAAATATTGTTTGGAGAAAGATAACTCTAATGGGATTTCAGAGCCTCAGTGCAGACTGGTGAATGATGTTCAGTTCCACTTGCAATCAAAGGGGAATCTGTTTTGCTAGGGCTCTTTCTGATGCACAGGAAGGAGTGGAAAAACATTCATCTTTATAGGAAAAGAAGGAAGGAACCACTCTTCCTGAAAATAAGGTTTAATTTTTTCCCCCCTTTAATTTTAGGCACCCTTTATAATAGCTCCTGAATGTGTCATCTAGGTAATTACAGGATTTATTTTAACAGTATTGCTTAAAAGGAAGCTGCCATAATTATATGCACCTGAAGCTTTTCAAGATGTAAATTACTGGCTATACTCCTATAAAAGGCAGACTGTCAAGCAGTGTCCCAAATCATTGGGTTAATGACTTTAGGTCAGCAGGCCTGTTAGAAAGTATAATTAATGTCTCTAGTTAAAAGTATAGCTATAGTTCCAGGTGAGACTAATATTATGTATTAATTAGGACACAGAAAACCTGTGATGCCAAATCACACTTAAAACCTTCAGAACCAGAAGAGAACTGTTGTAATTTGTACTGATGCTTGCTAAGGGCTGTGTGTGTAAATTCTCCTGATTGGAGTTGGTCTTCTGATTTGTTGCATCTGAGGTTATTTTTTTATCCTTTCCTGTGTGATTCCTTTAAGCAAATAGACGCTTGAGAGGTTCATTCTTAATGAAAGGCATGTGAGTGACACTGGTGCTGATTGCTCTGCTCACCATGCTAAGCAGGGTGACATTTGTATTACTTTGTAATGCATGGGCTGCTCACCTGTCACTAGATCTGCTAAGGTCTTTTTTGGGTTAGTGTGAGAGACATCTCTTTTCTTGATCTGATTCTCCTGCTGAGAATGTGGACAGATGCAACAGCTCTTTTAAAGATGAAGGATCCCTGCCTAATGTCACAAAGCTTCCCCCATTAGAGACTGGTCTACTATGGATGGCCTTACTGGGGCTCACTGGGAAGGACGGAACAGCACTGCCCTGAGTCCCCTCTAATCATACTGTGGTTTTTCTTCTGTTAAAAATCTCTGAGTTCTGTGGGCAACAAAAAATCTTTCTGGGAAAATCCTTCTAGTAGGTATATGATCTTGTACATGTTTTTTGCAACATTCACTCTTTGTAATATGCTCAATTAAATGTTAGATGTTAAAACCCTTAAGATACTCAAACCTGTGATTAAGGCACATGATTTCAACAGAGCATATATGTGTAAAATAAAGTCTCTTTTCCCTTCTCAGGGTATTTTTTTTTTTTTTGTTGGTGATGCCTTAGTTTTTTATCCGACCACAGATAGGAGCGAAACAATTACAATATTGCTCTGTTATTGTAACAAATGGACTGTGAAGGGTTTAAAAGTTCAGTCTTTCTTTCTTCCCCAAATACACAGGGATGCTTCTTTCTCAACCATGCCAGAAGTGGACTATCACAATACTAAGTTTAAATAGTCCTACATGTATTTGGACTGATTGAGTCAGACTTCCAATGGATTTGTGGGTCATGGTTGGCTGATTTCTCCATTACATTAGACTAGGAATGTAGTTTGACCACACCTCATGCTAGATATCCAAGAGAGAGAGAAAGAAAAAGTAGATGATGGAGCTGGAGGAGAAAGAGTCTGTGAGTACCCAAATGAGAAGAGTTTGAAAATAGGTCTTTCAGATGTTTGAAAAATTGTGAGTAAAATTTTGACCAAAAAGCAAATCCTCTGTCATGAATAGGACATTGATTCTGGTTTAGTTTTTCCCATAGTTGGAGCTTTCACAGTGTTTTCCGCAGTACAGATTCTGTGATGTTTAAATTGCTGAGCTAATGATGCAGCCTTTCATCTAGTACAAGCACTTAAAAAGCCTTATTTATCTGTCTCTGTGTATTTCTGTATGTTATTTTGGAGCTTTGGTAGATCTACAGTGTCAGCTGAAAGCACTGGTGATCTCAAAAGTCACTAGGAAAGGTCAGATGTAGTTGTTCTGAATCCGTAACTGCTGATCCCTTAGGAAACGTGACCAAAACAGTGATACTTGGTGAGGAAGTAGACATCTGTTTTGTTTTCATAGTTTCTTAAGCATTTTAGCTGAAGAATGTTTTTTTAATGACTAATCTGTATTTTTTTTTCCTGGAATTTGTACAGCCTATGCTCATTTTTACTGGAAATTTACACCTTAACAACTTTATTAACAGCTATGAATCTGACCGATTTTCATGATTCTGCTCTGTTGAAGTTAGACATAGGAGGCCCATTTGTAGCAGATGTAGTTGATCAACAATCAGAGGACTACATTTTAGTACAAATCAGCCAGACTGAAGATGCTGGATCAAGGAGGAGACGCCAGCAGCAGGTGATGGTCTTTAGATTTTCTTTCACTTTCTCTGAGATGTGTTTTATCACTTACATTTCATCATCATTGTGTGGATTAAGTGGTCATGCTTCGCCCTGCTGTGAAGTGTGTCAACATCAGCATTAATACTTAATCCAATAAGAGGAAAGTTACATTTTCTTTTGTCTTTTTAAGACTTCCTTTAGCTTCTTATAATAAAATTTTGTGAAACTTATGTCCTTGACTGACACTTAGCATGGAAGTTCTTGTGTTTAAAAGGGGCAATGTTTCAAAAGTTGTCTTAGAAGGAAGAAACAAGTGCAAAGTGCCTTTTTGCACTCACTGAAATACATTTTCACATTTTGTTGCAAATTATTTTCTCAAATGTGTCACATTTATTGGTTTTATTTCTCTTAAGGCTTTCTTATTTTTGATGTTTGTAACAAGTTCCTGCTGCTCTCTCCCAGAGAACTCAGTGAGGGAAGATCTTTTACAGCCTGTCATTGTATATCACTGCAAAATAAAAATAAGCTTCATCATTTAATAAATAGCATTGACATACAAACAACTGCCTCTCATTCTGTATATGTGACAGGATGGTCTGCCTCTACTAGTGAGAGCACAAATGAACAATGCCATCAGTATTCCTGCTTATACCTAATCTCACAGTCTACAGCAAAATATTAGTCCCACTACCTCAGCATGGCAAAAAATACCATAATGGCAATTACTCTCTTAAACCACCCACCCCTGTAATGAGGAGGCTGCTGTAACTTGTGCTGCTGGCATTGATTCCCCAACTAGCCTTTGTGCTGCTGGGGGGCAGCCAGCACACGGTTGGAGCAGCCCACCTCTGCTGGCACGCCAGCCATGGTCCTGACATGAGTAGGTAGCCAAATTAACCTTCCCTGCATGCATGCTCCTCAGGCATTTCTCTGTGTCAGATGTTCAAAGCTGGCTGATTAAGCTGTTGTTTTTCTACACTTTGTAGCATACAGGGTCAGGACAGGCTTAGGATTTAGGCTACAATTAACCAAATTTGAAGTTTTTTAAAGTTTCTCTACTTTAAAAAAGAGAGAATATATGTATCTACATTTAAAGAGTGTATCTGCCTAAACTTGCATGAATATCAGTGTGTAGTAATGGGCAAAGTTTCAGAAAGTGTTTATCTTCTGAAAAGTTTTTATTTCTTTTTGCTCAGATCAGCAAACAGGAGTTTTGTTTACTGAAATTCTACTATGTCCCCTTCATAATATCTAGGGGTATGAAGCTGCCTCCAGGCCTTTCATGGTCTGTACCTTATGTATGTTTTCTTCCCAGGCAATCTTTGGGAGTGAACCATGTTGTTATCTTTTGAGCCTAATTGCCCTAGATGCTCCTTATAGTCAATGCAAAGTGTGATTTGGCATCCCTGCTCTGGACCACCTCCTGGAGGTGTCTCTCACTTCACTGGTTGAGTGGAGGAATGAGGACGAGTTTGCTCCAACCTGAATGCCTGTAATATACCTAATCAGGTGAAATTAATTTAGGCTAGTGTGTGTTATGCCCTGTCCACAAAAAATTCTCCTAAATGCACAGAAGAGAGAAAAAAGAGGAATAAAACCCTAGATCAGAGACATATCACTTCCACTGACTTTTATTAATATTGCCAAACGTGATTCTCTTGCAGGTGGTATACAACTGGTCTCTGCCCTTAAGTTCAAGAAGAAATCATCAAATCATCACAACTAGAACCTTTCAGATACCAAACAGGTTGGCTAAGAGACTGAGAAATGTTCCATTGGAGTAGTAGTTTACACAGACTTGACTATGACGGAATAGAAAATGTTTTAAAACTAAGCTATCACTGCCTGTTTCAGAGGGCCGGGAAAGGATGACTTGTTGCTTTTTAAATGATTTACAAGGCTGGTTTGTACATGAGTTGCTTTTGAAAGAATGCTATTTTGAGGGACAGAGTGAAAATGTTTGAAAAGTTGCTTGCAATTGCAAAGGTATAACACATATAAATATATTGATAGATACTCAATATAAAATTAATGCTTAAATAAAACTAATGACATTACATTCCAGAAATAAGCAAACCTTCTCTTTCTTTCACCAGAGGCACCATCTTCATAAACATTCAAGCTTTCCTACAGGAGCCTGGAAGTGTTCCTCTCTCCATGAAGCATCAGTACCTTCACGCAAATATAGAGACACAAGTAACAATTGCGTCCATCATCTTACTAGGTGTCTATGTGCTGATCATACTGGAAGTAAGCCAGTTTTGAACTTTGATTTTCTTTTTCCCCTATACTGTAAATGAGAGCACAAGGAAGGGGTTTATTCTTGAGCTTTAATACAGTTTTAAAACATATATGAATCCTTGCTGTACTGTGAGTGTTGCTAATGGCATGAATAAGATACATGCAAGGAAATTGTTCTGAATTGTAACTGATTTTGGCAAGTTATATTAATGTTACAGTGATCTTGTGTATTTTTCTATTAGGACCTATTAGTGTTTTAATATTTTAACAGCATTATAGTTTGGCTGTGAGAGTGAAATTAACTCTGGGTTATAAAAGGTGTGTAAAACCTGTTTTTAAGTTAATTATTTTTCCAGATAAGGTAAAAGAGAAAAAACTACTCCCAAGTCTTTCTCTGCAGGGCTGCTCACAATCCTCACCCAGCCTGTATTTGTGCATTGGATTGCCTCAACCCATGTGCAAGACTTTGCACGTGGCCTTGTTGAACTTTATGAGGTTTGCACGGGCCCACCCCTCAAGCCTGTCCAGGTCCCTCTGGATGGCATCACTTCTCTCCAGTGTGTCAACTGCACCACACAGTTTGGTGTCATTGGAAAACTTGCTGAGGGTGCACTCAATCCCACTGTCCATGTCACCAACAAAGATGTTAAACAACACTGGTCCCAGTACTGACCCCTGAGGAACGCCACTCATCACTGCTCTCCACTTGGACACTGAGGCAATGACGACAACTCTTTGAGTGCAACCATCCAGCCAATTCCTTACCCACCCAGTGGGTCAAATTTGACCCATTTGTCAAATCCATGTCTGTCCAATTTAGAGACGAGGGTGTCATGTGGGACAGTGTCAGATGCTTTGCACAAGTCCAGGTAGATGACATTGGTTGCTCTTCCCTTATCCACCAACTCTGTAACTCCATCATAGAAGGCCACAAAATTTGTCAGGTATGATTTGCCCGTAGTAAAACCATGTTGGCTGTAAGCAATCACCTCCTTATTGTCCATGTGCCCTAGCATAGTTTTCAGGAGGATCCGCTCCCTGACCTTGCTGGAAACAGAAGTGAGACTGACTGGCCTGTAATTCCCTGGGTCTTCCTTTTTTCTCTTTTTAAAAATGGGGGTTTTGTTTCCCCTTTTTCAGTCAGTGGGAACTTTACCGGACTGCCACAACTTCTCAAATATGATGGATAGTGGCTTAGCCACTTCATCTGCCAGTTCCCTCAGGACTCATGGATGTGAGTCCCTCAGGACTCTCATCAGGTCCCACGGACTTGTGCACCTTCAGGTTCTTTAGGTTCTTCAGGTGGTCTCAAACCTGATCTTCTCCTACAGTGGGTGGTTCTTCATTCTCCTAGTCCCCACTTTTGCCTTCTGTGTCTTGGGCAGTGTGGCTGGAGTACTTGCCGGTTGAGAGTGAGGCAAAAAAGTCATTGAGTACCTCAGCATTCTCCATATCCCAGGTAACCAGGTCTCCTGTTTCCTTCTAGAGACGGCCCACATTTTCCCTAGCTTTCCTTTTTCACCAACATATGTATTGAATCTTTTCTTGTTGCCCTTGACATCCCTGGCCAGATTTAATTCTATCAGGGCTCTGGCCTTCATAAACTGATCCGTCTGCTTGGACAAATTCTCTGTATTCATCCCAGGCTATCTGTCCTTGCTTCCACCCTTTGTAGGCTTCCTCTTTGGGTCTGAGCTTATCCAGAAGTTCCTTGTTCATCCATGCAGCCCTCCTGGTGTTTTTACCTGACTTTCTCATAATCATAGATACTTATAAGTAGATAGATGCTTATAAGTAAACTTTTTTGAATTTTAAAATGTGGAAAGACACCTATTGCATTACGATGTTAGCTGTTTTCTCCATAACATCTGTAGAAATGACAAATGCTACAATCAGAGTAAGTTTTAAACTATAAATATATAAACAAAACTTCCTCATGGATCTCTTGCAAAAGATCGATGTTAATGTTGTTAGAATATGTAATAGTGGCTACCTTATATTCACAATTTATAACTTTAGTGCCTGAAGTCCTGCTTTCTCAACACATTGCACTCTCTATTCCATTAGCAGTTATCACTATTAGAGAAATTAATTGGTGTTGCTGCAGGAGCAACCTCTCATGGACTTTAATTTTCAGTGTTGCTCTTCCCCATCTTTTATCAGTCTTTATTAGTTTCCTGTATTTTGTTCATTATCATTGGCAACTTCAGACAGTGTGGACACCCAAAGAAGTTTCAGAGATATATTTTCACATATTTTCTTATAACAATGAAGAAAGAGGAAGCTCATCTGTTTCTTTTTATCTGTTACAACTCACAAGAACAACCCAAAGGTGTGCCTCTTGCCCCTCCTGCACAGCCCTCTTCTCCAAACATGAGTCTTGTGCCCACAACCTCCTGAACCCCACTGTCCTCATCTTTTAATCCTTCCTCCCCCTTCTCCCCTTGTCCTTTGCTACCTTAGTCACCAGGGAGCGTGCAGAAGAACAGACCACAAGAGCTTCTGCCTCCTGCAGGTAGAAATGATGGGAAAAGCTGATGAAGTGAGAGGTTCCAGTTGGAAAATGAAGTGCATTTACTGTAATTTGTCATCTCCAAATTTGCACCACTGTAAAGACATAGAGTAAATTCTGCTTTGAGGCAGTTTTTACTGAGCCTCTATGTTGGCATGGAATTTCTAGGTCAATATATGTCAAGTACTAGCCCTTGATGGTGGAGAAGTCTTACTGTGTCGGGATGTGCTGTTCTTCAGAAAACATGTTAAGCTGTTGAACTTTGTTTCTTCAGACATTTATTTTAAGTGTTGTTTCTTTTGAAACTGATTATGTGTTATGTATTCATAAAATACAAATATGTTTCTGGAAAAAGAAGATGCCTCTTTAATTTCTAGTGATAACTTTTTTGATGCTTACCACAGATATGAATATTTTCTTACTTCATGATTCTACTCTGCCCCTTGAAGTTTTGGTATATTGCTTTGAACTCTCTTTAGATGGACATCTTTTAGTTACATTTTCTGTTTGAAATATTTTTTCTTTTTTTCCCCCCTATCTAATTATCCTTTCTTTCAGTAACTAGACATTCATTCACTTGAAATAGATTTTTTTCCAAATATTGATCAGTTCCCTCTTTTCATCTCAGTCTTCTTTCCCTTTCCTTTTCCCAGAGGACACAGGAGAAAAAAAATCTGCTCTTGTGGTATTTTTGAATTAATCTGTACTATTTTATAGACTTGTTGAAAACAACAAAATATTTAGTTTTGTTCTTAGAAGCGTACACTGCACAGGAAATTAAAACAAGTGTATGTTAAAAAAACAAAAAAAAGTGTGTCAGGTTTACCTTTGTTGATCTCAGCCCTACCATTTGACCCTTCAGGATTACTGAGGAGCGTAGGTAAGATGGTCTATAAGTATGTTTTCATGTTGGTTGACAGGGCCATCTGGTGTAAAGTGCTGATGTACAGAGTTCTATGCTGATGTTGCTGTACTAAATTAGTTCACAATGTATTTCAAGATAAGCTCTTTCTAGTTTTCATCCTCAAAATGTGTAGCCTCTTTTGATCGAGAGCTTGAAAAAAAATTCAAACAGAAAAATCTTAGAAAATTTTATTTTTACACTTTTCTGATCCAAACTTCTTTGTTCTTTCAGCTAAGAGTGCATTTTGTTTTTTGCCTTCTTTGACTTGCATTCTTCCTCCAGCAAAGCCTTTTACTGTGCATATAACTCAAGTGACTATTTACAACCCATTCACTCATGTTCAATAAGCAGGCACGTATGGTTGCGTCTGGTGGTACAGCATAGTCAAGGAAAAGTAGTGTGGATAAAATCTCATTGTTTCCTCTTTGCAATACAGTAAGATATATTTGATTTCTCCCCTTTTGCCTGTATTTGTATACACAGAGAATGGGATAATACACTGGTTACCCTGAAAAGAAATCTATCTACCTATCTACATCTTAGAATATCTTTTAATATTATAAACTTTTATTGGTATTTAGAAAAATTTCTTGAGTTGATAAAGCTCTTATTAGTAATTATTAACTGCATATTTGAAGCTATGTTGGAACTGCATTAGTTAGAAAGATGTAAGGAGGAATGTTAAAAATTTATTATTAAAAGACAGAGCTCATTAATTTGAATGAATTATTGTGTGCAGTTGTCCACTATTTTCCTTTAATAATATATTTGTTTTGTGTTGTGGGTTAAAATGGAGTGTTAGCTGTTTATGATACTTAAATGAGCCAGCAGAAACAAAAATTAAGGTAATGGCCTTTTTAAAGCTATTTTATAAAACATTTTTTTTAGTCAGGAGAAAAGGCAGAGTAATATTCATTTTATTAAATTTAAAAAGAAGATATACCAGTAGCACATCAAATGGCAGAAAAGCGATACCAGCAAGTATCAGAAATTCTGTGAAAGTCTCCATAGGGCTCGTTTTATCACAGGAGCTATCATCTAGTTTCATATCCTGTCTTGTAGGTAGCCCTAAGAAAGATCTTGCCAGGATCTTTCAAATGACATTTTAATGATCTGACATCTTGAATAACATTTTCATTTCTGTATTTCTCCTTAAAACACAAATACTTTAAAGTGCAAAATCTGGCCTTAAAAGCTCTAGCTTCTTACTAACATGAAGTATGGGCTTATAATCACAATTTTTATTATTTTAATGGAAATGGAGAATGTCACTTTCTTTCCATATTACTTTTCTATTATTAACTAGCTTAAATTATGAATAAACATCCCCTAAGCTTAATTTTTTTAACTCAAAGCAGAGTGATTTTTAATAGCATCTAACCAGCAGAAATTAGCTGGCAGAGAGCAAAACTTTGATGTAGTTCAGTCTGACCATTTTTCTAGTTTTGTGGACTGGTTTTACCAGTATTTCCTTGCAGGAAGCATGAATGAAATGAAATAAGATGTTTGTTATTATTGCTGTCTATGCTCACAGAGTCTAGTTTTTGCTTATTTCCAGTAATGAGGCTATTTATTTGCACATGGAAAATTATGCTTCAGAGAGGGAATAGGAAAACAGAAGAAAAATTCACTGGTATATGAAACATAATACTAAGTGATGGTAATAGGCTAATCTTAAGAGAATTTTTCTGATGAGGAGTCACAGAAACTAGTGATCAGCTTACTCAGCATGGTTTCCCACTTCCCATCCATTGTCGTATTGATCTGTCTTTAATATAGGCAGAGAAGAGTGTGAATTAGGGTGTTCTTACCTCCACATATATCCTACCAAAAGATTGGTAGTAATGGGACAGAAGAAAATTCATAGCCTTTATTGGAAAAGACGGTGTAAAAAAGAAAATTGTAGCTGTTGTTCTCCCTGGCTTTTGTGGGAGAGAATATATTCCTGCTGCTTTCATTTGTGCTGGGATGGAATAATAGTGAAGAGGAGTTAAAACATTGCCGTAGGAGTTGGCAGAAAATTAGGGTCAGGTTATCAGAACAAACCATCTATCCTCTGGTGAAGAGTCCGAGCCATAACTCACTGGGCAAGAATAAAAGTTTGCTCTCATCTACCCTCCTGTCTGGGGGGGGAGGGAGCAAAAGAGCCCAAGATCAGGGCAGAGCAGGAAAGCCAGTGCCCCTGGGTGTGTTGGTCAGCTTCCAGCAGGGCAAGGGTTCTCTCCTGCACACTTTTCCTTCCTTGAGAGACTACTGGTCCTAATTGGGGGAGAGAGAAGGCTGCCTTCATATTGTCTTGATTATCTGCAGTGTTTTACAGTGAGGTAGAAATGGAACCAAGAGGTAGGGGCTGGAGAGCGAACTTCCCAGCCTGAGGCAGAAATCATAAATGTTGTGACTCTGGGGGTTGAACACAACCTGAAACCAGTGTAGTGAAACCTAAACCATAAAATCCAGTAGAA
The DNA here is from genome assembly GCF_047716275.1 of Strix uralensis. Classification (NCBI taxonomy): domain Eukaryota; kingdom Metazoa; phylum Chordata; class Aves; order Strigiformes; family Strigidae; genus Strix; species Strix uralensis. Next base: position 63,120,463 of record NC_133973.1, read on the forward strand.
AAACTTAGTTTGAAGAAAAATCTAGCTCCCTCTGGAGCAGGCTAGCTGTGTCCTTCCTGGGCAGCATGTAGTTGTGGGTCTGGTTTGGAGTCCTCATAGCTCAAACCACCATTACCCTTCAAAAGTCTACTCTTTTTTTTCTATTTTTTTTTCCCCAACTGAAAATGTGCAGTATAATGAGGGCAGTCTTGCAATCCCCATGAATAATGCTTTTAGGATATAAACTCAGGGGGTGCATTAAGAATAATATCAAGGCACGTTGAGCAGATGGAGACAGCAAAGCCTGTTGAGATAGATGCTGGAGGACTGGATTGGGCAAAGAGATACAGACATGGGGCAGATCCATCTGTCCTGGCCCCCAGGGTGAAATATTCATCAAACAGTTCTCCCAGAGAGAAGAGCCTGGGACTGAGCTAGCAATTAAGCAATACGGACTATCAAGGTTCCCTGCCTTTCTCTGATTTAGGAGGAGGGTGTGACATCTGTCCATTTTGAGAGGTTCAAAAGTGACTTTAAAACAGCTGTGCAGGAGCATTACAAGTTGCTCCTTATGAGGAGCGTTGGATCAGTACCCCTGAGGTGCTTGGATTTCTACTGCTTGGGTAGAGCAGAGCCCCTACCACCAGCAAGGAGGCTTCAACAGGACAGAGCCAGCAACAGTTAGATAAACTACAGTCATTTTTACCTGCTGTAACTGCAACAAAGGAAGTGTAAAGGAAGCAGAGTGCTCTAAGACAAGGACAGGATAAGTTTAAATTCAAACAAATATACAGTATAACAGCGAGCAAAATTCTCAGCTGGATCGCAGCTTGATATGTTATAACAACGATTTTGTATTATTAATCCAATATGAATATTGATTTTACACCGACTATTGCCTGTGTAATTGTTAGATCTATCTTGGTAGAAGTCTGGCTCTGCTTTGAATATGTGTGCTTTAAGGAAAAATATCTTCTTTTGGGTGCTATGATACTTCTGTAGTATGTAAATTTGCCTTAATTAAGAACTTAATAGGAAAAAATTGCCACTGGATGGTGCTGCTTGCTATTCTAAGGACTCAGTAGGATTGTCTGCTTTAAAAGATTCTGCCACCCAGGCTTCACTTTTTACAAAATGATATTTTTTTAAATAATAAGATTCATATTTTCAACACTAAGTGTAAAAACTAATTTCCAAATGTCTGCTTTATATTAAAACTAATTCTGAACTGTATTTTGTCCAATCTGTGAAAGACTGTCAAGCACAAATGTGTTGCCCTGCCTTGCATTCTCTGTATGTTTTAGGTTGTTTTTTTTCCTTTCTGTTTGAGACAGTCAGTAGAACATTATATTAGCTTAACTGAATGCTGCTGTTCAGCTTCTACCCTGCCTATGGCAACCAGAGGGGTAGAGAGCCATGTAGTCTTAAACTTTTAGCAAGGTGTTAGAACACACATATGCTTCTAACAGACACAAATAAGAATGAGAACCACTCAACTTCTTTTGGGTCCTCAAATGATGTCTTCTGTCAGCAAAAGCAAGGGCAAAAGTGAATGAACAAACATGAGAGAGTGTAGGCTTGGAGGAAGATGTGATGACATGATCTAAAGAGGAAAAAAAAATCCAGAGAAGAAAACTGGAGTGAGAAAAAGAGGAGATGTCAGAGATGGAAGACTCTCCAGAGGAACTACTGTCTAGAGCTGAAAGCTTCCTGTAAAGGTAATGCAAGTGCTGCAGTTTGCCGTACTGTTGCTCATAGTGCATGGCTGTAATTCTGTATGTCTGTATTAGCCTGATGTTAAAAGAAGGCTGACAAAGATTCACATAGGTGAAGTAAAATAGTTTGCCCCTCACTTTTGTGATTTGTTCCATGTAATTTCTTTACTAGAAATTCACAATTTCATTAGTCTTGAGGATGCTGAGATAACTGGGGAAAAACAGATGGTGTCATCTTCAGTTTTAGAAAATGTTCTGAAACTTCAAACATAATGAGGGTCTTGCAGTCCCCTCAACTAATGCTTTTAGGACACAAAAACAAGGGGGTGCACTGGAAATGCTACCAAGGCATGTGGAGTGGATGGAGGCAGCAAAGCTTGCTGAGATAGGTGCTGGAGGGCTGAACTGACCCTTGTAAAAGGGTCTTGCAAAAGGGTTTTGCAAGACTGAAAGCTTGTTGCCGGATCAGCCTGTAGATATACAACAGCTTTGGTCATGTCACCCCACAGTAATGGTCTGGTTTATCATCTTCTAGGTAGCAACATTAGTCCTTTACTGGCTCATGACCAGACCTCCTTTAGTCACATAGTGTATGTTTTTTGTAGCTTAAATATTACAGGAGTGACGTGCCTTGGCACATAAAAATGATCACCATCCTGTCTTTCCACAGGGCTCTGCTTTCTATTAATCTGACCTGACTCAAGGCCCTGATTTACAGAACATCAGCTCATTCATCTCTGTGTGCCTCTGTTCAATTTCGCATTGAGACAAACCCCCTAAATTCATATCAAATAAAAAGACTCACTTTTAAAATTTTACTCTGAGGAGCTCTGAAATGATCACGTTACTGGATATTCCCCTTCTGGTGTTTCCTGGAGGTGTATAAATATAATTTGCTTACATCAGAGCCATCCTAACGGGTAGAAGCTGGAAAACATCCACCTGTAGCTGTAATGACATAGATATGGCAGACTCCTCTTTTTTGTATGAATCCAATAGAAATATTTATGATGTATGATGCTATACCTTTTTATCCCTAGTTCACATTAGCAATATTCTGAGGTGGGAGGTTATTTCAAAACCAGACTCAACTTAGAAGTCAAGCAGTCATTTCGACCCTCATTATAAAGGAATAAACCCTCTTCTGGATCCTCTGGCCAACAATGAACAAATGCTGTTTCCCTCCTTCCTTCCTGGCTCTACACTTTTTTCTTCAGCTTTGCTTTTCTCCCAGGTTTCCAAGTCTTGTTCATCACTGCTTGCTGTTTGCTGAGAAAACTGGGTAGGCTAAAGCTTCATGCTGATACGAAACATTGAATTAACTGGTTCAAAGTAGCCCTTGAATGCTGCAAGGATAAACATATCCTTACTGTATGAAATGAACAAGACTATTGAAACCCTTATATTTTCATGCCTTGGAAACTTGGGGGAAAGAATTAATCAGATAATTTATTCACAGAAAATAATTTGATCTCCTTAAGTCTCTCTCTCTCTCCAACTATGCATTGTGTTTTACATATATAAAGAATTGATGTCAGCTGGTGAAACTTAATGTAGTTACTTAATCATAGAATTTCAAGGCTATCTTTCCTAGACAAAAGTACCAAGATATCCCTGCCTTGTGTTTCTTGGCCTCTTCAGTCAACATACCATAGGAATAAAAGTGAACTTACACAGGCTTGTCTTGGATACCATGTAGCATCACCTTCGATTTAAGATAATCATCTTGTGTAGTGTCATTTTATATTTTGAAACACTGAATTAGAAAGTGGCAAATAGGTGCCTTCTATGCATTTCGGTAAGGCAGGGTTATTTATACCATAACTTTCTCCACTGACATTGACAAGTAGTTTGGCACACTATCTGAATAAAAAAGGATATTATAACCGAATGTCATAGATAGGGTTGTGTAGATGTTCTTCAGGAGTAACAGAGTTTGCTATAGAACGTAATGTTTCTATTTAAGAACCCCAAGTCTTTTGGGAATTTATCTGTAGCTTATTGAATGTGTATGGAATATTATTTTCACAGTTAAAGGGATCAGCCATTTACTGTGCAATTAATAAGAATGCATGTTAGTACAGAAATACACAGCTAATGTTTCCAAGTTGACAGACGTCTCCAGTCTGGGCTCTTAACTGATCTTGGGCACATATTTCATACATATGGTAAGACTATTATACTGAATCATTGAATTGTTGTAAAAATGAGTAAGCTGTTGGTCCAGGTTTTTTTGTTTGTTTGGCTTTTTTTTTTTTTTTTTTTTCCCCAGCAAGGCATACTTATGTACAGTGATGCAGTTTTGACATATTTTGAGTTACAAAAATGAGATTAATAATAAGATTTTCTAAAAATTTAGCCTAGTATAAAGTCTTATTTTTTGATTCACATGTCTGCATGTATAGAATACGTATAGATAGTGTCCTTATTTTCAGACAAAGATATAAATAGCTTTTCCTGCTGTCACTGATTTTTTTGATGCTTGTAGTCACTTTGGGATCCTTGATACACATCATCTTTCAGCAGCTGTACACTACATGCTTGCCTCAAGAGCTGCTTTAGTCCATCCCTGAATACTGCATCAGTATGTGTCATACCTTCTAAACTATGTCAACCATCTCCCTTTTGCTTCATTAAAATCCCTACAGAATTTATTTGCTATTGCTTAACTAAGTAATTCTAAGGCAATTAATTTTCTGTTAGCATTCCTTTTGCACTAGCTTTTGAGAGACATCCCCTGTAAGGGGAAGACTGCTGTGTGGCTGAAGAAGCTGCAGAACTGCTTCTGCAGAGCTCATGTAGGGAGCAAACTGAGGGGAGGAGGGTGAGGAGGTAAGGCTTTAGCTGCCACCACCAGATGATGGGGAGGTATGTTGCTATGCCTTTGCTAACTGGTTTGGTTAGACTCTTTAATATAGGTGAGCATGAAGAATATCAGGTAAATATGCCTGGCTCCACTGACCTTCCTTTTCTGCTACTCTAATCTCATCTGTATCTGACTATATCCTGTATTTCTAGTCTATCGGTTTATATTCTGTCCAAATTGTGCAATTTGTCAGTATTAAAGCAAATTTCCATGAATTAAGAATTTGATGCCATTCCGCTTTGAAGTGGATCTAGTGCAGGACAGAGTTCAAAGTATTACAAGGCTTTTTTTGACCCTTGTTGTTTTCTAACATAAGCCTAAAATTTCAGTTATTTTGCTTGACAGAGGTAGGAAAAATTACCTAAATTAGTAAGCTAAATTACCATTTTTTTTTTCCTGCAAATTTCAGTTTTGATTTCAGCTTCTGATGTCAGTTTCAGGCTTTGGCATTAATTTTCCAAACTATAAGCGGATCAAATACATGTAATATGAAAGACTGAATTTTCATCTGTATCCTGCTAAAACAGCTGGAATAGTCCAAGGCAAAGCAGACCACCAAAATTTATAAAGTATGTGACAGCAAATGATATGATAATTTCCATCAAGGGATCTGACTGAGGAACATGTTTCCAGAGGCAGTCAGGCTAATACTATCTTGATTATCTTTAGGAAAAACACACTCTTTTTCTTTGAAAAAACCCCTCTTCTGCTGCTGAGGATATCTTCTTTTAACCCAGTAAACCCTTATTAAAACATAAAAAGGAATAGATATAAAATGTAAAGGCAGAGAAAAAGTTATCCTAGAGTAAATTTTACTCCCCTTCTCTCCCTCCTTGTCCCCTGAGAATAAAGAATTGATCTAGAGAATTTATAAAGTCTAAGAAGGATTTGGCTGTTGATTTTATAGGGAAGGTCTCAGCTACTCTGGAGGTAGGTGAAAAATGCATAAACCCCATACATGGCTATAGGGTTGGGAATAACCACCTCCTGGAGCACATGTTGCACGAAGAACGACTGAGGGAACTGGGGTTGTTTAGTCTGAAGAAGAGGAGGCTGAGGGGAGACCTCATCACCCTCTGCAACTACCTGAAAGGAGGTTGCAGAGAGCTGGGGATGAGCCTCTTTAACCGAGTAATAAGCGACAGGACCAGAGGTAATGGCCTCAAGTTGCACCAGGGAAGGTTTAGACTGGATATTAAGAAGTATTTCTTTACAGAACAGGTTGTTAGGCATTGGAATGGGCTGCCCAGGGAGGTGGTGGAGTCCCCATCCCTGGAGGTGTTTAAGAGTCGGGTCGACATAACACTGCGGGATATGGTGTAGTTGGGAACTGTCAATGTTGGGTTGATGGTTGGACTGGATGAACTTCAAGGTCTTTTCCAACCTAGACAATTCTGTGATTCTGTGAATGCTGCCACTCTATAAAATGAAAATTAATTTCTTAGTAAAACAAGCTGTTTAATGCAACAGGCTTCACTGGAGAAAAAAATGGATAAGAAATTAATTCAGGCTGCATTTGAAGCTTTAAAGTCACTGAAAATCACCTTTCAACTGTCATTTATCACTTATAAAGAAGGACTTGTGGAAATAAAATGTTTGGTGTGATGTATCATTTATCAAATATCTTCAGAAACACATTTTAGAAATATGCATGCCCTGGATTTCAGCTGGGAAATGTATGCTCTGAAATAGCACACAGGTCACCATTCAGTTGGCTTCTAAATAGTTTCCTTTTACCTCCTGGAGCACTGTACAAGATAAAGAGTTTGGAATTTTGAATCATTTTTATAATGATGCTGTTGCAGTCTACCAAAATATTTGATGAACTCTGTGCAAACATTCCAAAGCACTTTCAGATAGATAAAGACATTTATACCTGGAGAAGGTCTAGGTTGTCCAAATCCAGTTTGCATTATAGCTCTGGAAATGTATATTTTTAATTAATATCAAGCACAAAGACTTGTGGCGTAAATGGTTTAGGTTGCTTTCATGTCTTACCTTATAATTAACTCCTGAATTAAGAGTATGGAAATGATCATACAGAACCAGCATCCAGCACATAGTGTTTATCACACAGCAGGCAATCATGACACAAACTTTCTGCAGATAATTATGAAATGAGATCGCTATAGAAGTTTTTCCAAATCTTTGTCCATTCTGAATTGATCCTATAGCATGACCCTATGGTGTTGCCATCATCAAAGCTACACTGTTGATGTTAATTTTAAGGGACTCCATTGTTGCAGTTTTGGGTGTTTTTGTTACTTATATAAAATTCTGTAAATATCTGTTCCCTTTTTTGAAATTTCTTCAGCTCTCAGCCTAGTGATATCCTGTATCAGTGAGCTCTATGACTGCGTTGTGCATTGTAAAGAGTGAAGTCTGGGCTGCACTGTTTCCAGTAGCAGTTTGTATTGAGATAACTGTCCCTTTGTAAAAGTCAAGCACCATCCTTTGCTGTTTCATTAAGTCAGGACTGCTAGGCATTCTTCAGACAAAAATAAATATGATGTTGGTCGTGAAGATGCCCCTTCTGCAAAGAGATTATAAGGTTTGCAGTTAGGTTGGGAGGTGGGGATCTCTACCATGCAAACTGATAGACTAAAAGCTTTGTATCTTCCTTGTCTGTTCTGACTTTTATGTATAAATGGCCATTGCTTGTTTTTTTAAGAAACCTTTCCAAGAAACAAGGCAAGGAACTTTTATAATAAGTGCATTTTGCAGAGTGTGCTAAAACTGACTGAATCATTCAAGTGTGGGGATCCAATTGTGGGATGGAAGAAAAAAGAATGAGAAGAAAATAAGAAGTCACTTTGACATGTGGCTTTGACAGAATGAGAAGGGCCAAAGAGGGTGGGAGCATGTGAGGAGATATTTATGTGCAAGAGAGTGGAAAAAAAAATGCAGATAAGAGGCAAGTTGGAGAGAGAATAAAAGATGAGACAGAAGAGCTGTTAGGAGATGTGCAGGATGGAAAGAATTTTAGTGATGTTTTTTGTCAAAGGAATGAGTACTGTGTTGCTGGACAGTGGTCCAGGCAAGAGTTTATCAGTGCTGGGAGATGGATTTTGAAAAAGAGAGATGAAATAGAGAGGAAAATATAGGTACCATAATAAGATCTACAAGAGGTATTGACTACTTCAGTGTCTTTGATGAGGACATGTTACACTGAGTCTTGCACCTGAGTTCGGTCACCCTTGCTACTGAAGTAACATTTGGCCCACTGTTTCCTTCTGTTTCTATTCCTAGCTTGTAAAATAAAAAGTCTACCCAGTCAGACTGATGCAGCCAACCCAAATTTGTGGTCTTAGAGGCAATTCCTATTTGAAGGAGAAACTCATTATTAATCAGGGTTCTTTCAGTGTAACTGTCTTCTCTTACTAGAGAATTCACAAAGGTATGCACTTTCTCAAGCATGAGAAGGATCAGATGAATATAGATGATTTCTCACTTAATCTTTTAAAATGTCTCTAAATTCGGAAGTCCACCAAAACTCTCAGCTTTTCTGGAGTTAAATCTCTGTGTTAGTTTATTTCTGAGCTCTTTCAATTCTGTACCTGAGCTTTTGTTCATGGATTCACTCTGAGATTCATCCTGAAATGATGCTCATCCTCCTGCCAGGCTTCAAAACGGTTTGAATCACAGAATCATTCAGGTTGGAAAAGACCCTTGGGATCATCGAGTCCAACCATCAGCCCTAATCTACAAAGTTCTCCCCTACACCATATCCCCCAGGATCTCATCTAAACGACCCTTAAACACATCCAGGGATGGTGACTCCACCACCTCCCTGGGCAGCCTATTCCACTGTCGAACCCCTCTTTCTGTGAAAATTTTTTTCCTAATGTCCAGTCTAAACCTCCCCTGTTGCAGTTTAAAACTATTCCCTCTTGTTCTATCGCTACTTATCTGTGAGAAGAGACCAGCACCAACCTCTCTATGATGTCCTTTCAGGTAGTTGTAAAGAGTGCTGAGGTCTCCCCTTAGCCTTCTCTTCCTCAAACTAAACAGTCCCAGCTCCTTCAATCACTCCTCATAGGATCTGTTCTCCAGGCCCTTCACCAGCTTTGTTGCCCTCCTCTGCACTCGCTCCAGCACCTCGATATCTCTCTTGTATTGAGGTGCCCAAAACTGGACACAATACTCCAGGTGTGGCCTCACCAGTGCAGAGTACAGGGGGACTATCACCTCCCTGCTTCTGCTGGTCACACTATTCCTAATACAAGCCAGGATGCCGTTGGCTTTCTCGGCCACCTGGGCACACTGCCGGCTCATGTTCAGCTGCTTGTCAATTAGAACCCCCAGATCCTTCTCTTCCAGACAGCTCTCCAGCCACACCTCCCCAAGCCTGTAGCGATGCATGGGGTTGTTGTGGCCCAAGTGCAGCACCTGGCACTTGGCCTTGTTGAAGCTCATCCCGTTAACGTTGGCCCACTGATCCAATCTATCCAAGTCTCTCTGTAGAGCCTCCCTATCCTCATGTAGATCGACACTCCCGCTTAACTTGGTTCATCTGCGACCTTACTGATGATACACTCTATGTCCTTATCAAAATCATCAATAAAGATGTTAAACAGAAATGGTCCCAACACTGAGCCCTGAGGAACACCACTTGTGACTGGCCACCAGCTGGATTTAACTCCATTGACCACCACTCTCTGGGACCGTCCATCCAGCCAGTGCTTGACCCAGCAGACCGTTTGCTCATCCAGGCCATGGGCAGCCAGTTTTTCTATGAGAATTCTGTGGGGAACTGTGTCGAATGCTTTTTGAAAATCCAGGTAGACAACATCCACAGCTTTTCCCTTGTCCAATAGTCGGGTCTTCTTGTCATAGAAGGAGATCCATACTATTTTCCAAAAGAATAATAATGGATTTTTACCTAATATAATGCCCTCCAAATGTGTGTTAGATGGAACTGTGGTTCAAAGAGAGTCACAGGTTATAACCTGCATCTCTGAATTTCTGCATTTGTAAACTTTAAATATGCCTTTACAAATATATTATTTGTTTGGAATTTTCTTTATGTGAAAAGAAGATTAAAGAGTAATCAATTCTTTCCTAAACCTCCCCAAATTTCAACTTTTGAATATTTACATGTCTCAGAGTTTACAGATGTGTGCTCTCTAGGCTATATTTTACTGTATAACTTTCACTTGATAGTTTGCTGGAAGGAAGAGTTGTACATTTGACAAGTTTTTTGTAACAGAGCTTTTCACCTGAATAGTCTTTGTTCATTCTTCAGGATATACTTCTGTATATCCTTCTTGGAAAATCACCAGGATGAAGGAACTGACAGATGACTGCATTTTTACAGCATTTTTTCCCCGTCTTTCTGCAGAAATTAAAGTAAATTTCACCCACAGGAGACAGCAAACTCCTGGAAACTGAAGATGCAGTCAACCCAATGTATGCAATTAAGTATACAATGGTGACAGCAAAAATGCTTATGTGGAACCATCCAAAAAATCTAAAGGAAATCAAATCTCGGAAAAGCCATCATATCTTTCTGAGAACTGAAAAAGAGCTATCTAACATGGGTGGTGATTAGATGAGGAGAAAGCCTCCAATCTGAGGAAAGTTGAGGATTCCCCAGTAGCTTACCCTTGAACTTTGCCCTGGTAAGAAGCTGAAGTCCTTCCCTAACTGACATCTCTGCTTCTTGTCTTTTACTGGAGAGAACTGTAAGGTCTAATTGCTGTACCCTGTCATCAGCCACAAACAACTATCGAATGTTATCGAATGCTCCCCACCTTTGCAGAATCAGAAGGGCCATACGTGGGTGTTCATATCAATGCTCTGAAACTGGAGATCAAAGATGAAACAATGACTTATCACACACATTTCTGTGGGAGCTGGTGTTTTTGTGGTGTTCTGTGGGAGCTGTAATTAGTGCTATGTACTTTTAGGTCATTAAGACATAAAAATCTTGGTCTGATCTCCTGCTTTGTCACTATGAATAGGTTATTCTCCAGTGTATTTTGAAGAAAAACGTAGGAGAATGAGACAGATTTTTCTATTGACTCCTAGATGAGTCATCTATGTGTTTATTTTTCTAGTAATTTGGTAAATTGCTTAGTTGTTTACCATTAACATTAAAAATTTATGTTCAAGGAGAAAAAACAAAACCAAATCTTTCATTTTTTCTTTACAAGCAGATGGCAGGGCCTTGAGATGTCCACATCCTATTGTTTCTTATCAGCAAAATATTTCTTATTAAATTAGCAGCAAAAGAAATATTTCTAGACTGCTTTATTTCTTTCTCAGGAATAATTCTGATTTGTGTCTGAATAATATTTAAACACATTAATAATAAGTGTTGTTAATTTGATTCAGTCTTTTGTAGTGTGATTTCCATTAATTACATTCTTACTTTAACTGAATTATTTTACACAATCTGCGATCTTCCAGACATAATGGATTAAATAACTACAAATGAGCACTTGGAGGAAAAAGCACATTTTCAGGGCATGCTTGCTTTTATACTTTCTCCTTCAGGATTTTAAGTGCAATTTATTCATTAGGTATATAGACATGGGCAAGTGTCTGTATACTGTAGTAATTGTTGCAGTATTAAATGAATGTCCGTGTTATGATCAGAGGTTTGACTGCTATTTTTAGATGCATTGCTTGTATGCTAGAGAAACATTAGAGATGGAGGAGAACTGTTCAAGGTTAGGTTAGTCTATACTCTGGTGAAAGCAACTTTTGAGTAACTGAGTAGACTGTAGAAAAGGTGTCCAGCAGATTTTAGTTGAAGTATATGTCTTTCTGGAAGCCAAAATACTTTGTAGAGAAAATGCTAATGTAAAAAACACACTTTATGAAGGAAGAAAACTCTGTGTGTGTGAGACAGAAAGCTGGGGCACAGGGTTGACAGATCTATCTGTGCCCCAGACCACAAATTGTACCTGGAAACTCAAAGTCCAGTATATCTGTGTGTGTTGTAGGATGGATCTGCCCCAGGTCTGAGCTATTTGCTTAGGAATTGCTTCATAGACATTGGAGATGAACAAGCACCTATAAAGAATGAGGTGGATCACCTCCTGGGCACACATCTTCTTCCCATGGGCTGTGAAGGGAAGCCAACAGGACTAGGCTGTTTGATCCTTAAGTTAGGGAAGATAAATTGCTTGTAAATTGCTTTCCTTCTTGTGTCACCCATTGGCAAATAGAAGTAACTGGTGCTGAAGTCCCTTCTCTGCTTTGAGATCAGAGCTGACACTTCCTAGCAGGGTTTTGCACAGGCATGTTTTTTTTGGTTGGGTGTTTTTTTTTGTTGTTTTTGTTTTTTTTTTTGTTGTTTTGTTTTGTTTTTTTTTTAATAACATGCTATAGTGAGGCAAGGTAATCAGCCATTCTCTGGGCAGGTGTTTTTGAAGGGGGGTGGTGTGGAATAAGAAAAAAAAAAACCCAAACAAACTAAGAAAAGAATAAACTACCAGAATTTTTATAATTTTCCCTCCTCCTTTTTAATAGTAAGAAGATGTTTAGAGGACTCTCTGGTCAATTCTTATCCTTTGTTGCAGATTGTTCACAGGACCCTTGCAGCGATGCTGGGCTCTCTGGCAGCTTTAGCCACCTTAGCTATTGTTGGGGAGGTAAGTTACCAAACTGTAAGTGCTTACTTTATTTCTGGTTATGATATAAATTTCCATGTTTGCCCTGTTGTGACTGGGGACATGACAGAGCAGTGTTTTTTAAGAGAGAGAGATGGTAGGGCAGATATTGGGATGGGGAAACATTTTGGGGAAAACAAGTCAGCCTAAGGTATGGACAAGAAGAGTAGAAAAAAGTCAGTTGATGCTGTTTTGTTCTGATTTGCAGGCAGCTGAGTACAACCATTTTCAGCTTAATTCAGAGTTACTTTAACACTATTATTTTTAATAATGTTAGGTTACCAAGCAGACCTAAATGGAAATACTTATGCTACCCTGAATAATTGCACCTCATGCTTACACCTTCCAATTCTTTTGTTTCCCCTCCTTGTTTACTCTTAGTTGATATTTAGTGAAACCTCTGACTGATTTTCTCTTGTTTTCCTTGTAACTGGTCACCACAACACTGCTATGTTCCCTTAAATTCCCTCCAGTTAGTTCACAGATGAAGTGGTATGCTTTTGTTCTCTTACCAAACAGGAAACTGGGGTGTATGATATAATTCAGTTATCTTTTATTTCTGTAGTGTTATGTAAGGACCAATTAGATAAACCCAATAGCGTAATGTAGGCTTTTGATAATGACCCACTTAGGATACCAATAGTATTTTGAATCAGTAATAATAATAGTAGTAGTAGTAGTAATAATAACAGTAATAATGGAGTCCTTTTTGTGTACTTTGTAGGAACACTTACTAATTTCCATCATAGCTTATTTAAATGGTTCATCAATTAAGTGGAGTTTGTATTTCATAGCTAATCACAAGTTAGGTGTTTCAAGGCATTCACTGGTAATTGTATTTTTTGATTGCAGAGGCCAAGTATGGTCAAAGTGGTGGAGTGGATTGATTATGAGACACTGGCGCTGCTGTTTGGAATGGTAACTAAAATATATCTTTTGCTCTAAATGTGCTGAAATAATCACATTCAATATAGAGATGTTTCCTTTTTAAACATTTTGTTAGTTCTACTTTACTGAAACATGTTATGATGAAAATTTGGGCCTTAAGGGGTTTATCAAAAAAGAGGATGATCAGACCTCTGAAGGAGCCTTTTGAAAATGTTGATCCTTTTCTATTTTTAAAAAAATCTGTAAAATCGTGTTGATAACATACTAAACTAACCTTGAAGTCTATAAATGGAAAGACCTGTTTAAGTGCCAAGTATTATCACTCTTGTTTATCTTGTTAATTTTGTTTACTCAAAACCTTCCTCAAACACACTCTGTTGGAAAAGTAATTTTCTTTGTCTTAGTCAGTGCTATGTTTGGAGCCAAAATAAGCAAACCAGAAATGGAGGAGAAATATCTGATTAGATTGTAATCATATATTATTTTAATCACTTTGCCCAGAGCTATTTATGGTTAAAAGGGTTGTCCAAGTGCTATTAAACTCTAACACAAATTATACAATATACAGAGACAAAATTGCAATTATCTGTTGCCATTCAGAGCTTTTCTTATTTCCTGACACTGCTCCATGCCACAGAAAAGAAAGCAAAAAAATCTGTTGGGAGCAAAGATGGAAGGACAAGAGACCTCCCAGAAATGTGGGAAAATGCAAATTATTCTTGGAGCCACCGTCTTCTGCACTCTGTAGAGCATTACTGCAGAAAGCAAACACACTCATTGATTAATAACATAAGGAAGATACATTGAGTACTTAATGTATGATGCCTACTTAGTCACTACAAATAAAATTCAACCAGACTAGTACGACATTTACAGACTGTTTATGTTGAGAACTAAATTTCACCATATGACATATTAACAAAAGATATCTGGCATCTGTAGTGGATGTCCTAATATGAAAGTGATCAGATTCTCAAAGCTGTGTCAGATAAGGACTTTTGTCAGGATCACAAACTACATCACTTTGTTTTTTGGGTAATAATTCAGTTGCAATTTCTTCATCTTTTGGTAGATGGTTTTGGTGGCCATATTTTCAGAGACTGGATTCTTTGACTACTGTGCAGTAAAGGTAGGCTTCTTGTGGTACTCTTAATTATTACTGGATTAACCAGGTTAGTATTTAACCAGATCTATTACACCAAGCACTATCTTTGAAGAACTTTTCTTAGGCCAGTGTATACTTATAACATTAGCAATGACAGTGGTCAACTTGTAATTTTGAAAAATCTCTTAGGAATGAAAGGAAGCCCTTAAGGCAATTCTGTTTCTACAGGAGAAAGGTAAAGGCCCCCAGTAGGGTACACAAGCATATGAACAATATAAAGCGGAGTTATTCCACTGACTTCATCAGGACTGCATTTCCACTGTATCTGAAATCTATATTTATGCCTGGCAGTCGGAGAGAGAAAATATGGGAACTATCATTAGCTTTACAATCACACATGAAAAATTGCCACGGACCTTTTCACAGCAGCAGAACCAAAGATTACATGAAAAGGGTAATACTGATGGATTGGTTGTAAAGCAAGTATTACCCATGGTGAGGGACTCCTTCACCTGCTGCAAAGCTTAGTTTTCTTGAGAAGGGTGGAAAGAAAGAAAAAAAAATGACAGGAAGAACTGCTTTAAACACAGAACTCCTAAACAAAACTGGGTGGACACAACCCTTGCCTATGTAGATGCCCAGACTGTGTAGCCCTGGCAGTGCTGTCCTGAGGATGGGGAAGGTGTCCCAGTGTGTGGAAGGGGTGGGAGGTCTGAGGTCTGAGCCACGTTAGTACACCCAGGCATCCAAGCAGAAGATGGGGGCTCAGCCCTCCTCCTCCTGCCACATACCCCCTTTATGTCTGGCAGCAGAGCATGATGTCTCTTCAGACTTGTTTCTTCTTCTGCATGATGGAAAAGTTTACCCACTTTCATGAAATGTTTTCTTGCTAAATTAATATTGGAGAGGGTGCTGCTGGAGGTGCATGGAGTAATAAATGCTCTGAGCCCACTGTCCTCATCTTTGGTGAAGTTGTTTTCTCTATCATTTTTTGGAAACTAAGCTGGAGTGATCTAGTCTCTTACTTTTGTTTCTATTTGTTTGGTTTTATTAGGCTTATCGATTCTCTAGAGGCAAAGTGTGGGCCATGATTACGCTTCTGTGCCTCTTTGCTGCAATTCTTTCTGCATTTTTGGACAACGTTACCACTATGCTACTCTTTACTCCAGTAACCATAAGGTACTTTATTGTTATGGTTTTGGGCCTGGTCATTTAGCGAGCAATCAGTAGCAGACATGTGTGCAAAATGCTTGTTTAGACCTTTTTTGATCATCTAAATGGAAATCAAAACTTCAAATACTCCTATTGTAGTAGGGTAAACAGCTAATGTTTTCAAAGGGATCGGTTGCCTTTCCCTTTGTGTTAATAGCACATATCTGAAGCCTGTTATACTGTCTTGGCAGCTAACTATTCTGGTTTGTCACCATTATCTGAACTGCAATAGCATATTGCACCAAATGCTCCCTAGTAGACGAAATTTTTTCCTGTAAGTGGGGAGAATTTTTTAACTAAAGCTTCCTTGTCCTTTACTGGCTAATATCTATATATGATTTTAGATATTAATTTATGTTATAGTGAAGTTGTTATCCCTTCTAATACTAGTGAAAAATAAATTTAAAAAATTAAAGCTTTGTTTTGGAATATGAGACTCTGAATTTTCTTCCTGCTGGTGATCATAACACTGGTACAGCCACTGGTTAATTCCACAATTTGGGATTAGATATTTGGAACTTTTAATAGAGAACAGAGAATTTAATTACTTCAGATTTCTGTAAATTAATAACACATGATTTGTAACTACATTTAATCAATGTGTGATTATAAATTACTGTTTAACTTGAATTTAACCTGTGTCTGGCCAGGCAAATCTGCTTAATCCAGTTCAGTGTTGGAAAGATCTATTGTGTTTTTAAAATGATCCCAAGTGATGTAATGCTTGCAGTCATTATCACATTAAAACACAGAAATCTATTAAGATATGCTCCTATTTTAAAATGTAGTGTAAAGCAGTAAAAACCAATTTTGCAAGTGGAATTTATTCTAGATTGGAAAACAGCTTGTGAATGAAAGATTCATTTGTCTTCTGTCCGATTATATTTTAAAGAGATCGTTTTGCCTTACTCCAATCAATAATTTCACCTCTAGCAGTAAACAACACTGGAACTATTAAACACCAAGTTTTCTTTAGCTGTGTTGCAGAATAATTTGAATTAACTATAATTGGGAGTGGACTGAAATCCAGACATCAATGCATCATGAACTACTGTTCACAGGCAGAGCTACTCTAGCATTTATGCTTTTTCAAAGAATCATAGAATAGCCCAGGTTGGAAGGGTCCTCAAAAGACCACCTGGTCCAACCTTTCATGGGAACGAGAGCCTAGATGAGACTATCTAGCACCATATTCAGTCATGTCTTGAAAACCTTCAGTGACGGGGACTCTACCACGTCCCTGAGAAGGTTGTTTCAGTGGTTAATTCTCACCATAAAAAATGTTTTTCTTATGTTGAGATGAAATCTCTCCCAGGGCAACTTGTACTTGTTGGCCCTTCTCTTCTCCATGTGGCTCCTTGTGAAGAGAGAGCCTCTGTCTTTGTAGTCACCCTTTAAGTACTGGAGTTTTATATTAAATGTATACCAAGTACTTTACTTTTATATTAAATGAGTTTGTAACACTGAAGAAGGGGAAAATCACTATGCAGGAAATATTTGTATTTGAATCACTATCAAAGCTAAAATAAAATTTTATCTTGCCTAGTAAAACCAAATAATTACCTATTTCTAAAAGCTTCATGCTGGGGGTCTTTTTTTTGTTTTTATCTTACTGCCATTGTCTTCAGCACTTGTTTACACCTTCACTATGTTTCACTGTACTGTCATTGCCATGGAGATAAAGCTTGCAGAAAATCCTACTGACTCTATGGATATAAGGATTTATATTTCCATTAGTAAGGTGCAGAACAATGATACTTGTTTCACTCTGCATTATGTAGTAAGCTGATA
This sequence comes from Strix uralensis, assembly GCF_047716275.1. Classification (NCBI taxonomy): domain Eukaryota; kingdom Metazoa; phylum Chordata; class Aves; order Strigiformes; family Strigidae; genus Strix; species Strix uralensis. Next base: position 63,137,638 of record NC_133973.1, read on the forward strand.
AAAAAATTAACAACTACCCATTTTTAGCTATAGTTTATTTTCAAGATACTTTGTTATTGGGAACTGGAAAAGGCTAATGGTTGTTCACATGGGGAATTATATAACCAGGGTAAGTAAACTGAAGTTTGATCCTACCATATAGCTAACACATTCTGATGGGTTTATACTTTGGCCTTGGCTTTCTTGGCATATGTCAGATGTTCTTTCTTCAAGATATCACTAGGCCCATCAAAAAGAAAGAATCACTAAAGAAAAGTTAAGGTTATATTTTGAAACATTTGGAAATCAAGGAGTGATGAAGAAAATTACAAATATAATTGTGGTCTTGTACCACAATTGATACAATTGGGCCAGCTGTACTACAAAGTACCCTTTAACTGCATAATTTTATGCTGTTGGGGAAATAGTGTACTTTTGCACAGTTATTTTGTTCTGGAGTTTTTATGGGTTGACATATGTGTCATCTGACTTTTTTTCTGTTTTAAATTGACACTCTTGGTGACAGTGTAAGTGTATCAAGTTAAGCTTTTGTGCAATACAATCTTTTCATTTTGAAATATAAGTTTTAATAATACACACTTAGACTGAATAGTAAAGCTCAATTCTTCCTTCAGGGAAACGTGTGACAGCACTACAGCAAAATCAATCTTGAGAAAGTATTCTTGCTGCCAACTTTTCCCCCCTCCTGTACTAGTTAGAGGGGGCAAGCATTTAAGCATGGCCTTCATCTTTACACACCGGAGCAACGTTTTGATAAGCAGTAAGCGGGAAAGCAGTTGTTCCTTATTCCAAAGTGCTTAAGTGTGACCTTAACTTTCAGCGTTTAATACCATGGCCCAAGTTTAAAGTCAAACTTGTACTTCAGCAATGAGTGGATTGTGCAGATCTATGTGTAAATGTAATTTGTGTGAGTTGAAGTAATCTGTGTGAAGATTACTGTAAGTGGGCTCTCAGTTGAAATGGATCATGAGGTTACTGAGTCAATCCCAGTATTTGTCAGAGCACTTTAAGATGCTTCTTGTTAAAAAAGCATTTTAGTTTTTCTTATTAAAGAAGCATCTTACTAAAGAAGCATTAAATATTCTTGAACAGCTAAAACCATTTTGAGATTTTTTTAATAATGAGGAATGTGTATTTTCTACTCTTGTTGTATTACAAATAGAAATGATCAAGCTTTAGAGAAAGGGAAAAATAGGAACAGAATAAACTGGATAAACCTAGGCTGAAAACTGAGGTTTCTAACAGATGATTTACAGCTTATAGGTTGCCTGCACAATCCTCTACCACTGCTCACCACAACAAAGCTAGTAACAGATGCTGAGTGCAAAGCCTGTGGTTGTCTAGAATAGTTTTCCATAGGTCAGTGTACCCTGGGAACCATTGTTTAAAAAGTTATATGACACTGAGAAGTTGACGTGCTATTTTCTGTGTAGTCCAACTCCTCTAATAGTTGATTACTTTTAATGAAATGCTCTTTAAAATGCATCAATTTTGTAACTATTAATTATTGTATTATAAATGTAAAAAAATCTATCATTTTTGCATTTATATGGCTATAATTACTGTAGTACATATAATGTAGCACAGCTGAACCTTTAACAATATACACAGACAAAAATATTATGTTTAAAATCCTGCAATTTTTCAGTGAAATTACTGCATTTTGTAAATTTTATAAATTTTAAGATGTAAGGTAATTTAGTTATAGGGTAAGAGGTTAATTTCATTCCTTTTATACTGCAGGCTCTGTGAAGTACTTAATCTTGATCCTAGGCATGTCCTGATTGCAGAAGTAATCTTCACAAATATTGGGGGAGCTGCCACAGCTGTTGGGGATCCTCCAAATGTGATTATTGTCTCAAAGCAGGAGCTGAGAAAGAAGGTATGTACTGCAGGCTGTTTGGCTACTAAAATTAAGTACTGATACTGACTTATGCAGTGTTGAACCCTCTTCCCCCAGACAGCAACATAAACAGAAGAGAATCCACTTTTTCTGCCACGCTATTTCTTTCTTAGTAGGATGATCAGACAGAATAGAGTGATCTTTTGGGGACAAAATTGTGGTGAAGAATAGACTGTTTGACACAGACTGAGAATACCATTTTCCTTTTTTTTTTTGTGGTGGTGGGGAAGATTTAATTGTCAATGGCAAAGTGAAGAAGGAAGCAAAACAATGGAGGGGGTAAAGAGAAGGCAGTAAGTTGTGAAAAAAGAAAAATGAGAAAATGAAGATGAAACTCCAAACTTATTTTTTTAGAATAGGCTTTCTCTTAAAAGTTAAATATATTGAGACAATTCAGTTCCTTTTCAGAAATTTCAAACCAGAAATACTTTTCATACACAAAACCCACAACATGAGAGGCTGCGTTGCCCCTGTAGACTCATGCCATACATGACTCCGCTGCAGGCAGAGCCTTTGTCCTTCAGCCGCAGTCCAAGGAGATGTGGTGGGTGAGATGAGAGAGGGGGCTCCTCCCATGCAGTACGGGCTGCAGCTGGCTCCCACCTCCTGACAACATTTTGGTATCCCCAGGCTGCAATGACAAATTTTAACTTCCAGCACTTGGCTCTTCTGCCATTTCATTTTGCTGGGTGACTGGTGCCAAAGGGAAGGCTATGGTCACTGATGCTGGGTGGGGCTGCAGGACTCCAGACACCTGGCAGCAGAACTGTCCCAGTCCCACCATCTCCTCCTACCCACATGGCCCTCTCTCCCCTGTGGACAGACATAGCCACTGCAGGCAGTAGTTCACGTTTGCGTGAGTCTTCTATGCTTTCAACTATCCCTGCCTCCCCTGAACGGGGGAGCATCAAATCCCACTTCTGCCTCTGACACTGTGCTCCTCAGTATCCCTTGGTGCATCACCCATCTCTGGTATGTTGAGGGCAGCAGGGAGGCAGTCTGCTTAGGATGCAAGGGCCAGGCCCTCCTGGGATGGGGTAGCTCTGCTCTCCTCCTGCCCCTGCACCACCACCGCCAAGTAGCACGATGGAAGGGGCAGCAATGTAATGGGCAGGTCTGTGAGATCACAGGCATGTGTTTTCTGTTTTAGCCAGGTGTCATAAACCCCCCAAAATAAATAAATCTAAAGGAATTCAATGTAGTGTATGGGCTAGTATGAAAATACCTGTGCAAGTGGGGTGAGGGCATTGTAGTATAAAACTCTAACTTTTTTTATTTGGAGACAATTATGTTTTTCTTGTTGTACCAAAAAAGGATGTCTTCTAATTAACTGAATACGCTCAAATTAATAAGTACTGTCCAGGTTGGAAAATGTCTTAAAAAGTTCATAGTATTTAATAAATTGAGTGCTTACCTTCAAAATATTTGAAATGTGCTGCAATTTGTTTGTTTGGGTGATGACTTTGGAGACTCTGTAATATTCCTGGCTGAGGATTTGATAGCTAAATTTTACATTTTTAAATATGAAATCTGTGCAACTATTTAAATGTTCTATTCTGAAAGAGAATAATTAACACCTGCCATGCAGGTCATTTTCCTAAATATTTAGAAACTCATAATCTCTCTAGCACCTTTAGAAGTGGCTATAAACATGGGAAGCAATTAAGCAATAACATTGAGAGGAAACAATTTTACATTTCTCTTGAATGAGGTATTGATAATTTTAGGAGGACTGAGATATATAAATACTCTAGCAAATGTGACAAAGCAAATTCTGTATTTGAAACAAACACAAAAACTTTACAAATGTTTTCACTCTGGATTGTTTTCAGACCTTTTGCTGCATCACAGAAATAAGAACATAATAAAATAGATCAGATTCCACACAGGACCATGGGACTTGTACTGCTTCCTTCCTATATTCTCAACTGTTATATCTATGTGTATAAGCAAAAGAGTGTCATTGGCTCTGAGGCTGAATGGCATGGACTGGCTTATGTCCTCACTGCTTAGGGCTCACCCCCACTCAAGGAGATTTGCCTGGGAGAACGCTGGCAGGAGTAACTGGATAAAGCCAAGAATGAGGGTGGGGAGGGAGCTGGACCATCTGGCCTCTGTCAGTCTGCGCTGCTGAACTAATAGTGAGATCCCTAATTTTGTCCACCTGCTCCAGCATACTTCCTTTTATTCAGAAGAAGAAACATAGACATTGTTATCTTATTTCTGAAACACTTCTAGCAAAGGCTTCTATGAGGAAGGGTTATATGATAAACCCCAAATCTGCCTCTAAAATGCATGGGGTGTCTGCTATATTTGTACCAAGCAAAATTTATTTCTTTTTTAAGAAAATGTGTATCAGAGGTAAAAGTTCTTGAATGCAGTAATGGCATTTTGGAATCAGCACTTCATGCAATATTTTTTATAGTTTATATTATGATCTTTTCTAGAGAAAATACCTGGTTCTTAACCTCTTTTTAGCATTATGGTCATGTTTTTGCCATTCTAGGAAATTTTCCTCCCTATATTGCCATTGAAATTCCCCTTTTTGTCCTCTTGCACTTCCTATTCAGTGTCATTTTTGCATAGTAAATACAGGAGTACTTGGACAACTGCCCCTGTAGGAGGCTGAATAGTGTATTGCACTATGTAGATGATTGTTTTTTCTATTTTATTAGGTACGATCAGGAGGAGAATTTTACCAGTCTTCCTGAACTTTTACTGTTGTGCATCAACCTCTAAAAGCAGCCTAGTAAGATATTACACAAGTTTACACATTCTTAGGAAACCTTTGTTTTTAAATCAATACAAAATGAAGTGCAGCCTTGTTACTTTGAGTGCTGTTATTGGATTATAGCATTTGAAATGCTTTATTCTTTGTTTACTGTAGTGCTGGAGAAATTTTTTCCCTAGGTTCTGGGGAAAACTCATGTCATATTTAGAACATTTTATTTAAAGTCTGTTTGAATAAGTAAGCTTTTTGTTACAGTTTACTCATTAAAATGTAGGGATAAGTCTGCTTATTTGTCTTGAGATGCAAATGGATGCCAAAAGGATTTTTTCTTTGTAGCAGTGGTTAATTTATAATACTGACGTATTCCCTATATGCCTGGAACCAGTGGAACGTTTGCATAAGAGAGGAAGATTTGTTGTACTCTTGCTTGTTCTTAGTTGGAGTTGGAAAAAGTTTCACAAAATAACGTTTATGTTGTGATTTTAGGGAAGGAAAATAAGAGATTTATTAAGAGCAAATGAAAAACTCATTCAGTGAATACAAACCTTTTTAAAATTTTTTTATTACCTTCAGAATACTGCTACTGAATGGCCATTGTTAGCAAAATTATATTTTTATCTTGAAGAGATATGTACTTCACACGTTGGGAACTCCATTTTTACATGCAGAATAGGGCATGAACAAGTTCAAAACGGTCATTGCTTTCAGAAAGGTTGAACATTGAGTCCTCTATATTTGGGAACTTCACTAGTATCTACAGTCACACCTTTGAAATCAGAAGTTGCTTGTGCTCTAAATTTAGACTGTGATTACAAGTTCTTTAGAGGATGGATGGTGAATAAGTCTCCAGAACAAAACAATGGTGTGAACACAGTGTGCACTAGTGTATCTAGCTTTAATCTGCCTAAAAGAAGTCATGATAAGAGCAAAGGCAGTTTTACCATGTGCTAGCCACTGAATTATATCCTCTTATTTACTGTCTTTGTTAGCATGTGATAAAGCTTGTACTGTTAACCTGATATGTGCTGACAATGTTGGGGTTTCAGCATCCCACTCAGAGTTCTTCCTGTCACTTAACAGGAATGCCCTGGAAAATGAACAGCCATCAGGTTCTCCTGTTCTGCCTTTTGCAGACTTTCAGCCTTCATGCTGAAATTTAGCATGATGCGATGTTAGCTGATTATATTTCATGTAAAGTTGTGCTACCAAAAATTTATGAATAAAAGTAGATAATTCTGAAAAATGGAAGAGATAAAATTCTATACATGAATCTATAATGGTATTTCAAGCACTGGCAGATTGTGAAAAGGATTCCTGTAGTTTACTAGGCTATTTGTGGGTATATATATCCAAATACATATATATATATTGCTGGATACAAGACTGTTAAAACTTTTAATCAATTTGTTGAATCCCTACCCTTACCGTCAATGTTTCATTGATTCTTTTTCTCAAGAAAAAATGAAATCCTAGGTAAGGAATATGAAATAAAATTTATGGATTTATGACTGATTTCAGATTTTTTCCCCATCTCTGCATGTATTAATCATTAAAGAGTATAGTGCAAGACAAAAAGGGAGGTTCGTCAGTGTCTCAGATAAGCATTATCTACATGTAACAATGTTAAACCATCAGTGATTTCTGATGGTGACATCATGAGCAGTTCCCCCTGAGATAACTTACATCTCAGTCACTCAGCTAGAAGCGATGTTTAAACCAGTGTGGAAATAATAAATTACTTTTGCTCTGCCTAATTTTATTAGTTTTAAAATATTAAGTAAAGGTCATTCTGGCTAGAAGCACAGTATTGGCTGCTTCCTGAACCACTGCACCTAGCTATAATTTTTGCTTTCTCTTTGCTCTAAAATGGCAGATTTCTTCTGGAAAGGTCTGAATTACTAGCAGTTAATTTCACACCTCCAAAAGCAATAAAAAAAAATTATTATCAGGATGATAGAAATTTAGCATTTAAGGAAAACGGTATGATGCTTCCTGCTCATATGAAATTGATATATTTGACTTTGCCTTTAAAACTGTAAACCAAGGAAAGATGCCCACTCTGTTTCAGCTCTGAATCTGTCGACAGTGGAACCTTTAGGCTGTTGTCTTGCTAAAATAAAATCTTTAGATATTCTGTTGACTGGGAAATGGGAGAAATTTAACACAATCAGCATAGCCTCAAGTAAGGGACATTTGAAGCATGTATTGTATTTATCTGATGGATTGAAAACTCCTGGAAGAAAAGTATTTCTTGCCTATTGTGCATGCCAATTTTATTTCAGTCTATTGTGCAGGAAAAAGAAAATCTTTATGAAAATGACATTTTGTTGTATGCAGCAGACATGTGGAGCACTTCAATGTATTTTTACAAGGCTGAATCCTGGCCCCAGCTGTGCAGAGGACTCAGGAGGTATAAAATGTGTTATCCACAGCCACAAAGGGTATGAATGTAGGCTCTGTGGAGATGTTGCCTGCCCTTTCTAGGGTGTGGAAAAGGGGACAGGAGCAACTGTGCTACCATCTTGGTATCCTCTGCAGCATTGTTTGTATCTGTGGTACAGTGTAAACACTTTAGTCTCTTAAAGTTCTCCGCAGACTGCCAGTTGACTACTAGCTACCTGACAATGCCTTCTCCTTCCCTGAAAGCATATTCTGTGTACTTCAAAGAGGCTGGTGAGAAACACCCAGCCCAAAGCATCAGGGTGGGCAGTGGTCTGTTTTTCTGAGCCATTCTGATATCAGCCATAAAAAGGAGCGCACTTGGTGGTCCTCAGCCTCCTCATGGCTACAGGATACCATTTGTCCAAGGCTAACGATCATCAGGATTCATTTTTACTCACTGGCTCTTGTGGATCAATGCATGGAGGTAATATGGGGAGGAAAGCCAGGAGCAAGGGATGGGAAGTTAATCAAATCCAGCCTTTCACTATCACAGACAAAAGTCATGCAAGCTCTTTCCTGAAATAAGCACGCTCCGTGTTAGAAAACGATTTGTTTCAGCTGAATTGGAAAGCTGTTCTGCAGTCGCAGCAGAGCAGCATGTTTTCTTTTTCCTCAGGGATCTCAGAGATAAGAAAGATCAATGGAGCGATATTATGAAGTTTAACAAAATCCTGAATCTCAGCCCAGCTACTCTCTTTGAAAAGTTTGGGTAAGCTCCTGGATAGGATGCCAAAAAATCTAGCAGACAATTTTTTTCTCTTGTGATGGTGTCTGCAAATCACTTTTAAGGCTCATCTGTGTCAACTCTTATGTCACAAAGCTTTGTTAATCCTGATTTTTTTTTAAGAGCATTGTGATCTCCATCTCATTTCAACTCCTTTCAACTATTAGTCAGATCTGAGACCTCCTTCTTAACCTCAGCGTTTTAGTTTGCCTTCTAGGTTGATGTGATTTTCCTTTTCATAGAGAAATTAGTTTCGTTGGTTTCAAGTGACACATTTCTTGTGCTGTATTTTTTGTTTGAGAAGCTTCTGCATTGTGGCATTTCAGTAACAAAACGCAATTGTTTTGCTCTGAAACTGGTGTGATATTCAAAATGTAGAGGCAAGTGACTTTGTACATTTTTGCATTTGTTTCCAACGAGCCACTTCCTTAAATTCAAATCCCATTAATATATGATGGAGACTTCACATATATAAACTCAAGAGTTTCAAAGGATTCTTTGGGTTCCTATTTCTCTTTTTTATTTACTACATTAGCAATTATCTTTATGCTGGAGTATCTCTGCAGAGAATTTCTGCTGGCATACTCTGCCTGGTAGCTGGCATCCTTCTTCGTGTCATGGACACATTACTGCCAGCCTAAGAAAAGCTTCATCTCCACTGCTCTTTGTAAAACTAGATTGAGTGCAAAAGTAATTTTCCTGCTTCTGGTAATTCTGGTTTGAGTATATTCTGACCACCTCTAATTACTCTATTGCTCCTCAACCAGCTGTGTCCCAGTCATTTTGTTTTTCAGAGAATAAAATTTTTTCCAGTCAGATTTAGGCATTGATATTTTGGCTGGTGTAGCTTCAGTGTTTTTACAGCTTAATTCCTTTCAGCTTCCTACCTCTCCTTAGGACATTTTAGAGACCATAGAAAACTGAATACTTACTTTGCATACTGCCTGAACTGTTTAGTGGCACACTGTCAATACTTGAGAAATTTCCAAACCAAGGCCAGTTCACCTTGCTTTTAAGGATTTTGATTTTTTGGCCAAAATTTTCTGATCTTTCTTTTTGGCTACAATCTTAGAGGCAACCCATATATAAATTAGACTTACTGACAATTTTAAATGGCTGTAATTAAGGACATACACATGGGGGATATGGACTCTGTATACTTTGGGGACAGGTCTTACAAATATTGAGCCTTTGCAGATTTTCAATTATTTTTTTTCTCATTGGTATTTGTAAATTTTCTGGAGTTATGAATGTTGTTTATCCTTCATAGAAATGTCTCCTGTAGCTCTGAATCATAACTTGAAGCCCAGAGGCCAATCTTTCTGAACATTTATAAAAATTGACTTGTAAAATCTGTCTTGCAGAGATGTCAGATTTTTGACTGGCTGACCTATTATGTAGGCAAACTGAATGAAGGTATATTATTTTCCTTTGGGGTATCATGTTTTTCTGTCCGATTCTTAAAATAATCTTTTTTCCAATTCCTGAAGTGTCTTCCTTCTACTTTCATAAAAGAAATGGCAGTAGCTGAGTTATAATGAAAGGCCAGTGAATGAACAGGTATACAGTTTCACCTTTTAGTGGCTGGAGAGTAGAAAAGGCAGGGAATCTACAATTAAATAGCAACTAAGGATGATTTTCTTTATCTCATGAAGCTGAAACCTGTGTTTTTAATAGGATGAAATTCTAATCCTAGGTCTGCGTATTTGTGTTTTGAGATTTATTTAACTGTCTGCAAACTATGGATTTTTTGCAAAAGAGCACTAATCTTTATCTGGCTATGAAAGTTCTTTATGACTTTAATCAGTTTCTTGTGTCATGTGTCTTTTTATTATGCCCTGTGGTGCAATAGAGAAGCATTTTTTTCCTTTTTTGAACCAGAGACCTCTCAGCTGGGACATTTCCACATAAATTCTTTTAGTAGGAGACAATATAGAAGACCACACATTTAGGGTAGTAAGTCCCCAGTGGTCTTGATACACAGGAGGTAATATAAGCTAATGCTGCATGGGAAGCTGTTTTTAATATGTATTGACATTAGAGAAAGGTCTGTAAGTTGCACACAGTATTTGGTAAAAAACAAGTCACTATAGAGTCATAGAGATGTGGCACAGGGAGATTTCATGACTTTCTAAAGTCTCTGGGAAACTGGTGGATGATCTGAAAATTCAGTTTGGACAACCTGAGTTATCCAGGGCTTGGACCATACTTTCTTTCAAGTGTCACAGAGAGACTCGGCTGGGATCACCAGTTCAGACAGCCTTTGCTTTGTGAATATAAGACAGTTCCTTGCTACCAGAGTACTTGGATATGATCCGCCTTGGAGCTTCATGGACAACTTCTTTTGGACAGGCTACTTCAGAAGTTCCCAGTCCAAAGGCTAACCCTGATCCACTACAGTGTGTGTAATATGGAATCATGGAATAATTCAGTTGAAAGGGGCCCTGGAGGTCATCTAGTCCAACATCCTACTCAAGGCATGACTAACTTTCAAGTTTTAGGGCAGGTTGCCACTATTCATTCTTACTGCTTAAAACAGTAGCTTTTCAATATATTCTGCCTAACATTTTGAGAACCCCTTTATTAAAGGGTTTCATTATGCAAAATGTAAAGAAATATGTCCATTTATTAACCGGGCAGGAAAATAAACAGAATATTGACATATAATGTTTTTATTATAGAATAATATTTGTGAATTTAGATGAAATTCTGGTTCAGATAGAATTATTGTAAAAATCAAATCCATGTTGTCATAAGTTTAAAACAAAAGCTGATCATTAAAATTGAACTATTTCTGTGATTCAGTGTGATTTAAAACAAATTTATAGTGATTTAAGTAAAAAGTGAAAGTTAATGATTCAGTTTGGTGTTTTTTTTTTTTTTTTTCCTATCCATATCAGGAACACAAAATGTATTTCAGAATAACTCCTAATGTTATTTTTTTACTTCTCTGAATTAAATTGTAATGTGGCTCGTCTATTTGAAACAGATGAAATATAGCATATACTGTACTTGGAACTTACTTTATTGTTTTATATTTATTATTGATTTTTAAAGTACATATAGTTGAATACTTTTCTCTGTAAGTAATATAGAAAAATAACTGATTTTTAATTTAGGTTTTCATTTTTATTTCCAGGGATTGGATTTCGCAGCCTTCACAGGACATATGTTTGTTGGCATTTGCCTTGTTGTTCTGGTCTCCTTTCCTTTTCTCAGACTGCTTTACTGGAACAAAAAACTTTACAATAAGGAGCCAAGTGAAATTGTTGGTAAGTGTGAGCATGAAAACATTTTTATTATCACTACAGTGAATATATGCTAAATAGAAACTGAATAGTGCTTACTACAATGTTGTCCTCAGATGGAAGTGACCACTCTCAGTCTCTGAACATTATTTTTTTCACTAATAATTTAGATTTTACTTTTAGTTGTGATATTTTCTGACTTTTAGATATGGATGTTTTTCTGGTGCAAAGGTTGAGGTGTTGACATGAATTATTAAATATCTTTCAAAATTTATAGGGATATTTTGCATCATTTATAGTCACAGGCTTGAATGCCAGGGTGTTCTGTATCACAACAGACAACACCTGCTCAGGGTGCTGAGTTCACAAACTAGCGTTAGAAATATCCCAGGTTTCCCTTATGACAGGCATAGTGCACTGACGCATTCCCTCACTGCTGGTTTTCTTCCACTGGATTTTTTCAGCAATCTTTTCCTGGTCTATGGTCAGTGAAAGACATTTCATCAAGAGTAGAACTTTCCAAGTTCTTTCCAGCTTGTCTCTGTGGCTCTTTCAACCCTAAATTTCCCTGGTGTATAATTTCTATAATTCAGTAGGACTAAATCTATGTCTTTTTTAGGTTGCTCACCTCAGTAGTCTCTAGAGGTATTGGTAAAGTTGTTTTAATTGCTGTTGAGTATGTTGGTCCCTTTTTGTCTTCATGCTTTTATGCCTTTCCATTCAGTTGTTTTGAAGTTTTCATAATTGTTCTCAGGCTTCTGTTTCATTGGTTAAACTTAGTAAACGCCGAACTTTCACAATTCCTTTATGAGGTAAGAAATAATTCACTAAGTATAATTTCTTAGCAAGCTTTGTACAAAGATAGTCGAGTATAATTTTCTTCCCTGTGACTGATGTTTTTTTCACTTTTGGCTGCAGCAGACAGGATTCAGGCTTCCACTGACCATGCAACACATGTTTTCATGTGCTGTACGACATCTCTGAACCTGTGTGCATGGGGTCTGTTTAGCATGGAGAGGACAATTTTTGAAATGGTTGATAGAACTTGCCTCCATTTATAATCTGTGGAGAAAGATAAGCCCTTCTAAAGACTAATATAGCTGTCTACAATAGAACAGATATATTGCAGCCCCCAAAAGTTTATTTCTCTCTTTTGAGTATAAGGGGAGTCCAAGGTGACTAACTCAGTGGTAGAGATCTTCATGACAGCTAACTAATTTAGGCAAAATGAGTACCACATGTAGTAATGCCTTGTTCCAGGGACAATTAGCTTTAGGAGTAGGATTTTATTAAAAAGACAGGAGTGACTGTCCTCTCCTCAGTGGATTGTACTATGTCTCTTGAATCCCATCTGTTAGAAAGGTCAGAGAAGAGATTTCACTGCTTAGGAAGTTAGCTCTGTGCAGACATTTGGTTTGAGGGACTTCAGCACAAGACATGCTCAGCCTACTTGTTCATAGTTTAGGGGCCAAAGTTTTTCCCAGTGTTAAGAAACCAAAGCATTTTTGAGGTGTTCTAGAGGTGATACTACTTAACTGTTTTCTAAGACAATTAAGGAGACTTTTCCTTCTATATATTTGCCTCATATGAAATATGAATTTTCATTACTGTGTCATTGTAAAACAGCTGAGACTTTCTGTACCCTTGGATCCTGAGAGCAAGAGAAATAAAGCAATGAACTCAGTGCACAAAATGTCTAGATATTTATTTTTCTCTGACACTACAAAGTAAGATTTTCAGAAAACCATCAAGAATCTTCTTTTCCTGCCTTCTCGTACCAAGGGAAGGTGTTGCAAGAAGTCTTCCTTACCAGGTAAATAAATCTATTGACTATATACTTCTGGGTCAACGAGAGGAAAGACTTTACCAATAGAACACTCACCTCAGTTTACATTTCGTCAGTTCCCATTCAAATATCTAGAATTTTATATTGAGTGCCAGGAATGTCTTTAGAGAAAGTAAATCACTGAAAATATGCAGTGCTAGCATGCAGAAAGGGATGCCCCTTTCCTTTCCTTTCCTTTCCTTTCCTTTC